>NW_026517297.1:0-629396 GCF_026319265.1 Colletotrichum chrysophilum | reverse complement strand
AAAGGGGACGACGAGGAAAGGGGACGACGAGGAAAGGGGACGACGAGGAAAGGGGACGACGAGGAAAGGGGACGACGAGGAAAGGGGACGACGAGGAAAGGGGACGACGAGGAAAGGGGACGACAAAGATGAGGATACAGGAGGGATTTTGAATTTCTAAGGTACTAATGTTGATTGAATCTTCAAGCCTTAGTTGTACCATAAGCAGGTTGTGATAATTGGAGAAGAAAGATGTTAGTGGCGGTTGTGAGTGGAGAAGACTGAGGAGGGTTGGTTGTAACTCAAAGGAAGCTTCTGAGGGAGTCATGTGGGTGTAAATCATGCAGCTTCGATATTGGGAGAGGCTGACCCTGCGGGGAAAAGACGGCAACACAAGGTGTTGTTGAATTGGGAATAGATAATGACTATGAGCGAGCCACGATCTGGGAGGCAGAGCGGGAGATAACGCCAAAATGCACGTTCTCATTTAAAAATATCGATGTCTTCTTACAACCCAAAGGACGGAAAGATGCAGGTGGGAGAAACTCCGTCTTAAGTTCGATATGCTGGAATGGCTTCAGGACATAAGCAGGTCCTTCTTACTGCGTGAAAGAATGAACAGATACAAATGCAAGAGAGTCAGCATGATCTACATCAAGATGATCGGGAGAGGAAGCGTTCGCTTATGTTACCATAGAGAATTGGGTGCCATGCCTGCTAGTGTGAACTTGAGTAAACACGAGACAGGAAGAAGAAGAAGGAGATTCCAAATTAAATGTCCAAAAAGCGAAGAGGGAGAGAGACTAAGTGCCCATAAATATCATGTGACGTTCTTGATGCCACCTTCGACATACCATGCTGGTCTCGCTACGTTGTGGATTGTGAAAAGGGTCAAATGCAGGATGAGGTACAGCACACCGAAGTTGCTGGAGGCCAGCAGTATCGAGTTAGCGGTTTAGTTATACGTGCTGGGGTTGGTCGACTCGGGATGGACAAGATGAAGAGACATTGGATGCTGAAGTTTTTCTTTTGTGAAGAAGTAGTGCTTTTAAGGTGCCTAGAGCACCGAAAGTTGCGGCAGACTCTCATGACACTTAGCACAAAGCCGGTGTCAGAGAATGGGGCCTCGGGGGGCAAATTGCCTAACTGCCGGCGTCTTCGCGATTCCATGCCTGTGGCACGTCCTTGGCAAGGGACAGCAAAGTATGCAAACATGAGAAACAGACCTAGAGAGAGGTAAATGGGAGCATTGGTGTTGTTGAATTTGAACTGTTAGGCGCCTACTTTGTAGATCGACTTGCTGCCACTGTGTGGACGAACAGGACAGGCCGGAGAGACGCTCTAGAAGAGTTACAGAGGGAAAACTTTCAGTCCCGAGTCGTGTCTACTACCTAGCGCTTCTAGGAAATCACCATGGAGGCACAAGGCATTGTCATTTGCAGCAGCAATAGAACTAGACAAGCAGCCCGTCAATCTTGCGAGACCCCAGGACTGCTTGCTTCTTGCGATGACTTGACGTTGAACGTGGGTTGCAATGATGACTCAGACAGGTGCGACAAAGACCACCACTGTAAAGAAGGTTTTGAACAATGAACCTGATTGGCTTCGCAACCATGTGATGGCGCCGTTAATGGTTGACTAGCTCTCAGCATGGCCAAATATAACGATTGAAACACCCGTCAAAAGCTCGAGGTGCTGGGCCGAGAAGCCAGGAGGAATCATGTTGCCAGTCCAGCTTGGATGTTATTTTAGATGTCGCTGCATGGGAACCAGGCGGTGTCCATTCCGCTTTTTCCAAAGCTGCATGACGAGAATCGCTCATGACTCTGCCAAAGTTGATGATGTTGCCGGCCCATGGGCCTCCGCATGAACCGCCCCACGAATGGTCGCGTCGCCCCGTAATGATGCAGATGGAGAGCGGTATTCTTGCGCGGCCCACAAGATGAGATTGGCAAGAATCCGGGGCCGCGGCGGGAATCAATTCCGCGCCGGAGATCCAAACAATTGACTTCCGGGGTGAGCCGTGGGTCTCGGTTGACGAATGACCCTTGGGTATCGGCATCTCTGTGGCCTCGGAAGAATCTCGGTTAGGGGGGCTAGCCGTTTCCTTGGCAGTTGGGGAAGAGCCAGTTTGGCCCTCGGTCCCCGCTGGCTAAGCTGCGCGCAACGGTAAAGCAGAGCTGTACATAAACGCCGAGCTGCCACTTCAGCAATGCCGTTAACCAAGGCCCGACCGGATGAGACCTCTTCCCAAGCGCCCTATTTCTAAGACGTCGGTCACCAGAAGCCATGCGCTGTTTGATTGCGACATGGATCATGAGTAGGCAGAGTTTAGAGCTATGGGAAGCTCGTCGCCGGTGAGCCAATGACGGCCAGGATTGGATGCTGACGCTGCACCTTCGGCTCCTGATATCGGATCGCATCTAGGCCCAGCTGCCGTTAACGCGTTAGCAATTTAGCCACCGAGATCGTCGAAAATGACGGCCTGCGGCATGGCCACAATGACTCGGGAACCTTCCTTTCCCAGCGCTAGACAGGACAGGACGGCAAGATGCCGCACTACCACGCCGCCCTCTCTGCCGAGGTGAATCAAGTCACACCTGCGTGGGGAGAAATGCGGAGAAGTGGGGGAAGCTATCTTTCTCCAAGTCTTGGACGTTCTGCATCTGGCTGCCGTAGCTGCAAGAAGCAGGGGGCTTTCGACGGGGTGCCGTCACAGTTGCCTAGGGCACAGCTGCGCAATGGCGAAAGGGATCTAAACTCGGTCCAGCCCCCCGGCAAGCGGAGGCAGAAAAGGGAGGGCCCTTGGGTAATGGGAGGACCTAGCTGCCGTTCTCTGCCACTTTGCTGTCATTTTTGTTTTCCTTCAAACAAAGCCGGCAGTGAGCTCTTCTCTTCACCGAGCCTCGTGTCCACTTTTTTGGTTCATTCAAAAGTCCCCAAGAACCCCCCATTTTCTGGAGCTGGTGTTGACATTCTCACGATCGGACTTGCTACGTGTTTGACAGGAGTTCTCAAAGTTGCGACCTCTTTTTCACCCCGTATTTTCATTCCAGCTAGGAAGTTTCATCACTCAAGATGGTTTTCACGTCGCCAAGTTGGGTCCCCAAGCTGCCCATCGGTAAGACAAGCCCGCCAGCCATCCACGCCGTTGCGATGCGGCCAATGCTCATTCTTTCTCCACAGATCCCCCCGATTCAATCACAATCGGCGAGTTCATGAACAATGAGCAATACGGTCGCTATCCTCTCGCCAAAGCTAGAAACCCCTACACCTGCGGTTTGTCCGGCAGATCGTACACAGCATCCGAAGTGAAACAGCGAACCGATTACTTGGCGCGGGCGATCTCCAAGAAGCTCGAGTTCGCACCAAACGAGGGCACAGAATGGGACAAGGTCGTTGCTCTCTTCTCCCTCAACACCGTAAGTTGACATACTGCAGAATCCCAGGCGCCCCAAGAAGCTGTGGCTGACATGTTCACAGATCGATTACATTCCCTTCACACACGCCGTCCACCGCCTGTCGGGCATAGTAACCCCGGCCAGTGCCGCGTACTCGGCTCAAGAATTTGAGCACCAGCTGCGATCGTCCAACGCCAAAGCCATCTTCACGTGTATCCCGCTGCTCGAGACTGCGCTCAAGGCAGCCAAGGCAGTCAACATCCCCAATGACCGCATCTTCTTGTTGCCAGTTCCTGGCGTTGATCAGAAGACACCGTACGCCACCGTGGAGGATCTCATTCAAGAGGGCAAGTCGCTACCTGAATTGGAGCCTCTGAAATGGGTCAAGGGACAAGGCGCACGACAGGTCGCATACTTGTGCTACTCAAGTGGTACATCTGGTTTGCCTGTAAGTGAAGCTTGGCGAGTGTGGATACTTCTGGCCCGACTAACACCAACTTCAGAAAGCCGTCATGATCTCACACCGAAACGTCATTGCGAACGTCATTCAGTTCAGAACATACGAGTCCGTCGCCAGGAAAGAGCTCGGTATTGAGACACAAGCTGGCTTGGGCCTGCTGCCCTTCAGTCATATCTACGGCCTGGTGGTTGTCGCGCACTGCGGTACCTACCGTGGAGATGGAATCATCGTGCTCCCCAAGTTCGAGCTGAAGCAGTTCCTTGCCGCCGTCCAAAATTTTAAGATCAACTGTTTACCAGTCGTAAGTTCGTTACCGCTCGGGTGTCAGCTCCGATGTCTAACTTGTGTAGGTCCCGCCAATTGTGATCCAGGTTATTCGCAACCAGGAGTTGTGCAGCAAATACGATCTCAGCAGCGTGCGCTTTGTGTACACAGGCGCCGCGCCTCTTGGCGCCGAGACTGTCGAGGAGCTTAAGAAGCAATACCCGAAGTGGAATGTCGGCCAAGGTTATGGTAAGGCTACTTCATCCGCAAGCAATTTCGAGCTGTAAACTGACGAATGCTAGGCATGACCGAGACCTGCACTGTCGTTTGCACGACATCTGAAATTGATATCGACGTTGGCTCTTCAGGGTCCCTTGTCCCAGGTACCCGCGGAAAGATTGTCGACCCCACGACGGGCGAAGAGATCACAGAATACAACAAGCCCGGCGAGCTGCTCGTGCAGAGCCCCTCCGTGGTCTTGGGCTACCTCCACAACGAGCGCGCGAATGCCGAGACCTTTGTCTGGCATGAGGATGGTCGTTGGATCCGTACTGGTGATGAGGTCCTTGTGCGCAAGTCGGCTGCGGGCAATGAGCATCTTGTCATTGTCGACCGTATTAAGGAGCTCATTAAGGTGAAGGGCCACCAGGTTGCTCCGGCCGAACTCGAGGCACACCTCCTTACCCACCCAGCCGTGTCCGACTGCGCTGTCATTCAAGTCCCCGACGAGCGGGCCGGCGAGGTGCCAAAGGCCTATGTCGTGCGCGCCGCTTCATATGCCAGCAAGCCTGAAGCCGAGGTCGCGGCCGATATCTGCAAGCACGTCGAGGAGCACAAGGCGCGGCACAAGTGGCTCAAGGGCGGTGTCGAGTTCGTCGATATCATCCCCAAGAGCCCCAGTGGCAAGATCCTGCGCAGGTTGCTACGTGACCGGGAGAGAGATGCTAGAAAGGCCAAGGGCCCCAAGCTCTGAGGGCCGCGGTGTTGTGATTTTGTACGACGGACTGGAGTGTTTAGATGGGTATGATTGATGCGAGGCTATCACCTAGACAGACAGGCGCATCATATTTGGATAATGTTATACGCGCTCTATGCTTATATTTGGCGATTACTGCCTACTACTCACTGTGCTGTTTCTGCTGAATACGAGTTCAGATTGACGGTTCCGAAACCACGTGCGTACAAACCCCTTGCTTCCCGTGAACTGTCAGCAAGCGTCGGAAGTCGAACAGAAAACAAGGTACATTGCTGAACGACGCTGAGCTTATTTCTTTCGGCCAGGCCGTTTCCAACACCGGAACCTGAAATGCGAAAACACCATTCGTCATCAACTTTGATCGTCAATCGCACTAAAGTCCTCGAGACTCGCCAACCGAACCCCATAGGCTCCACGAGCCTCAATGCTTAGTATTCTTAGCATCCCTCCTCAGCCGACGATCCAAAACACCAAGCCACGAGAAAGTCGCAGGAGGCGTAAACAAGCCCTTGACCGATCATCAAATATCCCGCGGCAGGAGGAAATAGCATGGAAGCAATCCACAGAACAAGCAGCAAGAAGGGTAGAAAAGACACGATCCCATTCGCAGAGACACACAAGAATGTGGGGGCGCCAGACCCCCGGACCGGGGTCTGAGGCGACATGCCCCGAGCGATGGCAGACAGGGGTGCACCCAGCGCCCGGGGTCGGTTTCGTCGACAACCTCAAACGTCTGCGACACCTTCTTGCACCGTGGATCCCATCGCTCCCGACTCGGGAGCAACGCGCCAAGCGAAACGCAGTCGAGGAATTCGCAAGTCGGCCAGGCACAATACACGCTAGCCCGCGGCTGGCTCTTCCTCCCGACAACCCAGCCCATGTTCGCGAGTGGAAAGCACGATGCTCTGATTCGTCCAAGGCTTCCAACCCTACGGACAAAAGTGCTCGCTTCAGGTGTTTTGCATGCTGACTACAGCCGTTCGCACTTCAACTCCTCGGGAGCCTCAAACAACCTCCCATCAACCAGCGGGCGATCAGACCCAGACTGACTTGTCCCAACTCTCACACACAACCGAGTCCAGGCGAAACAGCGACAACACAAGCTTATCCCCTTCTTTCGTCCCTGGTCCTTCGCCCGTCGATTCGAGATGGTTCGCTTCGTGACGGGCCTGTATGGCTCGCCTTTAGCCTGAAGACATGTTCTCCTTTGAAGGGCATACCGAACAAGCAACATGACTGGGCCCCAGGTTCGTCAATCCATCCCCGGTTTTGGTTGACCCCCGTGCCACCATTCGGACGGCTGCAACCCATGCCCATGACGGGATGTGCTCGTGCAGCAAGACCGTTTATCCTTTTTCGCCCGCCTTAAGATAAACCTAACCTGCCACCCCCGATCCGTCTCTCGTCTCTTTTGACTCTTGATTTCCCCGGGTTTCTGGGAAATTCCGAAAACACCAAAAAAGAGTTCCAAGATATTTCCTTTCTTGATCTTCGTGGGAGAGCGACGCGCCGCGAGCTTGGCAGCCAGCAAACCCTTCTTTCTTTAATCTTCGATATCTTTAATATCACTTTCATTTCTCTTTCTACGCCCAGGATGTTGACCGTCCGCTCCCCAGTCGCCGCCCTGGCGGTGGTGCTCAGCTTCCTGAGCCTGACCGATGCCGCGCCGCAGAACCGAGGAAAAGGAAACGGACGAGGAAATGGAAACAGACAGACGGCACAGCAGCAGGCCGCGAGGGTGCCGCAGGGTATCTCGCGTGCCACCGACGGGTCCATGATTCTCGACATGACCGCCAACGTCAAGTAAGTATATGAAGATGGTAAACCTGTGTAAGTGGCTAGTGGTCTCTAACAACCTTCAGTGGCCTCGACCTTCGCTTCAAGATCTCCGGTCCCGCCGAGCAATTCACCGCAGCAAGCGGCGTCCCCGGCGCTGCCGCCCAGCCCGGCGCCCAGGGCACCCTCGGCCTGAACGTCCTCCTCCACGGTGACGGCGGCCAATCCTTCTTCGACATGCCGAACCAGGGCGTTCAGCAGAACCTCGCCGGCGTCGCCGTCCTCGCCCCCGACCCGAACCTCTTCTGGGGCGGCGGCCAGGGCCTTCAGCGCACTGACGGCGTCGCCCACTCACAGGCCGTCAACGACCTCATCCAGCAGACACTGCCGCAGATGATGGCCTTCAACCAGTCCAACGTCTTCTTCACGGGCGTCTCTGGCGGCTCGCTCATGCTTTCCGGCTTCTTCATGCCCGCGCATATGCAGAACTTCGCGGGCAACGGTGTGCTGCTCAACTGCGGCGGCCTCGAGCCCCAGGTCAACGTCCAGGACCCCGCCGCGATCGCCAATACGCGCATCCACTTCCAGAGCACGAAGCAGGAGCTCTCCTCGCTGCAGCAGTCTATCCCCGCGGCCATCAAGGCCTATGAGCAGATCGGCACCAGCAGCGGCCTCAACGCGCAGGCGCTGAACGCGAAGCAGACGGTGAACAACTCACCGAACGGCGGCCACTGCGCGTTCGATGAGCAGGGTTTCGTCTCGGGTATCCAGCTGGTGGCGGACAACTATGCGACCATCATGCAGGGCGGCACTGGCGACGTCAACGGTATTGGAAACGTGTTGACTGGTGTTGCTGGCAATGAGAACTTGCAGTTCACCGGGTCGAGCAGGAGACGTGACGAGATCATTGGTTGAGACGGTGCGGCTTTCTCTTGGAACGAATATGATACCACACCTCTGTAGGGAGTCGAAGAAACGAAGATCAAGTTATTTGAGAAGGGCGTTACTCCCGTGTTCTCCATGCTCGTGGTCCTGTGACTGCTTTGTTTGTGACCGAGACCGCCTATTTTTTCTGTGCTAGAGCGACCACTTTTCCTCTGGTAACATCGTCCTTATCGTCGTCCTCGTCCTCTGCCTCCTCTTCCTCCTCGTCATCATCGTCGCTATTATGATCATCATTACTTCTACTGCCGTCTTTGACAGGAAAACTAACTGCACAATAAATACAGCTGCGCAGACATAGGAAAATGAGGCGGTCTCAAACGACCGACACTGATCAACTGAAAGCTCTAATCCCACACAGGACCGCCACACACGTTCACAAGCGTAACAGTGCATTGGTCCCACTATGAAGTTTTTCTTGAAAAAAGCAACTGCTGTTCACTAAATCTCCTATCTACACGGCATGCAGTCCGCATTATGTCTGTCTCTCCGGTATCTCCACGGGCGATCTGAGCTCAGAACTCAACAGCTCCTGCGCCGCGACCTCGTTTGCGCCTATTTCAGGCATGGCATTCGGATAAGAGCCTTCTAGCTCGATGGCAGGCTGGCGAGGGATACAGTCCGAATGAAGTTGCGGTTTCTCGTATCCTCTATTGTCATGTACTGCATTCGATCGGAATGCTTTCTGCTTTCTTCTTCGTCTTAAGAACCAGAGACCGGCAGCGAAGAATAGCACAATACTTGTTCCGCCTATGAGAGCGCCAGCAACCCATGTGATGTCTCTTGTGAGGGACGTTTCGCCTAGCTCTTTCAAAATTCTGTCAGAACACTACGCGGGACGAATGGATAGATTACGAACCAGTGTTCATCGGCGCAGCTGGATCGGTTGGCTCCGCCGGTTGTGAGGTAGATTTTGCGTCAGGTTGTGAGATGGACGGCGAGGCAGAGAGCGAGGTAGCCTGTGGAAGAAATATCCCCGGTCTCACTTCCAGAATCGTAGCTTCTATGAGCTCCTGTCCTTGTGCACCAGCCAAGTCGGTAATGACAAAAATTTGCGTCCGGATCGCGGTCGTCAATAACGACTGAGGATAGGAGCTAAGTGTTCCGACCTTCTCGCAATATTCCAAGAATGATCCCATAGCTTCGTATACCATGTATAAAGCCTCTCCAAGATTTGCCACCTCGGATTCTACGCATTGACGACATGTATCGAAGTCGTTTAGGAATGGAGAATCGGGGAAGCAAAGGGGCAAGGCCATTCCGGTTATTTGCGCTCCTCTGTAGCAGTCATCTAAGGTAGCTTCGTCAGCGGCGAGTTAAAAGGCATTGTTTCAGAGGACATACTGCATCTAATCCAGCGTAATTCAGATGGGTCGGTCTCAATGGCAGTTAAAGTAGTTGTTTCGTCTTCTCCAGGAGCATGTGGAAACGCGGGGGTGGCTGTCGGGATCTTCGGTGTGACTGACATGTTGGCCTTCGACCGTAAATTCGAGTTTGATAATTTCAGAACGAGGATAGGGAGCGTTTTCAATTTGTGAGAAGGACGCCTCTTTTTGGATCGTCTCTTTTCTTGTTAAGAGAATGGCGACGATCGCGGTATTGACGGCGATATTGGCGGCGAAAGACGACAGAGATGGCGACGGATATTCGCAACATGTGATCTATTAACCACTGCATCGTAACTAACAAGAAGAACCGGTCATCATACTTTATTGTAAGAACCAAGGTCAACAACGTCGAAAAAAAAGGAGGAGTGTGCTACCGTCTTTCAAGCAAAAGGTCCAGAATGGGTCCGAACCTGCGTGTGACCGAGATATATACCAGTTATCGTGTCACTCAAAACCTTGTTCAGGCTGCTGGTCCGAGGCTGGAAGACTCAATATGGATTAGCTTGCCATACAGTCATCGAACTTCGGCCAGGAGCTTCGGGTGGGTGCATGCAGTTGCTTGAGCTAGAAAGTACAGTATGAGTTTGTAGTAATAGACGCAGGCCTTCAACAACCAAAAGTCCGTGGAAATCCGTGTTAGACGGCCATCTTAGAAATTCTCATGAGTCCCTGTCTCGAATTAACCTCATGTGTATCTCTCTGGCATCTCGGTCACCATTTGTCTGTCCTTTTCAGGAACCAACATTTCCTGAGCTGGAACCTCATTTGCCCCCATCTCCGGCACGGGCGTCGGATACGAGCCTTCTAATTCCATTGGGGGCACCTTCGGGGCGTCGTCGGCATGAAGCTCTCCCTTTTCATACTTCCTTACTTCGTAGCTCCCGCCAGTTGCCTCTGAGAGTTTCCCCTTTTGACTTCTTCGTCGGCGCAGAAACCACCAGGCTGCCAAGAGGAGCAAAACGGCGGTGATAACACTGACTACGGGTCCGGCAATCCAGGTACTACTATTGGTGTGTTCCGGTCCTATCATCGTCAGCCATTTACTATCTTTCATCTGTTTACAGGCGTTCTAACCTGCGATCTCGCTGGGTAACACAGTGGGGGAGGCCTCGGCTGGCGAGGTTGTGGTAACCATAGTGGTAGCTTCTTGCCTCAATTCTGTGACTGTTGCAGTCACCCATACGCCCGAATCAACCCTCCCAGAAAACTGAGTGATATCCATTTGCACCACACGAGTCGTAGTGATGACCATGGACGCTGGATAGGTAATCCTCGGAGTTGTAGGTTTCGTTGACTCCATGGTGCAAAAGTCGCGATACTGTCTGAACTTTGGCTCAAGATACTCCACAGCGGTCACCTTCAAATCTTCAACATTAACCTCGACGCATTGGCAACATGTTGAGTAGCTTTCCTGGAAGTCAGAGGTCGGATCGCAGATCTCAGAACTGTTCCCTACAACCTGCATTTCGACATAAGCATCGTCTGAGAAGATAGCGCTATTAGAGGACATTACGCTGAGAAGGGAGCGGAAGCTCACTGCATGGCGAGAAACAAACCCCCGGTATGATTGTTTCGACCGTAGCTTTAGGCGACGACTTCTGTGTCGTCGTTGTCTGTGATGCTCTCGCAGCAACAGGTTCAAGAGTGACTGCCATCTCATGGATCGGAGGGCAATTTGTGTGTTTCGTGTGTTTCTTGGTAAAGCTCCTATGCCTTCATGAAGGTTTGGCGCGTTTGAGGCAGGCAACGGTTCGCACAACGCAATTTAGTAGGTTGCGGGAACGCGTGTACGCCCGAAGGGGCAGCATCCTCTCTACTTATAAGGTCGCTCGTACAAATCCGGGTTACATAAACTTTTGCGACGCTCCTACACGGGCAACTGTCGAGCCGAAAGTTGTCTAACTTTGGCAGATTGTGCATACAGTGACACTCAAAACCCCATCTCAATGGTGGCGATCTCTCGCACTTGGGGAAATGGTCTCAATTGGATGTCCCTAACAGCATGCCCTTCCGATTATAAAGATTCGTAACACTCTTCTAACCAATGATTCCAGAGAACAGTAATATGTGACCGAACCAAATAATGAAAAGACTGAATGAAGTCACCCGAGTCGGTGCGACGTTGACGCAGATTCCAGCGCCACAAATGGGGTAGATGGCCATGAGGGATTTCGAACTTGATTGACAATGCGTCCAGTACACACCTCGTCAACGCCGGAGGCAATGACTGGTCTAATATGCAACAGACTTTTCTGGCTGTACTTCTCTCGCGTCTTCAGCAATGATGTCTCGGTCGCTTGCTTCCGAGCCTCAAGAAGTTCTTCTGTCATGGCTTCGAATACTTCATACCAAGTGGCATATTTGAGGAAGCAGGTTCGATTGCTTCTGTCTCGCTCTTGCCATCCGAGGGTCCCGTTTGCCGCAGACTTTTTACCGATAGCTTTGGACCTCGCTGAATCACTGACACTGGATATGGCACACCTTAGGTGGGGGCTGTAAAGTCATCTCTTCGAGAGGCAGGTACCGTTCGCACCGTCGCCTTTTACTTTAGTCGAGAACGGGGCTTTATTGTCTTCAACTGCAAACGACTTCGGCCCATAATTTCCCCAGAAACACATCATGAGGGGGAGAATCCCGTGTCTTTCTGACAGTCACCTCTGTAAAGGTTATTCTTCCCACATCCTTCTCCACCGTCATCGTCGACCTTTTTGTTTGCGCACTTCCTGCCTCATAACGTCGTCTGTCCCTCTATCCAGCCTCGTTGCTAGATACCTACCTATCCTGCGTTGGCTCCTCCGACGTCCAACTTGGCAGGAGCAAACGACATTGGTCTCTTTCCCGATTTGAAGAAGGTACTTCAAAACCATCCGTCTGCCTTCCAGCACCTGACCTGCCAACCCACCTGCATCGCGCCTTCTCAAACCAAGCGACCGACCTACCTCTTTTTCAACACTTTTCGGCTACCTGCATTCTCTGTTTATCCCACTTGCCTCCTCCCACTTACCTCTTCCACCTCACATCTTCAGGCAGGGCACACTCTTCCCCGCCCAACTTGCTCCCGCCGTCTACCTTCCCACAACAACACTGACTTCGTAGGTGTTGTGACCTTCTCCAAGCCCGATACTTTCGCGTTTTTCTGTCGACGTCTTTGTCGCTTTTTTGACGACGCAAAATCAAACTCGGCATTGTTTGCGTCTGCTAAGCCAGCTCTTGCGCTTTTCTCAGCAGATGAACCTCACAGCCGTACCCAAGGTAGGTAACTTCCTCAGATTCTTCGCAATGGACGGCAACGATGAGGAAGGCAGTGAGAGTGACAGACACCTTCTGCAGGTGACAACCAGCCCCTCCATCTACCTACCTAAGGTACCTTACCTGGGTGTAAAGACATGGGGTCTCCTGGGCCGTCGTCCTCTGCCGTCCTCGTCGTTCAGCATCATCATCCCTCACTACTTCACGCTGAATTTTGTGCTGACCAGCACAAGATGGCAGAAATCTCTGGAGAGACGGAGAATGGCTTCCTCAAGGCCACCGACACTGATGGTGATTCGGCGGAGTCGCACTTTCCGATCCCAGAGTCTGTTCCGGCGCGAGCGCAGTTTGTGGCCGAGTTCACCGAGACTGCGCAAGCCGCGAACATCGAGCTGCCTTCTTCAGCTTCATCTTCAGAAAGCGGCGAGCGAGCGCCCATGCCTTTCACGCCTCCCGAGGATGGAGTTGCCGGAGCAAGCTTCTTCGTCGACCCTCGACACCTCTCTACGTCTGCAGTGGCTGGACTCGAACCTAGCGACGAGGACTCAGATGACCCGATGGCGGTATGTGTCATAGCCAAGATTTGCCAACTCTGCTAACCCGTTTGACAGGAAAAGAACCGCTGTTGTGGCCCCCGAATGGTTCATTCGTTCAAAGACCAAGAGGAATTCGCCCTGGCTCATCGTGAAGGAACCATCATTGAAATGGCCAATGAGGAGGCTACCTATCGGCGATTCAACACCAGGACAGAGTCTACTCATGCCTGGGTCATGAATGCCCTGCCCCCACCCTCCAGTCTCATCGATTCGGACTTAGAAACCAGCTGGCTCGTCCTCGTCGAACTGCCGGCGGACCAAGACAAGGTGTTTCCAGCCGAGGAATCTGCTTGTGATATCGGATTCAAGCATGATTTCACGATTGGTGGACATGTCTTCAATCCCGGCATGATGAAAGCCGAGCGTATACCCAACGTGTTCGACAACGGCCAAGATAACGGAAGTATCTTCAACGACTACGCCAGGCATGCGGCTTTCAACGTCACCGCCCCGTACATGAAGGATCCTGTCAGCCGTGAGAGGTACCACCCATTGGCAGAAATTGCGGTTTCGCAGCGCTTTGGTGCTCTTCAGTACCCCCCTTTGACTTCTGGGAATGCTGTCATGGTCACTATTCGCGTTGCGGCTCGGCTTGTCACTCATGACACCGAACTGAAAGCATTGTCCACGCTGATGCAGCGTGAGAGAAACCTGAGCGCGCTGGCACAGAGGGCACGCCACACCTTTGATTACATGCTGGATTTCCGGAAACCGCCTACCTTCTACGTCGACCTCTTCAGAGAGCTGCCACATATGGATAACCCAGCGGGCAATCCTCAGACCCCCGCCCACCTCAAGTCTCTCTACAGAGGGCTCAATTCTGACCACAAGAAGGTGTACGAGCAATTTCGACATATCCCGGCAGGGCTGGCGCTAATCCTGGGATGCCCCGGTGCTGGAAAGACTGCACTGAATGCATTCATCGCTGCAATGGCTCTCTCGGCCCCTATTCAAGAAGAAGTCGACGGCAAGACCGTTACCAGACCTGCAAAGGTTCTGTATCTTCTTGACGTAAATGCGCCGTGCGACGATGCGGCAAACCGGGTACACAAGACATGCAAGGAAGCCGGTATCAGAGCATCGGTCATTCGAGTTCGTGGATGTGCTCGTGAGATGAGCCGCAGCGTCAAACTGCACCCGCCTGCAAAGGGCCAGAATGACGTCGCAGGAGATGTCCCGGACTTTACCAGGGGCTTCCTCATGCAGTTTGAGACGTCGCGAGTCTGCAAGATAGGCCCAGCTAGCATCGACAAGGCGCCATCTCTCGATGAAGCCGCGTGGAAGGCATTCGACAAAAAGAAGTCCCGATACAAACAGCTTGCGCAGGCTCTCCAGAAGCTTGAAGGCGACGTCGTCAAAACTCGACGAACTTCCGCGGAGCTGAGAAGACTGGTCGCAAACCTGTACTTCGATGTTATTCGAGCTGCTGACTTCATCGCGACCACCCCTGTCGGCGCATCGGGGCAAATGGGCACTCTTTTCAAGCCAGACCTCGTGTTCGTTGATGAAGCAGCCCACGCAAGAGAGTTGACGTCTCTCATTCCCTTGGCATTCACTCCAGCTCGAGCATACATCTTCACTGGCGACACTCGACAGACCAGACCTTTCGTCCAAGGTGCATCCATGTCGACCAGAGAGGCAGGACAGAAGATGCTGAAGCTGAATCCATACGCTAAGCAGCTCATGATCAGCACGATGGAGAGAGCTGACCTTGCCGGCGCTCTCAAGAGCAAGCTGCTGATTACACACCGTAAGTCGCCCCTGCTTTTTTGTCGCATTTGTTATCATTGCCTCTGTTGTCGTCGTCCGCTGTCGTCGTTGTCGTCGTTGCCCCTCTCCATTCAATGAAGTTAGGCTAATAAGATCCAGGAATGTACGGAAATCTGCACATATTAGTGTCTGAGCTATTCTACGACGGGCTTCTGAAGTCGGGTATGGCATCAATCGATCGATACCCCCTTCCAGTACAACATATACAGATCTGGCTGAGCCAGTTCATGCCTGGCCGCCATTGTGTGGTTCCGCGAGTGATGATTCATTGCCACTCAGCTCGAGAAAAGACGGAATGCCGCAGCTTCTACAACCCAGCCCATGAGTCTTTCATCAAGCAACGCTGTCTGGAGCTTCTGAACAACCCCAACTTCACTCGAGTCGATAGGCCTGACCAGCCTGGAAGAATACTGATCATCACCCCGTACAAGGCGGCTTTCAACCGATACAAGCAGTTCACGTCCGTCCTGCCTCCCCACCTGCGTGGCCGCTTACATGCTGAGGAGATGCACAACGCGATGGAAGCAAGAACCGTCGACTCGGCACAGGGCCACGAGGCGGATTTCGTGTTCGTGGACACTGTGCGAACGAAGACCGCGGGCTTCCTCAACGACCCCAAGCGCCTTTGTGTGATGCTTTCGCGGGCCAGAGGCGGTGAGATGATTTTGATGAACGAGGGAATGACCACTTGCATGAGGTCTGGGGTCGAAATTCCTGCAGAATGGACCTCTCGTGTTTTTGAGCACTGCCGCGGCAATGGCCAGCTGTGCTACATTTGAGGTATTTGAAGGTGTGCGCAGGATATGGATGCGATGTGTGCCGTGTGGGATTGAAATGGGTAAAGCTAGTCAGTTTAGTTAATGAAGAGTCCCGTCTCCTTGCTTTCACCCCTAGCTTCTGAGAGACGACGAGAGACGAAGAGAGACGACAACAGAAATGGCAGAGATGGATGTTGCCAAGAGGTCACCGCAGCCATCAATCATTGCAAATAAGAATAGTAGAATGATAAACATCGAGTGTCGTGCTTACGAAGACTCGCCAGATCATCTTATCGCACCTGGGGAAATGCACGAGTGATGGACGTGATGCCAGAGCAAATTCTCTTAAGAACGCAATCACTGCCAAGACAATCATCGGAAAGAGACATTCCCATCTACGGATTCGCGATCATTTCTATGCATATCAAGCGCCAAGGACGTCCCGTCCAACGACGAGTACGTAGACCAAGTCGGCCGAGATGTCGTTGACATTGTGTGGGCGCATCGTATCGTATGCGGCAGGTAACCGCTGGGCCGGGTTCTGTGGCTATTTTAGCCCGAGACTTTGTCGCAGAATAAGCACCAATTTGAGTGCGCAGGATCCGCCGTGACAGGGGTCTGCTCACCATAAGGAGCGAGCCCCTGGAGATTTCCCCAGTGTCCAGCTGGACAAGCAAAAGGGCAGTTTCCATAGGCTGGCACGGTTTGGCTGGCGAGTTGGAGGCAAGGGTGATGCTGTCAGTGTCAACGCATGTTGCGCGGACACTGTCGTCTCTCATGCCGTTCCTGCTGCTGTAAGACAGAGGTTTGAACACGATGAAACTTTGAGCACGTAAGATGGCCATCGTTTGGCATTTGACTCTGCTTCTGCTTTCTGCGGCAGCGGGAGGAAATGTTGTGCGGTAGCCGTATTCTCCCCGTGGCAGCTGCCGGCATCTCGGTCACGGATTGCGATCATCTCCGCTGAAGTATTCTGCCCACCTGAAAAGTACGGATAGTCCTAACGGTGATGGAGCTTGACCCCACCAACTAAGGGTTTTGACAGGGTCTGGTGCTCACGGAACATTCCTCACAGCGCTCCACGGTCGTCGCCCGCGGGAACCATGGCCAGTGGGTGGCTGGTGGCAGTGAGCAGCGGTACAGGATGACGGGGCACAACGGCCAGGACTCCAGGAGAAAGGGACTTGCACTGAAAGCTTCCACCAGTCCTCCAAGTACCAAGTCCAAGGAGTCCAAGGCAGGGGTCGTGGAGAGGCCGTGTGGCGGGGCAGGAAATGGCGCTGCGGGCGATACGATTGGATCACTCGAGCCAATCCGCCGGAATTATGGGGGCAAATTTTGATAGCGAGATACCTGCACGTGGCCGCAATCTTCGCCTAGACCCGGCTTTTCTTGCTCTGCCCGGCCACCTTCGTCGGCGGTTTTCAGTCTTCACCCCACCAGCCCGCTTGAGCCACAAGTCGCTGCAATGTACCTCCTTACTCTGCAGCCGACGTGGAGGCGGGAGGCAACCCAGTCCGACCTTGGCCTGCCTGTGACCCTGAAAGTCCACTCCAACTCTCCCCGTACACTTGGAGGGTACAACGCCCGCGCTTTGGTGAGGCTGAAGACCTGCACCGGCCTAATTAATCCAAACTGCCCCCATTACACTGCTGACTTGAACTGCACCTCATCCGTTTCCTCTTTCGTGGGCTCATCGCCATCACGGCGACCGCTCATCCACAGCAAACCCAATCTCACCAGCTTTACTCACTACGAATCCCGTCGCTCGAGGACGCAGTATCGATTGCTCGTCCTCTCATCGCACTCGCCGTCTACGCCGCCGTCATCCGAGTGTCACAGGTCCCTGGGGGGTGGTTCATGTGGTGCAGCGAGTGCTGACGCGTGGTGCCTAGAATGGCTCCTCCCGCAGCCTCGTCTGAGGGCATTGCCGCCCAATCAGACCTTGGCGACACTGACGACACCTCATCATTAGCAGCTTCGATTGACATGGACCGATTCAGGCTTCGCGGACAGCCGCTGTCTCTTCACTCACGCTCGACACTGGAACCTCGGAGTGAGGCATTATCTAAAGGAGGTCTTGCCGGCGTTATTGTTGGCATCATTATCTTCTTCGTACTTGCTATCATTTGCGCCTACCCCTTCATAATCCGTCGCATCAAGGGCAAGAGAAATGGAACGAATCGTCTGGACACGGCGGAAACCGCCTTCATCCCCACGCCGCTCCGTCCATCGGGAAACGTGCCTACGACTGGTCCAGCTGCGTCTAGCCGCATGTCATCACGAGACTCATTGGGCAACAAGAATGAAGCTCTTCAAGGGCCGGACCGGCAGTCAACCAAGGAGCTGAACGTCTCATCCCACGGCACCGACCCATCCAAACGAGATTTGGGAAGCTACCAACGTGGCTGTACTGGCGACGACAGCTCTCATGCACCAAGCGTTACCACCAGACGCGGTACTGACCACACCTTCGGCCGCGCCTCTACCTGGAAGAGCGAATCGTCCTATCCATGGACTCCTGTCGGCATAGAGCTGGTCGCTACTCGGGCTGACGGAATGGAATACTCGGATGCCACTCAAGGACACAGTGCTACTTACTACAGCCCGACCATCCCTTCTGAGGCCTTCGGCATGGTCACCCCGCCTCCCACAGATGAACCTGTTCCCGCGCCGCCGCCGAGGCGATCAAGCTCTTATGCCAGCTCCCTGGCGAAGAACCTTCTCCAAATGTTTCCCAAGGGTCGGTCAAGCACCAAGGATTCTCAGTCAAGGGGGGCAAAGATTCAGCCAACGCAAGAGTTGTTGAGGGAGGGCTTGTCAGACTCGCCAACTCAGCTTACCGGGCCATTCTCCCGCGAAATAGGACCCGGCGCGACCTCCACGCGCGGACAGCTGGGCTCCCCATTCAACCCGCCTAGCCCCAACTCAGAGCCTGATCAGGCTCAGGATTCGGGAACCACGAAGGAAGGAAAGCAGGAATCTCCGCCAATTTTGCCGCCTGTGTCGCCTGCACCTGGAACTGTCAACCCCATGGATATTATGGCGCCGTCGAATTTGACCGAGCAGACCTGGCACACCAACCAGCAACTTTATAGCATTGCTCACCCGCCCCCCAAGCCTGTTGAGCCAGTCCTGGTTCCCGAGCCATCACAAGCGCCAACCCCGCAGTCCCCGGAGCAGCCTTTTGAGCACCACCAGCAGTACCTACAACAGCAACAACAAGATCAGCAGCAGCAACAGCCACAGCAAATACAGCAACAGCAGCAGCAGCGATGGGATCAGACAGGGGTGGCGAATGGAGGACTTGTTGCGAATGGCAATGGACATGTCCAAACGAACGGCTTCAAAGCTCCGGCCGGTGGTCGTCCCACTGAACACGATGTCCGCATGAACGATGTGCCCCAGCAAGTTGATCCGACTCATCTTATGCCCGACCGGACCAACCACTACTATGAGGGCGAAATTACCGATCCGTCTGAACATTCTCCTCAAATGGGTGGTCACGTCTCATCCGGGGCATCGTATCAGACGACGCCGAACACCCAGATCGACAGTAGCCCATCGCCTCCGTCAGACAACAGCTCAGATATACGCAACAGTGCCTCGCCGTATCCAGGTCTGCAGCAGCAATCTCCGCGCACATTTATGTGTGATGAGTGCGGCAGATTTTTCGATCAGGTTCATAAGTTAAAGTGAGTCGCTTCGAAGGCTGTTCGCCGTCCAAACGCTAATTGATATAGCCACCACAAGCGGTACCACGAGCGACCGCATGAATGTACTGAGCCAAACTGCGGCAAGAGATTTGGAACCAAAACCCATTTGGATCGCCACATCAACGACAAGCACAGGAAGACGAAGAAATTTCACTGTACGGTTAGCACTTGCCCTTACTCAAAAACGGGGGGCAAGTCATTCCCGCGAAAAGACAACTGGAGGAGACATATGGTCAATATTCACCAAGTTACGCCTATGGGCGACCCGGAACCCGATTTAGTCGACGAAATCATGGGAGGAACCTGAGCGTGGCGAGAGGGGCGTGCGCCCGGTCGACAGGTGCCAAATACTAGTTCATCGGAAGACGGACATTAACCCCAGCAAACGGTTGGGGTCCGATGCCCGAACGCGAACGGACGACGGACAATGCTTGGGAAGTGGTCAGTCGAGTATTTGACAGACGCGTGAACTTGCAAGCAGATTACCCCAGAGCCTCCCTGTGGCTCTGATACGCGGGTGCAAATGCTTGACTTCAGCAGAGCTGGATTCAGGTCGGCAACTCAAAGAGGAAGCCAAATCCCCGCGACGCTCACAGGCACCATTCTTTCTTGCCACAGAGCAACCTGTTTATATATCATTGGATATTTTCCCCTAAGGTTTGGGAATATTAGGCAATCAAGGCACATTCGTTCAGGGACTGCAATGACAGCAGTAAGGCGTTTTGATGCCAAGAGTTGGCTGGGGAAACATGTAGAATAGGCCAAAAGCATCACGGTGGCGCGTATGATTAACTCAAATCTTTGATTAAGGACCTGACAAGTTTCTTTTGTTGGTCGATCGAGAGTCCACGCTCGTCTGTCTCCTGAATGGCCCTTCCCACCGCGATAATGACCTTGATGCTCTCGCTGTTCACCCAGATCTTGCCGTTACGGCCCACGGCCGTCTCGAACGCGGCGCCCGTCGCACCCAGCTCCTCCAGAACCACAAGGTCCGTCGTCTTGGGGCTCAGCAGACGACGCGCCATGCCAAGGGAGATGTTGAAGAGCATACCGCCCACGAGAGGTCCCAAACCGTCGGCCTTGCCAGTGGACTGGTAGACGCACTCCAGCTCGGGGTCCATGTGTTTATTCGCAAGGGTGACGCGTGCGTAGACGAGGGCGCCTGAGTCAAGGTGAGGGCGGTTCTTCTTGGACGCCATCTCGAAAGCGAGTTGGGGGAGGATTGCAGGTGTCGAGTAGTCGGCCAAGAGGACGTAGTAGATTTCGGAGGCAGAGCGCTGGACGGTGCCGACGACGAGGTCGCCAACGGCGGGGATGTACTGTATTCATCCAGTCAGAATTGCCTGTGTATCAGCCGAGAGAGATTGGACCTACCCTTCCGCCAGTCTGTTCAACCCATATCGAGTTCTTCTTGCGGTCTGTGACGAGCTTGCCCGCGATTGTCGGGACTATTTGACGAGGAGGCACATGGCGAAGGCCAGGACCAAGTCTGAGAGGAAGCTTCTGGTGGGACGGGATCAGAGACGCGTCAATCTCTTCCCCTGGGAGGACGAAGGGGCCCGCTGTAGCCATGGCGAAAGCGGGTGACGACGAGAATGTTGAATTGGAATCGTCAAGTTCTGGGCCAAGGCGCTTCTCTCAGTCGCCTTTCAGCGGTCTCTTCGCTGCCGATCAGCCTTGCAGAGGCTGGAAAGCTTTTGGCGGGGCACTTTCCAAATTCACACCGAATTTGATTGGGACACGACCGGGGGTTGTGGAGAAGGTACCCCGATGCCACTGGGCGAACAGCGAACGTGGGAATTTTTTTTTTCCCTTGCCCAAAATTTTGGCCTTGAACCCCCACCATTATCAACATTGAAAACAACCTCACCAAAGATCTCGACAGGATCCGCGGCAACTCTCGACACCCTACGTCCCCCGTCCGTCCCAGAGACTTTCAGATACCACCTATATACGCAACAACCCTTTGCGACCTATAATATAGCACAAATGGCTGCGAACGGTGACTCGCGCCCTGCGCCGGGCGACCGCACCGTCATTGGTATCACCTTTGGCAACTCCAACTCCTCTATTGCCTACACCGTCGACGAGAAGGCTGAGGTTATTGCCAACGAGGACGGAGGTGAGATCAATCGCCTGTTACACTAGGTTGTTTGTGCTGTAAAGAGCAGAAGTTCTGACGAATTGCCTGCAGACCGCCAGATCCCCACCATCCTCTCCTACGTTGACGGCGACGAGTACTACGGAGCCCAGGCCAAGAACTTCCTCATCCGCAACCCCGACAACACGATCGCATACTTCAAGGACTTCCTCGGCAAGGAGTATGTCTTGTGCTTTTAAAATGTGTCTTTCTATCTCATTTGGCTAACATGCCCGCACCAGGTTCAAGTCCATCGACCCTACCCACAACCACGCCTCCGCCCACCCCAAGGATGTCGACGGCACCATCTCTTTCACAGTAAAGGACAAGGAGGGCGCCGAGGAGCCCTCTACCGTGCCTGTCTCCGAGGTCGCCACCCGCTACATTCGCCGTCTCGTCGGCTCTGCCTCCGACTACCTTGGCAAGAAGGTCACCTCTGCTGTCGTCTCCGTCCCCACGAACTTCTCCGACAAGCAGAAGGAGGCTCTCGTCAAGGCTGCCAACGATGCTGGCCTTGAGGTTCTCCAGATCATCTCCGACCCCATCTCCGCCGTTCTTGCCTACGATGCTCGCCCCGAGGCTGAGGTCAAGGACAAGATCGTCGTTGTCGCCGACCTTGGTGGCACCCGTTCCGACGTCGCCGTCGTCGCTTCCCGTGGCGGCATGTACACTATCCTGGCTACCGCCCACGACTACGACTTCTCCGGCAGCCACCTCGACCAGGTCCTGATGGACCACTTCGCCAAGGAGTTCATTAAGAAGCACAACGTCGACCCTCGCGAGAACGCCCGCTCCCTCGCTAAGCTCAAGCTCGAGTCCGAGTCCACCAAGAAGGCCCTGTCCCTCGGCACCAACGCCAGCTTCAGCGTCGAGTCCCTGGCTGACGGCTTCGACTTTACCTCCACCATCAACAGATTACGTTACGAGATGTCCGCCCGCAAGGTCTTTGAGGGCTTCAACCGTCTCGTCGAGGGCGTCGTCAAGAAGGCTGAGCTCGACGTTCTTGACATCGACGAGGTCATCCTGTCCGGCGGAACTGCCCACACCCCCCGCATCGCCGCCAACTTCGCCAACGTCTTCCCCGAGTCCACCCAGATCATCGCCCCCTCCACCGCCCCCTCCGCCATCAACCCCTCCGAGCTCGGAGCCCGTGGTGCCGCCCTCCAGGCTTCCCTGATCCAGGAGTACGAGGCCGACGACATCGACCAGAGCACCCACGCTGCTGTCACCACCGTCAAGCACATTGCTAACGCCATCGGTGTTGTCGGCGCTGACGAGGAGTTCGTCCCCGTTGTCCCCGCCGAGACTGCCGTCCCCGCGCGGCGCACCATCCAGCTGTCCGGCCCCAAGGACGGCGGCGACGTCCTCATCCGCATCGTTGAGGGCGGTGCCCACATCAAGGTCACCAAGCCCGAGCCCAAGGCCAAGCCCGAGCCCAAGGCCAAGCCCGAGACCAACGGCGACGATGAGGACTCCGACTTCGACTCCGAGGAGGAAGAGGAGGAGACCCGTGAGAAGATCTGGAAGGTCGGCCCTACCCTGGCCGAGACCGCCGTTCGCGGCGTCGGCAAGGGCTCCAAGGTCGAGGTCACCATTAACGTTGCCGCCGACCTCGGTCTCACGATAACGGCGAGGGAAGTTGGCGGAAAGGGCGGTGTCCGCGGTACCGTCAAGGCTCCTTGAATGCTAGACGAAGGGAGAAAAGAGCAAATGTAGAGAGAAAGACACATAAATCGTGTGCGTTAGCCAGGCGCAATGTGGTGGTTAAAAGAAGGGGAGGGAACTCATCTGTCAGGTCCTCCTTATTTCAGCATAGATACATGGATTTTATATGGCGGAGGGTGGGGGGAAATGGATTGGAACGAAATCACTGGGAACATAGACGAGAGAGGCAAAACGCATGAATGAGAAGAACGTCAAAAAGTGATGAATTACCTCTTACCAACGATTTTGCTGCCTCAGATGGTGTAAGGGGGAGGATGTGAGAAGCCCCATCTTTCCTCAGCACGAATACAAATCGATAACTCAATCGCCAATGCAATATGCAACAGTAGTATTGTCTTAAAGATAGCTAGCGCTGGAAAGGAAGGAACAAATAACATGGTCGCTGATGCATCCATACGCCCTGCTGACTGAACAGAATCCGCCGATATATAGTAAAGAGAGTTGCCGAGTGCGCCTCAATCATGCCTTACGACACAGCGCCAGGGAGCCTCCACGCCACAAGATCGTCCCGTACATCAAACTCCTCCAGCTCCCTGTTCCTCCGGGAGTCGCGCCCGCGGTCGCTGCTGCCTATCGTCGGTGCAAGGCTCGCCATGCTCCCGCTCCGGCTCCTCGAGTACGGGTACCCGCTGCGTCCGCCGCGGCCATCGTCGTCGCGAAGCTCCCTGCGGCCATGCCGGGAACCGCGTCGGCCAATACCGGCAGTCGTGCTGCTCGCGCCGTCGTTGGCGCGGGCCGTGAGGACGGTGGTGAAGCTGCGGTCGCTGGAGCCGCTGTTGCTGCGGGAGTGGTTGCGGGCGTTGCCGCCGCCGTTTTGGTGCAGGTGTAGCGTGAGGTGGTGGTGGTGGTCCTGTTTCTGCTGCTGCTGTTGTTGTTGCTGCTTCTGGCGTTCTTGTTTTTGCTGTAACTTGCGCAAGTCTGACGGGCGCAGAGTGCCCATGCCGCCCTCGTCGGAGCTCAGGGAGCCGTTGTTGTCGAGATCGAAGGTCGCGGTCTTGCCGGTGCGGCCGGTCCTACCGGTGCGCCAGCCGTCGCCGCCGGAGAAGATGTCCTCGATGCACTCGTCTGCGGGGAGCTCGCCAGGCTGGCAGGACCAGGAGGCTGCGAGGGCGCGACGGTACATGTCTTGAACCTCTGACGCGTCGCGCGACTTTGCCATGGTGGGAATTTCTGTGAAGGTCAGCGAGGAATGCCAAGGGTTTGCGTTGAGGGGTAAGGGGCACATACGCCCTGCGTCGTCCTGCTCGACTTGCTCGCCTGCCATGATGCCGGCGATTCCTCCAAAGACGGGTGCTGTTCTCAGCGGCGGCGCAGAGTACCCCTTGTCGCCATCCAGCTGTTTCATGAAAATCCCTATCTTCAAGGTGCTGTTGATCTTGCTGTCCTGCATGAGGTAGCGCCTGACGATGCCGTCCTCGACATCAGGGTCCTCCAGGATGGGGGCTTTCATCGACTTGGGACTCGTGCTTGCAGTGCCGCTGCTGCGCTTGCGCGCGTGGCCGCGGTCGAAGCTGCTACTCTCGCGGGTGAGGCCATCGCTCTCCTCGACGTACTCGCTGAGGTTCAGTTGCACCTTGCCGAGCGAAATCTTTTCATCGTGGCCGCCACCGGAAAACTCTTGCAGTACTTCAAACTCGACGGGGCACTCGGTCAAGTTGTTGTTCTTGTCGATGCTGATCCGGATGTGACTGACTACCTTTTGGTAGTTGTACTCGACCTTATGGTTGGAGATGGGGCACTTGGGAGTGCGGCCCCGATGCTCAGCGATGATGGAGTGAGAGAGGTGCCATTTCACTATTGATGTTCCAGACACCAGCGGGACGTTGTTTAGGTCGTAGATCTGGGAGATGTTAGCCAGGAAACCTTTGTTATAACAAGCTAGGTATAGCTATTGTGGATGGTGTTCGCAAACCTTTAGGTGTAGCTCAAACTTTGGCTGCGTCACAAATTGTTAGCACGCTTATCGTTCGTTGAGTGGTCCGAATGCAAAATGCACATCCTCCACTTTCCGAGGGATTGAGTTTCTCATGACAGAATGTGGGTACAGACGGATGCTTTACCTTTCTGTTCTTATTGACTGTGGGAAGGAAGCCCCCGTTAGCAAAGCTCTTGAGAGGACTCATGATGAGCGAGTGATATTCTAGGTTGACGGTAGAGAGTTGTGGCCGGAGCGGGAAGCAAAACGAGGCAGGGACTCAAAAGCCCCGAGCCCCCAAGGTAGGACGTAAATCAAGGGAGAGACATGGGAATGGCAATAATAGGTGGTTAGGATGCTGCAGTGACGACGGTGAATGAGTGAGGCTGGCGAAGCCACCAAGAAAGCCACCAAGTCCTTGTCTCAGTGAGATCTCAGCCTCATGGACAGGCTCAAGCGTTGCCAACCACGTGGGGGTTCAGGAATGAGGGGCCCGATATAGGATAAAAAGGGTAAGGTGAATAACTGGACAGCGAGGCCGAAAAAAAGCCCAGCTCGACGACATAGGACGAATGGCGGTTGGGAATAGGGCAGAGGAGGGAGGGTGTGAGGGCTTACTTAAGGAAGCCATGTTTCACGGAAGGCATGGCTGGCTGGGCTCCGTCCGTTGGGGGCGAGTTAATAATACTTTGCGGCCCGGAGTGAGGACTGCACCCCTTCGGAGGGGGAAACAGGCAATGAGTGAGCGCGCGGGCGGCAGAGTTGGTGCGGGCAGGTGCAAGGACAGGCAGGGACGGGCAGGCAGAGGCAGCGACAGCAACGGTCAGACTGTCAGCGGCGTTCGTTCGGTTTCGGTATGACCGGATAATACGGTAGGTACGGCGAGGGGGACGGTCAGGTAAGGTAGGGAGAGGAGGGGGGCGGGATCGTAATGTGGCTAGTAGATAACGGGATGCCGCCGCCGACCAACTTCACCGCGACCTTGATTTTCTTGATGGATGCCCTTTGGAGGAAGGCTCAAGATTGCATGCAAGGTCAGTGGCCAATCAGCCGTGCCTGGCTTTGTGTGTTTGGTCCGGCAGTCGTCGTCCGTCCGTCCGCTCAGTCGGTCGTATTGAATGCGAGTAGTATCGAGATGTGACGAGTGGGTTGGCAGTTTCGGCGCCTTCAACCCCGTATCTGTCAATGGCGCGGATGGAGTAAAATTACACAGCCAACAAGGGTGAAAGCAGCGGCCGAGACAGATGCAAAACTCGATGTTTGGCGAGCGGGCGTCGTTGGAAGGTAATAAGGGTTCTTGCAAGAGTCGTATAATTATGCAGTCCTTGACCGATGATGAAAGAAGAGAGTTTGGACGAGGTCAGGCGAATACGTAACTCATCCGGTGTATTGGGAGCTTGCCCAGCCATGCCTGCATCCATCCCCGGAGTCCGGGCGGCCAGCACCGCGGTGGGCTGGGCTGGACTCGCTCCAGTGTAACGGGCCACAATGGGGTTTCCTAATTATCGCCTCCTAGCCTGCGCCACAGCAGGTCGAAATCCATTGCCGTAACACTAGGCTTTATCCTAGGACAGAGTCTTTGTGAGCCTGTTGATTTCTCGGTAAAATGCGAAGGTCGAGGTTGGCGACACCATCACGACCGTCAGAAATGCCTGTTTCGGCATCTGGAATGGGTGAGTTATTCTTGGAGGATTCCCTCACTCATCCCGTTTGAAGTTCGGCATTGCAGCCGTGTACGTAAGCATCTCCAGCGAGCCAAGCGCTGAAGCGAGGCCTTCTTCAGTGGAACTGCCCCTGTGGGACGACCACGACTCAAGCCATCTGTTTATTCCATTTCACTCTGGACCTCTTCGTCGGAATAATTTCTCGAAACAGTGCATGACTACTTGCCAAAACACCCATCACATTTGTTTAGTCTTTGATCTGTTTCCGGTTTACCTCTCTTCACTCTCGTTCTCTGTTGGTCGCTGTCAATCGTTGTCGCCGGAGATCATCGACATTATGACGCGGAACCTCACCGATTTGCTCTCAGAATATCAATCTCCCCCGCGATTCTAAGGAAGCCAGAATTTGGCTTAGACGTTCCATCTCGCCTTTCTATGGGAAAAAGCCACGCAAACTCCATCCTGGGAATGCAGAGTGAATGTGTAGTACCGTGGATCGTCTTCTCGTATCCAGTCTCACTCCCTGGTTCTAAGGACAGATCACAGCGTCTGCTCAACCTCATGCCGTGGTTCCCTCATATGAACTTACTCACCAAAGAACACCAAATAGCAACAAGCATCACGAAATGCTCCAGGCACCCAACCGAAGATAGGCGAAGTGGTCTACTGTGCTGCAGCACACAGACAAGGTCAAGCCCTCGAACATCCCGAACTCTGATTCTCAGGTACGCGAATCGAGGACCAGTGATGATGCTGTTCCTTCCCCAGAAGCACCAGGGTGCCGCCCTGCTTCCAAGGCCCCCAGCAATTCGGAACTGACCGCGACATGCGTCAAGACGAACACCTTCCCGCTTATGTGTCTGTATGAGGCCACTAGGAAAAACACGAGATCGTATCGCGATGCAGCATCCAAGACATACGACCAGCCACCAGGGCGCCCAGACGTCAAAACCGCCCATTCCAGACCCTTCGTGAAACTACCAAACAGCCTCAAGAATCAAGTGATCCCGGGTTTTCATCGCAGGAGGGGCCAAGGGTCAGCCAACCGCCCAGCAATCCCGCCCCGGGGCACGCTACCCGTCAACCCTCCCGTCCGAGTGACGCAGTGCCGGCTCCACACCTCACTCAACATCCCAGTTGAGAAAGTGTTCAAACCCAAGCACGAGAAAAAAAGAATTCTCCGAGCCGCATACGTCATACCATGCTCCAAAACCACAGCAACAGTCCCCCCCAGAGGAAGCTATGTCATCTCCTGCATGAGAACCTGCTTCGGCGCGCAAAGGAGGGATGAGAGGGAAATGAGACAACCACGCGCGCCGCCACACACAGCCCCAGGCAAAAACCGAGCAAGCGCTCGCCGCCACCACGTTTTCCAATCTGGGGCTGGCAAACCGTCGACCCAGCACAGATTAAGCACCATGACATGACCGTTCTCCAATCAACAACGGGTCGTCTCTGCTCCTCGCCCGTCTCCTACTCAAACGAGCAACCTCCCCATCGACGCTGGACCAACAGCCCTGCGGGCTAACGTCAAGAGGGGGCATGGGGGCCACCTAAAACGTCTTTTCCCACACACCTTAATCCATCATCGTGCCGGCCGGTGCGTTTTGTCCGGGCGAATCCAGTCGTGTGATTGAAATCCGTGGGCCCTAGAGACGCAGTCACACTGCTCGGATCGCCACCCCCTGTGGCCTTTTTGCGGTGTTTTCAACCCTCCCTCGTGGCTACCTAAAATGAAAAATTTCCTACAGAGTACGTACATTGCCTGAAGGAAGCGGGAATCGAAAGGGAGAGGGACAAATGTCTGATGTATCACGGGGAGATTACCCCCTTGACGTCACTATGCCGTGCACCGTAAGTAGATCTCCTGCAAACCTCTACCGCCAAGATACCTCTTTCCGCGCCAAATTTCCCAAGGGGCGCCATACAGATGGCCCAATTTGTCCGATAAGGTGAAATCGACGATGGCCCTTCGCATTTTGGGCGGCGGCCGGCCCCACGGTATGGTGTCACCAGTCTGCGCTCTGTGATGTAAGGTGAGGTAAGAGCCTTGTTCCTTGTCACCCTGGCCTGGAGTACGCTCCGGTTGGTTCTAGTGTCGAGTGTTCGATCGTGTATATAAGACCATCCTTCCTTTCGACGATACGCTTTCTTGAAGTGCTCACCAGAACAACAACATCAAACAAAAACAAGCACACTTCACTTGAAGTCACAACCTCCTGTCAAACACAAACAAACCTCCCATTTCAACCAATCTACACAAACTGCAACCATGGGCGCCGTCGTCTCTTGCGTAAGTTCAATCTTCCGTAAAACCCAATGGCAGAATTTAATCCTGACGAAACATCCAAATAGATCCAATCGGTCTTCCGCACCATCGGAAACTGCCTGACCTCTGTCATCTCTGGCATTGGCGGTATCCTCCACGCCATCATCGGCGGCATCGTCTCCTTCTGCAACATTATCATCAGCTTTCTGACCTGCGGCTACTGCGGTCGTCGCGGCGGAGGCGGACGTCGCTCCCGTCACACCACCACGACTAGAAGTCGAGTCTGAGCGGGCCCTCGTCTGTAAATCCGAAGAATCACAGCACAGATGAGGGAGACTTGAGATCAATGTCATAAGCATGGACATTGTACGATTATGGAATTTCACGCGAGGGGGTGAGGACGGAGGTGGTGGATGATTCACTTTTACGACTGCGGCGAGCGCGAACAGCTTTGACAGCATACCCCCCACGTTTTCTTTGAAGATACCCACGATACCTGGTTAGCTTAGCTTGAAATGGTATTTTTACATCCATATTTGTGCCGTGACCTGAACATGGTTTGTTGTGATGCCTAAGTTCTGGGTTGGGACACATCATCTGCCATCTGATATTTTTGCTCGGGCAGTATACGAACCATGCAGGTTCTACGCTCCGACTTGATTGCTGAATTGAGAATAAGAATAGTATACAGTATATAGCTCACGATTCAATCTTCCAACACATTGCGATTGAAAAATCCATAAATCTGTCGCCCAGCTTCCTTCCCCACCATCGGCTCAAGCTCCCGCTCGTTCAAGTTCGCCACTTCTCTCAAATTCTCCGTGGCAAGCACCAATCGCATGATATTTTTAGGATTGACACCCGGTACGGCAGACAGCATCTCCTGCGGCTCGAGATTGAACGATTGGTCCTCTGCATTCATATCCTTGTCTAGCCCAGCGCGTACCGCAGCGATGGGATCCGGCTCATCCTCCTGCGACTTCAACGACTCAAAAATCTCGGCGGTCTGATACGGCGACGACGACCAGATGATTCGCAACTTTGGAAACGCGAGAGTGAGCAATACGAGCTTCGACTGCAGGTCAGACGATACATTAGTCGGCGCAATGCTGTTTAGACTGCCAGAGAGGTCGGCAAAAGGCTCCAGCGTGAAAGATTTGTTCTGGTCGAATTCAATGAGGAGCATCGGGTTCTTGTAATGTTGAAACATGGTCTCCGCCTGCGCGTACAGGCGGCCGTCCTTAAAGGACGAGATGAGATCGCTGATGGACTTTCGTTCGACACAGATGTTGGGCGATAGAACGTAATCGCCCACGGTCAACATGCAGGGCACGATAATCATGGAGCGCCCGTGGAGCAGTGAAGGTAATGAAGAGCGGAACTCTCTCACATCAACCACCACACGCGGCGGCTGCGCTGTTGCGGCCAGTCGGCCGCCGCCTGCAATTCTGGTGTTGATTGTACGGAGGAATGCTTCCTGCGGATCCTCAACCCCGTGAGGATCTACAGTCATGACCAACGACATGGACGCTCGCTCCTTGATCAACTTGGTAAAGGCGTCCTTTTCTCGTCTAACGCTGGAGAGATAGCGTTGCTCCTCGACAGACTCGCCATAGTAGAGGAAATACACGCGGACATTTCTGTCGTTGTGCGAGGACCGGTAGACTTCCACTCGACGGATGAAGGCGGCATCTGGTTCGTACATGATGATGTACCGCGGCTTCACCTCCTCCAAGACGTGCTCGTCATGGTCTCCGTCATATGCGTGAATAACAACGAGATCCTGCATCTCGTAGAGTTGGTAATAGTCCTCCATGTTCTCCAGTGGGTCAGTGACGATCTCCGGTTTCTGTTCGGCTTCTTCTTCGGTGATTTGAACCTCCGCCATGAGGTCTTCAACCTCTCCCGGCCGCTCAAAGAATTGCATGATGCTGCCATTCTCGGCTCGCGTGAGGGTTTGTCCACCAGCCCCGCCACCTCTCATACGCCTCCGCTTGTTTGACTTCCCTCTGAGCGGTTGACCTGCCCTGTCAGTCGCGCCATTCAGAGCTTTCTGATTCTCCGAGAAAAGTGTTGCGTTGACCTGGGCAAACTCCTTTTTCCATCGAAGATAATTGCGCAACTTTCTTCTCATCATGAAAGCTGCCGATGGCTGGTCCTCGTCTTCTTCGTCCTCCGCAGATGGATCCTTCTCAACCTTAGGCTTGAAATGCATCGTCTGCAGGTAGTCGCGGAGTTGTCTGCAGGTGTTTGTGTCGCCGCACATGATCAGGATGGTTCCATTAGAATCATCACGGGCTGGAGGGTCGAAGTGCATGCTATTGTCAATCTCTGTCAGAACATCTGCCAGCCAAGCCCATTTTGGTTGTTCCTCGAGCACAGGCTTGAGGGAGTCGATGTTGGCGTCTGCCGTGGCCGCCTTTGAGCTGGCTGCGTAGACTCTCCTTCGAGCAGTCTCAAAAATTGTTTGCGCGGCGTCAAGAAAAAGCCATGGAGACTGGTTTTGACGCGTTGAACCCGGAGGCGGTGAATGCGCCGCGTGGATTGTATCCAGGTGCTGGAGAAAGGAAACGGCGTCGAGTGTCAATACTGACGATAACATGCCACGCAGAACGCTCAAATCGTTGACAATCTGCCGCGTCTTCCAGCTGACTCGGTGCCAGTTTGGATCAAGCTGTCTCCGGATGATAACATCAAAGTTCTTGTGCAAGGCGCTGTCGAGATTCCAATCTTCCATCTCCAGACCAGTATTTCCTTTCTTCAACTCGTGGATGCTGACTTCGACGCACTCGAGAATGGAGTTCTGAATGTCTCGCATAGAATCCGTCATGGTGATGTTCAGCTCAATGACCTCTGCTGTCTTCTTGCCTTCCAGCGACTGGGCTACTGTGACATGAAATCGCGGCCATAATGATGCTTTCTTGAGAAATAGGTTCCTCATCATAGTAGACAATGGCGAAAAGCCCGTTGGAAATGGATCAGGATTGTCGGCAAACGCCTTCAAGAAGCCGGCCTTGTTTTTCTGGCGATAGATTCTCAAGATGAAGGCCTCAAGGGATGTCGCAACGACACGATCGGCGTGCAAGACCACGAGACCAGTCACTTTCTCGGTGTCGAGCAAATTCGTCAGTAGGTCGACGACTAAAATACGCGAGGTGATGCTGAAGATCCCGCCACGTGCGTACATCTTTTCTCTGGCGCCTACGCTGGTGAAGTCGGTGTTGACGACCGTGAGCCCCCTGGCGTTAGGGGACATGCTGATCGCGGCGTGCTCCGCGAGGGCTTCTCCGATCCAGTTGTTCTCACGGTCCTCCGCGCCGACGAGAATTATCAGATTGTTTCCTGCAGCATCATAGGAATGAAGCAGATTGGTGACCAACCGCATCAGCCCCAGCCCGCGGGCAAGTACGACAAGCTCATCTTCATTTCTCAGCTCTTGAAAGAGGTTTTGTTGGTATTCCTAGACAGGTGTCAGCATCGATACGTAACTTCCTGCGAGCAAGCGACTTACAAGGGGCAATGATAGCTTCACGGGCTGAGGAGCGTTGGCTGACATGATGCACCATGCTGGAGAGGAGGAGCGTCGATAGTAGGTCGTGTTGGCGTTGATGAGAATCAATGGCTGAATTCGGATAGGCCTTTGATGATGCCTGGCCCAGGACGTACCGTGTCGCGCACTGTCCAAAGGCCTGTGTCCAGCAGGATCGGCCTCCAGTGGGATGATCTAGCACTGTGCGCGTAGGCAGGCCACTTCATGAAATCACCCGCTGGTCGTACCTTCCATGCAACCAAGCAATTGACGGACGGCTTTCACGGGTACCTAGTTTCGAGGTTTCTCTTGGCTGCAAGTAGTTGCGCGGTATCAAAGTTTCCCTGAGTTTGCTCGGACTAAGCCTCATCTTTTTGGTCACTATTATCTGAGTGTTGCTTAACAGTTAAGCTTAATAACTTAGAGCCCGGCTGTTAATGTTTTCACGACCAATGTTGGAGTATGCAGTCTTCAGCACTCGCTTCAGGCAAAGGTGCCTCAGCAAGGCCTGGATGAGCAACCTTTGTATATTGCTGCGCCGATCTCTAGCTTCTTCATGCGGCTACTGATCTAGAATTAGAGACCGCCATCATGCCATCTGTAAGGCTTGGCATGGCCAAGATCTGATGTTGGATCTTCAACCTCAGTCGTCATTAGCGCCAACGCCATCTCGACTCGAGGTGATCTGGAACAGTGACTGGCAGACAAACTCGTGGGACTATGGAAACTACGTGTTGTCACTGGAGAGTAGCACCGTCTGTCAGGTTTCTGGCTCATCCTCTTACACGTTAGTGGCCGCGTGATATGCACGTAAGTCGCCGGTGACGCGCCGGACTCTTTTGGCAAGCATCTCCATCTCTCTACTTCCATGTGGATAGGGCGGCTACGGACGGACAATACAGATGTAAACAGCTGATGCCATCCGAAGCACGGTTTAGCACGTAGTCACTGCTTGCAAATTGGGAGGCCTTCCAGGTAAGCGGGGATAGTATGTTTGGGGTCGTCCAGTCACCTTCGCTTTCCCCTCAGTTAGCAGAACGACGTCATCAGCCGTCGCAACCCTCCACGTACCGCAGGCACGCTTCAACTCACATGTAAGCCTCCGACGAGATACTTTATAAACAGCCCTTCGTCCCGCTCATTCTTGCCTTGCTTCTGCCCAGACAAGACACCACCACCTTTCAAAACCAAACCTCAAACCAAACAAACAACTCAACCAATAATCATTCACAATGGCCGACAAGGTTAAGGAACTCGTTAACAACATCACCAAGGGCAAGGTAAGCGAACTCTTAGCCCCTAAAATAGAATCAAGCATCAGACTGACCTCCGAACAGGACTCCGAGAAGGAGAAGGAGTTCAGCGTCCAGCCCATCAAGGAGGGCGGTGTCGACCCCAAGTTCGCTGCCCACCAGGCGCACCCCGGCCCCGCCGTGCCCAAGGACTTCAACGCCCAGGAGGAGGGCACCAAGGAGGAGCGTAGAGCCAAGGCTGAGGCTCTCAACAAATAGAGAAGATGTCAGCATTTGACTCTTCATGATGTATGATCACAAATGACACTGTAGAATATGGGTCACGGAGGCGGCACCCGGGATAGGCACGGAGCCTTCGGAATTGGGCGGCGGATAGCGTCGTAATGCTCCAAATGAATTCATGAATTGATTCCCACATAATCTGAGACCGGTGAATAGGCGTGGCTATCCCGGATGATCGAATTCGCGCAGATCGTGACAATATCGAATCGTTTCTTTGCGATGTCTGTTTGAATTAGGAATCTTGGGCATGGCTACACGGCACAACCTTCTATCGAGATGGAAGAAAGGGTCGGTCCATCAATCACTGATCAGTCGACCAATGCAGCATGTTTCTTTGGAGACCAACAGATGCAACGCTGCAGGTTCCACGTCCCACAATGACGACAATCTTCCTCTCACTTCCACGTGGCGGTGCTGATGCGCAAGGTGTGGCTGGTACGGCGTATCGAGGGACCACTGCCTGCCCCCTTCAGGCTCACTGACTGCGCTGGCATACGCACCTCAGCGCTGCAAAGCTGGGGCCTGAGCTGACGCCCGAGCTGCGCCCGAGGGAGAGACACTGAGAGAGACCTTTGGTGAGGGAAACTCTGGAAACATCCCAGCTCGGCTGCCACTGAAACAAAGACTCAGCCACCTGCGGTGGCCCAGGGCAGCCGGTTACGAGTCCCGTCCGGCCCAGTCCCATTCGTGGTCTCCAGTGCTCCGCTACAGTCGTACCGTTCCCTCCATGCCAAATCGCCTGTCCACCACTCTTCTCGTTCAATCAGGTCCGAGTAACGTTTATTTCCATCGCACACACCACAACGACCAGGACCTCACCCTCGCGCGGCACAACCTTCTCTCCTCTCAGCCTTCTTGGGACGGCATTTTTATGATATCCTCAAGGTTCCCTCGTTGAGTGATGCGAGCCCACATTTCATGAAACGCCCCCGGACCCGGAAGCTCTGGCATCTTTGAGCACAAGCTTATCACTCTCGCATTGGACGCAGCTTTCTTTTGGGCGCAGGGCGGCTGCCTCACGTTTGCACCAATCTTAACGCCAGCCCAGTACTGGCACTGTACCTGACCCTGCTGTTTGTTCTGCGGCAGCATAGCAGCCTTCTCGCTGTACCTCAACTTCCAAACACCACAAGCGACGTCGCCCTTCAACTCGCCTCGGGAACCTTGCCAAGTTCACTGCTGAAAGCGACCGACCTGACGAACCGCCATCCCGAAAGAGGAGGTGTCTGCCCAGACACCATCGACTAAGCGCCACTTGCTCTTACCTGACATACACGCGTACGACGCAGACTGCCGCTGATATTCTGGGAGTGCCACTGCTGCCTTTGGTGCCGCGGCTGCTGCAAGCACACGACCCTCTGCATCAACTCCACCTCGTCCCAATTCCACCTTGAATCGACTACATACGAACCTCGACCTCTCCACCACCCAACCTCCCTCGACCGCCTCTCCTTCGCTGACCACTCCCCGCCATCATGCCGTCGATCTTGAGCGATGACGACAAGGAGACTGTCAAGCGCTTCGTTCCCAAGCAGACAAACAAGATCCAAGCCGTCGCCGTTGCCAGGTTATATGTGGCCTATCCCAATCCTGCGAAATGGACATACACGGGCATCCAGGGCGCCATCGTTTTGTCAAACGACCTGGTAGGCAACACCTATTGGCTCAAGATGGTTGACATCTCTGTAAGTACCCCGCCCCTCTCTACCTGCTGTTGCATCCCTTGGCTGACATGCGTCTAGTCCGCAAACCGAGGCGTCATCTGGGATCAGGAGATATTCGAATCGTGGAGTTACAATCAAGACCGCACCTACTTTCACAGTTTCGAAATTGAAGAATGCCTCGCGGGCCTGTCATTCATGGACGAGAAGGAGGCAAAACAATTCAAGAAGAAGATGGATGACAGGGAAAAGAATGCGAGCAGAGGCACCAGGGCAACTCCATTCGGAGGAGCTGCACAATCTCATCCTCACAAACATGGTCTGCTCGGAGGACTTTTCGGTAGCCGCCATGCTTCAGCTCCCACACCCCCCGATTCGCCGCGAGCACATGGCCGAATGCCATCGCTCGGGGGACCCAACGGTCACAAGTCCTCAGAATTCGCGGTTCTCGATGCGTTCGACTCGAATTGGCGCGAGAACTTTGGACAGGATCTGCGAGACAAGGGCTTGACCGATGAGTTCATTAAGGAGAACCAGGAGTTCATCGTTGACTTCTTGAAGGAGGAGCAGGAGAAGCTGATGGCTGGAGCAAGAAGCCACGTTCCTCCTCCCCCTCCTCCGCCACCGACAGGATCCCATTCCAACGGCATCGAACCAAGAAATAGGCTTCCTCCGCCGCCGCCCCCTCCAGCAGACAGCCCACGTGTACCACCGCCGCCTCCGGCTCCACGACGCGGCAATGCCCCCGCTCCTCCGCCAGCACGGAGGTCTGGCAAGACCGAACCGCCGGCCGTTCACAGAGAACCAACCCCTCCAAGCGAGCCTTCTGCGCCCGAGCCGCCCAAAAACCGCTTCGCTGTGCCTCCACCCTTGCCAGACGCCGGCAAGCTTGCGCATGCTCTGGGAGGTTCCGTCAGTGCCATTCGCGGGCCGGCAAATGGACCGCCTCCGCCTCCACGCCCGCCAAAGACACCTATGCAAGAAGAAGAGAGACCCGCGAGCCACAGGTTCGGAGTGCCTCCCGCGTTTCCAGGCTCACGACCGCCGCCAACTCCAAGCCGCGGTCCGGTCCCGCCGCCTCCCCCTCCGAGAGCAGATGCTGGCCCGCCGCCGGCCCTCCCCCCGAAAGCCCCGGCGAACGAGGCCCCTCCCCTACCACCACCTTCTTCACGGCCGGTCCCACCTGCGCCAGCAGCCGGAGGCCCTCCACCCCCACCGCCTTTGCCAGCATCGCAGGCTCCTCCGCCGCCGCCGTTACCCTCGTCGAGCGCGCCTCCTCCGCCCCCTCTACCTACCTCACCACCGCCTTTGCCAACATCCAACGCGCCACCTCCGCCGCCGTTGCCCTCGTCGAACGCTCCCCCACCACCTCCTTTGCCATCAAGCAACGCTCCCCCGGCACCGCCTCCACCTCCTCCCGGGGCCGGTGCGCCTCCCCCTCCTCCCCCACCGCCGCCAGCTGCCTTGGGTGGACCCCCGGCTCCTCCCATGCCGAACCGGGACTCTGGGTACTCCTCTGGCGTTCCCGCTCCCGCGCCGGACGCCGGTCGCTCCGGCATGCTGGCCGATATCCAGAAGGCTGGTGGTATCAAGGCATTGAAGAAGGTGGACAGAAGTCAGATTCGCGACCGAAGTGGTGCTTCAGTTGGTGGCAGCAACGATACTGGGCCGCACGGAAGCGGTTTGCCCCCTGCTGGTGTTGCACCTGGTGGCGGTGGTGACATGGCCAACGCCCTTGCCGCCGCGTTGCAGAAGAGAAAGGAGAAGGTCAGCAGAAGTGGTAAGTTGGCATCTGTCTATTTGGTCTACGAAATCCAAGCTAATTTGCTGTTAGATGACGAAAGTGACAATGACGACTGGTAAGCCGTCAGTAGTTCATCATGGACATAGAGGCACGCCGTCCAGGTTATGGCGCCACGCATGCGTCTTCTTCAAACCCAAGCGCGGATATTTAGCATTCAGTTCTTGCTATCCCAGATGATAGCTGCATACTTAGGATGGGGTGGATCACTGCTATTGGCGTCTTTTAGAGCATACTGAAGGGCGCTTCACCGAGCAGGAAAAGTGGGATATGATGTGGAAGCCGATGGTTAAAGCGCCCGGCACCGCAATCAGCGGGATGTCATGGAAGTGAATGAGCTTGCTCACAAGCGTATTAGCCATACGTAAAAGAGATTGAAATCAAAACATCGACAACTGTCCAAAACGACGAATTTATGCATGTGAGAATGAAATTTCAGCGTGATATATGGTGGACTTTGGAGGTGGCCCGGAGGCCACATGCCAAAATAATTCAATTAATCAAGCGCAAGGAAATAATTCTATCGTCCCCGAGATCTGATCTGACGAGCCATGACGTCTCTCCCACCATGGCCGTCCAACGCACCGCCCTAGACACCTTGACTGTCGCGGAATCCAGTAGCCGACGTGGCGAAGACCACTGGATTTGAGAGAGAAGACAGCATCCCCACCCTTCCGGTCTTGCAGCAGAAGGCCGGCCGGGGGAGGAGGTTTCGGGGGCTCCACAAAAACACACACGAGCGTGGCGCGTGGGAAGGGTTTTTTGTTTAAATGTCGTCAATGTCGACCTCCTTCTTGCCATCGCCGCCGGCCTCGTCGCCGCTCTCCTCGGAGTCACGGTCGTCGTCGAACTCGAAGTTGCAGTCACCGTCGCCGTCGGCACCGTAGGTGTCGGTCTCGTTGATCTTGGCGGACTCGGGCAGCTCGCCGTAGGCCTTGAGGGAACGGGCCTCGTCGGCGGTGTACTTGAGGATGACATCGCCCTTGTCGTCCTGGTACTCACGCAGGGAGAGGAGGATGATGTCGCCCTGGTTGATCCAGACCTTCTTGCGGAGCTTGCCACGGATGTTGGCGAGACGCTTGACGCCGTCGAAGCACTGGGCCTCGAGGCGGCCGTTGCCGAGCATCTTTACGACCTGAGCGTACTCTGAAAGAAAGTTAGTGGCATGTTCATGACGTTGTTTTGTGTTAAAGGACAGCGTGAGAGGCCGTTGGTGGTGGTGGTGGTGCCAACGCGTGTTTAGTGATGGGAAATTATGGAAATTTCTTGTTTCGTGCAGCCGAAACAAAGGAGGTTGTGTTGCACTGACCTTGGCCATCTTCCTTGAAGGTGAGCTCACGCTTCTCGTGGTCGGACTCGTTCTTGCCACGTCTGCGGTTCTTTCCTCCCTGTGTGGTTGTTAGTCTGTATTCAAGAGCGACTCCATCATCCTCAACACCATCAACAGCATCACCATGATCGGTGTGCGTTGCCTCGAATAGCATGGAGGGGGCGGGGTTGATGGCGGGTCCGGCTAAGCAGGGGAGGGGTGGTTTTTTTTTTCGCCCTTCTGTTTTGCCAAACCACAACCACAACGATCATACGAAAATGGATGAACTGACCTTTCCCTTGTTCTTGGGCATTTTGACTCTCGAGAATACCGGTTCTGAGGTTCGATGGGGGAGGGGGGTGGGAGAGTGGAAGTGTTGTCGAGGAGTGGAAAGGGGAGGGAATCAAGTGGGCGATGATGTTGATGGGCGAGCTTTATTGTGCGCTCGCGCGAAATATGGGCTTTGGGCTGCTGCTTTCTCCGATACCCAGTCAGTGTGTGCCTCGCCTTGCGCAGGGCAGTGATTTACTGGGTACTGCGGCAATGGGGGAGGAATGGGATGGCGCTTGCTGGAACCACTGGTTCTGGGGCTGCTGGAGGGGCGAATGATGCAGCCGGTATGACTCAAGTGGGGACACTGCTTTAGGGGGCTGCAGTTAGGTGTCATCACCAACAAACTGAGGTTAGCGGTTGGCCAAGTGCTGTGGCTCGGCTCAAGCAGTGCATTACCTAAGGCACCACAGCACAGGTACAGTGAAAATGTGCGAGCCGCACACGCCAATTGTTTGACACTGCACAGCCCACGCTGCAACCCGGACGGTCTTGGTATTGATGGATGGCTTATCTAATGTCTAAATCTTTTGGAGATGTCTCTGAACCACGATCCCGTTAAGCTCTTAAGCTGGAGACTGCCTACTTTTGTGACATCGTCTTCCTCCAGAAACCCGTTCCCCGAGAGAGCCGAACCGATGACTCGGTCATGACTCTGAGCTAGACCAACCTCGACAACAGTCAACTGTCGCCGCCAGGCATGACTCTTTGCCACCCGACACCCGAACCTCTGCGATGAACCCGGCGAGACGGCAGTTAGTGACCCGCGGCCTTTGGCGGCTGCCGTCGACCTCGACAGCGCTCCGAAATATATTCGTACCGGCGGTCCAATGCTACAGCTCCTCCCCAAGAAAGCCGGTTCTCCCCGTCCCAAACAAACCGTATGACGAGAATGCGCCTCTCGAGCAACATACCGTTTCCATATTTAGGCGCCTCAACATGCGATCACCCTTCCAAAGAGGAATTTGGAAGGAAGTGCCCCGAGATCACAGCAAAAATATCGATGCGCAGAAATACATCCTTTGCAGATACTCGCTGGAGCACGTCGTCGAACGTTTCGATATGTTCAAATTTCAAAACTCGCGACACCCCACTGCCAATGTCGCAGTGCTGGAGCATCAGTATGAGAAGATGAAGAGGGATCGGCCGCTGTGGCCACAATATGACGGTGTTTACAAATTCGGACGTGCTGGGCTCGTCATTACGGCGCGTGCCAGGCTGATGAAGGCTCTGAGAACGTCTCTATTCGCCAGAGGGTATGACATATACGGACGGAGACTTGTGGCCGAAGAGGTGGCCGGGCAGCGCAAGAAGGGTTCAGGTGATTTGCGCGGGTCGATACTCTTGAAGGCACAGCAACCACAGGAGATCAGGGCCAAGTTGACGATGAAGGAGATACAAGAGGTTGTTGATTATTGTGTGGACTTCTTCATAAAGCAGACCCAAGGAGCATGGCCCCCCGAGAGGCCGCCACCTTCTGCCGCAACATCGCGGCGAGCATCAAGAAGGGAGATGCAACTCCCGCCTCCAAGCTTACGAGGACTTCCATATCAACCTTGGCTGAAGAAGGAAGACATGCTGACGCAGGGCACTGACTCCAAGAGTAGTCAACCTTTAAGCAATGTGACGCAGGTTCGGCAAGAAAGCTCGGCCTCAAAGGCACGCATATTGCCAAAGAAGGCTGCAAGGACCTTGAGGCCATGAGTAGTTCTGAAAAGGAATGGAACCGCACCCGAAGTTGGAGGAGGCTCCCTACCATGGAGCCTGATCGCACATCATTGCGAGCAAGATCGAGGATCATGCAACGGGCGAAAGCCAGACCTTGACACAACAACTGGAGAACGAGGAAAGGCTTCCTCTGCAGAACTACGATCCTGCGAGAAAGTTGCCGTCAGTCTCGCGCAACTAAATGCCCAAAGTCTCCTATTGACCATAAAACATCATTGATACCCCAAAATAGAACCGTTTAACTTGCGAACAAAGACTCTTCATCACAATTGGTCGGCCATTGCCAGAGTCCTCGGAGCTACAGCATGTAATGTAGCAAACACTGTCACCAAAGTCAGCCAACGTGAAGCCCACAGGCCATACGCATTGGCTCTAATGAACAAGCATGATAAGCTGGAGCTATTTCTGAAGTTCACAGGGTGAAGCACAGGGCAGGCAGGGTACGTACCCATGCACCTGTGCTTGTTTCCTGCTTGCCCAGGCCAGGACACAGCAGCACTTGAGGACGAATCACATCGCTAGCGCAGAGCTGCCAGCCGAGACGTTCTGGAGCTGCCAACCTGGTTAATTAAGTGAGAGGACGTTGCATCTCTGACCCAGCATATGTGTCTCGGCCTCTACGAACACGCTACACAGCAAATCCAAACCGTCGCCGCTTGCCCTCGACGAAGTTATCGCGAGTCAAACCTAGACCTCGGAAACCGGGCATTGACCGGCGACAACAGTGATTCCCAACCCAACCCACGCAATTGATTCGGACTGTCACGACTGCAGACCAATTACGTATCGTTTCAAGGGACATTGGGCCAGCCCCCTCAACACCAGCAAGCACAGCCCACGATGCTTGTCTCCCTGACCGTCGGCAAGGTCGACGCTGGCGTCACGGTTCTCCTGACGCCTGATAAGCGCTTGGTAAGTCTGTCCAGATACATGCCCTTCTGGAGGCAGGCACCTTGAAGCTCCCGAGAGCAGCTACGTCGCCTGCTTCTTCGATCAAGATTACCCCTTGATGTCTCGTTGCTGACTCTCACTCTTTCCAGATCGAGTTTCCCTCCATCCTTCTCCCTCCCAACATTTCCTCCGGCAGCATTGTCGATATTACCGTCTCCCGCAACCTCAACTCTGAAGGCAAGACCGAGAATGCCTTCCGCGAGCTCCAGGACCGCATCTACTCAGCGTTCGGTGCTTCAGCGCCCACCACACCCGTCCTCCGCTGCCGCAATGCCACGCAGACGTCCGTCGTCCTCGAATGGCATCCTATCGAGCTAGCTACCGCCGACCTCATCTCCCTCTCCCTGTACCGCAACGGCCAAAAGGCCGGCAACATCCCTCGCCCCTTGCAGATGCACAGCACCAAGATCAGTGGTCTGGCGGTCGATACCGATTATACTTTCCACCTCGTCCTGCGGACCACCGCCGGCACCTTCAGCTCCGACAAGGTTGTTGTGCGCACCCACAAGATGACGGACCTCAGCGGTATCACGATCACCACGGGTATCATGCCCGCCGCCACTAAAGAGGCGCTGGCCGCCGCCGTCGATCGCATTGGTGCCAAGATTGTCGACAGCGTCCGCATCGACACCACGCACTTTGTCACTACTGAGGGTCGCGGCCTGGCCTGGGAGAAGGCCGTCGAGACAAACATCCCCGTCGTGCGACCCGAGTGGGTCGAGGCTTGCGAGAAGAACGGCCGCATTCTTGGTGTCACCAAGTTCTACCTCGACGCTCTGAGGCCGGTTCCCTCCGGTGACGAGCTCCAGCAGGCCCCCACGCCGCATCAGCCTCAGCAGCAGAGCCCGCAAACACAGAAGGAACTACCTTCACCTCCTCCTGGCACCTCGCCTGAGAACGGCGATGCCTCGTCCGCCAAGTCTCCCGAGGATAAGCCACCTGCGCCCAAGGCAGAGGAGGAGCAGCAAACGGCCGGTGACGACGAGAAGGAGGCGGAGCAGAAGAGGATCGCCGACCAGGAAGAGCAGAAGGTGCGGTTCGAAGACAAGGAGGAGCAGAACCTTGCGCACCGCCCGAAGGAGGAAGATGACGAGAGCAGCGAGAAGGGCAAAGGCGACGAGGACAATCCGACCGGGAAGCCAGGCGCATCTCCTGACGGGGCATCTTTCGAAAACGTTGCCTTGTGAAGACGAGAAGGAGATTGCGGAACTAGCTAAAAAGGAGCCAGAATGATTGCGGTCCTTTCTCAGCAAGGAGTTATCAGAGGAGAAGTCTCGGGTTCATGTACAACTAGTAGCCTTTTCTTCACGACATTTATAGAGTAAGTTGGACGGAATTTTACGAAGTTTCAGAATTATCACTTTTATTATCATGACCACAGCCCTTGTCTGCCTCCTTCGTGGGGTATCTCAGTCTCCATCAAGGCAGAATCTCCTTTCCCTGCCAGTCCCAACACCTGCCTCGTCCCTCCAGCCCGACCTCCTTCGTGAGCACGCTACACATCCTCTCTACGGCATACTCGGGCTCAAACAGCTTGCCCTCGGGCACCCCGTCCCAAAACGCCTTGCTCAACCCCGTCTTCACGGTGCCGGGGTGATACGCCACGGCCATCGCTTTCTCGCCGCTCCTTGCTCCCAACCACAGATCCAGACTCTTGGCCAGGCTCGTCACACCCGCCTTGGACGCGCGGTAGCTGTACCACCCGCCCTTGCGGTTGTCCGACGTGCTGCCCACCCGCGCCGACATGGCCGCCCACACGGCCCTCCCCGGCGGCAGCCCCTCCTCCTCGTCACTTTTGAAGGATACGGCCTTGCGCGGGAGGAACCCCGAAAAGTGCTTCATGAGCATCATCTGGCCCAGCGTGTTCACTTTGAACGTCTCCAGCGCCGCGTCGTACTCGATCTGCGCGGGCGCCTTCTCCGGGTGCAAGATGCCCGGCGTCGCGAGCGCGAGGCGCAGGTGGTGCGTCGCCGGCGGGAACAGGGCTTTCGCTTCCTCCGCGGCGGCGGCGATGGTGGGCTCGTCGGTCACGTCGAGGCGGACGACCTTGAGGCGCGGGGCGAGGTCCTCGGCGCCGGGGAGGGCGTCGAGGATGTGGTGCTTGGCGGCCGTGGTGTCGGCGGCGCGGCAGGTCGCGAGGATCGGGGCGCGCATCGTGAGGAGGAGGTGCCGGGTCAGGTGGCGGCCTATGCCCCTGGAGGAGGGGGAGACGAAGATCCAGGGGCTGGACATTGTTTCTCTTCTTCTTTTCTTTTTGGTTTTCTTATCGTTTGGCGGCAGTTCGTCTCTTGTTCGGGGCTTGAGATGGTCTCGTGTCACGGTGTCGCGGTTTGTTGGGAAGCCAGCCGTCTGAGCTTCCAAAACATGTGTTGTGTAAATTCTTGCCGAACATCAGGCATGTGGTTCGTCCCGTTGCTAAGACAGGAATTTGTTCTTTTTTTGCTTAATTGAGTTTCAGGCGAGCCAAGTCAAAGACATCATGACTTGCAAAATATTGGGGCATTTCAGATGCGGTCCGCAACGACGTCATTGGCTGGAAGCGCCTTACATCCAGATTCACCTAGCACGACTTCTTTCCTCGATCGGATCTACGACAATTCCCCTGGCTAAACTAGTGTCCGGATCGGGAGCTAACAAGCGGCCGTTTCTGATCAGCATCTTCACGGGAGCATAGCGAATTTTTTTTAAAAAAAAGATTGCACGTGTAGAGGGCAATATCTTTGGTGATTCTTCGTTAATTGTAGAGATTGGCGGCCGCATCTGCGGCGCCCAGGAGAAGGCTGGTCATGAGATGGAGGTAATGAGATACGTAGAACACATCACACCAGACATCTGCTCATCACAAATCCATGAGAGAGACTGGTTCTCCCGAGAAAGCCCGTTGACAAAAGAAACTCGTTCCCGCAGCCTCCGTACAAGTCGTCAACGCTGAACCGAACCCGATTGAAGACTCGCGCGGCCCCCGGCCGTCAGGTCTTGACAGTGGAAAGAAAAAAAGCAGCAAGGACGAGACACAAAAGGAAAAAGGTATACCCTCCACGGTCCACGTTGATCAATATGAAAAAAGAAATAAGAAACATCGTCAACATCCCGCTTTAAATCATGTTGTAGTAGTACTCATTCGGACCACCGGGCTGCGGTGTCCGGATGCGCTCTGTCCGGTTCGTCTCCTGGCTCACGCGCGCGGCAAACTGAAGCTCCCTGATGAGAGGGTCCAGAGAGTCCAAGCCGCCGCGGGTGATGAGGGGAGGGAGGACGGGGGCACCGTGGCGACGGGCTCGAGGGGCCCCTGACCGACGGGACGAGGCGTTGTGTGAAGTTGACGGCCGGCGCGGTCTGCGATCGCGGTCGTGGTTGTCAGTGAAGGCGCCGTCAAAATCCAGAAAGTCGTCTCGGGTGTCCGCAAGCCTCCGACGCGGCTGGGACTCGGACTGGTGCTGCTGATGATGTGACGACCTACTTTGCATCCGCCCGGTCCTGCGCACGCGGATTTCTTGCCGGGCGTCCCGGCTGATGCGGTGCTCCTCGTAGACAAAGTCGTGGTCGTCGTCGAGCGGCCAGTCCAGGGGTAGGGATGTGAGAAAGGGGGAGCCTGGGAGGCTCCTGAGTTCGTGCATGCAGCGCTCCAGACGGTCGATGAAGAGCATCTGGTTCTGTTCCTGCTGATGCATGCGCATCTCGAGACGTTCCTGGTTCAGGAGCATCTCGTGTGCGAGGTCGTTGACCCGCGCACTGCGGAGGGAGGCGTAGTGGTTGCGGAGCTCTCTGGCGGACATGGAGAGAAGGTCGAAAGGTGCTTCCTCGATCTCGGCGCGGGCGCGGCTCTTCGGACGGAGGGTGGCGGTCTCAGCTGCGTCGCCTTCGTCGGCTGCTGGCTGGCGTCGTCGTTGCAGGTCTGCGGAGCCGCGGGCGGTATTGAAGAGCTCTGGGTTCGTGTTCCCTGCGGTATGCGGGCGGGCGAGCTGGGTCGAGCTGGAAGGTTGGGCCGCGACGGTGGTCTGGCTGCTTGGGAAAGTGGGATGTGAGACTTCGACTACTGTAATTGGGGAGTTGAGGGTTGAAGCTGACCACCTCTCGTCCATGGGACCTGTGGGCACGACTTCGGCCACGGGCATGATTGCACTGAGCCTTGGCCCCGAGCCAGGCTTTGGAAACGCCGCGATGCTGCCGGCGATGAATTGCTCTGTAGATGATCTCGGAAGGTCTACTTCGGCGTCGACTATGCTCAGGGGCGGAGAGGTCAGACGGGCCGAGTCGACCTGGGAGAGGGTTGCCGAGTCGGCGCGAGACATCCTGGCTGGGCGAAGGGGAGAGGAGCCGTCTTCGACAGCTTGGCCTACCTGGGCGGCGTCTGCATCGGAAGGCGCGAAGCTGCCTATCCGGTCCAAGAGCGGCACAGAGCTAGCCCAGCTGCCGCGGTGATAGCTTCCCCAGCGGCGAGGCGGTTCGGAGCTGACGGTGCTGTCTCTGAAGAGGCTGTTGTCGAAGTTGCTCGCTGCGGAATCCGCAGCGGCCATAGTGTCGTTGAGGAGGCTTGTGCTCAGCCAGTCCGGCGTTGGTGTCTCTTCACGGGCGGTTTCCCATCCGGGCGTCAGCTCCTCCTGCGCCGTCTCCCAGCCTGGCGTTTCTGCTTGCTGGGTGGCCTGCCAGTCGGAGATCTTGCCGTTCGAGTCGGTGGTTGACGACGTCTGTTCCTTCTTAGCCATGTTGGCCAAATTTGTCGCAGAGAGCTTTGTCTCCATGCCACGGAAGTTCCTTCCAAACGTGCCATCCCGAGAAGGGAGGCGAAGGTTGCTAATCACCGTCTCAGTTGTCTGCGGCCTCGGCGTGATTTCGCCGTCATCCTCCTGCTGCAGCTGCTTCAGCGCCCTGAGGGCCTCCATGTCTCTGTGCTTCAGAGACTTGACGCGGTCCCTGCGACTCTGTCTGGAGGCGGCGGTCCTCGTTGACGGATTACGAGAGGCTATAGAACCATTCACCAGGGTGGTTTGGTTGGTGTCGCTACTCCCTGGTCGGATGGTGAACGACTGTCTTGGCGTCATTGACTCTGAATCTTGGAGTACGACCGACGCGGTCGAGTAGGCCCTTGCGGGCCGGGCTCTTGAGATGACGGGTTCAGATAACTCCGTCGTCGCAATGCTCGGACTCAGAGACGGTACTTCTGAGTATCCTGGACTGAGCTGCGGCCCATCAAAAGCGACACTCTGACGCTTTGTGCCTCCGCCAATTAAGCCATCAATGGAAGGCTTGTCTCTCGCGGTGTCTGTCTTGGGCCGCACAATCTTGATACTCGACCGTCGAGGCGGCAGGACGATGTTCTGCGGTCTCCTTGAAGACTTACTCTTTGGCTTTTGGTGATGTGGGCTCGCAGGCTGCGAAAGGCTCTCCGAGATCCAGCACTCTCTGTCAATGTTCTCGCTGGGTGTCTGGGGCATCACCACAGGTGATGCCGGGAGCTCTGCGTACTGCGGTGGGGGTAACGGCAACCGCTCGCGCTTTGGCTTGGAAACACTCGGTTTTCCGCGCAAGCTTCCTGGCGGCGTTGAATAAGGTGTCCTGGGCGGGCTCAGGGGATTGGGGTTGACTTTGGGCCAGATGGACACATTGCCCTTGACCCCCTTGCAACGTTGCGACTTCGTGCTCATGGTGTTCATCGTGTCGAGTGTCGACAGAGATCCCTTTTCGCTGACGGTCTTGAGAACGGTCACGGTGCGCTCACTGGCGTAAGGCCTGACCTGTCCGTTGAGGGTATCCTCGCTGCCCCGGGCAGGAGTAGGGGGGAGCGGCGGGGTGGCATTGAAGATGGCGAGCGCCCAGTCAGAGTCCGGTCCTACGTGGCAGTACTCCAATGGAATAGAGATTGCGATATGCGAGTTTCCGCTTGCCGTCTTGGACGCGACGGCAGAGTTGGGCAGTCCCGCGGTCCGTGGCCGACGGGCAGGCGACTCCGACCTGGCGCGGGTGCGCGGGCGGCGCAGCTTTTTGAATAGCCTCCACCTCTCGGGTTCCTCCTCTTCGTCCTGGGGCTCGTCGTGCTCGAAGACGGATCGTTGTTCGGAGCGCTGCGGTGGGGGTGAGTTGGTCCGGAAGAATTCAATGAGTTCGCCCAAACCCTGTCTGTCATTGTTTTCCCTGGCGCGAGCGCGGACGGCGCCCCATTCGGAATCGGAGTCCGCGGTGTCGATCCGGCTGAGGGCTTGCGCAAAGAGGTCGTTTGATGATCTGGCTGGGCGCGGAGAGAAACCTCGTTCGCCGTCGCTGCCGAAGCTGCTGAAAGTTCCCCGGCGACCTCTGGTGAGGGAGAGGTCCAGCCGAGGAGGACCCAAGTTCGTTGACACAGCCATGACCTCGGAGTCCCTGTGGATGATGCTCTCGGAGATGGCCATTCCGTCACTGGCGGGAGGTCCAATAGTGCAATTGACTGTCCTGGGATGACATGCCCAAGGTTACCACGGTAGACGCGACCTGAAAGTCCAAGTGTTTGACGAAGCAGTCGTACAGTTGTGGTGGGTTTCGCGACTCGCCTGCGGCGTAGCAAGCTATGTGTGATGATGGTACGGGACGTCTGGCGACACCCGTCAGTGTAATGGGATGATGATCACGCAACCGGGATGAGGGAGATCAACCGTGATTTGCATCCAGGGTCCCAAGCTGTCGTTTGCCGGAATAGTAGGTGAAGAGCAGAAAGAGAGGGGGAGGGGGATGTAAGATGAAGGATGGGGGAGATCAAAATATCAGGGTTCATCGAGCAACACCTCGAGAGACAGGACCATCCCTCGGGTCTCGAGCGCAGGATGGCGGACGGTAGGGATCGATATATGTTCTGGTCCGGCCGGATTCCCTCTGAGCGACCGTTAGACCTGAGCGAGGAGAGAGAGAGAGAGGGAAAAAAAGGCGGGAGGGGAGACAGACGGTGGCAGACGGAGGCAGTAGAAGCGTCAAACCATCGCGGGGAGGCGTCCGTGCAAAATGATGGGAACGAGGGCTACAGAGGACTCAGGGCTTGCGCCATGGCCAGACTCTGTCAGGAAGAAGACTGAGGGACGGGGGAGGGGGAACACACATACACAGACTCACAGCTGCCATATTGCAGTGCCCATAGACACACGCGGTGGGTGTCCAGAGAGAGAAGTCGAGCGAAGAGAGGGGACCAGACGAGACAGCAACAGGCCAGGGCAGATCAAGGGAGGAAGAGGGCGTCGTCACTAAGAGTTTTAGACCGTCGTCTAGGGGCTCGGGCGGAGAGTGGGCTCGTGGCGCTGAGACTTTGGGGTCGGGATAGCCTCTCAAGCGAATTTGACAATGCTATTTTCTTTCTTTTTCCTCTTTCACGGGCCAGGCGTCGTTGAAGGGAAAGCAGACGGTCCACGAGGTATTCCAAGACATTGGAAGCCCGGGCTGCTGGCTTCCAGAGTGTGTGTCTGTGTGAGAGACAGCAAGAGAAAGAGGAGAGTGCTCGCTGTACGCGTTGTGTACTGTCTTGGCCCCCGGAAACGATCAAAGAGGAAGGAACTCGAACCAAGGAAAACGTAAAGTGACAAGCGCCACAATGGAGCTTCATGTTTCTTTTGCCGGCGCCTTGCAGACCGGGCTCGACCAGTGTGCCGTGCCAGTGTCACTTGAAAACGACAGGGCCACTCCCACTCCTACATCTCCCATATTGGGGGTCGAGGAGCAAGTAGGTGGAGGCGGAGAAGTGAAGACTTTCGAAAGAAAGGCCGAAGCTGCGACGGGGGCGGAAGACCTGAACCCGTAAAGCTCCTCAATTGGCAGGCGGCCCCCGGGGGGCATCACCGTGCGGCCAGTAGTCTGGGACAATCATTGCAATAGAAGTTGCTTTTTCTTTTCTTCTTCCTTTCGTCGGCTGTCAGTATGGCACAGAACTTCTCCGCAGACAGACATACAGACAGACAGACAGCGCGGCGGAACGAGGCAGCCGCGGTGCGGTGCATTGCGCTGCGTCGGAGTTGAACAAAAGACAGCTGTAGAGGGGAAAATTCGAGCGAGAGAGAGCAAAAAAAGAAACCAGACGATGATCGACCAGTCTGGCGTGCGTCGGACAAGGACATGGTTGCTCGGTTGGGGGATCGGGGGGAAAGTGCCGCGGAGGAAATGGGTGGCCCCAGGCCGCTGGGTGACCCCAGCAAGGGATATGCGGTAGGGATGTTTGCGCAGGTCAGCGCGGCAGCCGGCGGCCCAGCGATGCAGCACCCAACATTAGCAGCATGCAGCAGCGCGCGATCCACTGCCTTGATATGCGCTCCAGTTGGTGTGCTGCAGGGGTGGACGTGCCCAAAGTGCATTCTTATCGACAGAACTGTTAGAACGAGACTCTGCGGATGCAGACAGGATCGATGAGGAGGGTCCTCTGGCGTGTCTCTTGTTCTGACTACCTTGCCGTGTGACGAAACTGGCAACAGCAGCCTTCGTGTCCCGTCTCAGATGAAGGGGGCCTCTGGTTGGGTAGTTGCTGTTTCTCACGTCCGCTCGTCATACTGAACACACTTGCCAGTTATCCGTGATGGCGTATTTCTGCTTGGATCCAGAACCCAACATGCCTTCGTGGAGGTATCCGCAGGTAGGAGAGGCTTGCCGTTGATCGGCCCGGATGGGAGCGTCCACCCACCAAACACGATATGCCGAGATTGGGACGCGCAGAAAAGGCGGAAGAGGCAGAAAAGCGCAATCGGACTACTCCTTGGTAGGTACCTAGGTGATTGCCTTACCTAAGGCGTTATGCGACGGGGCTTGTCATATAATGGAAGGAAGGGGGCTAGAAGAGGTGGCTTGGAGGGTGCCCGGGCTAAGCCGCGAACTGCATTCATCGCGAGCAGGCACGCTGTGGCTTGTGGCTTGATTTGGCTCTTGTCATTTCTCTCTTTCTCTCCCACTTAGTTACTGGGATCGCAAGATACCGCTCGCGCCATGGGATACACAGATATGCGGCGATGCTCGCGTGCAATTGCTTGCGGAACCTGTAACAAATGTGTAGCCACCAGCATTGGGGATACAAGCAATGGAACATGAGTGAAGTGACGTCGGCTATTCTTTCGGCTGAAGCAGCTCCCTCAAGTCGCACCTTCAGGTCGTGTGCCGCGTCTAGCACCTTACGTAAAGTGCCTTAATTTCCAGAATCAAACTTTTTTTTTGCCAGATTCTGCCCTGAATTACACGAACCTTGGCTCCGGTACTCGCGTAGCCGAGCCGCGATGATGCACCGCCTTCACCTACTTGGGGGCTGGATCAGTGAGTGTGAGGTTGGAGGAGGAGGAGCTCTCCGTCCCACTGAGGATGGAAACGTCCAAGTAAGCGGGTCCCTCACTAACAGCCACTGCAACAGTCAGAATCAAAACCAAACCGTCTCAACGCCGTCAACGGGCTCAAGCGTTAGCGGCCCCCTTAGCTCTGCACCCTTCAGGCGCACCAGAGGGAGCTGAGTTCAGAGCTCACGCCCAGCTTCATTCATTATCATTACCCTGCCTTAAGGTACCTTAGGGTTATGTATGGTATGATGCAAATGGATCGAGCACTTGATGAATGCCATCCGAGTTATGTCCATGTTCAATATCAACGTGAGATTAGCTCATCTCAAGACACGCGCCGAGAATTATTCGTCAGACCAACCTCACAAACCTTACTTTGGATCACATTCCAACCACAAGGCTGCTTGTGATCGCAGACATGAGATGCCATCAAACACGCCAGTCTGGCATATCGAGGTCGGCATGTCGTCAGTTCTGGCTCTGCAGGGCATCCATCCACATCTCCCTGTCCATGCCCTGTGCAGCTGAATGACGGCCCTGCCCTTGCTCACATCATGCCGCCGCCGATGCTACGCTGAACATCTCTGGCCCCCCAAAAAGGCCCCAGAGGACCCCAAAGCCCCCCCCAATTGGCACTCTGCAATGCACCAAAAGACGATCCATGCACAAAAAAGCTGCAGTGCACATCCCGCTCGCTAAACTTATCCCAAGATCCAGGTTCCGTCCGTCGTCGTTGTCGTTAGGTTGTCGTCGTTGCCCGGGCGGATCCCCGGCGGGCTCCTCCCTGCTTTCTCCAGATCCACAGCACCGTCCACCTCAGTCAGGGCCCTCCTCATCCCCTCTGTATCGCCAGCGTTCCCACCCACACGGCTCGATATACCTACCTAGGTGAGGGCCCATCTTACCACCACGACACTCCATTTTGTGCCCCCTCCCTCGGCCTCCATCCTGCTATCCCTCTACTCCCATCCACTCCATCGTCCCCGACAGCATTCCCAGATCGATAGATCGTGATCCCGATGTGACTCCAGAGTGCCATCTGAGCCCCCAATCCCCGTCCGACTATTTCCAATCGACCTGAACCTTCGGCCCCATCCCGTATCGTATCCCTTGACCCTCACACATCGCCCGCCGCCCTGTGTGTCTCCGTCAGCTCCATCGCCACAACCGCAACCCCTCACAACCCTCACAGTTCGCCGGCCCGCAACGCTTAGTCTCCTCCCGCACCCGCCCTCTCGCCGCCGAATGTCTCTCCTTCCCAACGAGAGCCGAAACATGCGCCCTCAAAAACAAGAAACTCCCACGCACACACGCTGACACGCTCACAACGCCGCAGCCTGCCAGCCCGCAGGCCGTGCCGAACCTGTCCGACGCCAAACACCACCACCCAAACTCCCCCATTTCCAACCCCAAGGAAAAAGGCCCAAGACATGGCTAAATCGCAAGGATGTTCAGCTTTACGATTCCTGGACTCACCAGAGTTTGGACCAACTCTTAAGTGAACAGGGGATCCCCCTTCCTCCTCCGCGCTCCTCCTTACCCATCCACCATGATCCTCCCCACCCATCCCCCGTCAAATCCGTCAACCAAGGTGTGACTCCCGTCAAAACCTTCAGATGGCAAACAAGTGACAGATATCTTCCTTCCTCCACTTGGTCCGTCCTTCCTGGCCCCCATCAATCCTCCATGCATCAGTCACGTAACACATCATGTCTCTCCTGCTCGCAAAAAAGTGAGTCATTTTTGAATCAAGTCATTCGAAACATCTTCGTAAAAATCTAAGATTCAACAGCAAAAAACAACGACACAAAATAAACAATTTCCATGGCTGGCCTGGACTGGGCCAGAATAACTGTCCACTGACTCTCATCCCGCTTCCGTCTTCCTTTGCAACGGCGGCGAGGCCTTATCCGACTCTCCAATGCCACTGAGACACACAAATAAGGAAAGCCATGTGGTCTCCCGCTTTCCGCCATAACCTTCTTTCTTTCGCCCGTCATATCCTTCTTCCTCATGTTTCTTTCCCCTTCTGCTGGAAAAGCCAGCCCCCCTCCATCATCGGTGTCGAGATGTGAAGCTCCAAGTGTAGCTATTTTCATCCCACCCAATAGGAAAGCTCATAAATTTCGGCCGGCCCTCGGACAGACGCCGTCGCCACAGCACCGCCCCGGCCCAGTCTTGCCAAGTTTCGAGCCACACATTCATACGCGACTACTCTTGCAGGCTGCCTGCCAGCCTTGCCCCAGAAGAGTCTGGTCTGCTTTGCTGAGTGTGTCTGATGTGGATGTTTGCACCGGCGCGCAAGTTTCTTTTCCCAACCGGAAAGCCTGTCCCCCGACGCCGCAAAGCCGAGACTTGGTAAACGGCTCTTGGAGCCTTCCGTCAAGACGGAAGGCGCGGCGCCGGCGCGACACCCGCGGGTGTTTCATGTGTGAAAATTGTAGGGTGCAGTTCCTGTTCGTCCCGCGCGGGGAGAGTAGCAGGCAACTTGGCAGCGGGTTATTAAATCATCGTAAAGAGATGTTGCTAGCCACTTGCAGATCAAGTTAGCCGCATGGAGCCATCCTCGTTATCATCTCTGTCGTCTCGGCGGTCTTCTCCGTCGTCTGTGTTGTCAGGGTGGTCTTTGCCGCTTCGCAAGTTTACTCGTTATACGCCTGATTCCATTGAAGTAATCTCTTCCGCCTGGTACTCAGGCAGAACGATGCAACGTAGCAGAGCAATGGCTAGTAAATACCGTGAAGGATTCCCTTTTTCTTCGCCGCCGCTGCGCTCATGTGGTCTGTTCGATATGGTAAGTTTCTCGCTCGGTAAGCTGCAGACCTGCCAGGACGTGGCGAAGCTACTGGCACCACATCCTTCGATCAAGTCTCGCAGATTTTGTCCCGAACGGAGGCTGTTTTTGGGTTCGAAAGTTTTGTTGGAAATTCCAAAACTGAGCTACGGTCAGTTGAAGTTGTGCTTGCACGGTTCAACGTACATGGATATCGTCTTGTCGACAAAGACGCACCTCAACTCGAGATTCGAAATCTTCGTAGCTCTCTCTCTAGGAGGGCCATGCGCGAAATATACCGAGAGAGCCAATGTGATGGCAAAGTATTATGGAGCAACTCTTTAGCATGCCCCTACTTATGTGCACTGTAACAGGGCTCAGCGCGGGAACTGGGGACCTTCTGACGATCGTGAGGTTGGATCCGGCCAGAGTCGTGCTATCATGGACTGTAAGGCCCTAACACTGGGTCTTGCCTAAACTGGGCGAGCGCTCGAAAAATTGGCGACAGTGGTCTGAGTCGGTCCAATCAGACGCGGTGCGGCTTTGGGGCGGCGCGACGTGCCGATAGCGAACAACTCTGGCCCTATCTAAGCGCCAGTCAGCCCAATCCCAGTGGAGGTGAACTTCCTGTCACATTCAATACCTTACCAACAACATGTTGCGCCGCTCCCACAGATGTTTCCTGTCTGCGAATTCGCCGGGTCGAAACTGACCATGCTGCCGTCATCATTATGATGGTGAAGCCCGACTCGGCCACGGCGAAGCAGAGCTATTTTTCGTTCTCGTCGAATTCGGTAGATTAATCGAAAGAACAGCTGTTCATGAAAGTTTGCGTTCCCTACCATGGCCTTGCCAATGCGAATAGCAGGCTCTGCCGACAGACACAACATGACTAGCCGCCAACACATCCATCACAGCTCCCATCCAGCCGCTTATGCGGCGTCTGATCTTCCGACTCCTAGCCACCCCGTTCCTGTCGTTGCCGGCCACGATCATACGGCAGAATTATACCTGCGCACCGCCTAGCCGGCCCTTTCTGGGCCGGTTCCTGGGACTCTCCCCGCGTCTTTATCACATAGTCGGCCCTCCCATACCCTCACCTTGCGGCGCTCGTTCTCACGGAGAATCTTCAACCAGATTCGCTCTTGTCTACACCACCGCTCCTACGGCGGCGACCTGCAGAGTATCTGGAAGGTATAAAGCTCAAGAGTGCGACGAGAAACACGGGCGATGATGGTAACTAAATCAAATATCATTTTGCGATGCTGTGTAGAAATAAATTGCTGGCGTGCTGGCTAATTCTCGATGTACATTCACGATCGTAACAGAGACGACAGAGACGACATCATACAGCCTATATGATGTGAGAGCCACGAACGTGAATTGCTGCAGAGGGTTCGAATGTCCCTTTCTACCTCAGCCAATGACAATGACATTGGTCGTCAAGAGAAGCATGTCATCACCGGGAACCTCTCCCGGCGAGCCCGCAGGTAATACTGTCTAATGCACACAGCCTAATTACACATCCACATCCATGGCCCAAGAAAAAACCTCATCTCAACAGAAAGAAGCCTTCAACTTCGACAAGTGATATCGCTGCGGACGGTCCTCAACCACTCGCGTGCGCGGGAAATGGCATCTCAAGACGCGTCAACTGTATAAAATTATGCAGAAGCCACATTCAACGTCGCGTTCTCAGCTCTCCCAAATGTTACGTGGTAGGTTGCTTCAAAATGTCTCACACAACCTCAAGGTTCCGAAGTGACGGTGTACCTCCCCAAACCACGTGTGGCGTCGATCACCCATGATAAAAAAAACAGCCAGCGTCGTTGCCCCCCTCCACCAGATGGTAAAAAGGTAGGTGAAGTGGCGGCAACAAGGAAGCGGAATTGAAACGGCATTGGGCTTGCTTGCTTGCTTGCGGCACATTTTAGCTTATTCTTCCCACACACCAACAGCCACGCGACTCGCGATGGAAATTAGAGCCTAGGCAAGTGAGTCTCTACTGTCTCGCCCGCCTCTGCATGTCTTGGCCCCGACTGGAACACCTTTCCGCTTAACTTGGCCAAAGCCAGCCTAGGGTGGAAGCGTTTTGTTGGGGCCTGTCTTGGCCATGCGTCGTCCTCTGTGCCCGTCATCATCTCACTCTGTACGTCGGCGTGGCCTTGCAGGATCTACCTCCAGTCCTAGGTAAGCAGGAGAGGAGAGGCCGGAAAAACTTTCGCCTCGTCTACTACTGCTCCCATGACCTTAGCCCTCCCGTCCGTCCCCAAAAAGTCACACCACGGGAGCGCGGGATACTATCCCCAGCCCCTGCATAAGTCGCCTCACCAATCTTCACCTACTGCATCGCCTTGCCATGCCATGTCACTGCCGCCTTCCTCTTTTCCTGCTAGTACATACAAAGTTCCGCGTAGTAATACACTAAAAATTTCCTCCTTCGCATCTTTAGACTGTGCCTTCCCGAGAATCAAGTTCTCCCAAACTCATGCATATCCCCATGGCTAGTCCAAAGATCGAGAGGTGACACATGTCGCCTTCGCAATGCTAGATGGCCCCTTACCTAGACCTGTAACGCCAGGGGCTCGTATTGCCCCTTCTCTCTGATGCAAAACCCTTGAACAAACCCAGCCCGGTGTAGAGTTTACTCTAGAAATCAAGAATCGTCGCGCGTAGTATGCTCCCTTAGCGTCTGGGAGGCTTTCTCTGGATGAAGGGATCCGCCTTTGCTTTTTTCCTGTGAATAACAGGTCCATTGGGCCCCGGAGGCTATTCAACGAGTCAGCGATATCCTTAAAGATTGGTGCTTGATTGACTTACCCTAGGAGGCAGGTTGCGGTTAGGCATCATCGGTGAACTCGAAGATGGCATCCTCGAACTCGACGGTGTCTCCGCCGGCGGTCGTGCAGCCGGTGTGAGACCGAGGGCTACCATAGCAGACGGGTCCTTCGCCCGTTGAGGCTCCTTCGGGGCGAAGTTCATCGCTTTCGGTCCAGTCGGCGGCGGTCTGCTCAAGGCTCGGTTCTGTTCTGTCGTCACCTATAGTTGCTGAGTTAGACGCTGATATTGCAGGCTGCGTATTTTAATGTTTGTTTGTGCTGTCACTACATACCCTCTTGGCTCCGCGTTGCGCATCGCCAGCATCTGACGGTCGCTTCTTGGATTCTGGCTTTGGCGCTGATGACTGAATGATTGGGGGCCTGTCCGAGTTTCGAGAGGAAGCAGGAACACGGCTGGGAGGTTGTTGTGGAGGCGGAACTGCCTTTCGCGGATGTGAGGGCGGAACGTCCGTCATGTCGACTTCTCGGCTGGGAATCTGTTGAGCATTCTGATCGGTACCTGAAGCAGAGTTGCCCGGTGATGCTGGTTTTGTCGGCGGAGGCAGAGGCTTCATGGAGCTTGGTTTGCGGAGCATGCCCATGATGTCACCCTTGGTGTAAAGAGCTCTCTGTCTCGCGTTCTCCATGAGCTTGTTCCAAAACTCACCCTGGACAAGCGCTCTAGAGTCACCCAGAATCCACAGCGACGACTTTGCACGCGTCAGACCGACGTTCATACGCCTGATATCTTGCATGAAACCGATACCTCCCGTAGGGCTCGCTCGAACGCAGGAGAAGATGATGATTTCACACTCTCGGCCCTGGAAAGCATCGGTCGTGTTGAATTCGATATCATCAGTGATACCGTCTCCGTATTGCCGTCCGAATTGGTAGCGAAGCTCTTGCAGCTGGGCTTTGTAAGGCGTGATAATGCCGATCTTGCCGCGGATATCTGTCTGTCTGCCAAAGTCTGCTCGGAACCGTTCGTAGAGCTGCATGGCAACTCTCAGTTCTGCGTGGTTCACTAGAGAGCGACCCTTGTTGCCCTTCTCCTGCGAACCCTCAACGTCGAAGAATCGGTAAGGGCCAAGAAGGGCACTGGCGTGCCAAGGCTGACGACGAAGATCGGCCATATCGTCTCCGTCGACAAGCTTGCCCTCGTAGAATTCCAGACTGGGGAACCGGCTGATCTCCGGGTGCATTCGGTACTGCCGGTCGAGCATGTGGATGTAGTTGGGGAAGTTGCGCTGCATTCGGACGAACAAACTCTGGTCGTATCCGAAGCGCGCAGCAGACTGCGAGAGTACAGTTGGCGGCAGCTGCTTTGGATCACCGACCAGAATGCACTTGGTGGCGCCATACTTCAAGGGGATCAAGGCGCTCAGTTCGACACACTGCGCGGCTTCATCGATGATTACCGTCTCGAACTCGACGTTCAAGTTCTTGAACATCTCATGACCACTACCGCTCAATGTGGCGCACAGTACTTGTGCTCCGTCCAAGACCTCTTGCTGAACCTGGCGACGCCGGATTTCAGCCTCACGAGTTGCCGTGTTGCCGCTTGCCTTCTCCTCGTCGATCTTCGCACCGATATTGACTTGAACTCGCTTCAGCTGGTCAAAAGACCTTTGAAGGGCTTGAACGACGTTGCGGTCGCCGTTAGCGCGAGCCTCCTCCAGCTTGGGCCGGAGATCCGCGAGCTCATCTCGAACCTTGGCTGCATCCTTGTGCATCTTTTCGCGCTCCTCTCGAGCCTTATTTCCGGTGTTGTCTCCTTCCAGTCGCTGCTTGACAAGCTCGTCAAGAGTGACGTCGCGGACAGCGGCGTTGATGGCATCGCTTCGACCCAAACGCAACACATTGATCTTGTGGAATGATCCGGTCATCGTCTTCACGCCCTGCTTCAGACGTAGCACCAGTTCGTCAACGGCCGCGTTACTGGGGGCGCACACCAAAAGCTTCTTCGGCATAGCATTCTGGTTGGCTTGACCAGCGGGAATCTTCGGTTTTATCGCAGTTCCTTGAGGCTGTATATTGCCTGTGAGCAGCGAGCCAACCATGGCCACGATGGTCTTGGTCTTGCCCGTTCCGGGTGGTCTGTACAGCATTAGCACTTGCCAAAAATATGGATGTTGAACAACTTACCCCTGAATGAGGGTAAATCCATCATTGTCCTTGGCACCGAGGATAGCTTTGGCTTGACCAGGATTAAGCTGGTAGTTTTGCATCACGCGGTCGACAGCTTCGTTGCCGTATTCCAGGACAGGAGATGGTTCGGCCTTCAGGACCTCAACCATGAGATCGTAGTACTGCAAACTCTCGAGCGCAGCATACTCTCTCTCAATTGTCGTCATATTGGTGATTTTGACAGCTTGCAACTCGGACCCATTGTTGAGGGCACCGGCAACGATCAAGGGATTGTTTTTGCTATTCAAGCGGTAGGTCACTTCCAGCCTATCTTTCTTGTAGCTGGTCTTCCAGATTCTTGCCAGAGCATGAGGTTCAGCGGTATCAGTCAGGGGGTTCTTGCCCGTTGACAGAAGGATGATGTCACCTTCGGACAGCATCCTCTCCTTATTTTCGGTGGTGGGGATGCTGGCGGTCACTTCAAGGAATTTGTCGACATTCATGCGAGACGCAATCTTGAGCCCATAACTCTTGGAAGTCGTCTCGTCTTTAGAAGTCACGAAAGATCTCCAGGCTTCGGAGATGAGAAGACCAAGAAAAGTCTGCTTGTACTCCCCGGGATGAGCGTACGAGTCTGCCACCCGAGTGCAGGCAATGGATCCTGAGGTTGACGGGGGGTCATTGCCTTCATGGAAGATATCCCACTCCAAGATAGCCTGGTGAAGCTGGTCCATGGGGGGGATCAAACGAGCACGCATATCTTTCGCGGATCGCTGCACCTTTACCTTTTTAACAGGACCGCGAGTCTTCTCAAGTAGTGCTCGCTCGCGGCGCCTCGTGGCCTCGTCCATCGCTTTCTTGCCTTGCTCACCCTTGTTAAGGAGATTGTCGAGGTCCTCGTCCTCAGAATCGTCATCGTCTTCCTCGTCGCTGTCAACCATAATCTGGCTCTTTTGGGGTGCGTGCTCTTTTCCAACGACACCACCGAGACCCTTCAGACCTGAGCCTTCGCCAACATTGAGGGGACCTCGAAGGGCCTTGGCTTTGGCGATCATCTCAGCGTCTCTCTTCAGCTTTTCTGCCTTGGCCTTCTTTCTCGATTCAATAAGTGCGTGCTTTGATGCCATGGAGACTGCTGGCTCAGGTCTCGACTTCAACGCCGTTAAGGACGGCTTGGACACGGTTGAGGGGACCTTTTGACGAGCCGCCATTCTATCCAAGATTGACCGGTTCTTGTCGACCGAGCTGCTGAGTTCCAGAACATCTTGCTTGTTTGATCGACTGGTGAGAGGTGTCGAGGTTCCAGATTTTGACCACGCATCGAGGGAGCTCTGCTTCTTTGGTTTTTCGGTCTTCGGAGCAGCACCAATTTGAATGATTTCGACCTCGTCGTCCTCTCCCAGAGACTTCAGTAGCTCTGCTCGTTGTTGATCACTCAGATTCGTGCTGATCGGGTACCTACCGTTCGAAGCCTTGATGCACGAGTCTTGGACAAACGCCTTTGGCTCGCCCGGGATTTCGAGATCATTCTCCCGAAGTCGGTTGAGCAGCTTGGCGACCACCTTAACAGTCACCTCAACCAGGTACAAGTCTCTCAAGCGAAGCATTCGGACGATGCCATTCAGATGACGCTGTGGCTCCTTCAGGAGCAGCTGCATCTTGGTCAGGTCTTTTCCTTGGTTTGAGGGGTTTTCCCGCAGAGCTGAAGTTAGCAGGCCGTCCTGAGCCAGCAACCCATCCGCCAATTCAATGACGTCTCTGCAGAAATCCTGCATCACCTGGATTTCAGCCTGGTGCGACCAGCTCCCGGTAGACTGAAATGCCAACTCGATGTATTTCCAGTTGGTACTCCACCACAAGGTGACCGCGTTCGACTCCCCTGAGTCCAGAGTTTTGGATCTAAGAACACCGGAAGACAGATCGCTGAGGCCCTTGAGAACATCCTTGGCGGTGTTGATGACATGGCGTGCAGGTCCCCACGCCAGGTTGCTAGGCTCCATAATCTTGCGCGTAGCGAAAACCATGGAAGACAACGTCGTGCTTAGGTGGCGCTCCAGTAATGCCGTCATAGCTTCGGAACGAGATGACGTCTCGGTGATAGTCTTGATGAGTTCAGAGCTCGCGCTACTAATGTCGTTCTCGCCATGGACGGTGAAGGCAATGATGGGTCGGATAGACTGGCCGCCAAGACACAGCTTGTCCAGCTCTGGGACGGTAAACTCACAAAGTCGCTGCATGACTCTGCTCAATACGTCGGCAATTTTGGCGAATCTGGTGTTGAAGTCCTGTCGAGCCTTGTCGAGTTTATCAGGCTCCTTCCGGGGAGGACGGAATTTTTCAACATTGATGAGAGGCGCCATCGCCATAAGCATGGTCTTCGCCAACGCAGACTGTCCGCTGTAGAGGTCATCCAGGAATGCATCCCACAGGTCTGCTGAATTCCGCGTCACAGCCGTCTGGATAGCTGCATGATCGTTCTTACGGAGTTCAAGATGCTCTTCCGCAGTAACCCGAGAATCCAGGGTCAGGGCAGCACTGATGACGCTCAAGGCAGCTTTGGGCACCCCCAAAGTGTGTTGATCTTGGCTTCTCGTATGCGCTCCGTCTCTGATGACGTCCTTATGTTTGATTGCAACGTTGAGAATCGAGTTGATGTAAACTGATGTTGTTCCCGAAATGACATTAACGGACGGGTCCAAAAACGTTCGAAGGACATGTTCAAGAGCGTCCAAGCCGGCTCGGATACAGGCGGCCTTCCCCTGCTCACCGATGCTGGGCTCGTGGATTATCTGCTCGAAAAGAAGATGAAGCAACTGCTCGCAGGCGTCGCCTTTCTGGTTACGGTTGAGAGACTGGATCCAGGTGTTAATCCACGACGTTGTAATGGACTCGACGTCTTCGGAGTTGTCGTTGGCTTGAATGGCGAAGGTGAGCGACTGGGAGAGGAGCTGTCTGAACAGCCGCGTTGACAGGACCTGCTCGACGACAACGAAGGGTCGTGCGTCGCCGATTGTGTCCCAGAAGGCCTGCCGAGATGTTTGCAGGAGAGCTGTCAACGCCTGAATGACAAGAAGCAAGATGGCTTCTGACTCGCATCGCATATGAACGAATAGCAGGTCATAGATGCTGGGCTTAACTTCCATCCCACGAATGCCATGCAGCAGAAGTCTTTCGTCGAGAGCCTTGAGAATCCAGTTTATCGCTCTCCAGAATTTTTCGATCGTGGGGAGGTTAGTGGACTGTTCAGGATGTAGCGCGGCGACCTCCTGGATCGCCTGAGCTAGGTTATCATGAACAGCCCAGTCAAATTGCTCCTGTGTGAGTGACTTTGGCCGGAGTCTCTCCCAAGACTTCTCTGCGAATTGCAATCTTGTCTTGTCCTCATCGAACAGGAATTGGGTCATGGCCGGAAGGAGAACATTTTCTCCAAGCTTCAAGGGTTTCTTGCCAGAAAGGCGGACGAAGACGTATTGGAAAAGTCGGCGCTTGTCTGGCAGACTGACGTATGCCATACAGCATAGGGCTTCGTAGACAGTCAAAAGTACGGCGCCCTGGTCCTCCCCAAGGTCCGCTCTCGAAAAGGCGCGGCCGTCAGCCTCGACCTTTTCAATGATCTTTTGTGCCCACTCGAGGCCCTTATCTATGCGGTCGAAGTCGAAGGTGTGGAGACAGTTTTCGATGCCAGAGACAGCGTCCTCGGGCCATTTCCTGCGAGAAAGTTAGCATCAAGCTCGCATCTGGGTAATTTCCCAGCCAAAGCCTACTCAGCAAATACCCGCAGGTACTTCTTACGATGCATGTGCCAGTTCATGACGCACTTGTCGCAGTTGTGAAGATTGATGGCCATTCGCTTTCCCCATTCTTCCAACCAGACACCGGCCTTGTCCTTTCCGTAGGCAAGAAGAAGGCTGGTCCAGTAGACGATGTCGAGACGCTTCTTCCAGGCCTCGACTCTCTCCTTCTTCTGCAGGGCAGAGATCTCTTCGCCGGCCGAGTCCACATCATCGTAATCCTCGTAATCGTCTTCGTCGACTTTCGGGCAGAGAAGATGGACGTCTGGCGGAATTTGACCGAACTTGCGGAAATTTTCTTCGAGGATATCCTCGACAGGTTGTGCATCCATTTTATCGTAGTGTTTGTGAGCACGGAGGCATGTCGTGATGGGTAGACGGCGGTGGCAGATTAAGGGAAAGTGTATCGAGCGCGCAGCGTGCGATAGGTCGGAGATGGACGGCGACCACTGCGGTTCGCGCGCATGAACGCGAGGCGATCTTTCGGTTTTTCACGGCGTCGAGAAGCTACCCAGACCTTGCGAAAAGGTATCGCGGTAAGTGAGGTCGAGTCGTGGTGTCGATGGATCTTCCTCTGCGCTGCTCGGTTTTGGGGTTGCAGGAGGGAAGGTCGAGGGTGGGAAGGTCGCCAGCTAAGAATTAAATAGATCGTCGAGCAAAACAAGGTAGGAAGGAGTACAGGACTGGACAGGTTGATCGTGGAGGAAGGAAGGTAGGAGTCCACGATCTTGGAGGTGGTGGTTGCTGGGTGGCAGAGTTGGTGACGGGTGTTGAAAATGAAGTGGGCTGCAAAAAGTGCAGTGACACGCTCCGGCCCGGCTGGGATGTGGCCTGGCGTTCAAAATCCCATTAAAGCGCATCTAACGTGTCGACAGGGGGTGCAATGGCAAATGGGTCCCTTCACAGCTGCCTTAGGTAACTTTGTACCTTCTGCAGGTTACGTCAGGCATTTTCGGTGTGACCGGTCGATGCTTCAGCACATGTGCCACTGAGGCTTGGGCTTCGAAACACTGACCACATCTTAAATCCCACCTCACCACTAAACCAGGCACGAGTTCATCCTTGATCTCTAAGCCTCCCATTCTTCACAACCTCGTCTCTTGGTCCTCTGTCACCAGATGAGATCTCGAGGAGGAGCTTTCCTGATGGTTCAACAAAGTCTCTTTAAGACTCTCTGTATCTTCTATGACAAGAACAGCACATTGGGTCACTAAAGGAAGCATCCCTCATTTGACCATGCGAGGTGTTCTAGAAAATGCCTGAAATGGAACCCGTCTGAGAACCTGTCTATCTAGCTAATATACACCTGTGTGTCGAGGAGAGAAGAAGCAAGATATAAATGACGTGATCAAAGAGCAATCTCCCCTTTCTGGGTACCAAAGTAGGTCCAAGTCCTGTGAGAGCACCTGTCCGAAAGAATCGCAACCGCTGGAAATAAAAAGAGAAGAAAAAGAGAAATCGCCTCCTTCCAAGATAATCGACCGCTTCGCACGCATGTAACCACCACTGCTCTTAAGACCCTCCAACTCTCTCAGTCGGACTGTGTGGCTTTCTTGATCCGCCGACTTCGTCGCAGTTCGACCTCGCCGTTGTCGCTCGGCCGCTTCTCCTAGATTGCGTTGCCGTCACTTCCATTTTCAGAAGACCGACTCTGGGTTTCGTCTTCAGCGCCATCATCTTCCATGAGTGCCTGCTCCGTGTCCTCATCCACCGTCTCCTTGGAAGGCTCCTCAATATTGGTTTTCTCCTCTTTGAGACTGGCCTTCGTCGACTTTTTGGGCGCCTTAGCCTCGTGCTTCTCGAAACGGTCTAGGAGATGCTCGAGGGGGCAGACGACAGAATTCCACTGAGCCGTACCCTTTGCGGTGCCACTGCGGCAGCGGTAGCACTGCTGCCCATGCACGATGAACAACTGATGGAGGCCATACTTCAACTCGTCGGGAACTCGGTAGTCGCAATGCTTGAAGGTTTTATCGGCACTTGCCTTTCTGGGAACCCATCCCAACCACAGGCAGAATCGCCAAACGTGCGTGTCGACTGCGAAGCTGGGTTGCTGGAGGCAGAAAAGGAGAAGACATGAAGTTGTCTTGATGCCAATGCCCTTGTACTGCAGAATCTCTGGCATTGCTTCGGCTGCTGGCATGGTGCGGATGTGGTCCAGTGTCAAAATTCCGTTGTCAATCTTGAGTAGTTGGTGGTCCTTTTGGCCTTGGCTCATTTTGGCAGCTCCTTTCACACTTGCCGCCTCTCCTGATTCCTTTTCTTTGACGAATGCTGCCTTTCTGAGTTGGTTCTCCTCGAACACTTTGTTGAGGATTTCCTTCATCTGCTCGCTCTTCACCTTAGAAAGTCCACCAGTAATCATCGCCTTCCGAAGCTTTTGAATCGGGGACATCCGGACAGCATTCCAGTCGATGCTACCAGCCCCAAGACCATCCTTGTCGAGCACACCGTACGCCTTGATGATTTCTTTGATGACCTTGTCCGCGTTGGTCATCTTTGTGTTCGCGCTAACCATTGTTCGCATCATTGCGTCCAAGATGTCTGGTACCTCACCACATCCTGCAACCTCAGTAGATGGTGGCAGGATCTTGCTTGGAGACTTTCTCTCGCCATGCTGTGCAGTGAGTATATCGTGAACAATTTGGCATTGTTCTGCTGTTGGGCCCTGGTGGTTAGGAAAGGGCGTTCGGCCAGGCATCAGACCGTAGGGATTAGGGATTCTCTTCTTATCTTTTCCGCCAGCAGTACTCTTCTCTTTAGCAGTACCCTTCTGGACATCATCGTTCTTCTGGTGGCCACTGATCTTCAGCTTGTCATCGTCGTTTGGAGTAGATGTGTGTCCCTGGAAATTGCTGTTCACCCCCTGAACGCCGCTTGTAGCCTGGATGCTTTTCCCATCATGAATAGTTCCCAACCCATGAGGAAGAACATCAATGGCCTTCTTTACTGGCTGAGATGGCTGCTTGGATTTTGCTCCACGTCGTTTCGCCTGTCGGGTCTCAGTAGGCTGGGTAGCTGCTGCGCGCTTTGTTCCAGCCTTCACAGGCTCTGTCTTTGTCACCTGAGGCTGGGAGGCAGCTTTCGCTGCAAGTCTTGCGGCAGCTCGAGTCTGCATTCTGTCTGCTGTACTTGTTGCTAGGGAGACTAGATGTTGTACTGTTAGCAACTGTTGTTCAAGGGACGAGCCAATCGCAAACATACCAGGAGTGAGGGGTGGTGTTTTGTACTTCAGAAGGTGTGGCTGAGATACTTGTGATCTTTGAAGGCTGAATGCCTGTTGTCTGCTCAAAGACAGGCTTGTGTCTCCTTTGGTCCAGACGTGATAGCAGCGAGAGTAAACTGGCTCATGAGACTAGGATGACAGAAAAGGGGGATGGCGCGACTAAAACTGTTGGATGGTACGCTGTTGCTAATCTTCTGGTTGCTTACTTGGGATTCAACCTCTTTCAAGCAGTGCGAAAGTTGTGATGGAGGTGAAAGCTTGGGGACGAAGTGTGTAAGAAAGGTGGGATGAAGAAAGATGTGCGCGTGGGATAAGCTGTTCGAGGCTGGTTAGCTTGTTGCCCACCAAGATGGGAAACCTACCCCTGAAAGACTCTTTGCAGATAGATGACACCACGCGAGGTGAAGAACTTACACTAATACGAGCAGGCCCGACCTTGTATGAGTTGATGGCCAGAAGATCTTATGCCTACCTCATAAGATACCCCTAAAAGGGTAAGGTTGATAATGGTCACGTGTGGATAAGTTTTGTGGAGGAAAGCGGATTTGAAAAGCCTTTGAATGACTTGAGAATTAAGTCTTAGTGGTTGGCTGGATGTGCATGAAGAACGTGTGTGTTTGTGCTAATGTGGAGAGTTGTTGGCTGGTTGGCTGCATGTGAAGCAGATGGGAGTTGTTGTTGGTGAGGAGGTTTGTTGTGGACGAGAAAGCCTGAGGGAGCGTCTTTTAAACTCCGAACCAAGCAAGAAGGAGGAGGGCATGCGCACAGCTCTATCGCGCCTCCCTTTTTTGTGGATGACCGTTGGCCCGTTAAACCGCTCCTTCTTATTTTTCAAAAAGCCGACTGCTAACCCAGCGCGCTTTCCCCTTTGAGAGATAACTGTGCATTCATCGAGCCTACCCTACCCGTGTGTTGATTGATTTAAGGTCTCCATCACCAATCCACCTATCCCCTCCAGCTCTATCTACCTATCTATCTAGATCGCTCCCACACTTGGACCAGTCGACCTCTGGTTTTAGGCTTCCACCTCCTCTTGTCTCAACCACCTCCACCTACCTTACACCTCCACCTTCACTTCTTCCGTCTTTCTTCCACTTCCCACTTCCCACTTTACGGCAGCTACTCTTTCTTAGCTTCCGCCTTCGACGAAGAAGCTTTCCTGCTTTCTCTTAGCTGTCTATCTACCTAGCCAGAGACCCGTGTATCAAGGAACTTGGTGCCATACTCGGAAAGACTCGCCAGACCATCTCTTCTTGAGCTCGACCCTGACTTCGCCTCCATCAACTGTCAACTTTACACAGGGTGAGTAGCTTCTTCCCCATGCAGGCACATAACACTAACTCGGAAGATAGCAGTCACCATGAATGGCCGACGCTCTGGAGAGAGTCCACAAAATGCCATAGATGTGGACGAAAATGACCTAGTATCAGAGGTTGATCGCGAGGTCGTTGAGATTGCATGGCGGGTCAAGAATTACCAGCCTGAAAAGAACCGGTCTTCAGCTTCACAGTCAAGCGGCGGCGTGGACGAGGAGAAAGACGAGAACCTTGCGAGCGAGGCCCTGGAAGGCCTAATCGACTTGACGATCGATGACGAGCCAACTGTCGTTCGTCGGTCCCGAAAGCGTCGTCCTAAGCCGCAGCGAGAGGTTCCTCAGCGCGAACACACGAAAGTCTGTCATGATGGCCGCCCGATCAAAGTCGGCAAGTTTTATGACGTGGACCCTGAGCAGGCACCTTCAACAGCTATTGCAGTCCACTTCATCAAAGTCACCACTATCCTCGAGAACTTGGAAACCGGTGAACTCAAGATTTGCGGGATGCCTTTTTGCCGATCTCGAACACTCATGGCTAAGCTCCCTCGGAAACTGAACGAGATCTTCTGTCTCCATGAAATTGATGCAGATGATGACCGACCGGCGGAAGTTCAAGCGAGAATTGAGGTTTCAGCTACAGCCCTTGGACACGCATCACGATCACTGCATGTCACTAACGCCCCTTACCCTCAGCACCGGTATACGGCGCACGCTTTCTGCAGTCATGAGGCTGTTGAGAAGGAAGGACCCCTCGTGTGTCGCTGGAACTTCTTTATCCACTACCGAGACTGGAAGATGAAGGCTAAGGGAAAAGCTCACCACTGGACACTTGAACGTGTCCGCGCTAGTGAAGTCAAGAGGGAAGAGCACAAGGTCGAAGAAGACGATCTGAGACAGGACTGGAGGGGCCTTACCATCCAGGGAGGATCGCACCTTCCAGAGACAGGTGACGGCAAGCAGCGCTACACAGTCTTCGACTCCTTCTGCGGCGCAGGTGGTTTCTCTCGTGGAGCCGAGAGGGCTGGATTACACGTTCAGTTCGCAGTCGACCACTGGGAAAAGGCTTGCGACAGCTACAGACTAAACTTCCCAGAGACAACGCTTTTTCAAACATCCGTTGATGAGTTTATACTAAGCCACGCGGACGTACCTATGCGAACCGACATCCTCCACCTTTCACCACCCTGCCAGACATGGTCGCCGGCACACACTATCCCGGGAGTGAACGACGAAGCCAATATTGCAGCTCTGTTTGCTTGCAGAAGTCTAGTGGAGAGGCTAAGACCTCGAGTATTCACGCTGGAACAGACCTTTGGAATCTTACAGAACTGTCACGACCCTTTCTTCTGCTCGCTAGTCGGCGGCTTCACCGATTTCGGATACTCGGTAACCTGGAAGATCGTGCACTTACAGACCTGGGGACTACCTCAAACTAGAAAGAGGTTGATAATGATTGGCGCTTGCCCGGGTGAAAAGCTGCCTCCATTCCCGACAGCAACGCATTCCGAGACAGGACTTGGCGGCCTATCGAAGTACGTCACGATCAGGCAGGCCCTCCGGAAGATCACCGACGATTCGACGTTTCACAACCCAGAAGAAGAAATCACTCACAGCCCGCCTCCTTCCGGATCAGTGGTCAGTGACCCTGATCAAATCTTGAAAAGATGTGTCACCTGTTCCGGCGGTCAGAATCGGCACTACAGCAATACACGCGCGTACACCGTCAGAGAGTTCGCCAGTCTTCAGGGTTTCCCGGTCTGGCACAAGTTTTCGCCTGCTTCTAAAGCCGTCCTGAAGAAACAGATCGGAAACGCATTCCCAGCGTGTGTCGTCAAGCTCCTTTGCGAGCACTTGAAAGACTGGCTGCTAGAAGTCGACGGTCTTACGGCCTCACGACCTGGCAGAGCTAGTGTAGGAGGGAGGGAGTTGATCTTTGTGTCGGAGGGACCTCGCCAACCGTCACCCTTGGAACTCGTTCAACCCCTTCTTCTACCAATGGATGTCGGCGTTGGCGGTGGTTCTCTCGATCAGGCAATCATGCTTGACGAAGATGAACAGTGTGAGATCAAGTTCGACATTGACTCCGACATCGAAATGGAAGATGTGCCTGTGCCCGACGTTCCCGACTCGCCTCGCTCGGCTACGCTATCTCTTCCGGGTACGCCTGAGCCTGCCCAGGCGGGTTGCGTAAGAGATTTACCGATTTTCATCGACTGAGTCCCATCGAGGCACATGATTCATATCGAGAGAACGATTTGCTTATTGAGTGTCTCGATTGCCTTTTGAGAGAAGGATATGGTTGTCTTTGGTTCACAACATCGTACGTCACCAATTTATTTGGGAACAACAACCAAGGAAGGATATCACGATGGAAACGGAACACGACTTTCATGTCTTGGTATTCAATATTATGTTTTGCTCTTCTTGCTTGGCAGGTCTAGTTAGATATCATGACCGCAATACACTCTGATCAATCCAGGAAATGAATCCGTTCTTGCCGTCCTCAGTCTGGAAGACATCAACGGGATTCCTGTACGGCTCGACCGCTGTCTCGTTGAGCACGTACGTGACGCCGCTGGCAGCCATCTGGGTAGGCGTCCAGCCGGGGCCTCTGTCGTTGTACACCGCCATGAAGGTGTAGTTGTTGGTGCGGGGGTCTGTGGTACCCCAGGGGATGTAGCCTTCAGGTTTGATGCTCGCGTCAAAGTAGGACTCCATGAAGATGGAGCGGTGTTGGGCGTTCCAGGGGCGGCCGAGGGGGCAGGCACCCTTGATGACCGGCGCGATGGAAGAGTTGGCGGCGATGAGCTGGGAGTCGGAGATGTAGACGCCGTACTTATTCTCGAACGTCGTGTTGGTTCCTGGGAATGTTAATGGAAGGACTTGAAGTAGGGTTAGGGAAACTTACCCTTCCAGGCAGTGATGCCACCACCGCAGTTGCGGAGGGAAAGGGTCGACTTCTCAATGTAGGCGGTGCCGAAGCCGTACAAGAAATCCGTCTGGCCAGCAATGACGTTGTCGTAAAAGTAGGCATTGCCGAGCTTGCCGACGTAGAGGGTATCCTGGTAGCTGTACAGGCCGCAGGAGTAGAAGCCCGCGTTGGCCCTGCTGACACCGACGGCGTGCGCAGGGCCGTTGGAGAAGGGGTACTCGTCGTTCCTGAAGTCGATGTTGTAGGCGCGGAAGTCCGAGCATCCAAAAGGTGTGTCGTCGGGCACGGGGAAGCCCGTGGGGCCGGAGCCGGTGAGGGTGGCGTTGAGGTTGGGGCCGACGGTCAGGACGCTGGTGTAGGCGTTGTCGGGGAAGGCGACGTTGTGGTTGGCGGCGTTCCACCAGATCTGGACCTCGTTCTTGTTGGAGGCGGTGGTGTTGAGGCTGACGTCGGCGTACAAACGGGACGAGGCGGGCCGGTCCGTCATGCCCAGGAGGGTCAACGGGCCTTGGCGTGTGACATTGAGCTGCTCGGTGTAATTGCCCGGGGCGATGAGGATGGTGTAGGCGTCCGTGTTGTTGGGGAGGGAGGCGATGGCGGCCTGGATGGTGGTGAAGTTCGCCTTGGAGGAGGACTTGCTGACGAAAATTGTGTTGGGGGGACAGCCGTCGAGGGGGTTATCGCAGGTCTTCTTTTGGCAGTCTGCGTATGTCTTGGCTGGGCCGCTGGGGATGCCGGCGGCGGCGGCAATGGATGCCAGAGGCAAGAGAAGGGACAAAGACACGGAGCTCTTCATGGCGAATGGTATACACACACAATGGGGGACTCGGCCGAGCTGGAGAAGGAGGGTGAGGTGTCATCCAAGAATTACACGCAAACAATAAGGCCCAGAGCTTTGGATATTATATAGGTAGCTTCCGGCAGGCTTCGTCTGGCCCCTTTCTCGATATTAACCGGCTCGACTCATTGCTGCTCAAGCTTTTCCGGTTGCCCTTGTCCGCATAGTGTCCACCAGAGTAGCAGTTGCAATGGCACACACCCGACAAATTGGCAAAGATGCAGATCAACAAGGACCAGGTCGACGCGGGGAAGACGGAGATATTACCCCAGAGTGCGTGGCATTTGGGGTGAAAAGGACATGGGACTGACATGTGGTGTAGTCAACACGGTAGCCGGCACATGGGAGAAGAATGAGGAGGTTGAGGTAGTCTGTATCCCCCAATGACACCTCGTTACCCCAACTTTTGGCGGCTCTGCAGGGCCTGCAGCTGCAGATGGGACAGAATTTCAGCGACGGTTTGGAGATGTTCCACGAACCACGTCGCAAGCCGAAGACCGGCCCCCGGCAAACGGTCGACGGGTCATGACGCTAACGACGAACGCTGAATGCGGGGAAGAAGCTTGTAACAACCTGGAGTCTGGAGTAGTGGTGCACCGCCTGGCACTCTAAGCCCGGAAACTCTGGAGACTCAGATAGTGTCCGCACAGACGAGATTCTATCAACTGGCGACGGGAACAGCAGATGACGATGGACAGAATTAAGCACAAATACCAAGCCTTCGGAAACGCGGCAAGCCATCAAGCCAACCGGCTTGGCTCTCTGGGCGGCGGCGCCCCCACATGGCGGTTGGCTTCGTGGGGAAATCCCAGCGCTCAATTACCTCCTGCGTTGGCCCTTAATTAGCGCTAGCCCGCACTGTAATTGATGACCAGTAACATCCGCGAAGACGCCCGTCGCCGAGCAAATTTGCGGACACCGCTGCCGGGGTTTTTACAGTGGTCTATGCAGTATCCATGGAAGGGAAATCCACTTCATCCCAACTTCGCCGGCGCTCCAAACTCTTCTTGAACTTCAAGAAACACCCGTCCAAAGTTTCCCCCTGACGCCCACGCCGGGTCTCCATGTCTTCCACCACTTCACCGAGTCGCCCTCCGTCCGCCTCCAGTCCACTTTCATCAGCGCTCTGCCCAGATCTGGCAGTGTCCGGAAGGGGCGGAAATCACCGCACCAATCACCACAGGCGTGTTCCTGGCACCGCCAAACGAACCACAAAAGCTTGTTGGTTGTTCTGCTCCACCAATACAAGATGGGACGAATCGTTTGATTCGTTTCCCCCCGTCCTCGCCATGAAGTCCTCGTGGTCTCGTCCTATCTCGTCCTTAAGTCCCCGTTGCGCTCTTTCGTCCCCTTCGTATGGACGGAAAAATCAGACCCCATGCCATGTGCTGCCCCTGCTACCTTAGGCCCTTTCTAGTGCACTGCGTCAGCTACAGTAGCCCTCCCCCTATCTCGTGTCATTGAAGGTGGACTCGCCGCGATGACCTTGCCGTGCCGAGAAACGTGAGCCTCCCATTTGAGAAAACCGGCATCTGATATAAGTACTGCTTCCTCGATTCTCAATTGGAGGCATTTGGAGAATCCCAGAGTGTCGACCAACCTCGCATCCCTTGGCAGAAAAGAAAAACTTGGCACATCGCGCGCTTCGCTTAACGGATAATCATCACCATGGTCGCTCCCACACTCCTCGGTGGCCTCGTCGCTGCCGCCGCGCTGGTTCCCCTCACCCAGGCCGCGCGCCCAGACATCAAGGCCGCGCCGTTCCATCCCGGCCGCGCTTTCCCGTCCTCGGCTCCGAGGACCAAGACCTGCGCCGTCAAGCCTCTCGGCAACGGCACCGATGACAGCGGCAACATCCTCAAGGCGTTCAAGGACTGCAATAACGGCGGCACCGTCGTTCTGGACCAGACTTACAACATCTGCAACCCTCTGGATCTCACCTTCCTGAACGCCGTCGATGTCGCTCTGACGGGCACCGTCGGTTTCTGCGACGACATCGAGCACTGGCTGCCGCGTACCTTCAAGTACAACTTCCAAGGCTCATCGGCCATGTGGGTGTTTGGCGGCAAGGATGTTCACATCTACGGCAACGGCGTTGGTACCCTCCAAGGAAACGGCCAGAAGTGGTACGACCGATTCGCGTCGAACGCCACCCTCGAGAGACCCATCATGTTTGTCACTGATGGCCTGAACGGCGGCTCTTTCACCGGCATCAACATGGTCAACTCCCCCATGGTGAGTGACATCGATTCAAACCTCAAGTAAAGACCTGATACTAACGCGCAGCAGTGGTTCAACCTCATCGCCAACAGCACAGACTTCCTCATTTCAGACATTGACATCAAGGTCGGCTCGACCTCGTCCAACCCCGCCAAGAACACGGACGGCTGGGACACCTACCGCTCCGACGGCATCGTCATCCAGAACTCCAACATCAACAACGGCGACGACTGCGTCTCCTTCAAGCCCAACTCCACCAACATCGTCATCCAGGGCCTCGTCTGCAACGGCTCCCACGGCATCTCCGTCGGCTCCCTCGGCCAGTACGTCGGCACCTACGACATCGTCGAGAACCTCTACGTCTACAACACCACCATGTCCAACGCGTCCGACGGCGCCCGCATCAAGGTCTGGCCCGGCATTGACACCCCCTTCCAGCCCTCCCTCTCCGGCGGCGGCGGCTCCGGATACGTCAAGAACGTCACCTACGACACCTTCCACCACTCCAACAACGACAACGCCATCACCATTGACCAGTGCTACGGCCAGAAGAACCAGACGCTCTGCAACCAGTACCCCGTAAGTCTTCCCCGCCTTGGAAAATTGCCATCTTGAAACCCCAACGCTAATGCGCATCGCAGTCCAACATGACCATCAGCGACATCTACTTCAAGAACATGGACGGCACCGCCTCCAGCAAGTACGACCCCCGCGTCGGCACCCTCGTCTGCAGCAGCAAGGAGAAGTGCCTCAACATCAACGCCGAGAGCATCGACGTCAAGACGCCCAGCGGCAAGACTGCCCAGTGGCTGTGCACCAACCTGGACACCGGTCTGCTCGACATCAACTGCGTCACCGCCGTCACCAAGTCCTAAGGGACCGGCAAAGTGCGCAAAAGAAATTTACGTTAATAACCATGTATATTTTGTGCTAGAGCGCGTTCTGAAGACCCCGTGGGCGGCCCTGTGTAGGATGTGGCATTTTGCCCCGGCCTTTGTATACCTTCATCGTTACATATTAGACTTCTTTAGATGTACATCAGAGCATACAGCAAAACAGCTCACTTTTCATCCTTTCCACTGAAACTGCGCGTGAGGTGTTCTTGTGCCGGCTCGTGTGTTTCTCGGAAAACTTCTCTCCGTAAAGCCTTCTTATGTCTGTTGTCCTCGTCCTCGTCTTATATAATGACGAGCAAATGTCGCCTAGCTAAGAACACCAAGGAGGCTAATGACGACCTCTGCCTAGAATAATCTAGCTACACCCTTTTCAAAGGTTTGTCCAGTTTCCAAACCGCCATATCCCGCTTTTCCTCGAAGCGCCACACCTTGACGCTCTTCTCGCTGATGGTTACGAATTTCCCGCCGCACTTTTCTGCTACCCTCATACTTCCCACATTATTGGGATCTACTTGGGCAATGAGATGCGTTATCTCAATGTCATCGCCATCGCCATCCTCTTCATCATTTGAAACATGTCTCAGCTGAGCTCTATCATTTACAATCTTTCCAGTCAATGATTTGTCGAAAGCCACTGCATTTACCGCCGGGATTTGAGCGACGTAAACATCACTCTTCGGTGCCGTTCGCCTTTGGCTCCAATACTCGTCTAAGAACAGTTGCAAGGCACGGGTCGCGTACCCTTTCCCCCAGCAATCGGAACGGATCTTGTAGCCGACGGACAAACCCCACGGTGAAGCACGCGTCGTTCTTACACAGCCAATCATCTTGGTACAGCAACCCCCTTTGGTGTCTGGAGCTGGATACTTTGAGGACATGATGGCGCAGGTGATAAGCCATGGGGCCTGACGAGTCGATGTGAATGTATTTTCCATCAGCTTTTTGGAGCTTTCAAGATTCTGGGTATGGCGGAGCGAACTGAATCAACGTGTAAGCCACACTATGACTGCGAGCAAATGCAAATAGTGTCCGATTTACCTCCATTCACATGCCTTCTCATCTGCGCACATCTCATGGAAGTCGTTGAGATGCGTCTTCATTGTGAGGGGTTCCAGCCAGAGATCTGGGCCGGCAGAGGGCGGGGATGACTGCATAGTATGCATGTTATAAACTTGGGCCAAAACTCCGACGACGGATGAGGGTAGGTGAACAAGATGGTAGCGATGACAATGGTAAAGCAGGTATAAGAGAGCCTGTAGAAAACTTAATAGCTCTAGCAAAGGAAAGATAGGAGGTCTCATCTATATCTGAGGTTGAGTCATAGCCAGGGTCGAAAGTACCCCAGTGGCGCAGATCGAATAGCCATCTAATGGCTGACATGTTATCATGATTAACGCTGACGGTCCTCCAGTGACTTTTGTCTGCCTCCGAGCGTCCTTCAAGTTTAAAGAGTCATTAAAACGTAGCCCGAAAATATCACTGTAAAGCGCCACATGTTATCTCAGTTTTGTCGGAATATTTTGAAGATCGTAAAGGTTTACGGATACATTCCTCAAGGATAGCAGCTGAATGTCAACGTCCTTAACCCCTGCAGCATCCCCGATTTCAGCGACCCACACCCCTGCATGGGGAAGGTTCAGCTGCAGCCCGATAAGATAACACTTTTTTCCCACCTCCAAACTTTCCCGCCGACGACAGTCACAACGCGACGACGCCATTGCCGAGACACATTGCCATTGCAAAGGCGCTATGACCCGCGATGTCGGCCGCAGCTTCTAAGTCGAAACCTCTCAAGTCCGCCTTCGCAAACAAACGAAAACAGGGTCCACCGGGCGAGAATGGCGGAAACGGTGGAGGTGGTGGCGGCGGTGGATGGGCTGCGAAGCGCGTCAAGATACGCCAAGACAGGGAAATCGTAGCCCAACAGTCGGAAGCGGCCCTTAAAGACGGAGAGCTGGATCTGCAGGCATTTCTAAACGCGCGCGAGTTCGAGATTAAGGCCCTCGAGGAGAGCATGCGGCACACGAAGGGCGAGGCTACGAGCCGCGCATTCCAGCAGGTTCCCCGCGGCATGCGACGGCGGACGGCAAGTCACAACGCGAAGAGGGTCCCGAAGAGGCTGCGTAGGAGGGCCCTGAAGGAGATGACGGAGGACAATACCCCTGTGGTCATTTCGCGACGGCGGAAACCCAAGACGACGAGGGCGAGGATCCGCGCAGAGACGGCGAAGAGGCTCGGTTTCCTGGCAGAGAAGAAGAGGAGGCGGCAGATGAAGGCTGCCAAGGCGAAAGCACAGGACGGGGAGGCTGCGGGGGCGACGAAAGTCACAGTCACGACGAGAGCGCCGAGGCCAAAGATCCGACGGAACGAGCTCAATGAGCCCCCGAAGCGGAAGTCGAAGTTCAGGAAGCGCCAGATCAACAAGACCTGGCTGCCGACGCACCTGTGGCACGCGAAGCGGTCGAGAATGACGGAGCCGAAGAACCCTCTCTGGAGATTCGCCATACCCCTGACGCCGAACGAGAAGACATACCGAGCGACGCATCGTGCGCAAGGAGAGAAGGGCGTGGTTGCGTGGGATACGAGTTACACGAGCACGATTGGTCTTTACGGTTCCGCCAAGAGCGTGGAGCAAGTCTTGCGCAAGATTGGTATCGCGCAGGAGAGTTGCTGGAACGATAGGGGAGCCATGTGGAGGGCTGGCACACGGCACTGGACGGGATTCTTGAGCAAGGAGACGAGGCACGACAGACGGGATATCTGCCCTGCCTCAATCATCTGGAACCCCGAGGCTGTATCAAAGCCTTCGGCACCGGAAGGCGAAGCGCAGTCGAGTAAGACTCAGAGACAGGTCTTTCTGAGAGTTCATCCCTCTGCATTCCTCGAGGTCTTTACTGAGCTTCTTCGGCTCGTGAAGATGCATACCCCGAGACCATACATTGAGGACCTGAGATTCGAGATTGGAAGTATTGAGCTTACCGGCCCGGCGTCAACAGAGACACTCCTTGGTATCCTCCACCCATACCACACGAAGGAACAGTCTAAGGAGAAGCATGCGGAAATGTTTGATAGCCTCACCAGTGTGATGAGCCCAGCAACACTCCCTGCAAACGCCACGCTTGGGTTTTCCGTCTTGGATCCTCGTCTTCGATACCCCCCGAAGAGAGTCAGCCAGCCTGACCCGGATGATACCGTGGCGCAAAGCAAGTCTCTGGATTTGCTAGCAAAGTGGCCATCAGATGTGGACCTGAAGCCTTACGGTCTCTTTCACAGAGACTCCCGTGCCTCGGCAACTAACCTGCCTTCCCAAAAGTCAGTAGACCGACGTAAAGGAGCAAGACGCCCAGGGACCGTTCTTGAAGTCTCTGACGTCGACCCCCCTATCCCTGTTCTTCTGTTGGCTTCACGTGCAGGCACAGGCAACCAAGTACAAGGCAACTGGACGCTCCTCGCCCCGTGGAGATGCATCCAGCCCATCTGGCACAGCCTCGTCCATTTCCCGCTGTCTTCCGGCGGGAACCCGCGCTTCTCTGGCTTGAATGAGATCAGGCAAGTAGCATTCGAGCGGAACCTACCGTGCTTCCCTTTCGACCACCTCGGCACCAGCGCCGGCGCGGAGTGGGAGCTCGAGGAGCGTGCCAAGCGGAAGCGTGAATGGGAGCGACGGCCCAAGAGCAAGCGAGTCGCGTGGGAGTCGCTGGACCTTGGAGCTGGACGAAAGGGTGAGGTTGGTGATGGCTTTGCCTGCGACCTCGAATATTTGTTCAAAGAGAGCAAACCTGAAGCGCAAGCTGCGCCATCTTCGGACGCGATGGACATGGACGAAGCGTCTCCTGAGAAGCAGGCACCCGAAAATGCAGCCAAGGAGAAGTCGCTGCAGACGCTTATCAGGATTCGAAAGGAAACCTTTAGAGCATGCACAACATTGCCAAACCCTGCACCACTTCCCCCACGCTCCATCATCTACGTCAACATCTCAATGCTCAGCCGGGGCGTCGCCACCGCCTGTGCCAGAATCTACCGCCTTCCATCTCGTCCTCAACCCGCCCAGCCAGCCTCATCAGTGGAGGTCCCGGCAACCGTTCCTCCCCCGCTAAAGTCCATCAACGGCCTGCCGGTGGATTTGCGCAGCCAATGGCTCGCAACTCTTCCCACCACGCAGGCGAAGCCATCATCGAGTCAACAGCAGCGTCTGCCCCGGAACGCAGACCTGCAGACCCGCAAGAAACTCCTCGCCCAGACGCTCGTGAGCGCCCCGCCCCCGGATGGCACGCAGCAGAAGCCGAACCAGACAGACATGAACGGACACCCGCTAGTGCCGAACGAGGACGACCTTATCGGCTTCGTCACGACGGGCGCGTACTCCCTTAGTGAGGGCAGAGCGACGGCCATGGGATGTCTCTCGGCCGAAAGAGCTGCAGATGCTCTGAGGAAGGGGGGCAAGAGGGAAGGCGTTCTGTGCATCGTGCGAAATGCGGGGGAGAGCGTCGGATGGATCGCGCGGTGGGATGTACTGTGAGGGAACCCCGGCATCGTGGGTCACACATTGGGAGATTTTATGTCTGGAACCTGCATCTGCGCGTGCAGCAGGATCAGCGCTTCCCGCTGCAACTGTGAGGCGTGACGCAGAGGGGCGTGGGAGCTGCAGCGTCGCTACGTACAGAAATCGCAAGGGCGCGATTGACCAGAGGAAAGGCGGGTAGGAGATGTAGACTAAGGGATGTATACCCAATCAATATCCCGATAACAAACTTCAACCATCATCACGATCAGCAATTTAAATGTTCAACTGCAAAGCCAACATAATGACACTAGAATTCCCCAAGCCAACCTCCATCACCGGCGGATGCCTCTGCGGCTCGATCCGCTACCGCGTCAACTTCCCTCCTACACACGACTTCATCTCGGCCGTAAGTTCTCTCTCCATTATCCAAAGAATGTAGAATCTACAACCGTGCCTAACCCGTTCAACAGTGCCAGACATGCCAATGCACCCAATGCCGCCGAAGCACAGGGTCCCTCTTCTTCCCAATCCACATGGTGCCCAAGTCCGCCTTCACCTTCCTCACGACGCCCACTCCCCCAACGCTGAAATCGTTCCGCGCCACGCTCGGGGCAGAGCGCTGTTTCTGCGGCGACTGCGGATCGTTCCTCTTCTGGCGGTCTGATACCTCGGACACGATCGACCTGGCGGTCGGGTGCATTGACCCCGAGTATCTGTTCGGCGAGGAGCAGCGGGTCTCAGACAACACGGCCCGTGAAGCCGGCAGACAGGGGAAGAGGAATGAAGGCTTCGGGAGGGCGTTGGCTGAGGCGGTGACGCACATGTGGTGCGCCAACGAGATTGCGGGCGTCACTGACGGCATGCTGCGAGGCAAGAAGATGGAGCAGGACTCGAAGCACGGGGTGGTTCTGTACGAAGACTGAGTGCGAGATTGAAAAAAAATCAACAGTTAATTGTTTTGTAGACAAGAATACTAATCTGTCTGAACAAACGCTGGTGGTATACTGCTTTGCGTGGGCAATGGGCTTTAGACAAGAGGCCGCCCCGACATAAAAATAAACAAAACTCCTTTTTGTACCATGAAACGCCGTCATTATATCCCAGTCGGAGATTTACCGCTCCAGGTGTTGGTGATCCGCCACAAGATTCGTACGGGCTCTATCAGAAAGTGATATCCCAGGTAATCACCTCAGTCTTCCTCACTGACTTCGCTCTCCTCTGCGTCGCCGCTGTTCGCAGCCTCAAGCTCCTTCTCCAACTCGGCTTCGAGGTCGTCCTCAAGCGCGTCCTCGAAATCCGGCTCCGAGTCCATCTCCATCTGGCCGTGCTCGAACTCGACCTCCTCATGATGCTGCTGCTGCTGCCGCACCTGGTTGTTGACGGGACTGGGCAGGTTGAAGTCGGGGAACGGCACTTCGTCATTGTCCGACTCGCCATCCGCATCGTCCGCCTCAGAGTCGCGCAGGAAATCGGAGAAACGCCTAATGTTGATACCCTGGGACGGGAACGCGGGCGAGAAGTCCGTCTTTTTGTTCTTGTTCTCGTCGGGGTACTCTATCGTCAGACCGAAGTCGTCGTCATCGTCGTCGTCTTCCTCGTCGGATCCCATGGCCTTGCGCGCGGGCTTCTCCTTCTTCGGCGTCGGCACAGCAGCGGGTTTCGGCGGCGGGGCCGGTGGCGCGTCGTTTGTCGGGAGCGCGAGCTGGATGCTGACGGGTTCTTTCTTCTTCTGCTGCCGGGGTTTCGCGGGTGCTTTTGGTTTCGCCGCAGCTGCGGCCTTGGTCTTTGGCTTCGCCTGGGGCTTATCTTGGGCGGCAGAGGACGAGGCGTGGGGCTTGGCTGGTGTCGCGGTGATGGACGTGTCGAGCTGCTCGAACTGCTGGCGCAAGGTCTCCGGGTTGTCGTTTGAGGGCGTGCGGGTAAGGTTCATGTGGAAGGCAGAATCGACCTTATCGAGGATGAATGCCTTGCGGGCTGGATCGAAGTAGAGAATGTATTGGTTGTCGTCCATTGTGCGAGTGCCAGCGTAGGCGTATGTTCCGCCATCGGCACCGGGAAAGGAGAGGTCAAAGTTGGATTTGGAGCCAGGCGTCTCGGGTTTTAGCCTTGCTGTTGCGGGCTCGGAGGGGAGATCAGGCTTGTGATTATCTGTGTTGAAAAGGCTGTATCAGTATTCGTTCTGTGATCGCGAGACCAAGTCAGGCCGATTGGAGAGCTGGGAGGGCTACGTACATCGTACGGCGGTAAAGACATCCTTCTGGGTGCGCCCGAGGAGCGTGTCGCTTAGGATGACAGGGTATTTGCCCGTCTTGGTCGGGTCGATGAGGCCATTCAAGGCGCCGCCCTTAGGGGCAGCCTTTTCCCTGTGGTTAGGGCGAAGAGCCGACATATTGTATGCGTCTAGCGTCTGTCGCAGGAGAAATCGCGGTCGTGAGGTGATGGGAGAGTTCGGGAGGAAGACGGAGGGCTGTCGATCGTATTGGAGAATGGGGAGATGGGTCCTTGTAAGATACGGCGTACGCAGTGGAAGCGGGCTAGGGGGGTCCCTTCCTTCCGCTAAAGTCTCCTGCGAAGTTTAGAATGTTCCGTACGACGCTGCGGGCGGAATGGCCGAGACCGCTGGTGAGTTGCACCGCTAAGGCAGGTCGACTAGGATCTTGGCGGGAGAAAATGTGGTGGGCAATCAAGGCGGATAAATGGTTCAAAATGGGATTTCTGGTATTGTTTTCGAGGTTGGAGAGAGATGAAGCACTCTGATGGCCGAGGAGGGTTGGGTACAGGCAGATGCGTTCACCGAATCACTGCCTCTCTTGTGCCTCATTTCGCCGCGCCTGTGCGTGTGAGACAAGCTGACGCTTGTGTGTCTTAATCAGCAACGACAACAATAATAATAACCTTTGGGGGTGTCTGAGCCTCCTGTCACTCTCATCCCATGGTAAAGTGCGCTTACGCCATTCGGCCAGTTGAGTTTGAACAGTCGGTCCATCAAGGTTGTGCTGTCAGGGTCTTTGCATCCTTACTTGGTAAGTATTGTAACAACTTCGTATTTGAAGACAAGCTTTTGTACAGATACTGCAGTATAAGGTAGGTAGGTATGGTGATGAAAAGCTGGTTCTCAAGGAACATCCATTCTCCGTCGCGCAAAACAGACTGAAGAGGGAGACCAGCAAACAAAGACAATTCACGGTTGGCACTCTGATGCCAGGAAAGCTATTTTGCTTGGATATTTGGTTCTCTTACCGTCTCGTTGATAACAGATGCCCATCGTGAGCTGGCCTGTACATGATGGAAACACGGTCTCGTGAGGCATCTCGCTGTTTACAGGCCCAAACTGTCCAATTGCGTGCCAAAATCTTACAAAGTAACCTTCAGCCCATTAATTGACCGTGAAATGACTTACTCTGGGGTGAGTGAGTGTCTCTAAGTACTACCTCATCTTAAAACGGGACTGTTGCAACGGCGCGATCTCTGTGAGCTGAAGCAACGGCCCCAGATGGGCGATAAGATCAAGTTTAGGTATCGTTGCCTTATCAGTTGCCCGCCGCTAGCCGAGGAGCCCGCCGGGTTTTACTCGGACGGAAGCTCCTCAGCAGCTCGTGCGGTACAGCCAGGGGTCTCAGCAGAACATGCCTCCCCACATTCCTCCCCCAACGTCGCCCACTGGTGCCCAGATTACCGTCAAAGCTCCCCCGCCCGCGGCCCCAGGCAAGGGAGGAGAAGCACCCACGGGTGTCCATCGCAGTGCAGTGAAGCCCGCAGCGAGCTCCCCTCTGTTGTCATCATGGCAGGCCAAGGGTAAGCGCACACAACCTCGGATCAAGCTGCCACACAAGCTTCGGCAGAGAGCGGCAAACCGTTTCCCCTTCCACCTGAGCGAGACTGGACCTGCCCAGAGACCACCCAGAAACAGCTCTCTACCTTGAGAAGATATATCTCCAATTCCTCTCCCCGAAAAAAGCTTCTCCTCCCACTTTGACCCCATCTTCCCCTCAGCCTTGAGTGACCTCCATTGAGAGAAAGAGAGCGAGAGACAACCTTGAGATTGGCACAGAACAAAGATACCCCTCCTCTCACAGTGGTATCTTGACCTTCTTTCATCTCACCTCCCAATCACAACCAATTGACCTGCATAATCTCCTCCCAGCTTGCGGTCATGTCTGCTGCGCTCAACCGAGGTCTCAGGACAGCTTCCCGATCGTTGCGTCTCCAATCGCGAAGCGTCCGTCTGGCTACTCCTCTCCGCGCTGGCGTCGCCTCCACTAACTTTGCCGCTTTTCCCACGACTCGCTCCGCTTCTCAACACTCCTCCAACTTTTCAACCGCATCTGCCAGACAGAGCGCTGCACCAGCCATGGCCGAGTCACGAGAGTACGACCCCGAGATCAAGGACATTGCTTCCTACGTCCAAAACTACAAAGTCGACTCCGACCTTGCTGTAAGTATTCCTCGATGCTCTTCTCAAAGCTCCCTGCCCGCCGACCCGCTCTACTGTTCTTACCCCGCGTCTCAACCGGATCGCCGCCGCTAACCGCCACTCTCGTGAAAACAGTTCGACACAGCACGATGGGTTTTCCTCGACACTCTGGGCTGCGGTCTTGAGGGCCTGCGCTTCAAGGAGTGCGCCAAGTTGCTGGGACCTATCGTCCCTGGCACCGTCGTCCCCAATGGCCCCAAGGTCCCTGGAACAGACTTCCAGCTGGACCCCGTCAACGCTGCTTTCAACATTGGTGCCATGATCCGCTGGCTCGACTACAACGACTGCTGGCTTGCTGCTGAATGGGGTCACCCCTCAGACAATTTGGGTGCCATCCTCGCCGTTGCCGATTGGATCACCCGTACCAACAAGGCTGGCGGTAACATTGCTGGCGGCAAGCAGTTCACCATCCGTGATGTTCTCGAGGGCATGATCAAGGCCCACGAGATTCAAGGCTGCCTGGCCCTGCTGAACTCGTACAACAGGGTCGGTCTGGACCATGTTGTCCTCGTCAAGGTTGCCAGCACTGCTGTTGTCTCCAAGATGCTCGGCCTCAACGAGAAGCAGATCGCCGACGCCGTCACCCAGGCCTGGGTTGACGGTCAGAGCTTGAGAACTTACCGCCACTCTCCCAACACCATGTCCCGCAAGTCCTGGGCTGCCGGTGATGCTTGCCAGCGTGCCGTCAACCTGGCCCTCAAGGTCATGAAGGGCGAGCAAGGCATCCCCACTGTCCTCTCTGCCCCCGTCTGGGGTTTCTACGATGTCCTCTTCAAGGGCAACAAGTTTGAGTTCCAGCGCCCGTACGGCAGCTATGTCATGGAGAACGTCCTCTTCAAGGTGTCCTACCCTGGTTAGTGTCACTGTGCCTTGCTTCTTCGACAGCACGACTGATCAAAAATAGCCGAGTTCCACTCCCAGACTGCTGTTGAGGCGTCATCCAAGATCCACCAAAAGCTTAAGTCGATGGGCAAGTCCGCCGCCGACATCAAGGGCGTCACCTGCCGCACACACGAGGCCTGCATCCGCATTATCGACAAGCAGTTCAAGCCCATGGACAACTTCGCCGACCGTGACCACTGCATCCAGTACATGGCCTCTGTCATGCTCGTCTTTGGCCGTCTCGAGGCTACCGACTACGTCGACGGCAGCGAGGCCGCGACATCCCCCCTCGTCGAGTCTCTGCGCCAGAAGATCAAGTGTGTCGAAGACCCGCAGTACACCAAGGACTACCACGACCCCGCTCTCCGCACCATTTCCAACGCGTTGACGGTCGAGCTGAACGACGGAACCGTGCTCGAGGAGGTTGTCGTCGAGGCGCCTCTCGGACACCGCCTGAGAAGAGAGGAGGCCAAGCCTGAGATCCTGAAGAAGTACAAGAGACACTTGGAGCCTCACTTCGATGCTACCAAGGTCAAGCAGCTTGTCGATCTTGGCTTGGACCCCAAGAAGCTGGAGGCCACTCCTGTGGATGAGTATGTTGACCTGTACGTCAACAAGAACAGCAAGTTCGTCTAGGTGTTTGGGATTGAAAAAGGCAATTGGATACTATAGATGTCATTTCTCTACAGGATCTAGATATGAAATATTAACGATTGGATGCTTGGCGATTACACTGGAGCCTGTACTGAGAACGGAGTTTTGGTGACACTGGGCAACAAGGCTGCCGCCAGTGCATTTGTCTGGCTGCCTCCAAAGGAAATATACAATACGAGACCAAGAGCATGTTATCGGTCAAGGCGGCACAATTTAGTTCGTGGCTGACGAAAACACGCAAAAGACCTGCAAAATTCCCTCCCGACTCGGACAAGTGCTACTTTGAATGTCGAGAACCCGCGGGTCTCTGCAACACCGCCCTCCGGGATTCATCAAGGCATGATTGGCTGAGTCGTAAGGGAAACGATCGCCAAGCCCCGTTCCCTGAGCTGGACGGGCTGGGCGGATTCGTCCAGTGGACAGTGGGCTCTGTCAGTGGATGATCCCCTAGGACGGGGAGACGGCTAGCTCGGTACGCGGATTGTTTCGAGTTTCACAGGCCAGACACTTCCGATATCCAGCATGCTGCAGGCCACTCAGGCAATGTGACTCTGCCACCTGCTCAAAGTCCTAGTCCTGTGTTACCTAATCCGCACTGCCACTCACTATCAGCTTGGCCCTCCACCAGAGCGCCACCTTAGTCCGTCTCGTCTCCTGTCGGGCTTTAACCGCAATCCGACATATTTGTTTGTTCTGGAAACAACACTTTGCCTCCAGATTTTAGTAATCGGACCTCTCGTGCCGCTGACGACGATAAACCACACTGCTCGTTTTTTCCTACCGCAAGCTCATCAGAAATACACGACCTCATTGCGCAACCCTGAAAGCCGGTCTTACTCAAGTGGGGTTATCCAGCAGGCAACATGGACAGACAGACAATCATCGAGACCAACCGGTCGCTGCGCACCATCAAGAATGTACGTCTCGCAACACTTGATCGTCGGTTTTGTGGAAAAGAGTGGAAAAACCGGTTCGGGCTGTCTGAACCGTGTTTGACGCAAATTCATCCGCCATCCGCCATCCGCTTGCTCCGGGCGACACAAGAACCTTGACGACTGACCTTTTATCAGGAACTCGAGAACCTCCTCGAGAAGGGCGTAATCACCGAAGAAACCTACGACAACATCCACGCAACCCTTCCCTCCGAGACCCCTCTCCACGGCGCTGCTTCCCGTGCCGCTCCCAACGCCTCTACTCCCGTCCAGAACAACCCAACTGCTCCCCCAACCAACGCCATGGCCGCTCTCAATGTCCAGCCGACCGCCTCTCCGGCGCCGCCCTCTTACAACCAGACGGGCCCCCCGTCGCTCCCCTCCCGCACTCCGGAGAAGCCTATCCTTGCGCACGCCCGCGCGTTGTACCGTTACGCCGGTGCCGATGCTCGCGATGTCGCCTTCGAGCGGGACGACCGCATCGCCATCCACGAGTACATGAACCAGGACTGGTGGATGGGCAAGAACCTGCGCACCGGCCAGGAGGGCATCTTCCCCAAGACGTACGTCCTTGTCGAGCAGGACTCGGCCAAGGGTGCTTTCGCCCCTCAGCCTTACGCTCCTCCGCAGGCCCAGTGGGCTCCTCAGCAGCCGCAATACGCCCCTCAGCAGCCGGTCTACGGACAGCCGCCGCAAGGCCCGCCGCCCCAGCAGAACCCGTACAATGCCGATGCGCCGCCCGCCGCTGTTGCCAACGAGCAGACCAACACCGAGGGCAGCGGTGGTGGCAAGGCCGGCGAGATGGGCAAGAAGTTTGGCAAGAAGCTCGGTAACGCGGCCATCTTTGGTGCCGGTGCGACCATCGGTTCCAACATCGTCAACAGCATCTTCTAGATGTGTTGGTTTGGTCGAAAATTGGTGTGTAAGACAGTACAGCTTGCTGTCGATGAACCTACCTTGCTAAAATGTAGCTGTGGGAGGTTGACTTGTTTTTGTTTCCCCGGACGCACTTCCTTCAAGGTGCAACTTTGAACCGGGCACGGCCGCTATTTCTTTTGGCTGGAGACTTTTCATTTTACCTTCCGGACGAGACTGCTGCACGGGAATTGCGCTTGGCACACTCATTCACATAAACTGGGTTGTCTAATGGGATCATGGGTTTCGGCGTTTATTGCATATCGGGTATTTCACTATCAAAAAATCATCAACATAAATACAGTCCTATCCTTGTGATGTGAAGACCGTGCCGCCTCGACTCGTTGCATCTGTTTCCGGTATTACATGGGCAGTTTCGTGTTAATTAGCCCATCGTATGACCTTACAGAGGAGGAAACCCTTCCGACCTTACGGGGCTGATTGGGTCATCAGAACCAGGACATCGTCTCTTCGTTGAGAAGGGATCCCTTGTAAACAGAAATGGCCTACCCGCGCTTCACACGCCCAATCATCGCCCAAGCCTCGGGAGAATGTCGTCTGAGTGGTTCAGCGTACACACACATACGCTTGACACAGAACACCATCACCTCTCTCACAATATTCATACTGCATAACGCGGAACCGCAGAGCCTAGTGCATCCGAGACGACTCCTTCCCTCTCCCCCATTCTGTCACCTCGGTTCGAGCCGGACGGTTGAAGGTGTCATGTTCCAAATCACACATTCATCCCCGTGGGGAAGAGGATCCATCATCGAGAGACTGGCTACCTGGACAGGAGTCATCCAGGTACAGAAGCAACTTCACCATCACAGCCGGATTCTCTGTGTCTTCGTCGTTGCCCTGACTGCCGCTATGGCCGTTTGTCATCTCATCCTTGCCATATGCATAACATTCAAAAGATCCGTGGGAAGAACAATAGGCAATAATCCGCCGACATGGCAGTAGAGCTTGAAAACGTAGAGAACGCATACCCAAAGGACGGACGAAGCGGCAACTTCCATCGCCTCGCCCTGTGAAGTCCCCGGAAAACTGTATCGTGCAGAGGGCTACACATAACTTTACCAGAAGCTCGGGGCTCGGTGCAGCGACAACACCGCGGCAGCCATTTTATGCGTTTTCCATGGCACGGAAACTTTTCGACAGGATTATGCTTACAGCCTTTTTTTTTTTTTTTTTTTTTTTTTTTTTAAAGGAACTCGAACAGAGAGGGGAGTACAGGGGACGTTGTGGCATGTTGTCGCTTTGCTCTGCCTCGTCGGCATTCATAATGCTCCCCCATCCGAGCGTCTCGAAGGAATCGGTGTTGTTCTTAAATCTCCTCCCCCGCGCCCTCCACAGATGACCTTGGGGAGAACATGGGTCAGCCTTGCAGTGTCCACGGCATGAATTCGCATGGAGTGGTCGGGGGAGCCTTGACATTTGTTGGTTATATTCTTAGACTTTGAGCTACCGAGGCTGCGGACGAACATGTGCTGCTTTGGGTTGGGCGAGACGCTGATCCCCCACCCCCCACCACCTTTCTCAAGGGCGGGGAGGGCGCCCGATGTCTAACTCAACTCTACCGCCGTAGTCGTTGTTTGGATACTGGATTGGCGCGGCAGATGGAGGTGAGTTTGTGGCTGGACCTTTTTTTGGGTGGAGGGAATGCAAGTACGAGATATCATGGCAACTACCGCCTTACATGAGATCATGACAGAGCTTTGAATTGGCGTTTAGTAGGGATAGTTCATTTCGTTCTCGATATAGGGTCTTTTGGAGGGGCGGTTCGTGGTTGGAGGTGGCTTCAAACCTTGCCGCGTGGTCGGTATTCGGAGTGTTCGTTGAAATATCGCAAACATGAGATACCCTTCTTAGACCAGAGACTGGATGAGCTGATAAATTCAGACCTCGGTGTTCGCATCGTCGGTATTCTGAGGTCGCTTCTCACGTCACATCAATGATCATGGGGGGGAAAGAGTAAAAGAAAGTTGGTTCATGTTGTCTAAACCCGAATCATCGCAACAGCCGTGTCTGCAGGTATCTTAGAGCACACGACCATCGTGAAGAGATGAGCCGGTGAGTAAGGGTATCTCCACAAACGCGCGTACAGCACACAAAGACTATAGGCGTCGTGAACGATCTTGAATTTCCCCCTCCACCATCGAAGACATGAAGGCAGCCAAAACCCGGAAGAGCCAGCCGCTTCAAGCAGCCGAACCGCCGCGTTCGTTCGCCCACTCTGTTCCCCCCGTCAAATCATTATAGGGACTTCAGACCGGGCCTGAATCCCTCCTCGGAAAACCCCGTAATGTACACCCTTCCGGCTGAATTGACACCCTTTGCCCCCAGCTCGAAGTAACTTCTCTCCTCTCCTGTTTTCTCTCTCCGCATACAGCCATGAGATGCGTGCACAACACCGTAAGTTCCTTTCCCGTGACCAACTTGTGCCAATCTGTACTGTCCAATCTGTCGTTTCTTGAAACCTCCCCCCTTTTCTGAAGTTTATGTGGTTTGATGGGGAAATTTCCTTTCTCTACATCGGCCTGGCGACACCAACGGGAGTACCTGAAAGGGGAGAAAGATTCTCATCAGCACTTTTTGCCCCTGTACGCGTCCCGGTGTAACACAAGATCAGATAGCCCTACCCAGCTTCTCGTCCTGCCACTGCGGCTTGTCATTGTTCCAGTACTGGTCGTCGTCGTCGATGACCTTGGCAGGCATCGCGGGCTCGAGACGGCCGGCGGTCCACGCGCGGATCGGCTTGCCGTACTTGTACATGACGGGAAGCAACATGGAAATGCCAGCAAGAGCAGCGCTGTAGATGCCAAAGTTCTTGAGGAATCCAAGATCTTCGATCCAGGTGGTGACGTTGAAGGACATGATGAAACCGATGATAAGGCGGGCGGAGGAGACGTTGACCAAGACAGGACTGTACGACATAGATGTTAGCACTTCAAGTTTCAATGAACGGCAGGGGAATAACTCGAATCATCCCGAGCATAATCACGCACCCAGCGAATTGAGGATAACTCTCAACCAAGTAGACAGCAAAGATGGTGTTGGCAGTCAAAAGACCGAAACCAATCAAGAAGATGGAAACCAGCACGACAATCGAAGGCAGCGTTCTAATGTTTTCGGCCGCGTAACCAAACAGCAAAGGTCCGACGATGGAGGCCAAGAGGGGGAACACCAAGCTGACAAGATGACCCTCGGGCTCGCGACGACCTCCGTTGCGCCTCGCGAGGAAGTTGGAAATCCAATCTGCGACATAACCGCCGAAGAACCAGACGAATGGCGATGCAATGACGATAGGAATGACAGCGAAACCAAGCGTCTCGAACTTCCATCCTGCAGCGATGAGAATCGACGAACCGACCTGACCAGCAGCACCCTGGAGAGACACGAGGATGGAGTTGATCATGATGACCCAGATGATGTTGGGGAAGACAGTGGTCTTGAGCATGTCCCAGATAGACTGCTTAGCAGCCTTCCACTCGTAGCCGTAGTTCATGATGCCGAACTCGTCCCAGTTGGAGCGCGGGCGGAAGGCGGACTCATCGATGCGAGGGCGGGTTTCGCCAGGGCGAAGAGGATAAACCTCCTTTCCGGCTGCTTCGTGTTAATGCTTGAGTTGACCAAAGGGTCAGAAGCAAGTGCTTACCAAGTTCATCGTTGCTGCGAATCCAGCGGGTCTCGGGAACGAGGAGGATAAGGCCGATCCAGGCAATCACACCAACACCAGAGGTGATCCAGTAAATGAAGCGCCAGGTGAGGCGGGAGACGATGATGGGAGACATAATACCCAAGCTGACAATCAGGAGACCCTGAGAGGCGCCGACGGAGGCAATGGCCTTGTTTCGCTGGTGGATGAACATCATGTCCTGGATGATGAGAGGGATCAAAGCCTCAACAGCACCGGCGCCGAAACCCTGAAAGCAACGCGCGGCAAGATGGCTGGGAAGGCCCTGAGAGAAACCAGCCCAGAGACCACCAGTCCACGCGAGGAAGCCAGAAAGAAGCAGCACGGGGCGGCGACCGATGGCGATCGACAGCGGCACCAGGATGTATGAGCTGAGACCGTTGACGAGCAGCGGCACCGAGGCGAGCAGGGAAACCTGCCACAGCGGGGGGCCACCGAGACCCGCGAGAATCTTGACGGGGTCAAGGGCGATCTCACCCGGCTTGTTCAGGGCGCTAATATCGATCTGTGAAAGAATGTGGGGGTCGATGCCGGAGTACTCAAGCACGAACACGGGCACCAAGGCGCCGACGATGATCTCGGCAGCCAAGGCGAGGGAACCAACTGTTGGTGGTTAGCGTCAGGACAGCTGATGGCAGCTCTTGGTGACCTACAGAAGCAGAGCGCTCCGATGGATGTCCATTTCCTCCAGTTCGGCAAGTTCAAAGGATCTGTTACCCCATCGTGTCAGCATCAGTGTCGCATAATCCCCGTCATCCTGGTCTTCCACGCTCAACATCGCAAACTAACCCTTCGGATCCGGCGTGGGCATCGGAACATATCGAATGACTCCTCCCTCGAACAACTGCGTCGTTCCAACCACCTGGGCATCGGGGGACTCAATCCTGCGCACGGCAAGATTCTCCGTTGACTCGGTCCAGCCGCTCTTTGCCGCCATCTTGAAGGTCCTGTCCAAGGCACTCTGTCAAAGACGGGGTTTTCGAAAGTCGTCGTGTGTAAGACGGAGTCCGTAACCAAGTGTGAAAGACGATCTATTTCCTTTTCGCTTATTAAATCATTCGCATCGAAACCAGTCGCTTTCGTATTCCTCCCGGCGGAATGTTGATATGTTCTGTCGGTCTACCCAGAAAAGCAAACGAGGTGCACCAAATGCGATATCCTTCGAGGGGGGTTTGGAATTATAATCGATGCAATGCCCGCTTGGTCTTGGGTGCCGTGCGTGACAGACAGTTGGCAGGCGCGAGGTGCGAGCGCTCTGTCATAGGCTGGCCGCGGTTAGACGAGCAGCCTAATCTGAGACGAAGGCCCGATGTGTGCAACTGCGCAACTGTTTGAGCGCACGGAGCACTTGTATGGGGGTTGAGAAGGGGATAGACTCAGCATTGCCTCTTTGGTCAACTCATGCGGTGAGTTGAGGGGGAATGATGATGTGTGGGTGGGCAGACAAGGCATCGGATCGACTTGATCCTGGTATCACATCCGTGGTGAAGGAACCCCCTTTTGGGTAATATGCTATCCTGGTTTCTTGATTGGCAACACTCGGATAACTCTGAGGGAATACGACTCTGTTCCTCTTGTCCCACAGAAACAAGCAAACAAGAGTATGGAGCCCGAGTCGATCACCCCGCCGAAGCCGTGCAAACCAAACAAGTCCATTTCCGTCTCTGTGAGCGTCTCTGTGAGAAATATTAGCAAATCTTGGAGTTTACATGAGCGTAGGTGCCCGAAAGAGAAAGTCAACTCGTCGCATCGGCCAACGGGAGGCACGTATGACACAATTCGCTCCAGTTTCGAGGATGAATGCTACCCAAAAGGGGCATAAAGCTACCCATCTTTTCGCCTCCGGGCAGAGAAAGGCTCTGGTCATCGGCTCAACACTGCGAAAGGCCCGGCCTTGCGAGCAACAATGGCGAGATGGGACGGCAACAGAATGACGGCGACGTCGACCACTTGGCCGGCACCCGTACCGCCACAATCCCACTCTTGTAAAACCCTCAGATACGGCAAAGGGTTTTGAGTTGTTGCGATGGAGGGGTGCGAAGACCTCGAATTGGTGCGAGCTGAAACACCAACAAGATAGTCTATGCAAGGTCAACCCTTGTCCTCCGGCCTTGAGCCTCAAGGAGTCCACCCCGGGAGGGGCGGCAACCTACTGCGGACCAACCGTAGCCCAGCGCTCGGAGAATTCAACCACCTAGAGTTAATTTCAATAAACCGATCAGCTCTTGACCCATTCCACTTACCCCATATTCTTGGACTGAGGGTATGGAACAAAGCCCCAAGAAGTGACCGCCGGCATGCATTCGCCTTGGCACAAACGTCAAAATTCTCGATTCCACGCCGGCCGAAGAGTCAATCGTTTGCGGCGATGCGACGCCAAGTCTCCTGCTCACCCGTCACTGATCTTCCAAACGTGCTTCGACGATCCATCACACACGTCGCTTAGAGCGCGTGGACCACACTTCTCATCCGCAGTCGCGGCGCCGCCACACTCGGCCCGCTTTCACAAGCTGCCGTTTTTGGGACGAGCCTCGGGCGAAATCTTCGAATTCCAAAAGTCAACTCAACAGTTAGGCAGGTGGCTGGTGCGCCTACCACCGTCGGGTTTGACTCGGGTGCCGGCTTCGTATTACTCAGGTTCGCGAGGTGATTTGTATCAATCGATTCCCGGAAACAACAAGATATGAAATAATATCGTCCATTCGTCTCTGGTCTTGTCTCGTTCGCTAACCGGCACTATATCATCCGCCCGTCCTGTGTCATGAGATTCTCCCATCCGTCCGTGATCGTAAATAGGGCGCCATGGAAAGTCCCATCGCTTTCCAGCTTGGCTATTCAAGTAAAGCCCAGTACCAAATGCTGCTAATGCAGATCAAAACCAATGAGTATTTCCATGCCTGGTATAGTCCAAGACCGCTAAACTCCAGTGAACACCTTATCCCAAGGTATCTGTGTGCCCCCCCCCCCCCCCCCCCCCCCAAAAAAAAACAAGAAAACATGAAAAAAAGCAGTCGAGAAATCCCGTCCTCCATCTTTGTTTCTCGTGGTCCCATCCATCCCTAATCGGGAGCCAAAAATGCAAGCAACGCAAGTAAGCTGTACGACAGCTGGTCCTCCTCGGAAAACGAGGTGGTCCTGCTGTCATCCGCCCACACCCTCCGCAAGTCGTGCGAGAAGGGATTTCAAAATGCCAATGCCAAAACCTTCCGTTCCTGCACTACCGTCCCCTGCAAGGCTTACCCAAGCCTTTTCCCGATATCCAACCCCTCCCGACTGCCGAATCGAAAGAAAGGACCAAATCCTGGTATGTAAGACTGTGGTATCTGCGTCGCGATGTCGAACGGCCTGCCCATGGTAGCAGGTGATGACCCTGTAATAATCGGAAAAAACAAGTCTTGATGTAGAGGTCCCATGATTAAAGGAAGAACGTTCCCCTCCCTGTATGATGATGATGATGCCGAACCACCAATGCAATATCCGGTCGAAAGACGATTTGCACTCAACGGTCGTGAAAAGACATATTATGAATCGAAGGCTGAGTTTGATGCAGCTGAGAGAAAGTCGTGTGCTTCGAACGTTGATTTGAGAATGATGCCCCCTGCCAACCAACCAACCGAGTCGGGCTGAGATTCCGTTCTCAAAGCCGCCGTTTTGTACCACTCGTGAAAGTCCTTTTATGTTTTCGGGGTCCCAATGATGAGAGAGAGAGATGAAAGAGAACGATGTATATGAACTCCAAACTCCGAGTCGCCGGTTTGATGCAATCTTAAAGCCGTTAATCCGTAGTAACTGATTCGTAAAAAGGCGCGTGCCTCGTTGTGTTCATGAAAGTATTGTGTGGTACCAGGTGAATGGTAATCACAAATTAGGGGTGAGAATGAGTAGAGGTGTTGGGTGGTGTCGTCGAGGGCATCTCCAAATTTGGTGGCCCTCGTGAGTCATGCCGTGTTGCATGTTTGACGCTAGAATTTCGATGTTGGGTCTAGCGATGCCGAGGACGATCAGAATGATCAGAGTGTTCTGAATGATCGGAGTGATCAGAGTGCTCCGAATGATCCGAATGATCCGAATGATCCGAGTCGTGGTGGTGGTCACTATGAATGGATTCCATATCAGAGCTGTTGCTAGAAGCGCTGGATGAATCCTCGCCAGTCGTATTGGCCTTGGAGTTGATTCCTGAGCTTCCGGGCAGGATTGTCGACGAGTCAAGGCTAGTGTATCCGTCCGAGTGCCCATCCGATTGCTTCTTAGGACCGAAGTTGGCCTTCTTGAGGAGTTTCTGTGCCTTCCTATTGGCAGCGCGAGCCTTCTCTGCAGCGCGTTCGGCCTGCACTTGCTTCTCCCACATTGACGCGTACCGACCATTGGCGTTAACAAGCTCCTCGTGAGTACCCTTCTCAGCAATGGTACCGTTGTTGAGGACAATGATTTGATCGGCGTGCGTGATTGTGGATAAGCGGTGCCTGGTGTCACATGTTAGCACATCCGCCTATTGAAAAGCCGGCAATCACACAAAGGGAAAAGCTCACGCAATGACTAGCAATGTGCGACCCTGGCCCAAGTGCCCCAGCTTGTCCTGGATCAGCTGCTCGGTGTGGGCATCAAGAGCTGAGGTAGCCTCATCCAGCATAATGATCTTGGGGTTCTTGATGATAGTTCGGGCAATCGCAACCCGCTGGCGTTCACCACCACTGAGCTTCAATCCTCGCTCGCCGACCTTGGTGTTGTACTGGTCTGGGAATGACATGATGCGGTCATGAATGCTGGCTGCTCGGCAAGCTTCATAGACCTCTTCATCTGTGACACCCTCCCTGGCATACTTGAGGTTGTACATGAGTGTCTCGTTGAAGAGTGTGGTATCCTGGGGGACGACTCCGATGAACCTTCTGACCGAATCAATAGTAAGGTCCTTGACATCCCTGCCGTCAATCTCGATGCTTCCTGAGGTTGTGTTATAGTAACGGAACATAAGGCGGAAGACTGTGGATTTACCACCTCCAGATTCGCCGACAAACGCGGTTGTGGTTCCAGGCTTGCATTCGAAGTTGAGATCCTTAAGCGCCTTGTTCTTCGAGTCATAATTGAATGCCACATTGTTCCAGCGGATGTTGCCGTTGCACTCAGTCAAAGGTACGGCACCTGGCGCATCAACAACCGTAGCCTTGACCTTGAACAGTTCCAGAAGGCGCTCGCCTGCGATGAGGGACTGTTGGATGGTGCGGTAGAAAGACGCAAAGATATTGAGTGGCGACTGCAGCTGGTTTAGATACGTCAGGAGAGTGACGAATCTGCCCACATCTGTGGTACCACTAGTAACCTGGTATGCTCCAAAGACCAATACGACACTGAATCCGAGGATAAAGATGCAGGCCTGGATGACGTTCATCCGGTTGACACCCCACGCAACCTTCTTTTCGGCGTCTTGGTAGGCGGCAATAGCGTCTCTGTAGCGACCGAATTCCTTCTGTTCAGCGTTGAAGTATTTGACCGTCTCGTAGCTCATAATTGAGTCGTTCTTCACAGCTTCTTCCTCTCTGTCGGCGTTTGACATAATTCTCCTCTGGTCGGCCCGAGTCTGCGCCATTCTTATTGTGAGAAACAGGTACCAGAATGTCAAGCAGCTGACGATTGCGGCGTATGTCGGATCGAAAACATAGGCGAAGACGGAGATTGCGAATATCAAGTCGATAGTCATGGGGAGGACGGAGAATGTCGCCTGCTCGAGGAAGGTGTTGATCGAAGCGCCTTTGTTGAGAGCAGACAGAACCTCGCCAGTTCGTTTTCCCAGGTGGAAATCCAGGCTAAGGGAGTGTACGTGCTCAAAGGCCGCCGTCGTCAAGGCCCTGTAGGAGTTCTGCGAGATCGGCACCCACATTATGGCGCGGAACGCATCCAGAAGCATTCCCTGGCCTTGCATGAGCCGCAGGACGACGAAAAGAGCCAAAACACCCCACGGTGATTCGCCTTTGCTCAGCTTCGTTGTGAGCAAACCCACAATCAATGGAACGAAGACATTGATAGCTCTCTGCGCGGCGAGATTAACGCAGCAAAGACAGTAGTACAGCTTCAGGCGAGGGTTGTCTCGAGGCCACTGGTACTGAATGAAAATCTTGTAGCTGCGTACGTATTCCCACCAAGTCTTGTGGGGGGCCTTGTCGGGTCGATAAAAGCCGGGCTCTCGAACGTCCTTGACAGCGGCGGCCTCTGCAGCACCGTTAGTGTTGCCAACAAGGCTTCCGTTCCGAGAGCTGCGCAGCGATCGACCGTTAGCATCCCGGCCGGTTTGACTGCTGTACGATGTTCTGGAACCGTTCATGAGAGGCGTGGTCTCGTCAGCCCGCGCAGAAGAGCTCAACTCCTCAACCTTGTCGTCGGCCTGCTGTCGGGGCTTCTTGATCCAAGCAGCGGTGTAGATGCCAACAAGAGTCATCATAAGAACCAGGCGAACGACATAAATGATGAGGTCGACCAAGTCCCACTTGGAGGCCGGAATCTCTTCGACACCATGGGACGTCTTCAGGTACTGAGGCTCCATGATCCAAAGAAATGTGCAGACGCAGATCGTGAATTCGCCGATTAAACCAAGTGTCCAGGTAATGAAGTGTGATATCGTCGGGCTCGTGCGCCATTCGAGAAGGGTGATGAATACGTAGAGGTACAGGTTCGGCGAGCCTATGAGGTAGACCTATGTCAAATTAGCTGCGTGCCATGAGGGTGGAAAGCGCGGGGATTGGCATACGGCCATGCTCTGCGATTCCTCCCACCTCTTCACTCCATGCTTGGGCAGTCCGGCCTTTTCCAATTCCTCAACAACATGGCTAATGTGTGCTATGCCATTGGCGATGAAGGAGAAGAATACGGCAAGAGTGATCCATTTGAGCCAGGCTTTTGAAGTCGGGGACATGTCGGGACCGATTCGTACGCGTTGATTTTCGTCGTCGTCGCGTCGCTTCTTCTTCTTGGTCACAGGCAGCCTCTTACCGCCAGGACCCAAGATGTCCGTCTCCACCTTGGACTCCTCCTCATCTTTTTTTGCCGTGAGAACTGTGTAGGTCGCGGCTGATCCGATGAAGATGATCAACAAGACCATAGGATATAGAATAAGGATACTCTGAAGTATGCATGCGGGCCAGGAGCCATCGCGGCAGGCATTTGCCAACTCGTCGTGGCTGTCGCTGTTGTGCCGAAACAGCAGCGGCGGCTTCTCGACACCATCCATGGTGTGGACTATTTGGGGGCGATGAGGTCAGATGTCAGAAATAACAATACAAGGGAAGAGCTTCCCCCCTGTGCGGGATGAGGGAAGGAAGGAAGGAAAGAGGAAAAGGAAAGGAAAGGAAGGAGTAGCCAGACAAAACGAAAGCAAAAGAAAAAGGTGAGGCAAAGTTGCGGTGCGTGTCCCTACGTAGGTACGTGGGTAGTCGAGTACTCACCAATTCGTGATCCGGGGATGTATGTAAGTGGTTGACCTCACACCATTGCCTCTTGAGGTATCCAGTGAGGTATCCAGAGCTGCAGGACACTGCACCGGCGTGGTCCCCGTGGCAAGTTGCAGCCGGAGCGTCGTAAGGGAAGTGGGAGCCCACAGAGACAAGAATCAGACACGAGATCTCGTTTCGGGACCAAGATGTTGGAGCAGAAGGCCAGTGACTGGAGACCCGACTGGGCTGGCAGGCGATTACCCGCCAGTCTAAAAGGTTCTGGGTCCTAAATGGTACCGGGGTGCAGGTAGGGGTCGATGGGCGCTGAGAGCAGGGGGGTGTCGTGCAAGCGTGCGTTCCCAAAGGCTCGTGGTGCCGGGGGTGCAGGTCGAACCCACAGGACCACAGGGCAGTACAGAAGGGCCCTGTTCAGTTGGAGTAGTGGTGGGGTCTGCTGACTTGCTCAGTGGCGAAAAGCCACCCGAAGTCCCTGGCAGTCGAGTCAAGACTTGTCAGATACTCGGCGGCCGAGGACTGTAGTGGGGCCTTGTTTCTTGGTGGGCTTTTAAATGCAAAGCAGAAGCGGCTGTGCTCCGATCTGAGGCAAGAGATGGGATAGGCGGCGCAGGAGAGGCAATGGCGAACTGGACAAGTCCTGCTGAAAACTTGAAGCTTCGTTGTAGGCCTCCCAGGACAGGAACAACTTTGGTACTCGGAGTGACAACGGGAGGGAACCCGGGCGGCGCAAGGAAACACGCCTGAAAGCTTGTGACTGGGGCGGTTTTGGCTGAGGTGCGAGGGTGAGGTTGGAGAAGGACCTCGGGTTCGGAGATGGATGGAGCGCGCCAGCGGTGGAAAAGCAGGCTCAGCTACCGAAAGCCGGGGTTGGTACCGGGTTAGTTGTATGTGTGGTTGGAGAGATGGGGATTTTCAAGGTTGAGGTCGGATAAAGTAGCTGATATTTCTTCCGCTGAGGTGGGTAGGTAGCTGTCGCTGTTTGCGCTGGAGTTTGAAACGAGTGAAGGTCAGCGCTTCAGCACATGCGACGACGAAAAGACGCCCAACGACGGACGGCTCGCTGTCGGGAAAGGCAGGAGAGGTGAAAAAGTGTAGAAGTTGGAAAGAGCAGGAGGAAGGAAGAAAAAAAAAATCAAATTGAATCAAACGGCCCAGAGGCGGTTTGGCAGGATGGTGGTGACGATGATGATTATTGGAGGGGAGCGCGAGTGGGTGGGATGGAGGAGGGATAGGTCAAGTACAAAAGCAGGTACCGAGTAGAGTACGGATACAGCACACCTGTGAGGCACACCTGGGGCTGCCACACTTCGAAGGGGAGGCACGGATCGACAAAAAGAGTAAGAGCTGCCCACGCCTACTGCCATATAGAGCTGTAGCGCGTGCAGGAACCCAAAGGCAAGGTCGGTTCGTGGGCGGGTGTGTAAGGTAAGGTAGGTAGGTGTGAGGTAGGGCAGCGGAGGGGAGGAAGAAGGTTGGGTGGTAGCGGCTAACGCAGGCAGGAGGAAGGCGTGAACGGCTTGGAGCGATTGCCTTTTGCAGCGCTGACCGGGTCAGGTAGGTACCTAAGGTAGGTAGGGAGGTAACGCAGGCAGGAGTGAGTGGCAGGAAGGCACTGGAGGTGCCCATATGAGAGGTGCAATAGTGGAAGGAAGGTGCTGGCTGGTTTTGTTTGACTTGGTTTGGTTTGGTTTGGTTTGGTAGGTATGTAGGTGCATGCTTTTCCTACTGACTTCACCTCACCTTGCACGCAGGAAGGAGCGGTCCAACTTACAAGCTTGCTTTGGAATCGAAGAAAAAAAAAAAAAACCCCCCAGGTGCCCGTTAGGACGGGTGAAGCCTGTGATGGCAGAAGCCACCGAGACGGGCACACAGAGGATCGCGCAAGTAGCGCAGTTGTAGCGGGCAGTAGTGAGTTACGCCTTGCCGATGTGGTGTCGGTTAGTGAGAAGCAGCAGCAAGTTGTTCGCCCCGGTCTTAGTTCGTCGTTGCGCGAGGGGAGGTATGGTTCAGGTGAGGAGCAACGAACGACGGCCTGGCTGGCGAGGATTCAAGCCCACCTTCAAACCTCAACACCTTAGTGGACGTGGACCGCCGTCGACTCACTCACTCACACAACCCAAGGCAGGCAGGCCCAAGGCAAGCAACAAGCTACACAACACCTCGAACCCCACAGAGTCCCGGTTGATTTGCTTGAGTGGGGAGTGGCCTGGCCGCTGGACACCTGCACACTCCAGTCGTTGCTAATCGTTGCTTCCTCCGGATGTTGTAGAATTTGGCCAAGATCCCTTTGAGGTGGCAGACACCGGGGATCTCAGTCGTTTTAGTCGAAGGGTCTGGGTCCGTAAACTGCAACGCCAGCCGTCCTCGAATGCTGCTGTATCTGGGATGTAGGGTCCAGGCCGGCAGTACCTCAAACTACGGGCCGTGGTTCTGACTTCGGTACGGATACCTGACCTTGGGGACGCCCTGGACACTCGGCAAGGTATTGGCCGAAGCTCCTCTCCTGGGACGTCAAAGCAGCAGTGGCAGTGGCAGAGGACAGGAGCAGGAGCAGACGCCAGACAGACGAGGACAGGGACGGAGACGGAGACAGGAGGGTCTGGACTCGGTTGTTGGAGGACAGCTCTCGAGCTAGGGTCCTGATGTGCGCCCTTGTTAGTGCCGGAGCCACTCGTGCTTATGATATTGTTCGTAGGCAGGTAGGATATGGAGATGGGCATGGAGATGGAGACGATTGGAGACTGATGGGGATGGAGACGACGAAATGGGCCCCCAAGTGCCAGCCGAAGCCGACGCAGGAAAACAATAAACGGAAACACGTACACGGAGACACGCAAGGAGAGGAGAGAAGGTTAATTGTGGAGGGTGGACAGCGGACATGAGCCGTATGAGCCGTGGCCTGTTCAGAGCAGCCAGAGTTGCATAGACCATAAAAAATAGGTGGGCAAGAGACACTACCACCCCGAGCTGGCCTGACAGGCTAAAAAAAAACAACAACACAGCCCAGGGGCCCGGTGACGATGCCAATAACTGAGCCGCGAGAAAAGAGGGGAGGGAAAACGACAACGACGATGCTTGTGAAGTCGTCAAGAATCCACACACAGTGACAGTTCAGGTGAAAAGTTCTAGGCCTCGGGAGTAACATGAGATGGAGATGACGATCGATGGGGTCCTTGTTTGATGGACATGCCTGTGTCTGGTGGTGTCTGGTGTCTGCCCGTGTGTGGTATCTAAAAACTTCAACGACAATGCCCCGGTGCCGTTGTTGCAGCTACCGTCTGTTTTGGCGTGCAAGTGACAGCCACAAGCAGTCTCCATCAGGTGCTGCGAAACCGTGGACTAGGTATCCGTAGCGGCGCAGACGGCCATGTCACTGACAGCCGTGGTGCTAAGATGACCAGAATAGCGCATCTCATCTCCTCTCCATGCCGCTACCATTCTGTCACAGGCCAAGCGGAGCGGGGCGGGACAGCGTGTTGGGACGAGGGATCTGTGTGAGTCCCGAGATCACACCCTCACAAACACACGAACGAACGCACACACACACACCCACACCAATCTTTAGTCTGGCAGTCTTTTAGAGGTAGTCCCTAAGAAAAAAAATGGAACGAACACCCGGCCACCACCACCACCACCACCTCGAGTGCTGGTGTTGGTTTTGGCCTTTGGTGTCTCGCAGCTGACGGGGGAACGAGTGTGAGCTAGCACGAACTTCCGAGGTCATCCCAAGAACGTGGACGTATCCGTAGGTAGTGGGAGCAGAGCTGGCATGGTTCACCGTTGACGGGCATATGGGGCCGGGGAGGGAAGGACGGGAATGGCAGCCCCCAACAGAAATTTGAATTTGAAAAAAAATAAAGAGCAACGATTTAACGGAGTCGGTAATAACGCAGATGAGGCATATTGAGAAACAGGTGTGAAGCTTAAAGAGGGGACGACGTACCAATGCAATAAAACCAGGAGGAGTAGAGCAAAAATCGAGGTGCAAAAACGCAATATCCCGTCGACCCTTGTTGCTTGCAAGTCTGAATAGAGGCAAGTGTCGTTGCGGATGCGGATGAGGATGCAGATGCAAAACAAAAAGCAAGGTCCAGGACCCCAAGCCTTTGTAACAATGCAAGTACCCTTTTTTTTTCCCCTACATAATACAACGGCAACTTAACGGGACTTGCCTTAATACAATTCCTTGACATGTCGGAGCAGGAACAGGAGCAGGAGCAGGAGCTTCAGGTACGACCGTACGATCAGCAGGTCGGATCAGTAAGAGGTAGGGTCAAGGTTTGGAGCCAAGGTGTCCGTGGCCTGGCCGGGCAGGGAGACAAGGTGCGGAATGGATTGCTGCTTTCTGTTTTCTGTCTCCTGCGTCAGGTCAGGTCAGGTTGGGCTCCTGCCAGTTGTTTCCGGAGTGCTTCCGATGCGTTCGTTCGTGAGGCAGGAGGGAGGTAGTGCTGATTGCTGCAGCGCCTTCCTGCTGCGTGAGATGTGAGGTCGTTACCGTGCAGCAGCAGCAGGGGGAGCAGGTGCCGGTGCTGGTGCTGCTTACCTCCCGGTCTCATTCCCATTTTCAATAATATGAAGCTCCCATCGTCGTCCCCTTGGTTGGAGGTGGTACCTTGGCAGACGTGGGAAGGGGGTGCTGGAAACGGGGTAAAAGAAATCCTTACTCTTCTCTTCTTGCCGGCCTTACTTTCTTTCTCGGTATGATTCGATCCCCCGACCTCTTCTTGCCGACCCGACGTGCCTTCCAACGGAGCAAGACTCTGCTCAACGAAACGAACGCGGGCGTCTTCTTACCCCGTCCTTACCAGCAGATGCTAACAGAGCCCAGCAAAGACTTTCTGTGCGGACCACTTGGACCCGTCCGTGATGGTCGAGCTGCCTCCGTCAAAGAAGGGCTTGGAGCCAACCAGCAGACGGACTGCCGCCTCGCCTCGACTAACTTTCTTGCTAGCCTCTCTTTTGGATGCCGAGTCGTTCGCTTGGCTGACTGGCTGTCTGGCCGACCTTCGCGTTTCTTTGTACAGGAATGCTTGCTTTTACTTGGAGCCTCTTGTTGCTGTCGACGTGGTTGACCCACCGAGGACGTCCTTGAATAGGCAGCCTTCTTGGACTGTCCAATCCAAATGCTAGCAACAAGGAACCAGTCAACCGTTTCAAAGACGTCCGCTCTACGATTGTATTCCAGCCGCCCAAACGGTGGTGTTGAATACAACAATAACGGCCAAAAGCGCCCTTCGTTCAGCCGGGATACGCTCTAACAAATCGACCGAAACCGCCCGCTTGTCAGCCACTACGGCCAGCGATATCAGCTTCGTGAACCAGGCGGCATGCAGCCTCCGATCCACCGCCGGCTTTTTCTGCGCTGCTACGTGTGCAGCCTCTTGCATTTTTATTTCTTTTGGCATGCCGGCCGGCTCGCGGCTTCAGGTCCGTACCCGACGTCAGCGAAACTCGAAGGACATGCAAATAAGATCGAATAATCGCCGGGAGCGTTGCCATTCGGGTTCCAAGACCGCTTGACGTGTGTACCATGCCTGTTGTCACCAACTACAGCGTCGATGTGGTTGATATCAGCGAGCGCTTGTTGGTGTGTGGTCAGCACTTCAGCCAAACGGCTCGCACCCAGCCCCTTCCACACCGCTCGACGTCGAGCTCCAGCTGAGTCTAGAAAACGAGGGCAAAGTGACGGCAGCCGCAGCTTGCATGCATGGCCTGCATACACCACGACAGCAAGCGGCAGCACTGTGTCTAGGATCTCGTTCAGGAGCACAGATTTCAAGTAACCAGAAGCTCTCAGACAGGCCGGTACACCCCTGCAGGTCCGCGGCTTGGATCGTTCTGGACGCCTGCTCTTTGGCTGAAGTTTGGGAATACTTTACGGTAATAGATAGACGTGCGGCACACCTACCCTTGAGGGATTGGCCGATGCTCTGCAGCAACGACTGGCTGGGAGGAAGCCCGCGGGTGGATGTGGTGTGGGATGTGACAGGAATGTACTGCTCGCCGCCCACCAACGACAAGTTGAGAGCCAATTCGAGCTGTCCTATTAGCGGCGAGAGACACAAGGTGGCCCAGCTGTTGCGGAGAAGTCGTCAAGGGCTGTCGACTTTCCAAGAGTCTCTTTGGTCTCTTTGGTCCGAGGGATCCCGCTGCCTTGCACGTCAAGACACAAGAGTCAAGACGTCCTAGGCGCGGTCTGCGGGTTTGGGTTCGACGATCAACAAATGTTCGCGGATGGCGCTGCTCGTGGCTCGATGCTCGTACCACATAGGTACGCTGATTGTAGCACCTGGCCCCTCCATCGCCTTTCCCGCCGCGCTAGCGGCTTTCGATGGCAGGGCCGTTGAGTACTGGCGATCTTGGTCCTCTCTTTTGGCCCTTGAACGTGAAAATCACTGCGGCAAAAATGCGAGTTATCACAAGTCGCCTACCGAGAAACGCGACAAATACCCGTGAGGTACGATACGGGGCAAACAGCCAAGCAACGGGAACAGTATTGGCACACGTTCCTGATCCTAGCTCAATACACACAGGACGACCAACTCCCAACTAGGTGTACTAGGTGGCCAGCACTCAGAGAGGAGGCGTTGATAACATGTCGAGGTATCGGTGAGTTTGGTCACCTAGACCGTTTTAGGTTACCATCGAGTGAGAGGTTAGTGACGGATCTGCAACAACAGCATCGAGTCACGCCCGTCGCTGTGGATGGGCAATTGTCGCAGACCAGCCCGGTTGGTCGACGGCCGACGCTTTTAATAGCCGTTTCACCTCCACCATCCGACGTCCGCAGCAGTCTGATCTGTCTAGGACGCGCAACATAATGTCTAGCAACACCTGCTGCGCCATTGCTCGCTCAATACCTTCGTGAGCCACGCTCTCACTTCGTTCATCACCACAACTGCGTCCGCTTTCCTCATCGAGATCCCCAATGGGGTCCCCCGAAGCGCCAAAAATGCGTCCCGCGCATGTCGGTGAGGACGGTGCAGTTTGCCGAGCTGCGGTCGGACGCCGTCGACAGCCAGTATTAGTCTGTACTATTTCAACTGTCTACATCTGTTTTCATCTTTTCTTTCCCGCTTCATGCGTGCGGGTGCTCCGTGGACGAACGATGGCACGAATTGGGCTTTGGCCTTTTCATCAGATGCAACACACGATTCGTTACGAAGCCACCCTGACATTTCTCGCTTACTCCTGGCATCGCATATTTCCCATTCTTCCGTCGCTTGTCATCATCGTCCATTGATCTCTCACATCGTGTCCTACGCGGGCCGAGTGGCCTTGCGCACGGCGTTGCAAGCCGTCACGTTTGTTCGAATCCGATCAGCTGCATTGCTCCCGTTCGGCCAATTTGCGCTGCGAAGCGGCGGAGGTCAGCATTCCGACGTCCGCCTGCGCGCATTCAACGGGCCAAGGAGGGCCGAGTTGGGTACGGATGCAGCCAGCCCTCTCGCCGTGCGGCCTGCTTTGACCACCGCTTTATCGCGAAACGGAAACCCCGTCCGAATCACCACCGGCATTGTGTGCAGGTGTCTAGACCATCTATTGTCTACTCCGACGACAAGGGTCTCTTCTCTCTTCCGCCAATGACGGCAAGCCCCAGCCCATCATCAATGTTCTGCTTGGCCGTGGTGCTTCTCCGGCCCACTGTCTTCCTCCACGTTGCTAATACAGCCGGCTTGCCACCCGCCGGCGAGGCCTAGATCTTTCTCTTGGTGTCGTACAGCAACAAAATGCGTGTGTCACACTGCAAGCTCATGACGTTGAATTGAAGCATGGCCACCCAATAAAGGCGTGGTGTCACCATGCTGAGACGTCATTTCAACGAACAACATATGCACCATGTATGCAAAGCCGCCCTGTTTGAGGGGTTGGTCTGGGGAAGCATGGCTCGTGGGGGATGGCAACCTGAAGTGGGACTTTTCCAACACACCCAGAAGTGCCGTTGATCCCCCACATCGTGACCTGCCTCCTTCTTGAGCCTCAAAAGCGACGACGGCGCTCTGCTCTCTCCCAACGGCCGTTCGTCCAAACCCAGACATTCCATGTCATACGATTTTTCAATGACTTGGAGACTCGAGTTTCCGCGCCCCGTTCCCAGTTTCAGGATGACAGATATCCTGTCATGTCCCCCGAGCAAGCGAATGACAAGAATATAATCAATAATCGCTAAGATTTCACCAACCATCCCATCTTGGCGTTCACATGAAATCGTATCGGGCGACCTGCGTCACGGGGAAACCGGCTGATGCAGCCGCCAGCCATCTGAGGTGAGATCGACGCGACGCCGTCATAAGCTCGACGGTCCAGACCTTTTGGAAAAAAAATCCGAACTCAATGGGCGCAGCTCTGCTGATGGTGCCGCCTCAAGTTGTGGTGATGGTATTGGAGGGTCCCTGGATTGGCACGGCGCGACCCCTTGTGGTTGGTCGGTGGTTTTGTCATCGAAAGCTCGCCCGTCTGTAAGGCGAGTAAGGTTTCTTTCGCAGAAGCAGAAAAACATGAGCGGCCGAGGCTGGAGGCATAATCACTCCCTGTTTCAGCGGCCGAGCTTCCGTTTGCTGATTTACAGTTTCTTTGGCGTATCGAAACGCGTGGCCCTGCCTGTTCGTTTCTCCTGTCGATACGAGGTCAATGGAGCCTTTTTTTTTCCTTTTTTTTTTTTTTTTTTTTTTTTTTTTTTTTTTTTCTTTTCCAGTCCCTCGGGTACTACGAATCGGAATGACGGGAACCCTTATGCGTTGCACTGCAGCCGTCCCCGACTTTGTAGCGGGAACATTCGGTCCCTCCAGACGGTTTTTTTGGCCTTTCCACCTCATCGTCCCTCATGTTAATGGACAGGGGGTTCGGTCGAGTCGGGTGTGTTCAACATCAAAAAATTACGGGTACACGGCATGAGACGAACCGAGTTTGTGGCGTTTTCCAGCGCGAGAAAGGCGGAGGTGGCTTGCAAGCCAAGTCACGGCGTGTCGTTACATGTCTGGTGATGGGCGCGGCGCACGAGTCATACGTGCTGTGAAATGCTTGACCATATTACTACTTTGAATGTTGGGCGGTGGCTTGATGGCTCTCTTGTGTGCGCCACTGGTGAGAACTGGCCCAATCGATTGTACGACATCACCCGTAGACGAGGACAGATTATGATACAAAGTGAGTGTTACATGGCAAAAGGATTATGGGGAACGGTCCGGAGCGCCGGGGCTCAACGCGAACTCTGGGTGTATCGTAGATGTATGTGTATGTGTGTGTCAATGACACCCACATCCGCCATCAGCTGAGCACACGAAATCGAACATTGTCTCACAATGAATCTGGAGGGTGCTTATTTTTCATTTTTGGAAAACAGATATCTTGTTATGCGTCCCTAATGCAGAACATCAGGGTTGGCGCATGAAACCGTACGCCTAGATGTCTTAGATTTCATCTCATATCGCCGAGCTTTGCCGGCGGCCGTGTCAGCCAGGCGCGGCATGGAGAGGATTTTGATAATACGGAGCCGTCCATGTAAATCCGAAGAGTTGCAGCAAACGATCACCGCTTGGCAACAGTATACCGCGCTCGTAGCATGCGCCGCGGAATGGTATTACAATGTCACTGAGCCAAACCGCTTCTTCCTTCTTTCTTTCATCGCTACAATGTTTAGGAAGATGGAAAGAAAAGTACGAGGTCGTCGTTACTCGGGGATTCTATCACAACCCTCAGCTTTCGTAGACAAACACCCCTTTCACAAATCTCATCGAGGTTACAGCAAAGAAGTCCAGCAGCAACTCATCCGCGCCCCTCCACCGCTTAGAGGCGGCCGCGGCCGAGTATGCCGTGCGACTCGGGCGGCTGATGCCAAGTAACGTGTCAGTAGACGAGGCTCGCCCCGAAGTGGTAACTGGGCTGGGAATGCTGTGCTTCTTTGCCTTTCTGGTAGTGGTGGTGGCCGTAGTACACCGGGAGGTCAGACGACAGATATCGAGTACCCAACGACCAACTCGAGATGGAGCAGTTACTCCAACTGTTGAACTCCATCGGAGATGCTAGCATCATCTTACTGCTTCTAGACTTTGCTTCCGGTGACTGACATGCGGAGAAGCGGAGAAGCGCCATATCTTTGATCACATCGCTATTGTTTCTTCTTCTTCTTTGCCGTGTTGGAACGGTTGGTCGATTGTCTTAGTCCGGGGGGTAGGAGTGCCAAATGTCGGTATAACATGCCGTCTCAAACTTTGATAGAGACCAACCACCCCGAACCAGCCATTCCGACCGGATTGCCAAGAATGGGCTTCTTTTCAAGAATTGAGATATGTGACGGCGGAGAAATGGGGATCAAGGGGGAATCGACAAATGACATGTAAGGAAGCGGTACCCGGAACAAATGACGGCAGAGGCCCGGTTGGAAGGATTCGAGAAAGGTACGGTTGCAACGGAAGCGCCTGTTACATCGTGAGATTTTCGAACCGAGTCTGTGTTTGGCGTACTGAGCTACTACCCGCGGGGAGCACTCCGACGGGAAACTCAGTTCTGACGATGCAATATTACGGTGCTTACAAGCTGACCTTCTTCTCCTCCTCACCCCCGGTCACAGGATCGCCCTTTCGCAGGGCGGGAGGGGGAAGGAGATGATCTTCGAACATCGTCGCACACGCACACGCATCATGCACCGGCAAAAGTTTACTTACACACGCGCAGAGCGGACCGCGCTTGCGATTGCTCTAGTTTTGCCTGATTCATGGGCTTTTCTTTCGGTAGATGAATCTCCAATCTCGGTCCCTCTCGCGCTCTTTCTCCCCCCCAGGGTACCACAAGCCTCGCACTCGAGCAAAACTGATGCGGCCAAGATAGACGTTGAACAAGCAGGGATTCTTGGAGGCACACACTCTCGGGGAGCACGACAGTCCAGTCACGAAATCCCACGAGACCCTGCAGGAGATGGCTTAGACGCAGTGCTTATCCTTCCTATCCCTTCCCGCGCCTCGCGGTAAGCACGCCCGTTTAGCAGGTTGAGATGGATGGGACGGGACGGGATGGAAGTCATGGTGCAAGAAAGCCGTGCAAGCAAAGCATGCCAGATGTTGTACGTACATACATACCCAAGAGACGCGACAGGAGGAAAAAAGAAACGACGGTTAGAACAAAAAGCCACCGCGTGGAACCCCCGATGTATCTTCCGCCCGCATCGAGCTAGAGCTGCCCAAGAAGTGGTCCCGCGGTACGGTGTACCGGGAGGCTGCCGGGGGTTGCGTTCGTCGGGTGGCATTTCATCAACCTGCATACATGCAGCATGTATACATGGCTGCCGGGGATAGTAGCGGTGAAGGGGTCGGTGTATTACAGGTTTTAAAATTTTCAGGCTGGGGTGTGTGAAAATGGATCCCCCGCCCTCTTATCGCAGACCGTGGACTTACACGGTCAGCGAGCGCGATATTTGGTTGGACTCCTGGTATTGAGGCCTTCTTCTCCCGCCCTTGAGGCAATGATGAGACGTTCATTGGAAGTAGTGTGTGCTGGATGTGACCGACACTGCAAAGTAGGACATGGGCCTCGGAACCGATCCAGAGAAGCATTGGCTCGGTGTCTTGTGATCCCGTCCGTCTGGCATGAATTTTTGGTACCTGAAAGGAGGTGAAGCTGAGATCCGGCCGAATGGGAATACACCACATGTACACCACTTGAGAATCCTCGTCCGCCTCGATGCATCTGGGATAGACAGATAGCTGAGAGACATGATGTTTTGCTTGCTTTTTTGGCGACCAGCCTGCGCGTGCCGCCCGAAGCAATGCAATAGAAGGAAGTTTAATTCTTGATTTTCTTTCCTTCTTCCGTCGGGCATGCACAATCGCATCGGTGAGCTGGGCAGGGCTGTCGGCGACCTGACCGACAAGTGGACTTCCACAAGAGGTGCTTCCGACACAGCGAAACGGACGCAGCCCAAGCAACGCACTCGCGCCTTGGTCCGCGTTCTTGCATTACCCCCGAGTTTTCCTCACCTCTCAAATCCCGGATGAGGGGAATACGTGAACGTTCCCGACACGTTCCCAGCAGGCGGGATTCCAGACCCCCGGTCCCCGGCATGTCGGTGGGTGGGGCACGAGCATGCCATGGCCATGCTGCTCGAGCATGGGCAACGTGACCGGTTGATCTGCCCGCTTGGTAGGGTGATACAACACCGGGCTCGTTTACGGGAGGCTGAGTTGGTTGGTCAAGATTCGTGCCGTCCTCGCTGCCGTCCAATCCGCGATGAGCGTCTGAACCGTTGTTGCATGCGAGAGGCCCGGGACTAACAGCGGCAGCTCGAGAAGAAGCGAACAAGATGTTCTTCTCCTTCGGCGAGCCACATGTTCAGACCGGAATCTTCCTTCTCGGAAGGGATTGACGCTGCGGGAGGGCCCGTTTCTCATGAGTCGTTGATGAGTGCTGCCCCGTGAGTGTATTTTGATTAGTTCCATGCGCGGTGCGGTCATGCCCCTCCGGGAACGGGCCGGAGGATGTCGGCGCGGCGAGTTGGACTCTTTTTGATGGGGACGTCGTGTTTTCGAGAGTAGCATCGCCGCCTGTCGGAACCGCGGCGAGGAGCGGGGCCACGCTGCAGTGACATGCGCAGCGAACGACGGGTGTTGGTCTGGAACCCATGCTTCACCCGTGCATGGCAAAGTCTGGGAGCTGCATGGGAAGCGTGTGAACAGCACTTTCGATGAAATTGCGGTGGACGCTGCTGGGGGTTAGATCCTCCTTGGAGAAAAAAAAAAAAGGTAGCAACAGGCGGTCGGATCGATGAAAAGCTTTTTCAAAATCGATGACGGATGGGACACAGAGGCCAGGCTCCTCTTTCCACCCTCCTGTTCCACTTCGGTGGGATCCAAGGCGACATGTGAGCTGTCACCTGTCGATGAGAGACAGCTCCGATGACAGGCCCAGGGCTCGCTCGGTGATCGCAGTAGGCTTGAGCTGACGCAAAGATGGCAGAAGCTGATAGAAGTCGCGAGCGGGAGTGAGGCGAATATTTGCCATCTGCATCGCGTGTTCCGTGAATCGCCGCGAGTTGTGAGGGTTCAGATGGAAAGAAGAGTCTCGACCGCGACGATCGCTGCTGAGGCGAAGTTGAAGCCGAAGTCGAAGTGTGTTTGCGGACGACGCAGTCCAGCCCGATGGTCCAGCCCCAACTGCCAGAAGAAGTTGTAGCCAACCTCGATAGTTCGGACGAGAGGACGAGAGGACGAGAGGACGAGATGGAGTTGACAGGTCTTGACACCAATGAGGTTCACTTGAGGCTCGGTGGGTGGTTGCATTACTTTGGGTCCAGCGGAGGGAAGACCGGCCGCGGCCGACTTTGGGGAACACTGAAACCACCTTTTTTGTTCGTGCGAATAAGCCAAGAGTGGGGTCGAGGTGCCTGCCGATGGCGTGGTGATGGTCGTCGCAAGTTCCAACCCCACGTGCCCACCGCCTGCCTAAACAAGACACCCCTGCATAACTCAGCCTTGCGCGAACTTGCGAGAGCTGCTAAGCTTCCATGTCCCGAAAAGTCAGCCTTGCCACTAGAATCACCATCCAGCCTGCTGAAGGAGACCCAATTCGTGCAGACACTCTGTTGAGGAGACGACAAAGTAACTTTTAAGGTACATTTTCCACTCAAGGCGAGCTCTGTCTAAAGCAAAGACTGTTCTACCACCTACTAACAACGGCACCTTCAGAGTCGCAAAGAGCATTCAAACTTCATCTCCTGCCGTTGTCTTGTGGACTGCCGGCGCCTCCCCAACGAATCGTGTTTTTTTGCGATAGGATACTTTGAGGTCGAAGGTCTCGTGAAGCATCAACTGCTTTGACGGCATCAGTGAAGCCCTTCAGGCGTGTCCCTCGAGACCACTTTACACACATCAATTCTCAGACCATCACCATGTCGGGCGCATCCTCAACCCCGGTCAAGGTGCCTCCCTCGGCCGCAAACCACTCAGCAGCAACTCTCGACCCCGAGCTTCGATCGCAAATCAACACATTATTACTCAAGGAGGGTCATGTCACGAAGTAAGCCTCTGCCTGTCCGACGTGTTCTCTTGGTACAGCACTAACGCTCGTGTTTCTTCCCTCAGGATTCAAGAGCACCTTCTCCATAGCCTTAACGCGAACCAAGCAAACTGGCCAACCCTCATCCAAAACCATGCTCTCAACCTCCTGCGCAACGGCGAGGTCACGACCTTCCCAGCCCTCCTCCGCCGCGTCCTCGACGACGTCCGACAGGACACCTTTAACCCACCCGCACCATCGACCGCGTCTCCGTCAACATCCAAGACTAACGGCACAACGGACAAGGACAAGAAGACTAACGGCGCGTCCTCCACCCCGACACCCGCCGCAGGCACGGCAGCGTCCGCCGCGGACCCCAACAACCCGCCCAGCCTCGCCGTCCCGGCCGCTGTCGTCGAGGAAGCTATCAAGGTGACACGCGATAGTTTAGAGGCAGTATGCGAAATCGATAACGCGGGCGGAAGCTAGAGGATGCGAAGCGATGAAGAGAAAGCGGCGATACGGGCGGTGCGTGAGAAGAGTAGCGGGAGTGAAGCTTCCGAGAAATAATGAAATGAACGACCTACCATGGTGTTATGGGCGGCCGTGCTGCAGGAGACGAGACCAGGCCGAGTTTGAGCGAAAGACTCGGTGATTTAACGAAAAGCCTTTCATATCAACTTCAAGTCGATGCTGGGGGGCGGCATCGCATACGTGTATAAAATTGGATTCGGACAGTTCATTGGGGTTCGGCTTCTACCTTACAAGAAGGTAGGAGCGCATACGATATCAAGTTTTTAGACAGCCAGCCAAGCAATGATCAACCGTAGGCTGAAATAGCTTTTATTCAGACTATACCTTGCGAATTCGTCGTCTAAGCTTGTTCCCACCGTGTGGTTTCCCAATTTGCATGGCATGTTCCAACTGGGCTGTGTCACCCTTCACTATACACATCGGCAACGCAAGAGTCTGTGGTCCACTTGTAAGTTATCAACTTTGCATGAGACTACCTGTCTACCAACTCCATCCGCCTCCAGATCTCCACCTTCGTTGGATTTCTGTGACCCGGTTCATCATCTGGTGATTCGATGATGTAGATGTATCGGAGAGCGCAATAAAAAACTAAAATACAAGGCCGGCCAGCATTAAGTGGCAATCTATCCTAGCCCACCCTTTAGTCGTAGAGGTCATCATCGTTACCAGCGTCACCGAAGTTGTTGGCAGCCTGGTTGGCAGCCGCATCACCCTCGGGGAACTTGAAGTACGCGCCAGGGCCAGCGTTCTTCATCTGCTGGGCGAAAGCCTCGTACCGGCGGATCTCAACGTCGCTGACAGAGCGACGAGCCATCTGCATAGCCTCCTCGAAGTGACGCTTGGTAAGCTCGGGAACGGGGTCCTCCTCGTCCTCATCCATGGCCTCCTCGCCAGCAGCCTCGCGCGCCTTGGTCTTCTGGATGTCGGCGGTGATAGCCTCCTTGATGGCAAGCTTGACAGCACGCTGGGTAATGAAGCCCAAATCGGCACCAGAGAAGCCATGGGTCTTGGAGGCGATGAAATCGAGGTCGACATCGCCGGCGACAGGGGTCTTGCGAAGCTGGGCCTTCAGGATACCAGCACGGGCGGGCTGGTCAGGCAGAGGGACATAGATGAGGGAGTCCAGACGGCCGGGACGGCACAGAGCAGGGTCAAGCTGCTCAGGTCTGTTGGTAGCACCAATGACGAAGACGTTCTTCTTTGAGGTCATACCGTCCATCTCTGTGGCGAAGTTAGCAAGCAATTCATCTAGACTGAAGATCTGCTTTCAGCACTTACCAGTCAGAAGCTGGTTGACGACACGGTCAGAAGCACCGCCAGCGTCACCAACGGATCCACCACGAGCCTTGGCAATGGAATCCAACTCATCGAGGAAGACGATGCAGGGCGCAGCGGCACGGGCCTTGTCGAAGATGTCGCGGATGTTGCTCTCAGACTCACCGAACCACATGCTGAGAAGCTCGGGTCCCTTGACGGAGATGAAGTTGGCAGCGCACTCGTTGGCGACAGCCTTGGCCAACATCGTCTTACCAGTACCGGGGGGTCCGTAGAACAGGACACCACGAGACGGTGAGAGACCGAACTTGAGGAACTTCTCGGGGTGGTCGACAGGGTACTGGACGCTCTCCTGCAACTCGGCCTTGACGGTCTCGAGACCACCGATGTCCTCCCAGCGAACGTTGGGAACCTCGACAACAGCGACCTCGCGCAGTGCAGAGGGGTTGGAGACGCCGAGGGCGAAGCGGAAGTTCTCCATGGTAACACCTAGAGAGTCAAGGACCTCGGCGTCGATGGTGTCCTCGTCGAGATCGATGAGGTCCATCTTCTCACGAATCTGCTGCATGGCAGCCTCAGAGCAGAGGGCAGCAACATCAGAACCGACGTAACCGTGGGTTTCGGCGGCAATCTGCTCCAGGTCGACATCGTCGCCGAGCTTCATGTTCTTGGTGTGAATCTGAAGAATCTCAAGACGGCCAGTAGGGTCGGGGATGCCGATATCGACCTCACGGTCGAAACGGCCGAAACGACGCAGAGCGGGATCGATAGAGTTGGGACGGTTGGTGGCAGCCATAACGACAACGTTGGAGCGAGCCTTCATGCCGTCCATGAGGGTGAGCAGCTGAGAAACAACACGACGTTCGACCTCACCGTTGGTCTTCTCACGCTTGGGCGCGATGGAGTCGATTTCGTCGATGAAGATAATGGCGGGAGAGTTCTTCTCGGCCTCCTCAAACGCCTTGCGAAGGTTGGACTCGGACTCACCGGCCATCTTGGACATGATCTCGGGACCGTTGATCAGGAAGAAGAAAGCGCCGGTCTCGTTGGCAACAGCTCTCGCCATCAGAGTCTTACCGGTACCAGGGGGTCCGTAGAGAAGCACACCGCGAGGGGGCTTAATACCGATAGACTTGAAGAGCTGAGGATGGCGCAGGGGAAGCTCGACCATCTCACGGATCTGGGCCATCTGCTTTCTGCAACCACCAATGTCGTCGTAGCCGACCTCGTTCAGGTTGTTCTCCTCCTCATCGCGCTGGATGGGCTCGCCCTCGCAGTGAATAACCGTATCCTGGGCCACAATGCCGTATTCGGGGGGATCGACCTCGACGACCTTGAACTCTACTTGCCTCATACCACCGCGGACGATGAAGAGATCGCCCTGGCGGACTGGTCTGTAGGCCTCGCGGAAGTAGGGGGCGAGGAAAACGTCGAAGAGGGATCCGGTAATACCCTCGACAGTGTCAGCGATGGGCAGGACGGCAATGCGCTTGGCCTGTGAAAGAGTCAGTATCCCGCTCCAATGCGAGGGTGTATACAAGTAGGACGCACGTATTTGATGTCGGGGCAAGGGTGGATCGTAATCATGTCACCATGCTTCACGCGCAGGTTGTGGCGAACGACACGGTTGATGCGGGCACTGCCGTCATCGAGCTCATCGTCGGCGAGGACGATGAGAACGGTGTCCTTCCTCTTCTTGCCGCGCACAAGCACGGTGTCACCACGGAAGAGCTGGAGAGCCTCCATGGTGTTCTCGGACAGAGCGATGATGGAGTTGTCATCGTTCACAGCATCGGTAACCCTGCTCCACAGTCAGTGCTCTGAACGTTACCCCACGCCACCAAGAGCTCACGTACATCAACTGGTTGGGCTTCTTCTTCTTCTTCAGAATAGCGGTCGCGGTATCATCTTGCTGTTTTTGGTAGTCAGTATCGCCGCAGCTTGCGGAATGGATCGTAGGTAGCTGGGAGGCGGGGAGACAAACATCCTTGACCTCGGCACCGGAGGCATCCCTGGTGATCATAGTCAGCATCGCTCCTTCCAAGTTCGAGTATGCCACCGAGGCAGAGAAAGCCGAATTTTACTCACATAAGGTTGACCTTCTTGTGCTCGGCGGGCTGTTCCGACGGAGGAGCCATCGTGACGGTTTGTGTGTTTGACGGATTCGGATCGTATGCGGCTGTTGAGGTGAAGGTGGGAAGGTGGGATCGTCAGCGGTGTGGGGGAGAAGCTGTCAATACGTGTGTTGTCCGCAAATGGGTTCAACACAGGAAGGAAGGGACTGATGGGAATGGTTTATATCCCCTTGCGTGTGTGGTAATGGAGAAAGGGGAATCGTGGATCACGGAGATAAAGGTGGGAGGTAGATGGAAGCTTTGGTTTCGGAGAACCAGGTGCACGTAAAGGCCAGCAGCAATGGTGACGGGAGGCGGCAATCGCTGGGAAGTGGTCCCTGGCGACCAATGAAATCATAGAGTGGGGCGGATTAAGTGGTCTCCGGTGGCTTCGGCGGCTTAGATAATGGAGGTATCCAGGCTCTGTATCTGGCCCAAGCTCTATGATTCAGGTGTCGTCAGGGCAGTGGAAAGTGTTGGAAGCTTCCACTCTTGCTTGGTTGCTGACCTTGAGGGACCCGTAGGCAGACAGGCACTCACGCACTCCAGGTGTCCAAGCACAGCAGACACCACGGCCACGACGCCAGCCTGCAGCCTAGGCAGGTAGGTACATGCCAATCATGCCTACCCATCCGGCATGGATGCCCCACATCGACTCTCTGCTTTCCCGTACCTTGCGCTTATCGTCTTTTTGCATTAGTGAGCTTTCTCGATATGGCAATTTGCACACCTTTGCCTCACCGAGATCACATTTCGAAGGGTCCCCTCGACATAGTCCCCTTCTGGTCTTCTTGCCAAAGTCGCCTCTGCTCCGAAACCTCAGACTTGTGGTTCCTTACCTTGATACTACGGCAACTATGTTTTAGCGCGGCGGCGAAGAAAGAGAGCAGAGGGCGGACGGAAGTGGCGAGCGACTTCTTTGTTTATTCTGCGACAAATCGACCAAAGGAGCGGCGGATCCGACAAGACGCCGCAGTCTCATCCCAGCTCAGACGAAGAAAAAAATTTCAAGCCATACACATCAACCAGCAACTCAACGGAGGCGACTGCTGGTTGATGCATGCGGCGGCAAACGAGCGACAACCGGCTTATTGCCTGATGCAAACAAAACGGACCATTACACCCGCCATACCTGTTCCAGCCCCAGAACGAACGGGTCCCCCCTGGAGGCGAGTCATCGCCGGTTGCTCACTCCCCGAAATTCCTGAGCAACCACACCCATCGCCGCAGTCGCCGCCCCAATTTACACAGACAACTTACGATCGTTTATCCTCTTCGGTGGGCTAGCTGCAGGCCACGTTGCCACTTTTTGCCGCCAGCCTAGGTACCTCGGGGCTGTCGGCGCAGATGCGTGGTCGAATGCCGGAAGAGCGTCGCGCGCCGAGTGCATGGTCGGCGTGCGGTTGATGTGGGTATCTAGCAGTCCGATCCCGAAAATGCCCACTCCGGGGCGGGGGCCGCCGGCGGCAATTCGCTCCGCGTTGTTGACGGTGTGCAGGAACGATTCCTGCAGCCAGGTATTGGTCGGGCAACTGTCGCTGCGGTGGGCTAGGCTGTGGTCGTGGCTGGACGTATCCGTCTGTCTATTCGTCATTGTCAGCACCGTATGTGTATGGCATATTCCTGAGGTGGGAGCTCTTGGACAAGAAGTCGTACTTACCCGTGAGACTGCGCAGCATCGGAGCCCACCTCGACCACGTCGGACCTGAAGCTCATCTGAAGTTGGTTTGCCGCCAGTCTCGTGACTTGGCGGGCCGGTCCGAGATGCTTTTCGACAACCGCGTTGGTTACGGTCGTTCGTCTGTTCGTTGTTCTAGAAGAATGCGACTACTAATAGTGGCTGCAGGTGATGCGTGCTTGGAAGCGCTCAGGAGAGACTGGTAGGAGCTATTCTCGCGCTTGAGCCTTCAAGAAGGAATGCCACGCCGGTGCTGTATCCAGCCTTAGACATGCGACGGCCACGATATCTTATACAACTCTCATAATACAACATGGGAATCGATTCTTTGCAGCGGTCCGGAGCCCTGCCCGTTGGCCTCCCGCCAATGCCTCTCTTCCGGTGTCCAAACCGCCGGTACGGTCAAGCTAAGACACGGCTGGGGAGAGAAGCACGCTGCCTGCAAGATCGCTCGCGTGTGGTTCACCAGCCCGCTGCATGTTTGGGGGCCATGTATTGGCTGTGCATGCCGTAGCACTGCAATGTGGCACACCCCCACACACCATCTCGTCTCAGCAGCCCAGCCTTATGATGATGGAAAGAAGCTTGTCTATCCGCTGAGCCAGTCAATGGATCGAGTACTGCTTTTGCTTCTCTCTAACGATGTTTCCTCGCTCATTGCCTGTTTCCTCGACGCAAACCTGACACTGACCTACACGCCTGTGTAAGTGGTTCAAGAGAGTCTAGAGTCAACAGACTCAAACACCACGGCTAAACTCTTGGGCTTCTCCAATTTACACAGCAAACCATGCTAGAAATTCGTTTCGAAACTTGGGTCTGAATCTGGTAAGCTAGCAGGGGCACTCGCACCATAGTGACGATATGGCACATATCTCCCCAGCAGGCTGGCGAGCCCACAGCCTCCACCAGCCTCGTCCGACTTACACCATGAACCCTTCCACCACCGTCGCATCCTCGCCCACCTCCAGCGCTTAACGCTGCTATCTTGACCAGAGATGTGCTTCTGCCCTTCTACTCAGCCACTTCCTTCCCATCTTCCAGACGTTCTAGCAAGCGGTCCCCCGTCATCGCGCCTGCTGCCCACACCTCTGCGCCTCCAGGCCGCAGCGGTTCCGCCGAGATCTTGAAGCCTCTGCCGACTCCCGAGCAGACACATTCTACACCAGACGAGACGGGAAGAAAAAAAAAAAAAAAAAGACCTACAGACTCGACCTCCCGACCTTCCCAGAAAATATGGCTTTTAAAGTGGGGCATGTAGATGTACAAGTCGAAGGTGAGAATATTTTGACCAAACATCACTGGTCATACTAGATTATATGGGCAAAAATGAAAAGAACAATGAGCAGCTCGAGGAATTATGTAGCATCACCAATTGAAATCCGACCGAACCCAGGCCACCCACCCCTAGACGATCTTCACAGCAAGCGTGCTCATTGTTGAAGATACTCCAGACACAAACGGGGATATGAACCTTTCCCGCCAGGAGATCTGAGAATTTGGGATACCACGCTTTTGATTTCATCGCCTTGGCATCTCCCCTCTCCCCTCCCCCCTCTAAGCCTCCAGTGTGAACACTCGCGTCTTGAATTGATGCAGCCTTACCTTGGCAATCTCCCATACGAACGCCGTCACAACTCCGCCAACCCGGAAACGGCACCGGACCGTGAGACGCGCATCATGACAGCATACCGTCAAAGCCATGTTCCTCCCTCATCGACAGCCTGATCACATTACTCTCGCTTGAAAAAAACCGTTCCAGAAAACAATCGTGATCCATCCCTCTTCTTCTCCTCCCACACAGCAACACAGCCTGATATCACCCAGGGATTGCCCAGATAAGCCCCACGTTCTCTCACACCTCCGGCCGGCCCCCATCCCCGCCAATGTCCGAAGCAAGCAAGCAGAGCTCGCTCAGCTCCACGAGCCGTCAGCACTAACCCGCCCGCTATCGATGCTATGCCCTGCAACCCTTTTCGGCCCCCAAAATAGCTGCCCTACACTAATGTCGCCTTGCGCTTATTACCTCGACTACACAGGAAACATCGATCCGGAGGGAGGGAGGGTAACGTGACGGTGGGAGAACCCATGTCCCAGGCTAGGAAAGCTGGCTGCTCCCAGCCCCCAGGTTACCTCTGCTTGAATTTCAATGGGCATGCGATATTCAACGTTGCGTCTGAATTGCGGGACCTAGACGGGAGTTTGACCAGTTGTCGTCTGGGATCACTAAGGCTGCCACGCAGTATTGAATAAGCGTTTGAGTATCAGATATTCCAAATTAAGACCAATATCCACCTGGCTTGGATATGGCGAAGACGAAGGTGTGCCAGCGACGTCTGGCACTAAGATGTGCGGGTTAAATAGTGATGCGCTGTAAGCCAGTTCACAGAATCACTTAGCATCACATACATTGCAAAGCAGGCTGATGCGTGTCGTCAGAGCACCAACAAGAGATAAGATGTAGTAAAGTAATAGTGTGATTGAAAGAAACCGGTTAATGTCGGTATCACGCGCTGCTAAGATATCATGCAAGATCATTGTCGCCTTCAGGGATGCATGATTGGTGAGCCCCAACTCCTTTTCCTTCATGTATGATGTCCTCCAAACCAAGGGCGGACGAAAACGCCCCAATAATGCAGTAACTTGAATGAAGAAGTGTCGCTTTTGTAGTTCCGTTCCCGAGGTGAACCAGCTTAATCTCTGCTCCTTTTGATTTCCACTTTCGTCGTCGAAAAGACCTTATCGCTTACTCCTGCGTCAAGATTGGCTGGTACCGCATTTGCAGCACCCATTTGTTGTCAAAGTCGATGCCTCTGCGGATCTTGGTCCCAGCTTTCTTCCAGACGGCAGCACCAAGACCCATGTCAGCAATGAACAGCTTCCAGTCGTTGTCCTCTGCCACAGCCCCTCCTACTTGGCTACTGATGGGATCCGATTCAACCGGGGCCATCGCCTCGAGCAACCCCTTCTTCGGTGCGCCCATAGCGACAACGTATCGGGGTTTGACATATAGACGGCCACCATCGATAATGCTGACCTTTCCAGTCGACGGGTCGATACCAGTTGGCACATCCACCGCAAGAACAAACGCTTCGTTGCGGTTGGCCCATTCAATCAGCTCGTAGACGGTGGCTTGGTCGCCAGTTCGCAATTCCTCAAACGAGATTGCCAAGCCCAAGAGGGCATCGATGATGAGGGTTACTGAGGCTGCCGGGTTCGAAGATGTCTTTCGGAGCTGTTCAAACAACTCCAGCTTGGTGTGCACGCGACCTCCAAAGTTCTTGAAGATTCGGATTTGCTGCCGCATGTCTTCCAGCAAGTCCCGCTCGCGCTCGATGCCAACAACACAAACGAGGATATTAAGCCCCTTGTTTCTAAGATGCCGAGCCGCGGCAATCGCCCGGATACCCGATTTGTTGTTACCGGCTAGCATAACAACAGTGGCAGCTGCCACTGGATTCTCGGTCGGTGCATTAGCACCGCCTGTGCCGAGTCGTACCTGGATGGCTGGGTCTTCGAGCGCAGTCAAGGTGACTTCTGCTATGCCTCGCCCCGCGTTCTCCGTCATCATGTCTTCTGTCAGCCCAATCTCATTTGCAGCTATGTTCTCAAGATTGAGCATCTGTAGAGCGGAGACGGTTTCCAGACGTCGGTTCGATGGCAAGAGGTAGAAGCCGGGCTGGGTCCCATGCTGCAGAGTGTTAGTACTAAGAATGCTTTGTGAACTATTCTGACGAAGCAACGCTTGGGGCTGTCTGTTCAGACGTACGCTGGAGTTCACGCGATTCAGAGGCTGGCTAGTAAGCTGCGCGCTCGCCTTGCGAGATTGCGACCTCCTTGCAGCCCCTGGCTTGCTCTCTGCCCTCCGACTACCCTGAGCGCTTCGGACCTCGCGCCCGCTCAACCGATCGCCTCCGTTAACGGCGTCATCAGCCTCGCTGTTCCAGAAATCCTGGTTCGCTTTTGAGCTTGAGGAAGGCATGTCGAGCACGTTTTCTGTGTAGTGGAGATTCTTGCCGCCTGCGGTTCCGGGCTTAGGTTTGCGATTGTGCGATACCAGTCTGTCGGCCTCGTCCACTTGATCCTCCTTTCGCATCTGATCGAAAATGGTGCGCTTGTCGAACTTGGCCAGACTGCCCTCGAAGTCGAATTCCGCCATTTCCTCGGTGACGTCTTCGGATGCCCAGCCATTTTCGGGGAGGTCTTTCTTGCCTTTGATTCCGCGCTTGAGTGAATTGAAGGGTTGGAATGAGGGCGAGCTCTGCAGGATGGGCGTCTGTCTCCAGCCCTTGCCACGATTGGCGGGATTGCCACGGGACGGCGTGCTTTCCTGCGCATTCTCCTCGGCAGTGCCGTTCCTGGGGGCCTTTGCCTTCTCACGACGCCTGCTCTTCTTCTTTGGTTGCGACGGACCCGATGCCTCGTGCGCATCCTGCGCGACAGAAGCTCCAGCGGCGTAATGTCTTGCAGCAGTGGGTGTCGGCTCATCCACGTCCAACTCCTGCAAAGACTCGCTGAGGCCGATATTCACCTCATCTTTTCTCGATGCCATCGCCAGATGGATGGGAGGCAGAACCCCAGGTTGTCCTGGCTGAGGGTCCCTTGCAATGCCCACGTTTGGTTGGGGTATCACCTCAGGAAGGACTTGACTGTCGCTGCCACTTATAATACTAGAGCCGGGCCGCTTCCCCATACTAAGGATTGCGGGATCAGCGAAGGCAGGTTGCGCAGGCTGGGGGACGACAGGGGCGGGAACAGGACTTATGCCCGGCGCGGTGAAGGTGTTGGGCGCGATTTTTTCCTTGTACTCGGACAGCTCGAGTATGTTGGCCGCATCGATCAATATTCTGGGGATCCAATGGTTTGTGCCCATGGTAAAGACTGCGAAGGCGGGTGTTAGCATGATGGCTCCTTGGGAGTGAAGAGGGTTGGCAGCTTGCCATTAGCCAGAGTCAAACTGGCGCCAGGTTCAATCTCGCTGACTGTGCCCTTGAGCATGGTGCCTTCAGGCTGGCGAAGGGTCACCAGCATCTGTAGGCCTATGAACTCCATCGTGACAACTGCGTCACAGCGCCCAAATGCTCCGAGTCGTGGGCTGTAACAGAGTGCACCGCCCTGGGTCCGCCTCGGGCTCTGTGGCAGACAATGTTGGCGGGAATTAGGATGATATGATGGCTTTGCGTAGTTCGCGCGTCGTATGGGGAGGCGGTTGGGTGTTTTGATCGCAAGATTCGGTCAACGGGTGGTTGAGGTTGGGAGATAATTGTGCGTCGTGATGAGGGACCAGATAGCTCTTTCCCCCAAATTCCCCCTCGGACACATTCACTGACTGGGTTTAGGTTACCTTCACTTTTTCCCTAGCCCAATTCTTATCGATAAAAGGCAGGTAGGCGACCGGGGCAGGTGCAGGTGCAGGTTCCAGGCCACACTGCAAAGTCACGGGGGGTAGGTAGGTCCAGCTATGATTGATCGATTGGCGGTGGCTGGTAGCTACTGCCGCCGTAAGAACAGACGGGACGAACGTCATGGGCGCAAGCTTCCCGTCGCAAGGTACCTTTTTAGTGTACTGGGGTCAGTGCTCATCAGGTACCTCAGTGGAGCAAGATCCCTTGGCAGAGTCGAGCATCTGCTGTACTACCACGTCCCTTGAATTCGTCAACCCGGACAGCCAGCAAGATCCCAATACCTGTCAATCTTCAGCCACAAACACGGGCACTCCCTTTTCTGCACTTTGACCCTGGCGATCGGCCTGCTCCTCTTTGCCTTAGTTCACCTCCTTGGAAGTTTCCGAGTCAACCAATGATCGCGCCCCTCAAGTTGCACAAAAGAGATGCCATTGAGTCTCAATATGTCCTAGAATCGCCTTCAAAATAGAAGCAGAGTATTTCCCTGCCTCCAAAGACTACCAACACCGAGGCGTCTCCAACTTCAATTCTAGGTATCTATGTCCAGACCATGATCCCGACCTACTATTCCATGACGGGACTATTCGGGACATGCGCAGCCTGCAAGACCCTGCCTGAACGCCGACCAATGCCTTAACAATATGCTCCCAGTCCGCGGCCTAGTATCCGTAGCTCGCCATTGCCTCTTCTTCATCATCAAGATCGATCACCTCAACGCCTTTTCTCACAAACGACTGGGACCTCGAGCTAGGTCCTTGGCTCTTCTTCTTCTTCTCTTTTGCGTCATCTTCTTTGTGTAAAAAGTCGGCCATACTCGGTGGTTTTTTGGCAACGGCTACCTCGGCGCTGTACAGCTTGTTGTAGAATTGTATGACCCTAGGGTGAGCCATAACCTTGTCCTTCTGGAAACGCAGTACCTGTAGACCGTCTTGGCAGGTTGCTCGACTGAGCGCAACGTACGCCTGGCCCTTCTCGAAGACCTTGCCGAGGTCGACTTTGACGCGTTCCAACGTTTGACCTTGCGCTTTGTGAATCGAAAGTGCCCAAGCAAGGATCAGAGGTAGCTGACTACGGCTGGCTTGCACCTCTCCCGTTGGTGTTTCGACCTTCCAGTCTTCGGGGACACAAAGAATAGTGCGCGTTGTCCCGTCCACCGCAGCAAATTCAACGACTGGGAATTCGGTCGTTCCGCTGGTCGCTTCCTCAACTTCCCTACTGAAGGCTTTGATCTTCTTCTTTGCCTTATCTTCCGAGTCCACGTCAACATCGGATCCATACTCCGGCATGGTCCAGGACTCGAAACTGCCCTCGCTCATGAACTTGGTGACCTTTCCCAGCGACCCGTTGACAAGCGTGTCGTCCATGTTTTTGATCAACATGACCTGAGCCCCTACCTTGAGTTCGATAGTCTTGGGCGCCATCATGTTCTGGAGCAGCTTGTCGCGGACATTTGCGTCTCCGCCATCGCTGGCATCATATCTGTGGGGTTTGCCAGGAAGGTTGCGCAGGCGAGCTTGGTTGGAGTTCTCGACTTCCCATCGGGTAGGGAATAGTTCCGTCACCTCGAGTCCATCGTCAGATACGATTGGCCGAGTCAACTTCCTGAAAGCCTGGACGGTTTGTTCACTGATCCGTCCAAGGCGCATTTCGTTAAGCATATTGGCAAAAACTGCCACTCATTAGTGTTGCCTAACAAAAAAAGATTCGACATGACTTACCTGGGTCCCTTTGTCGGAAGACTTGCGTCAGCCCAATGGTATGGTCAATAGCCGTGTTCCACGTCGCTGCTTCGAAGGCAAACTTGGCATCCCTTGACTTGTCGCCGTCGGGAACAGGAGGCAGTTGAAAGAAGTCGCCTGTGACTACAAGCTGGATACCACCCCAGGGTTTGCCATTGTTTCTGATAGTCCTCCCGATCTGGGAAAGCTTATCGAATAGCTCGCCGTCGACCATGGACACTTCGTCCATGATTAGTGTCTTCGTCCTGAGCCAGCGGTTCTTGGCCTTCGGGTTGCGTCGAATCTTTTTGACCAAAGTCTGAACATCTTCCTTTCCGAGTCCGATTCCAGAAAAGCTGTGTAACGTCTGGCCTCCAATATTGCATGCTGCAAGACCGGTAGACGCCGTGACAGCCAGCCTTTCCGGGTCTCTGGCCCATTTCTTCTTCAGCTCCGTGATGATGGATCTCATCAGAACAGACTTGCCGGTTCCTGCGGGACCTGTGAAGAAAACGCTTTGGCCCTTGTTTACGACAAGATTCTGGACGTGTTTTTGCTCTTTGGTCAATGCGATCGCAGTCGCCTTTACCTTGGGCATATTGCTTTGCATGACCTCTTTCCGGATCTCGTCCATGCTCCATTCGTCATCGGCGGATTTCTTGGCTTGAATCTTGAGTTGCTTCTTCTGTTCCTTGAGGGCACTCGCAGTCATGTTCCAAGTCTCCTTCTTCTTCTTGGGAGCGGGTGTGACGCCACCCGGCGCCCACATGGAGACTTCAGGCTCATCTTCTTCATCCAGTTTTATGACGTCCTCCTCCTCTTCGACCTTCCAACTCTTCGGAAGCCGACGCTTCTTTGGCTGCGGAGGCAAAAGGGAATCCAATTGGTCCGGTGATTCGCGCTTCAGAGAGGTCTCGGTAGACGCCGTTCGATTTGAGTTCTCGCGGCTGAGCTTAGGGTGAACGAAGTGAGAAGCAGGTGATGATGACCAGGGCACGTATTGGGTCGAGGGTATTCCGGATTCTGGCTCGGTGACTTGCGGCCGGGGAGCTTTCGTCTCCTCCTTGACTTGGGGTTTGGGAAGCGGAGGCAGAGCGGCGGGTGCCTCAAAGTCAAGGTCGAGAAGGTCGTCATCGCTGAAATCGTCCTCGGCAAAGTAGACTGCGGGTTTGGCTTTGTTTTGCGTGTCGTTTCCAACAGCTGTGTCTGGCTCGTCTCGAAAAGAGTCTGATCTGGAATATAGCGAAGCGAAAGATTTGCCATTTGGCTGTGGTATAGAGTCCAAAGCAGATCGGCTGCTGCTCGCAAAGTGTGTAACACTGGCTGTGCGGCCAGGCGGTGGCCTCGGTTGGTTCGTGGTCGTCGACGGGTTCCCCGCGGTCCTCGCCGATACGGTGGCAGAGGAGGCCTGCTGGCTTGTCCTCTGGAACTGGCTCATGATGTTGCCATTTTGTGTGGCACTCGGACTGCTCGAGGGAAAGAGCTGCTTGGCCAGGTCGTTCTTGGTAGGTGGAGGCGCGTTGGCCTCGTAGGCCTTCTTGGCTCTAGACAACATTGAATCTGGATCTAGGTCCGGGTAGAGGCCCGGGGTGTGGACATGGGCAACTTGAACGGCTCTCTGAAGGGTTCGGCGGAGTATCGGCGAGGATCGAAGATGGAAGAGGCTGGTTATTCCAGCCGGCATCCAAGGGGATTGAGTGTAAACATATGTCTTCGGTTATCGTGGCAGACGCAGGTGGAGGGCGTTTCTTCCCTTGTCGCAGGCAGCCAGGAGGGAAAGTTTCGACGCTGATTGACCAGTCGCAGCAGGTGTGACCGCTGGGGAGGCGCGTGTCCAGCGCGTCGAGGGTGTAAATTTCGCGCTAGATGAGGAAGGAGGGGCCATCTTGATTGCTGAGTCATCCACATCTAGACACCTCAGAGCAGGGGGTGCAGCGCCTCAGTGCGAACCCCCACTAAACAAACAACCTCGTCCCTGTCCATCCTTGCCAGGGGTCTTTAATTGAAGTTGTGATCTGTTCCATCTATCTGTACCTATTTGAGTACCCTACGTTCGGATCCTGCAAACACATTCACACGTCGGTAACACGCCTTACACGCTGTCGTCTGCGCAACTATTGAATCCCTAAGGCAGATTTTCCACAATGGGCCAATGAACGGCTGTTCGGTTGCCATGATTGGCTGGTGTTCGCCCACGTCCACGGAGACTCCTCCCCCGCGCATTCTGCATCTGCAAAGCCGTCGAGTCGGGTCACCCGCAGGAGCTGCTCGCCTCACGTCGGGCACTCAAGCACTCGCGTTGTCGACTCGACTGCTTCTTTAGGCACGAACCTTGGCGAAACCTGGCCGTTACTGATACTTATTTGCCCTCTTGCCCTCTTGTGGGACGCTGTTGCTCTGACAACTCTGCTTCACTCTGACTGATGGTCTTTAGCTTGGACAAGGATGTCATCCTGAATGCAATCTTTCTGACATCGACGATTTACACTGGTTTCTGTCAAACTGATTGGGAATACAATGTGCCGCCAGTCTCAGTCTCGAACATTCGACCACTAAAGAAAGGAACATATTACGGCCGATAGCCAAAAGAGTTTCGCCTCGTCCCTCGCCCGAGGGGATCGAACGGATTGTCAAAATGGGTGCGTGCCGGACGCTCCCGTTCCCTCATATAGTCCCGAGCCGCCTCCTCCTCGTATGTCTCGGGCGGAATCGGTCGGAAAAGCCTACCTCTGTCGAGTGATGGCCGACGAAATCGCCCTTCCATGGACCGGCGGTGCCGCCTTGCAATTTCTTGCCCCTCAGCCTCGAACTCTTCCTCCATTCGTCGATCATGTTCGAACTGGGCTTCGTCTTCAAGTTTCAGGCGTATGACGTTTTTCAAGTCGTCATCGTGTCTCCTGCGGGCAACCTCCTGGGGTTCTATCCTGCGGATAGGGAGGTCCCTGAGGTCTCGTTGTATCACTCTAGCGGCTGGTTCAGCCCGACGACGGTTGAACATGTCTTCCAGTTGGTCTTCGAGATCACCAACACCATATGGCTCTTGCCTGCTGGCAATCCGTCTGGCCAAGAGTGATTCTTCAATGTAGGCCGGGCCATCAAGCATTGGCAAGGCTGTTGGTGATGTTGGAGCAGCGAGCAAACGCCCACGCAGCGGCTCTGAATCGAGGATGTAGTGCGGATCTTGTCCGTCAGATCTTGTATGATGACGGAGGCCTTTCAGCCCGTATTCCTCTGGACGACCGCGACGACGACTTCGGCTGCGGCTGCGGCTATGGCGACGTCCCCGACGGCGACGACCATGTTTGGACTTGGACGACTCCGATGAGTCCGGGGAATCTTCCGTTTCAGTGTCGTACAATTCACTGGAGAAATTGGAGCTGCTTGACGTCCGGGAGCCAGAGGAAGGAACGATGTAAGTCTTACATTTCCCTCCTTTCCCGTGGTCCTTTTCCACAACCTTGACTATAGGAGCCGCTGTGCCTTTTGGAGGTGGCGGCAGTTTGTGTATTGGAGGCAGCGGCGGCAGTTGCTGAGGCGGTGGTCGCAGTCTTTCTTGCTGAGCCTGATGTTGCTGGTGCATGATAAATTCAGCATGGTGGCGATCCTGCTGCATTTGTCGTTGAAAGTGGAGGTTTCGTGCCTCAGACTCTCTTTGCTTAATCAAGATCTCTTCCTCCTTCTTGCTGCGATACATTGCCAAGGCATCTTCCTCGAAGCGAGGTTCCTTTCTGAAATATACCGTCACGGCGATCGTCTCGAACAAGTTCTTCTTTGACTTGGACAACGCTGACTTCCCTCTTGCAACAACAACTTTCTTCGCTTCTCTGTCCGCCATATATTGTTGATATTGGTAAGAGTCCTTGTGGAGCTTCTTCATCTTGGAGCTAATCTGTTGCAGGGTATAGCGATAGCGCTTGTCGGTGTTGCGTTTCTCCAGCGCGTTCTGTGCCTTTTCGATCTGCAGCTGCTGGTTTGGTGTGAGGTCCATCTTCTTCTGCAGGGCAGTTTGACCTTCCTCGTTGAGTTCCCGGATGTTCCTGATGATGTCTTTCCGGGACAGGTCACGAACCTCAACCCGCCTGACGTTTTCCCAAGTTGGCTTCGTTGGGAACCCTTCAATGTCGGTCTCCATGGGATCCAGGACCTTTTCGAAGCGGTAGACGACGTACTCGGACAGGAATTCGCGTGCGCTAGCGTCCGTCATCCGTTCGCTTCGAAGGTCCGAATATTCCACGAGGCTTCTCTCTCGCAGCTCGGGAGGGATTCTATCCCGTGGGGGTTGTATCGGCACCTGTTGTACTGGCATTTGTTGAAGCGGCATCGGTGGCGGCATGTGGTGGATAATTGGTCCTGGGTGCGCTGAGTGATGTGCCATGGGAGGGCGGGCGACAGCAGCGGGAGGCATTGGACCTCCAACAGGCCTGACGGGAGGCGGCGGAGGCCCGGGGTGTCTGACAGCGAATGGTCCCGGTACCTGTGCCCGGCCCGGCGGAGGAGGTGGAGGAGGAGGCGGTCCATGATGATGCGGCACCTTGGCTCCAGCCGGGTGCGGTGGAGGAGGAGGAGGAGGTGGTGGGGGTTGACCACCTCCCCCTGGCGCGAACTTGATAACCCCAGGTGGGAGTGCCATGTTGGTGTTGAGCAGCAATAGGGGATTTTGAAGATGGCGATGCAGCTCGGTGAGTCAGGAGAGAGAGGTAAGGGTTGGTTATATGGACTCTTCAAGGCCGTGGCCAACGTGAAGCAAAAGCGCAGCAGTAAGAAGGGACTAATGTGCAAAACCAGTTGCCTCGTTCAGAGAAAGAGCACAAAAACGGTCCCGAGTCCCGAGACTTCGACAGTGAAAGTGAGGCGAACCACTTTTCTATGGGAGGGTGTATGAGACAAGAGTCGAGGGATCAAGAGGGTGTGGAGGTGCGCTGTCTTGTTGTCTTTATCTTTGCCAGAGACGACAGACACACAGCGCAGGACTTTGCTCAACGGCGACGGCGACTTGACACTTACAGCCACAGTGACACTGATCTAGGAAGCACAAGGTTGCTCAGGTCTAGTGTCGGACCTGGGAAACGGGGGGCGTTTTCATTATTCGGAAGCAGGCGAAGATACAGACGGAGAAATGAAGAAACGGCCGTCAGGGGCTCCGTTTAGTCTTTCAAGCAGAGCGATAACTCTCACCGCCTGGAGGACAACTTTCTCCTGCCGTTATTCAGCCTATCACTGGCTCTGTCACGCCACCTCTTCCATCAGCCATATTCTTCCTAGCGAGGCAACCATTATTATCCTTGTCGGTGAGATGGTGGGCATTGCCGCTCACCTTGTCTCGGCAGCCTGGTCTCCGCGAGCGGCACTTCCCACACCTGGGATTCTCCAAGTGAGATAATCCTCCGCAATTCAAAGGATCCAAGGTGCTTCTCAAAGTGTTTGAGCCTTCAGCCGTGCGGCCAGAAATTGAGCCAAGCGCGTACGTACTCGAGGCCTGGAATCGATCACGACTAGACTTGGAATCGGTACAGACCTTTGGTTTCGCTGAACACTGGCCAGGTTCCTCGAGCAAAGTGCAGTCATCAGACTCAAAATACCCCCCAAAAAAAACCATTGGAGTCTATCTTTGAGCATCCTTGCAGACTGCGACTACATACCCCGCAACCAACGGGGTCGCTTTCTCCCGCGACGAGGAAAACGACGTGCGGGAGGGCGCGTCGCGGCATGATCACCTGGGTTGCAATGGTCCGCAAACGAGGCAACCGGCCAGCTAGACCATCATCGATTTCAGACTCTCACCGAAGCTGGCTGTGCCTCTTTTAGGGATTGCAGGGGTTGCGTATGGCTTCGTGCACTTGCGCGGGGTGATGGCGAATGGGTGCAGCCCCAGCCTGGCACCGCCCCAATCGGGGTTAGAATTCTTACACTTTTTGGTACTTATATCAACCATCACTCGACACCCACTAGGATTCCGTCTTGAGGCCTCCAATTGGCAGAAGAGGAGCATCAACTGACCAGATAAAGAAGCGAGCATTAACGTGCATGAGCAGTTACACGATAGTGGCTTTCCCCGCCAATCAAGCGTGCACGAAACAATATCCTGGTCTACTTTATACCTCTGCTCGGTCATAGGAGCAGAAGTCATTCACCCGGCGATCGCGGTCGGTCAAGAAGCCAGTGATGCACGTCTTGCTGCATTGCAACGCAGAACGCCCGTCATCACCGGGACAAGAGGAAGCTCGTTGACGCGATTAAACACGGATACTGAAATTCGGTACCGCCTTCGGTGCCGTGAGACGGCATCAAGAAGGTAGTCGCCGTGGCGCCAGGTTGCACTTTGCAAAATGCAGTTCCAGTCGCAGGACTCCTCCGTACTGATTCCAGGGACGGCTGCTCATGAGACAGACTAGAGAAGCGGGAATAGGGATCTCACAATCTTGTTTTGGAGACTCAGTCTGACAACTAGCCTATTCCGTCATTTTCGATGATCCGGCTTACAGCCCCAAGGCTCCGAGTCCGCCCACCTATCAAGTCGTCGATTAATACCAAGCTCCGTCAGGGACTGGCGATAGGAGGATGAGACAAGATGGCCCTCCGTCTCAGTCGCTATCGCAGAGCCGCAGCTTAATAGTTGCCTAACGGGAACTTATTCGCGACGGTCGGCTTGGCTCCCGGCACCATCCGTGTTGACGTACAACATTGGATTCAGTTATGTATCTCGACCCGTTCTTCCCGAAGATCATCACGGCAAGACAAGGAAGTCCCTGTTTTGAAATACGACGTCTACTGAGGCAGACCACCTCCGGATGCCGGTCCAACTACTCTGGTTCGAGACCGCAGGCCATGAGCTGTTTTACCGTGCCACGTTCATCGATCGTGATGGTAAGGAGTGGTGTCTGTCGTCAGTTCAACGACTTGTCTTACAAAAGCCGCAGAAAGCTTCATGCCTAGGGCTATCTTGAGGCTCGTCATATCCCACACGGCCGATTTCACATCGCACAGAGACAGCCACAGTGTTTCCACAGGGCTCTTCAACGCCAAACACACAAAAATGGCCTTTTGCAGTGGGGTGGCTGAAGATGCAACAGACCGAAAACAGAGGTATCACAGGCCAGGCATACCAAGCCTGCGGGCTGTTGCTGTACAGTACTTACACAGCAGGCGTCTCTCACCTGCCGTTCGACATCATCTCAACCCAACCATCACACATGTACGATGCGAAGGCCCAACTAATTACTCAGGCTGGGCGCCCAAGTAAAATTGTCCTGTTCCACCAAGGTAAACTTTGTTCACGTACCACGCGCAGACGGTTGTGAACGGCTTCATGACAGGCGGGAGGGAGCATCATCGCCGTCATACAGGGTTAACGGTTCTCAGAAGACAGTTGGAAACTCAAAAACGGTTTCTTTCCATCACTAGTTCTGTCCTCCGTGCAGCTCTTCGTCATCATCGTTCCACCTGTCAAAGATGAGGAGACCCATCCGAAGAACCCGACTCTAAGCCGGCTCCCCAAGATCGTTCCTTAATCGAATCGACGAAACGGTTTTCATTCCGCAAGACGGGTCATGCGCTGACGCTGAACCCTCCCTGCAGCGAAAAAAGTACTTGGCTTCCAATAACTACGACATGCGTACACCCACCCTATCAGGCTGCGCCCGGTCTAAGTGCCAGCGTCGTAGATGGCGCAAAATCTTTTCCAAAATGCATTTTTCCTTCTGAAATGTCGTTCAATTTACCGTTGCATTGTCTCAAGAGGCTAGAGGTTCGCAAGTTGCCTTGCGGTTGCCTCGTTGCTTGGCTTACACGACTACTGGGATTCGTAAGATTCTAGGTTCCGATTCTTTACGTGGTTTTCTTGCACAATGTGCCTTTTATTTTCTTCCTCGTCGGATATATGTTTCTTTGTCGAGCGCGCAGCGACGCGGTAGGGATGACGCCCAATGGAATACCCGCAACGGGTCATCTGGTGCCTGGACAGCGTGTCTGTTGCACTGCATTCGATGATGACCGGTTTTGCATCCGAGGCAAATGTGCTCTTCCAGAGGAAGAGGAAGTGAAGCCTTTCAACAAGGCATATTGAATGACAGTGGCGTGAAAAAGCTACTCTGCAAAACAGCACATTCAGCCTTGATTTCGGCGGCCCTGGGCCTATCCCATCAGCCCATGTCTTCACGGCTGTTCCCGGCGACGCCATCAACGCCATGTCTTATTTCTTGCCCAACAACTGGATGAGCTCTCCCGAGGAACTTTGCAAGCTCGTCAAGATATGAACTATTGTAATCACAGTGTTCTCATTGAAGACAGGGCGATTGGTTTAGTGGTATAACGACCCCTTCGCATGGGGTAGGTCCTAGGTTCGATTCCTAGATTGTCCATGCTTTTGCCTCTAGTGATGAGTGTGATGTTTTGGGTCACTGAGAGCATTCGGAGACACATCTTCTGACCTTATGGCCCCCTGTTTCTCTTTCTTTGACGGCACTATTCACTTACACTTGTGCTGGCAAACGCAGTCGACTGAACAACGAAACCAGCCCGGTCCCTTCACGGTTCTCCAGAACTGTTTCTTTCCTTTCTGATTGCGGCCCGAGACCTAGCCGTCATCCGCATGGTGCTTGATCCGACGACAGACCCAGAACCATGCACTCCGGAATCATAACGCCTTTCCACGTCCGTTTTCCGGTAAACGACAGTAGATCATGCTCTCTCATGCTGTCAATTCTTCTTTCGACTAGATCCGTGACACGCATACACCGCTTTTTGACATGGAGATACGGATTCAGGGGGGTTGAATCACGACATTAGCGTCGGACGATTCCTATGACCAGTCATACCGACCTCGACGATCCGGTCGAATAGGGGCTACATAGAATGAGTGTGCGGTTGTACGTGGCCTCGAATGTTGCTGGTTAGTGGTCTTGGCCTGGGTCTGGATCCGAATATGCTACCACCGGGTCGCAGGCGGTGCCTCCGGCATCGAATGACTGGTGGGCGGGCTTGAACGAAGGTCTGGAACTTACCGGCATATCTTTGGGGTTGTACATTCATGATGCAGAGGGACAAAATCGGACGGTCAGCTTGGTTTTAGAGCGGCAATTCTTTTAGATCAGGTTGGTACTGTGTTCCAATTATTACCAACGTGACTCTTCCCAGGCCCCTGGAATTCTGAGTTGTTTCTGCTTCTGGAGATACCCGGACTTGTAGAGTTTCTTCGATTGCCTTCTCTCGAACCTCTCGTGGTATAATCTCTTTGCATAATCAAACGAAGTCCGACGATCTGGCCAGTCTTCAACCCAATACAGGCTCTTCAATATGTCGTCGAAATCGTAGTCTCTTGCCACTAAGTCTTGGTATGGCCAATCATCTTCGCTGGAGACCTGCCTATTTGGGGAGTTCTTCCATAAAATATGTTGACGGCGGATATCTTTGTCCGCTTCCTCCGACCAACGGGCAATGAACACAGGAGGACGTTCCCAGGAGCCGAAGTTCCTAAACTCTTGTCGAACCTCGCTTGCTGGACTATCGGGTTCAACCCAACGGCGTTGAATAGGAACTTGGAACCCGCAAATGATCTTCAATCCCAGAATCTGGGGCCAGGCGTCATTCGCACGACCTGGATATTCAAAACCAAAGCGATCCTCACAATAAGCTGTCTCCCATCTTAAATATTTCACCGTGTCAACCCCAGCTGTCTTCAGCACACTAAGCCAGCATGATATCGTATACTCGACCTCTCGCTGGCATCTGGAAGAGTAAAGCATCATACAGAACGAAGTACACCACGCAAAGTCATCACCCTCAAGGGGAAGCCCGCCGGCGCTGCACAATCTGTGAATGTCGACGCCCTCGCTGATAAGAGCACAGAAAATACTGGCCCACGAAGCCATGGTTTGGCTGTCTGGAATCCAAAGATGCCCATGGACCGCATCATCTCGGAAGGCATCGACTGCTGCGTCCCACGCTGCATTGAGTAGAGAGTTTCTTTCCATCTTGTCAACTTCGGAGGCTCGTATTCGCTGATAGTAGTAAAAGAAATGCGACCGCTCAAGTCTCAAGTAGCGAAGCCACTGCATCCGTGTAGTGGCAGGAATACCCATCGAGAGGAAGACATCATCCAGGTTCGACAGGCGTGAACATTTTTCAAATTCTGTGCCTCTCAATGGATGAGTGTACGAGATCACTTGACCTTCGCCAATGATGGGTCTACAGAGACTATAGATGTTGTCAGTATTATTGTAACTGAGTTCTAATCATAGGTACTTACTCTTCTCCAAGACACTGTTGCAAGTTCTGGCGGGCTAGAAAGCGGCAAATATCTGGCTCATGCAAAGAGGCAGCAAACTTATTCGGTTATTGTCAACTTCTGTGACGCGCAGAGACTAAAAGGGAAATCCTACCTCGAATAATGTCATGCGAGCCACGAAAGATGTGGGAGTGACCTCACGGGCCAGAAGCATCTGCTGGAGTCCCGATAAATCACCACGTATAATGGTAGTTCGGAGCTTCGAGAAAGCTTCGCAGCGAGATTCTTCCACGTCAGAGATTGTGTTTGGCCGGATCAATTGAAGCGAACCTAGACTGGCTCCAGGAGTCAGGGCCGGACGAGGTGCTGATAAACTGGTCTTAGTGGCGTGCTGAGGCAGAAGTAACTGCTCCAAGATCTCACAACGCGAGCTGCGATGGTTGAAGGTTAACTTAGGCTTTCAGTCCATTCGGTAAGCCTGGGAAGGTACTGGCAATATCTCCGTAGTCATCATGTGCTGCAAGTGACTCAGATCTTCTTCCAAGCAAGTGCTCAATCGGGCTATGTCATCCTTCTTTTCTAGGAAAGAGATACCCACTGTATGAAGAGCGCGCTTCTTGGACGCCCTCCTCTCGAGCTTGGTCACGATGCCATGAAGTTCCACGAGTGTTGACTGTATATCTCGCAAGACGCAAACGCCCCAACTCTCCATCAGTCCAGAGCACCGGCGGCCCGCGTCACTACCCTCGAAGTTTTTCATGATGGCGCCACATATGGCCTCGACCCGCTCGACTTTGAGCGCCAGGCGGTTGATCTCGGACGAAGCAGATCGATACGTGCTGATGACTCGCTTGACCCTCATTGCCGAGTCTATAAGTTGTAAAGAGAGTCCGATGATGCCGATTGCTGCCTCCATTGTGGGCCACGACTCGCCTTCGAGATACACTACCTTCGTTCAGAGAATCGTAAATGAAGCAGTTGATATGCTGAGTATCTCTTTCAGTCGTGACGACGGGTGCTGAGGGGATTGCCTGATGGCACATATGCGTGTCGCCTAGAGGCTGCAGATGGCCAATGGGGTGGGCGCTGCATGAGGTCCTCCAACGAGATGCCAACAGAAGCACGGGGGTGAGAGGCCGCCTGCTTCTTGGCCCAATGGGCGCATCCATTGCTGGCATTGCCGCGCTCGCAAACACAGCCTCCTGCCACCTCCATAGGTAGAAGTGGCAGCATATCTGACAAGTTCGTGGCCCCTGACCCAGAAATGCACTGAGTGGTCTAGAAAGCAAAGAGGAACGAGGGAGGCCTCAAAGCAGGGTAGTATATGTATATAACCAGGTTATGCAATTATTAATTTCGTAGCTGACCGATCCCTAAAGTGTGTACTAAGAACGTCTAATTATGTAGATCCAACTACTTTATGTGCATCCTCTATCCTTCTCACCTTCTTCAATTATTTACTCAAACGTAGAAATCCAACGGCAAATTCAGAAATTTGCACTGCTCCAAATCCTTGAACCCTCTCATCATTTGCTTCTCTACTGGCCAGTCAATGGATCTCATACTCATGTTGCCTTTCATCGACGGCTCCCAAGGCCCGGACTTCTCAAAGGCCTCCAACGTGGAGTTGAATCCTCTAGCTCGGAGGAAGTCCTTGTCGGGATTCGGGTCGTACGTCCTCGCAAATGACGTAAACGTATCAACGAGATACTGCTCCCAAGGCAAGTCGTACTCATCTCGGAACGGCAGACGCTGTCGCGCGAGGTTGCCGAACAACGACACCAGCTCTCCGGAATGGCATCGCAGGTTGTCGGTGGACGACTCCGGGTTCCCGTTCGGATGTTCCTTAGACTTTGGTGCCTCACAGAGATCGAGCCGCGGCCATTCTGGTGTCTGGTACGTCCGCTCAAACTCGTAGTAGTACACCTTCGACCCCAGCACGCCGCTTTCGAGACCCGCGTACACAGTCGCCTGGTCTATGCAGCGAAACATGGCATCTGTGGCGAGTCGAGCGCCGACACCAAACGCTTGCCTCGTCTTGTTCGTTGTCGTATTCAATGGGGGGAATAGATTTCGCGGCGGGTCTGGAAGCCCTTGGGAAGTGAGCCACAGGGTGGTGTTCGGGACGGTGCCATTCTCGGGAAAGATGAGAAACGCAAGACCATCCTCGGCGGTCGTTCCCATCATTATGTGGACGTCCATCTTATCACCACTGAGCTGCAGCTCATTCGACGTCAGGTACTTGCCATCCACGACCATATAGCGAGCTCCGCGGTTGAGCTTCTCGACTGGTACTCGACGGAGACAATCAACACGCGACCGGTTGTTGGTGCAATTCGTGGCGTTGAGAATGGTGTTACCGACCACTTCCATCGCTTGATCGATTGTGAAGTACTTGGCGTACGAAGCCCCATACGTCAGTCCGCCTAGGCTGCTCATGGGAATCGCTGCTACAAACTTGCCCTTTGCCTTGGGTGACGCCATCAAAGCGCGAACAGAAGCGCCCCCAGCAGACTGGCCAAAGATTGTGATTCTGGCAGGGTCTCCGCCGAAGTCCCTAATATGCTCCAGGACCCAGTCTAGTGCTACTATCTGGTCGGCGAGGCCAAAGTTGCCATTCGTCACGTTGTCGTCCAGCGCAAGGAACCCGAGCGTGCCCAGTCGGTAGTTGATGGTGACAACTACAACATCACCCCGCGAAGCAACATTACCCCCGTCGAATAGAGGGTCGCTGCCAAAACCGCTGGTGAGAGCACCTCCATGAATCCAAAACATGACTGGCCGAAGCCTCTTATCCGTTTGTCTAGATCGTGGCAGGTACGGTGTATAAATGTTCAGGAAATGGCAGTCCTCGCTGCCGCCGAACCCCTGATAACACGGAGAGCCGAATTCGAGGGCAGACACATTCTTCCCACCAGATCCCTTGTACAACTTAGGGTAATCAAACCGCCTTGTCTGAGATGCGAATCGAAGGCCGTGAAAGCGGAAGCTGTTTCTGTCGCGAAAGCCGAGGGTGTCGTCGTTATTCGAATTCACCATCACCTGCCACCGCTCGCTTGTATCTTGGGCAACGCCGTTGGAGAATGGTGCTGAATGAGTACACAAAGCTGGGAGCTTGTCGGACGCGCCGGGAGAGGACACGTTGCCCTTGGAGCTAATTGCTCTGGGGTTGTTGTCATTCTTTGCGGTTGCGATCCAGATCGCAGACACGTTCTTTTCCTGGTAATCGAGGATTGCTAGGAGTCTTTCGGTGCTATTGGTCTCCGGAGACCAGAGCAGCTCCCCGAGCTCTCTGCAAGTAGCATTGGCCTCATCGAAAGACAGACCTTCGCCCAAAAAGAGTGCGCTGAAGTTGGCCGAAGAGCTTTGCGTATCTGGGCAACACCTCTCGTCAACATACTGGATGTGTCTGAGGAAAGATCACTTGCGGCTCACCTTGAAGATCATTGTCTCGAAGGATTGTAATGTCCGTCTTCAAGCCTTGTGGCGACGGTGCGCACGAAGCAGCTGCAGCTAGCAAGGCGATCAGAGCGGCTCCCGCCCACATGACGTCTTACACCGAAACCGAGATAACAACTCGCCGAACACGCGCAACTCCTATGTACAATCATGGAGAAAAACACACGACACCTGAAATCAGGGGACCAAAGGAGCGGAAAAGTGTAGTTGTTGCCTTTAAGAATAAGCTGAACAGACTCGAGTCGTGCGCGCCATCTCTTCCCAACGAACAGGACTATCCGCTCAACTTAACCCAACCGGACTGCCCATTGCGCCGAGCTGCGTGAGGATCGGAATCAGGCCAAGGAACCAGGAAGCAAAGGCGAGGCAAAGGAAAAGTCGGCACGGTCCGGCTAGGCGTCCATGTCAACCAATTTGGGTAGGGCAATTGTGGCCTCTGCCGGGGGAACTATCCTATGCTGCTTGGGAACACGCGAAGAAAGCTTCCCTGCAGCCGCCCTCGACATCACCTTCCATTCAAGGAACAACGCAGAGAAGAAGGCAAAGATGGTGTGAACGGTCAACAGGGAAGTATGATGGACGTGGGCACTCTTGGGGTTTTAGGCTGTCTGCATGAGATCGCCCGGAGGCCGATGCTTGGTCCGAGCCAGGGGACTGCGGAAAACGCTCAGGTTTCAAACCTTGGGCTTCTCCAGCGCGCCCGCGACATGCTGCGCTCCCAGTGTCTGGTAAGTGGGTTCGTCAGCTTGAACGACTTTGTTTCTGCGTTTATTCCACCTCGGAGGCTAGTTCGCCTCGGTGTAGGGCAACCTCGGAAGAGTTGCTGTCTCGCTGGCAGCCCACCACCACCACTACCGCCACCAATACCATCCGCCCCATTTTCCTGCCGATTGGATATGTGACGTCCAAGACGACACACTTCGGGTGACAGGCGAGTGCCGGTTGTCCGCTTCAATCAGGGAAAGCTGGCGAACTCGGAGCGGCCGGCGGATGGACTCTGCAAGACTTGCCGTATTCCGCCGCCCACTCGGATCGCTGCGGTAAAATGCTGTAACACGCGCCTAACGTCCAAGACTGAGCGAGCGTAGTGGGAACGGCAGGGAACTCGGCGGGAGCGAGGTGAGTGCGCGGTGAGATGAACGACACTGCAACATGGTTTAATCCACAGCGATCTCGTTCAACCACAGTTTGATCGTTCCATATTTTACAGTTTCTGCAGCATTGGCCAAGGCCTAGAGCACCTTCACGAAACGGACTGTTGGGTCCCTCTCCTTCGATCTGATGCTCGCTTACCATTGTAGTCTTTGGAGCTTGTCCATGCGGATGAAACTCTCCATCCAGCAGGAACGGCTTACATCATTCAAAATAAGCTTGCTTCATCCTCTCTTCCTGACTCACGGAAGGTGGGTGGGCGGGAGACGGAGGCTCAGCATTGATGGGACAGCTTTCAGTGTATCACATCGACGACACGTCAGGTCAAGACAGGTTGTGTGTCGGATGAACTACGGTGTCAAATTCCTTTTCGTAACTGCCAATAGCTAAGCAGAAGTCTGCGACTCTTTGCGGCTCATCTCTGTAACTCCTCCGTATGGCGGTGATGCTTGACAAATGCCAGAAGCCAGGTTCTCTTCTTGATCCATTCCTCACTTCTAAGGTGCAAGTGCCCAAGACACTGTCCAACGCTTCGTATCCCAGGTACATCTTTGTTTTTTCCCTCACGCATTGGGGGGATGCTCGCCCTTGCAGCACTCGAACTTGTCCTTGCTGCCGATCCAGAAGAAGAGGCTCCATTCATCGCAGTCGAGCATGCCCTGGACCTCCATCTTGCCATTGTTGCCGCACTCGTTGAAGCCCTGGGCTAGGGTGGCCCAGATGTCGGAGTTGCCCACGACCGTATCGTTCGCCTGAACCGAGAGGTGGGGGTGGCCGACGGCGTAGAGGCAGCTGCCGCTCTGGGCGAGCTCCAGGTAGTGGCGGCCCTCGAGGTCTCTCTTCTGGATGGTCCACTTTCCGTGGTTGTTGTACCAGAAGCGGATGAGGTCCTCGCAATCGCCGGGGTTGGCGCCCTTGCCGCGGCTGGGGTCCATGCAGGTCGGGCCGACGTACTCGCAGACGCGCTGAGGCTTCGGCGCGAGGTCGAACTGGAGGCGCTTGGCGAGGGAATTCTCGGTTCCGGCGTCCTCGCGGTCGTTGATGATGGGGAGGTTGCCGGCGACGGGAACGGTGTTGTGGTAGTGGGCGCCGGGGGCCTTGTGGTCGACATCTTTCAAGCCGTCGCCGCGGGTGGAAAGCATGGCGGCGGTGACCCAGACAGGCTGGCAGGTTCCGTCCTCGCGCTTGGTCTCGTAGCAGACTGCTCCGTCGTAGGGCCGCTCGAGGTTGCTGCAGATGACGCCGCAGTTGGGGTCGACGGGCTTGCCCGTGAAGGGAGTGGCAGTGCTGGAGATGACGGTGAAGGCCATCACAGTGATGGCGCCCAGGAGGCGGGACATGGCAGCCATCTTTCAGGTATTGATGAGGGAAAAGGGCGGTGATAAGGACGGGTTTTCAGCTTCTTGTGTTTGTCTGATGGAAGAAAGGGGAAAGCCTTTTGTGAAGTTTGGCCTGTTGTGTGGGAAAAGAGGCAGGGAAAAGGTTCCCATTGGGAAAAGAGGGCTTCTGGTGAAGGTGAATTTTTGTCCCTCGCTTATCTCGTCTGAAGAAGGGCGTTCAGCAACGCATCTTTGGGAAGGAGGAAATTTTCGTCAAAGGGAAGTCGCCCCTGCCTCTCTTGTGTGACCCCGGATGAAGGTGAGGGGAGGGCACACATTTACGAAGGCAAAAAGAAAAAGTAACTGCTGGTGGCAGTAAACTTCAGAAGCAGAAATGATCATGATTTTAGCGGTTAAAGCCAAGCAATATGCGTGGTGAAGCTTGTGTAATTTCGTCGCGATGTTCATCTACCAGCTCTGGTGTTGCTAAAGACGTGCGAGTGATGTGCCAGTCTATCTATGCCCAAACTCCAGAACGATTTCCCTCCTTCATGTCAAAACCATGCCCTTCTAAAAAACCAAGTCCTGTGATAAAACGAAGTCCTCCCTGAAAGCCAAGCGCAGTCCCAAGCCATGAAAGTCGTATCCTTTGTGAAGCCATCTATCCATACGGCCGTTACCATTTCTTCTCAGGTGGGGAGAGGTACCAAAGGATGTAGTCCTTCTTGTTGTGCTCGTCGTTGGTGACGTCGCACTGAGCGTAATCGATAGCCTCGACATGTCCAGCGCCATCGAACTCATACTTAATGGCAAGGTTGATGACCTTGGCCAGATCGACACTGCCAACAGACATGTCGCTGTTGTTGTAGGTCTTAGGGTAGAGACCAATAGCACAAGTGCCAGACTTGGCGAGGAAGACGTTGTGGCTGGCGTCAAGGACAGTCTTAGGGATGGCGAAGTAGCCAGGCTTGGATCCAGCCCAGTCGTGGATGACCATGCAATCGTTGGCATCTGCAAGCTTGGGGAGGTCCCAGGGGTTGCCAGCCAGGGGCTTCTGGGCCCCGTCAATCAAGCAATGGGTGGTGCTGTTCTCCTGGTTGACGTAGATGGTGTGCTTGGCAGTGTCTGAGGTGATGGGAGGCTTGGAGCCAAGAGCGTCGTTGATGATGATGGGGACAGTGGTGCCGTTAGCTGAGAGGAAGGGCTCGCATCGAGTGTGGTTGGCAAGATTGATGCCGTTACAAACAGCACCGTCCTGAGCCGACAGATTGTAGGGGGCGGCGTGAACACCACCAGTGCTGTCGAAGGCCAGAATGATGGCGGCGATGACAGGGTTCATCTGGATCCGCATTGTTGTGTTGTGAGTGGAAGTGATTGAATGGGAAGGTATTGATGTTTGTGAGTGAAGGTATTGATGAATCTTGTGTGAATGGATAAGGTGTTTGTGAAAGGTAGAGTGGTTGTGGTGAAAAGGGTTTGAAGAGTGAGCAGCAGGTGAGAGGCGCTTTTATCTTCGGAGGGATAAGGTCTAGCAGCCTGGGCTAAGCGAGGAGCTAGTGAATGACGGCAGTAGAAGATAAAATCTTTTAAGAGAAGGAGCGAATGGTTGGGATGAGTGAAGGTGCTCCTGCCCCTGAAAGCTGGTGAGTTGAGGGAAGGTGCCACGGCGAGGTCTTCCTTCTGGAGGAGTTAGTATTTGAGCCCCACCCAAAAAGACTACCGTTTCTGATAAGAAAGTGGTTTACTGGAAGGCTGTGATGAGAGTCCAGTCAGATGAAATCAGGAGCTGAAGTGAAAGAGTTCACTCTCTTTTGTGTTATTAGCACGAGCATCGTTAAAGCCAGCACTTTCCTCAGAGCCATTGCAGGGAGTCTCGATATACAAAGACGGACAGAATACCTAGAATATCCTAATAATCCCTCGTCGTTTCCAACTTGATGTGCCTTGAAACAGATTAAGATATACTGTAAGAGGATGACAGGGTTATCACAAGGCAACAGATATATCTCAGCAATCGGTCTGATTTTCGCTCATTAATAAGTGATATCTACCTATTTCAAAGTGCTCAGTCATCTACAATCTAGACGGAGCAGACGACACGGGGGATCTTCGCAAACTAAGCCTGCCCATTGCGCTCTAAACAAACAAGGTCAATCTTTAGGTCTACTGTAGGACTATCGCGGCACGTTAGGCAGGGGCCTAGGTCCAGCAATCTGTCTCGGTCCGACAATCTGTCTTCTTCCAGCTCCAATTCCCTGGCTACCCTTGTTCTGGTTATCGCCGCCGGTGTATCCAGCCCACTGGCTCACGTCCCAGCGGCCACCGATGCCACCACCAATGCCGTCAACGCCATTGCCGGTCGGCACGGCCTTGGCAGTCTCCTGCTGTGCCTCCTCCCACTCACGCTGACGCTGGCGCTCCATCTCCATCTCGCGCTCAAGGAGTGACTTAGATGCCCAGCCGCCAGCCTTAGTGTTAGTCTGGCTCTGTGCGCGTCTGCGGTCCTCAGCGTCCTGCTCAGCGGTGGCGCTCAACTCGCGGGAGTAGGTCTGCCTCGCAGGGGGCTGAACGGGTGCCGCGTTGTTAGCGAGGAACCTGTCAGTTCGGCTTGGCGGAGGTTGCTGCGCGGCCTTGTAGGCGGCGGGGTCCGGAAGAGGTCGGCCGCCGGTGGTGTGGGCCCCGACCTTCTGCGGCGGCGGGGATGCCACGGCTCTGGGGTCAGGCAGGGGTCTGGGCGATCTCGGAGGTGGGGCCGGAGGCTCGTCATCCTGTAGGGATTCCTGATGCTGCGTCCATGATGTCTGAAGAACCTCACGCTCGTTCTTAGACCAGGAATCTTGTCGGCTAGGTGTTCCGTCGGACGGCCGGCTCCTAGACCTCAGCCGCGCCTTGGGATCGTTGGTGACAGCCAACGTCCTGCCTGTTCGCCCCTGACGCTCAAGCTCGTACTGCCTCTCACGTTCTCTGGCCTTCTCAAGCTCAGCCTCCAGCTCGGCGATTCTATCTGCGCCAGTCTTTTGCGGCTGAACCTTCTGCTCGGCCTGGTACTGGCTCAGGAATTGCCCTCGGAGTCTAGCATCACTGCGGCTTCTAGTGCGGGTGCGCTCTTCGACCAGACGTTGCTCGGCCTCCTCTTCTTCCTTGCGTCGCTTTTCTTCCGTGAGCTTCCACATGCGCTCCTCCTCCTCCCATTGTCTTCTCTCCTCGTCCGCTCGTCGTTGCTTTTCTTCCACGAGGCGTTGGATCTCCCTCTCCTCTTGCTCGCGTGCCTGTCGTTCCTCGTCTTCCAGCTTCTGGCGCCTGAGGTCTTCCATTTGCTGGCGTTGGTGTTCCTCCTCGGCCTCCTTCTCCTTACGCTTCTTCTCCCTCTCTGCCAGGCTGGGTACGTTGGGACCAGCACTAGTGATCTGTCTCCGGCTTCCAAACGAGATTCCGAGGTTGCCCTGACTAGCGCCTCCCATGTAGCCGTACTGAGCAATATTCCAGGCCGGAGATGTGGCGCCCTCATGCTCCTTCTTGCTCCAGCTGGTAGTCGGAGATGTCGGCTTCGTCGGGCTCCATCGACCGGATCCCGAGTCACCGGTCTTTGAGCTTGTCAGATTGGGTCGAGGGGAGCCGAATCCGGAGGCATTGGACAGTCCGCGAGATCGGGTAGGCGAAGGGGTTCCACGTCCGGTACCCTGAGGGCTCATCACACCTCGGGTCTTGCCGCCAATCGGCGTCGGGAATCTGGCTGGGTTCGCGGTGTGGGCAGCTCGGCTGAATGCTCCGAGGCATTGCAGTACTTGGGCCGGGTCTTTTTGTTCGTACAAGTCGACTGTAAGGAATACATCGTGCTCTTGGAGGTTCAGAGGCGGTTGCTTGCAAGCGCGGAGGAAGTGTGAGATGTTCTCCATCTGGACGAAGGGCATCGCGGACTTCTTGAATTTGACCCCGGGCGGAGGCACCGCAAGGTTGATGAGTCTGAGAGTCACATGTCAGTTGGGTGCACCGCTGGAAAAAGCATCATTTTGACCTACTTGCACAACGCCACGCCATCCTTGAGGCTCTCGAGCAAGTCTCCGCTGGGTAGTCTCTCGCCGAGAACGCTCTCAATCCAAGAGCTGACCTCCTTCGCCGCGGCGGGCGTGTACCTCTCTAAGCGCAACTTGCGCAAATCCTTGTCTAATGACGTTACTGAAGCCATACTGTTTCGTTATATTCGCAGGTCGTGAGGACGGGATGTTGGTAGACAGGGTCGATTCGTTGTTTAATGCTTTAAGCGCTTCGCACTCGGGTTCGTAGGTGCGTTTCAGTGACGCGGCGGTTAGGCGCTGACGTCGGCGGGGCTCCGGGGATGACGGAGCTGGTACAAGATGCTGGAATCCTCTGCTCCGCGCGCGGGCGCGAGTTTGTCTCAGGGTGTTTTATAGACGCAGCTCGATGCAGTCTTCGGGATTAAAGGGATTGAGGAGAGGAAGAGGAGGGCCGACGAAAGGGCGATCGAAATGACTTGCGGGGAGAGGTGAACAATCAATATGTCGGGTGGCAGGGGAAGAATGATTGGGAAACACTGAAAGGCCCGACGAAGACCGCACTTGTGCCTTGTTGGTGGGGAAGATTTAATTGTTTATGCATCTCTTCAGCCAGGCGGGAACCTGGATAAAGGTGACAGCGCCTGGGGTCCGACGTGCCCGCCGCGGCCTTGCGGAGTGACGTGTGCGGTGGTGGCTGGTGGGGTCAATGTAACTCTGAAGCGCATTGGGCAACTGCTGTTGGCTCGTTGCAGAAACACAAAAAATACGTGGCTGAGGATATGGCGGCCCAATCATGGTTCAGCCAATAGAGCCTCGACCGAACTTCCCTGTGGCGGTGCAAATTATTTGAGCTTGACCTCATTACTTTTCCCAAACGCCCAGCAACTTCGAGATATTGAAGCCATGGGATCCTGAGCGACGAACTTTCTGATTTCGTCTCCCCCAACCTCACAGAAAAACGCCCAAATGTCTTCAACACGGATCTCGCCAATACTGGAGGCCTGGTATAAGTGGAAGTCGCTCAGACTACCATGGCGCAAGCGCTTCCTCATCGGTCCGTCCCCTCACCTCAACCATGGTTCTTCTATAAGAGGCACCGCTTCCTTGGAAACCTTCCATACTAACACGCTCGGTTCCAGGCCGTGACCTGCAGGGCTACACGTACTGGGAGTTCCGCGAACAACGAGGCGACGGACCCGGCCGCTTCCGCCGCATCGTCCACTACCCCCGATCGACATACCTGTCCGATGTGAAGGTGTCCCCGTTATGGCACCAATGGCTAAGACACACACGTGAGCACCCGCCTTCGCTCGAAGAACAGTCGAGCGAGGTCGTTAGGCAGGAGAGGATGAAGCTGCTGGCGGCGCAGGCAGACGCGCGGTGGGAGGCAAAGCCCAGGGTAATGGACGCCCCAGGGCAGGCAACAGGCCAACCGTTACCGGCCTTGAATACGGCACAACGTCAAACAATTGCGCCGGAACTGGAATCGGTAAACGCGACGACGACCGAGTCGACCGAGTCGATCCCAACGCAATCAACGCCGAAGACCAGCGCAGCGAAGAAGAAATACGGACACGATCCATGGGAGCAAGCCAAGGGTCCCGGGGAGGCGTGGCAGCCACAGGCGTGGGTGCCGCCGGCGGGGAAGAAATAGAATGGCATAAACGACGGCGATGCATCTGTATTACTAAAAGACGGGCCCATCTCCGCACATGTATCAATAATTCGATATGCAACCGTCCCACAGCCAAATTTCTCTGTCAAGACGCTTCAAGCCAAACGAGGTTAAGGTGATCTCGGTTTGCACGTCTCATCTCCGCTGATATTCCAAACGCCAAAAACGCCATCCCATATTGACCCATGACCCGAACCCACGCGCCGCGTCGGACTTGACAGACCTAGTGAGAGAGCACCGACACTTAATCAGCCTCTTCCTTCTTGGTGTCCCTGTCGACGGCGTTCCTCAGTCTCTCCTCCTGCCTCCTCCAATGGCTTCCCTCCTCGTAGTCCTTGCTTATCCTCAGCGCGCTCCTAAGCCTCTCGCTCTCCTTGATTTTGGCGTCCGCCATCTCGTGTACTTGGTGACTTTTGAAGTGCTTCCGTACCGGACCGCCGCCGCGTGAGTTCTTCTGCTTCTCGAGATCGGCAAGGAGCTTCTGGCGCAGCTCGTCGCATCGGGTCTCAATTTCTTCTTCCTCAAGGCTGCAGTGACACAAAGTGGTTAGCTACATCTGCGCAAATTAAAGAGAGGGAAAAGATAAGCTTACCCTTCGTCCTCGAGGGTATCTCGGAGGTCTAGGACCTTAACCTCGACCTCGCGCTTGCGATCGTGCTCGAGAATCTCCTTATCGGGCTGCCGTTGCTTGTGACGGAGCGAATCGGCGTCTTTCGGAGGGTACGGCGCGCCGTAGTCGCGCGGGCGCATGTGCGCGAGGTTGCGCTGGACGTAGCCAGAAGTGCCGCTGCCGCGAGGCGTGGAGAGGCCGACGTTGTCAGACATGGCGTGTGTGTATGGTGTAGCGAGACTAAAGGCGGCGAATATCTGGTTGTGATAATATGGGTATCGTGGGAATAACTGCACGCTTCGCTAGATGTATATGTCGATCGATGGTGTCGGAGAAAATCAAGGTTGGGCGTCTCTCTGTACGGATTACGCGCTGTTGGAGCTGGGGGCTGAGAGGAGAGACGTCACTACAACCTCTGGCCCTTGGCGGTACGAAAGTTCAGTTGGGAGCTGCCGTCCCCGAAGGCGGTGAATGGGGATGACAGAGGCGGCGGGGCCGTGGCGGCAGAAAAAAAGATGTGACGGTGGGATGGTGGGGTACTTTCTGCTTTGGGCGACAGGAAGACTCACTAAACGATTAAGACTCATCGATGTAAGTGAAAATCCGAGCACCTTCAATGCTGTTTTCTAACTAGAGGTAGATCTGACTGGTGGTTTTCACATAAAACAGTCCCAAAATCTCCGGAAACTTCATAAACGAATTCCAATCTTTGCAAAAACACAAAGTTATTGAGAATGCCGTCCCTCGAAGGTCTCACAGAGGGGCAACCGACCCTGGACGCGATTACCAACGCAACCCAGGAAGCCGAAGAGCTCATCTTTCCCCCAGTCACCAAGGAACACATCCTCAACTGTGCCTACGACGCCTGGTTTCCCAAATATCGCACCGTCTCAATTCGCTCCCGCATCATCAAGCTCTCCCCAGACTTCGTACAGTACATCCGTGACGACGGCATCATTCTCGCGGACGATGACGCCGCCCAGCCAGACTCAAATGAGGAAGAGGAAGAATGGGCGCCTTCATCAAACACATCCGGCGCCCCTCGGAGAAATCAGCATCTCTACGAGGACTCCGACTCCGACTCGGAGCCAGAGGCAGACTCGCGCCCGCCAAACGAGCGCTTTCCGGAGATTCACCAGGAGATCAAGGACCGCATCAAGGAGCTCGGCGGCTCCGTGGCTCCCAAGCTGAACTGGTCCGCCCCCAAGGACGCGGCCTGGATCTCGCCGCACCAGAACACGCTCAAGTGCACCACGCCCAACGACATCTACCTCCTGCTCAAGAGCTCGAGCTTCGTGAGCCACGACCTCGAGCACGCCTTCGACGACACCGTCGCCTCCTCCACGAACCGCCCTTTCCAGCCCGTCCTCGTCCTCCGCCCCTTCTTCGCGCCGAACCCGGCCCTGGAGTTCCGCTGTTTCGTCAAGCACCGCGCGCTCATCGGCCTCTGCCAGCGCGACTGGAACCACTACCCCTTCCTCGACGGCCTGCGCTCCGCCCTGGTGTCCAAGATTGAGGACTTCTTCGAGGACCGGCTGCGTTTCACGTTCCCAGACGGCTCCTTTGTGTTTGACGTGTACGTGCCGGGCGACAGCGATTCGTACGATGAGCTAGGCAAGGTGCGGCTGATCGACATCAACCCGTGGGCGCCGCGGACGGACAGCCTGCTTTTCACGTGGGGTGAGCTGCTCGAGTTCAAGGTACCGAGGCCGATATTGGGGTCCGTGGTGAATGAGGAGGCTTTCGAGGTGAGGATTCCAATGTCCGGGAATAGGGGCGACTGGAGCGAGGGTAGCGCGGCGGAGGAAGAGACGACAGACGACGAGGACGCGGACGAGGTCGTCCCTGAGCTGAGGATCGTGGAGAAGGATAACCCCGCGGCCTTCAACTTCAGTACGCCACAGTACTCGGCGCATAAGCTGCCCAAGGAGGTTGTTGACGCCAGTATGGCGGGCGAGGGCGGTTTGAGGGAGTTTGCGCAAAGGTGGAAGGAGATGACCGAGGCAGAGGGCGGTGGGGATGTATGGGAGAATGCCCCATAAGTCGGCGCAATGAGAGCATAGAACAGCGACGTATCTGAGATCCGTTAAATAAGACTCGTGCTCCAAGACTTCATTCCCAATTAATATTTCAGCATGTGTAGGGTATACGTGCCCCTATCGACCACAATGGCGTAGGGAGTTACCCTTTGGCCACTTATACCGTCTGTAAAAACCGTTGGTTTTTCGTAGGATTGAATACATCGGACCCGAGTTTCTTTGCCTGGTGTTTTTTCTGTTTCTTTTTATTTCTATCGCCCGTCTTCTTCTACCTTGAGATGATGTCACGTTCTGTTTAGCCAGCACCTTTCTTCCTCTGCCAAAAAAAAAAAAAAAAGAAAAACAAATTGTCAAGTAATGTATGTTCTGATCGATTTGTACGTGAGATGAAGCATGCGTGCGATCTTGTCCATCAGCATTTCAGAAGAACAATACGTATGCACACCTTCCAATATACAACGTCATGCTCAACTCTCGATTACATTCGGGATGAGGCAAAGGCTGTATTTTATAACACGTAATCCCCTCTAAGCGTGCGAAAATTCACGCCGAGGACCTGCTAGAAGATGAATCATCACTGCTCAATACGTACGTACACATGAACGTGTTTGGATCTGCGCGATATGAACTAAAGCTCGCCGTTAGCCATCTCACACCCCATAAACGAAAAAAAAAGGGAGCTAAGGAAAAGAAAGAGGTTTTCTTTCTATTCTCATATAGAGGAATAGAAACATAGGAATGGGAAAGGAAAAAAGAGACAAAAAAAGCTCAGACTCGTGAGAGTCCTACGCCAATATGGCTAACTCGAACTCGTGGAGTTCTCTTTTTTTTTTTGTTCAAGATGAACCGCTTGACCATGAAGGTCGGACGGAGTGCGCGCACACTCTGAGGCAAGATGCCCCGACAACTCGCCGCAGAAGCGGCCCTCTTAAAGGTGAGTGCAGGCCTTCCTGCCTCTCCAGCAGAAGGAGCACCAATCACCAAGCTTCCATTTTCCACCAAGCACATGGACCACGGGCAAAGAGAAGGGACGAAGAAAACAATCATTTTTATATATACGCAAGATGAAGGACATATACAAAGGCGCAAAGGGGCACACTCGCTGGCCCATATCCGAGGCCCCTTTCGACGTGGTCCAGTGACGTTCTCGTTAGGGTATCATATCATCAGATACAAAACATTACCATTTACACATCCAACACATGGGCCCGTCATCCAAGTAGCGGCAGCAGCAGTCGCCAAGGCCAAAGCAGACAAGAACACGCGGAACAACCCGAGACAGAGTAAGCACTTTACATGACCACACAGCAAGCCTTCTCCAGCTTCTTGAGGATTTTGACGACGATGTCGTCTTCCTGGTCCTGTTGCTGTTGGCCGCCGTGATGCTGTTGCTGGCCGCCGTGGGGCTTGCCTCCGTGGGGTTTGCCTCCGTGCTGCTGTTGGCCACCACCGTGGTGCTGCTGCTGCCCGCCTCCGTGGTGCTGCTGACCACCACCAACCTGTGGAGGCGGCGGCATCGTCGCGTCATTGCCCTGGAGGTTGATGTAGATTCTACCCGCATTCTCCTCCGTCGAGTACTTCAGCCCGAGCTCCCGGCACAGCGCCTCGATGCGCGGCTTGAGCTTCTGCACATGTCCCGTCGAGTGGTTGCCCTTGCCGACGATGGCGTGCAGGTGCTCCTGCCCCCGGTCGCGGTCGGCGCGGATGCGCTGTTCAAGCATGCGCTCCGCCTCCTCGACGAACTGGCCGTGCAAGTCGATGCAGCTGCCCGTCACGCGGCCGGCGGCGTTGTTCTCGCGGAAGATGTACTCGGACGCCTGGCGGTTGTAGTCCTCCATCTTCTGGGCGTGGCGCTTGCCCTCGTTCGAGAGCTCTTTGGCGGCGGCGCCATCGCCAGACTGGTAGGCCTGCTGAGACTGTGTGTTGCAGAAATAGTCAGACACGACGTTGGGGTGATCGTCGAGGGGCGTGGGGGTTAACGGACGCGCTCAAAACACTGGTTACGCTTGTTGGCTTCCTCACGGGCGAGGTCGCGGAGGCGGTCGTACTCGCGCTCCACATCGTCATCGTCGTTGTCGGCGTGGTGAAACGCTGTTGAACGATCGGTCTTGTCAGCACGGGGGAACTACTCGTACGATACGCAGGAAGCATCGGCGGGTGATTGTTTCCCGCGTTCCCTGTGGCGGTCGCGGTTCAAGCCATAGCTTCAGGGGTAGGAGAAACGCGAAACGGGCGGGGATGCTTACCGCGACCGCCCAAGCGGTTCATGGGAATGGAAGACATATTGGTGTGGATTGCTCAATTGGATTGAGTGTGCCCAGATGAAGCAAAACCTGACGTCAAACGACAGAAAGATGATGCAGTCGGTAGAGGGCAATGCCAAGTCTGGTCGAGACGCGGACGCAGAGGCGGTCAAGACGGCGCTAAACAAGCTTGTTTTTCGCGGGCCTCGGCCGCACAATTATGGAGACAACATCCGGCATTGGTGCTCATGCTGGCCGGGCCGGCTCCCGCCCCGGACCCGCAACATCGATAACTATTCAGCTATTGCCGCGGAAGGACATGTCCTTGTCTCCGTCCCCGTTGTCCTTGCTTCCGTCCCCGTTGTCCTTGCGGACAGAGCCTTTCCGGCGTGGATCCGGGGCAGAATTCCCACCATGCTGACAGTGCGATCTTCAGGGGAAGCAGCCGTGCGTTGCCACGGCTCAAAGACTCAAAGGCTCTCAGTGGCTGGTTGAGGCTGCAAGCTAGTGTTTGTAAGATACATCAGCGGCCGCTTGGTTCAGTGCGTTTCTCCAGCCATAAATGCTTGTACATGGCAAACCTGCGCAGAACAGATTGCCCTGAAACAAGCCAGACCCAGCGACTGGTCTGGATGGCGGTCGTGGCTGAGGGCGGCACGTCGTTCCTCAGCTCCTCGGGTCCATGGTGTTCTAGCCGTCCGAAACAAAACTCGAACATCCACGGCGGGCATGAATACCCGCAAAAGTGAGGGCAAATGGATGGCGTATCATGGATTTTCCCATTACTAAAGACAAATCGTGTGTGTGATGTGCCAAACCGTCGTTACACAAGAGACAGGCTCAGGGGTAGAATGCTTCTATGGGTCTTCTAGAACATCTCCTCTTTGGACTTCTCCGACCTCCAGTGCTTCCAACTGCAGGACCAAGGCACCCATCATCCGAACTGGCCGATCAATTTGGATTTCCATATGGAATGCCGATTTGATAGACGCAATGTGAGACCTTGGGAATAACAGCAGATGATCGTAAGAGTTCTCAAACCTAGTCAAGATACGGTGCAACGTACCTGCAGCGCAGCATCTGCTAGAGCCGGATCCCAAATCCTGCGCTGTTCTGTAAAAGGTATCTTAGTTCTCGCTTGTGCCTGCGCAATATGCAAGAGAGAGCGCGCAGAATTCTCCATCTGCCAGGTCCGCGTCGCATCGCGAAAAGGAGCTCGCTATGCCATGTGGCCTCCCTGTACCGACGCGGGAATAGTTGCTGGTAGTAGTCTCCGTCCGCCTGCCCGCAAAGATCTAGTGACAGCGCGAAATTACCTTATTTCGGATCTGAAATGTGTCCGTTGCTGGCCAAACTTCTTCTTTTGACGCTGTTGAGAGCACTGTTTTGGGAGGCGCTCTTAATTGTAGCCTTGGTTTAACGGCTGCCAACCTTAGTTGAAAGAGATGCTTTGCGTCGCCTTGCACTCTAATAAGTACGAATACAAGGCCTTGAAAGACTAGACCTGGCATCCCGGTGTGATTCGCAGCTCTGAGACAGCGGACGGCGACAGGCAGGGGATCCGGATTGCGACAAGTGATGGATTGAAACAAGGGCAACCCATTGCATTACATTTCAAACCCACCCGTCTTTTTGCCGTGGACGACGAGAAGGAGCAAGTTGCAGCAGTCTCATCGGTGTAGGATCTTAGGGGCGCATTCTCGATGGCGCCCCATTGTTCCCCCCAGGATTTCGTCCAAAATTTGGTGTTGATCGACGACACCAAACAGGTTGGGAAAACGCAGACTAGGAACCGAACGCGGCACCCCGAGATCATTGTCCGATCAGCACTCCAAGGGGGTGCTGTGCCCCTTTCTTTGGCAGAACATCAGACTGTGTCCGTGGTGTAGATGAGATTCGCAACGGCTTCTGGGCTGTGTGAACTGCAGTTGCAGACAGGGGATCGTGCTAGTGATTCTTGCCCTTGCATGGTTAACTTGCACCGGCTAACGCTCTGTATGGCTTGGTGTTTCAAGGCAGCTAAAATGGTGGGGTCTGACCGCCCCAAAATCCCATCTTGAGATTCTGATTGACTGGCGGCGTATTAAGAAATCTTTCTTCAAGATGTCAACGCGCCTCTTTGACGTGCAAGACATGTGTCGCAGTGGCGATATGTGCACCGTGTCTTCTCAGATGGTCCGCGACCGTGACAACTGAAATCACCAGAGGTAGCCAGGAACCACTGCCCGGAGAAGCCGCAGACTGTCGGCCGTTTCTGGAAGTTTGTATGCATGTTTGTTGCAAGATGACCGGTTGTGCATTCGTGACACTTGAGACCGGTGTGTCCCAGAGGATCGGAGCGCCCATCTTGTACATTTTCCATCTTGAACCAATTTGGTAGTCGACTGTACAAAGACGTCCTAGCATGCGGCTAAGGCGGTGGTTAGCTAGTCTTGTGGCGTAATTATTGGCTGGCTGCGATGATTGCCCAGCTGCTGCCATTCCCACGATCCAGGCTAAAGAGGCGTTCTGGCGACCAATCAACTATCCCTCTTCGAGTCAGGATGAACGATGTCTCTCTTTGAAAGCATCGACTTGGTCTGTTGCCGAGGGGCTCAGGTCTGTGGCTTTTTTGGTGCGATAGCCTTCCCTCTGGTTCATATCAAAGTGATACAAAGGGCGGTTGCATGTTTGAGCGAGCTCAAGCTCTTGTAAGCCATACTTGTTCCAGGACGATGGAATCGACACCATGTCCAAGTCGCGAGCAACTCAAATGCCACTGTTATCTTGTTGTCAAAGGCTGAATCCTGATTTAGGCACCTGCATGATAGCAACGAACTTGATGTGCTGGAGGCATCTAGGTGGTTGTTCACACGAGTCTGGAGGGAACTTGGACAGTGCGATTCAGCTATGACCCGAATTAAGACCTGCAGCAGCAAGACTCGAAGCGCAAGGCCCAGAGGGATGATGGATCACCTCGGCGGCAGGATGCAGTAGCCGCTGGCGGCTGAGGATAGAAGCAAACAGACGACGAACTTCATAAAAGCAAACATTTTGGCGTGGCTCGGAGGTTGGGCAGGCTCCCGTCGAGAGAACGGGATTGTGGAATGTGACGGTTGGCCGCATACCAAAGCTTGGCAGAAAACGTTCAGCTTCCAGATGGTTTCCCTAAAGAAAAAAGCAAAGCTGCAGCGTGGAAACCGCTCGCCAGCCTGCGGCACGACCTCTCTGAACAGAGACAGCTTCATGTTTTAGCCAGGCCAGCCAGCACAACCCCAGAGATTTGGTTGGAGCCAAAGCTGAGCCAGTGAAGCGCCACTGCTCCCGATTGGACGCGCTTGTAAAGTAGTCATCGATGCAATCTGCGTTTGCTTCTTGGGAATGCAGATCATGCGCCGCGAGATGGCTAACACGGAAGAATCTAAGACGATGAAAACCCAAGACTATTGAGTGGGAGGCTGAGGCTTTGAACTCGGAAGTAGTCACAGAGTGTCGTAACAAGCTCAACCTCAGTGATGGAGGAGTCCGACGCCTAGACGCAGTAATTGTACGGAAAAGGGAAGATCAGCAGGCAGGAGATGGAAATCGGCAGAATATCCAGGATTCCATGTGCCGTGTGCCATCGTCAATCTCATCTCGGGATCTGGGCTGGTGTTTATTAAACTGCGAGAAGGCAAGTGATGTCGTCGTACCTTGTACCCGGAGACGATGGCGCGTCAAGGCGGGAGTCTGGTCAGCTGCACCGTGTACGAAGCACGGCGGCCGTCCGTTGGGAACTGGGCAGCCCAGCATCGTAAGTGGATGCAGGGAGATGCTTAGGCGGAGAGGACCAGGTAGAAGCGTGGGATCACTGACATTTGGCCATATGGCGGTGGAGTCGGAGATGGTGATGGGAATGACGATGGGGGGGGGGGGGTTTCTGGCCCTGAACTGGCCTCGCCGCAAGGGCAGAAGAGTATGGATCTTGAAGGTACCGCGCAGTAGTCGACAGTAGCAGAGACATGCGGCTTGATCAGGAATGGTGATGGGTTCGCCGCGTCTGTGGTATTTTGGCCCTAAAAGAGGGATGGGCGATGGGCCGGACGGCGGCTGGCTGGCCGGCTTGTCTGTAGTTGGTTCGCGCCTTGAAAGAAGAAAGGAAATGCAAGGCGACAGGTGCCAAGCTCAGACATACATGATCCCGATCGACCCCTATTGGAGATGCAACTTGCAAGAGCTTGGTTAGGATGCTGTTCCTTTGTGTCTCCGTCCGCCAGTGCCCAATGGTTGCTTTGAGTACCGTACAGTGAGGTAGGCAAGCGGGACCTGGCTGTGCTCGATTTCCTAGCTTGGAGACGTGCAGAGTATTGGCGAATCAAGCTGTGGCCGAGAGCTTTGGGGTTGGGGTTGAATAAGTTGTTTGCTTCTATTATTTGCTTGACGGCGGCTAGACCGCCTTGCGATGCGTTTTCCTAAGTAGGCACACGGTATTGATGAGATTGGCGACGTCTTGATGCGCTGCAGCCTGCTGAATTGTTATATGGTTGGTTGTGCTTTGTGCAAGTCCGGTGATAAGCCTCGAGCAGGGCATACCACGCACCGTCGCGATGCTGGAATCATTGCCGTCAAGAGCAGCAGCAAGGAGGCCGCGGATGAAGGTGTTTCAAGAATCGCAATGGAAGCCCTGATGGAAGGAGGTTATGTTCCAATTGCAGTTTTCCAATGTTCCATCTGCCATCGATCTCCCTGGCGTTCCCTGCAGGTGGATCTCTGCTTCGTCTGGTCTGGCACTGGCAGAAGCAGAGGTGCTGCAGGTAGTCACAGAAGAAGGAAGGAGGGTGATCCTCCATGCCTTCAGTTAGATGGCTGGTGGAAGGGCTGGAGGGTTGCGTGCGGTGGTGTCCCATTCCAGCTGCCCCGACCGATTGACTGCTTGCTTGACTCTTGGTGGGAAGCACCCAAGGCAAGGCACCTTTCTTCAATTGAGGCAAGGGGTCAGGTGTTGGTCTTGGAGCAGGTTGCCCATGATGCGATGTCTCGCGCAAGTACAACCATCCGAGGCAAAGAGGCGACAGCATGTCTCTTGGAATTGCGTTCCGACGTGGTCCAGAAGCAATGAAGAGGTGGATTAACACATATTGACTGGTTCGTATTGGCAGCGGCTCGTGCTTCTCGCGCGTTCGGAAGGCAAGGGAATGAGCATATCCCGCCAGGGAGATTAATAGAGAGCGACAGAGCAGAGGCAATAGTGACGGATTACCACCTGGCTCAGGCAAGAGATGCACAGGGCCCGCCCTGTTTGCCTCGCCCGCCAAAGAAAATCCCATCTCCGAGCCTGGTCCCAATGGTCTGTGGTCGCCCGTAGCGCGAGGAGTTTTTCTTACATTAGTCAGGGCGACGAGCAAGGAGGCTTCGGGCCAGTTAAGCCAACCAGACGCGGCTGCAGACACAGGAGTCCCTGTTTCCTTGGTGTCGGGTTGTATTTTCCATCTCTCTTCAGGTACTTCAGGGACTGCATAGTAGAGTTGCGCATGCGTGGTTGGCGTTGCTGCGAGTTCCAACCTGCGGGCAATGGGACAAGGCATGGCACGGCGCGACTCCCCACAGGCTGTGGCTATTGGCTTGCCGCTCGCTGCGGTGATTTCAACGTTGCAAAGGGCTGGCTGGTGGACCCGCCGGTGGTCTGTCTCTGAGGGAATGGATGGAACCTTTTGGTCATGTCGGGTATGAGGGTTCGGAGCTCGTAGTTTTCTTTCTCAGCAAGTCCATACTCGGTTTCTGACAACGTCGGGAGTAAGCCTTCAAAGACCTTCGACCTATCAATCTGTCAGTTGAATTCTCAAGGACATTTTATGTGTACATATTGTACATGCTTGCCTCGGCTTATCATTGTCGCCGCGATGATGAACAAGGTGACACTGTAATAAGTGGTCTGGCAAATGTTTGGCCACCAACTTCTGCGAAAGAAAAAAAGAGACACACACAGCCGACAGGGGGGGCCCAGGTCAAGAACAGGGCTAAATGCACTTGGAGGCAGGTACCGGTGGATACGTACCGCAGCTCTCGACCTTGGCTTCTGGAATGCCCCCTGCTGGCCCCTGCACGACGCATCTCAATGGAGTACGTTCCTGGCAGCTGTGGATATTTCGTAGCAAGCCTCCACACCGTGCACCCGACTAATTCTTACCCCCTTTTTCTTTCAACCTGCCTGTCACCTCAGACGGACGGCGGCGACCTCACACCTCAGACCTCATCTCAGGCCCCTCTGCCGGGCTCCCTCTGAGTCCCTCACTCCCACCTCCATCAGTCCTGACACCGACTGCGAGCCCGTGGTGCGGCGCACTGGTCACTAGGAGACGCCGGCGACAGTGGATGACACCGCCCCCACCGAACCTCTGAAGCGTCGAGGATGCCCGGCGATGGCCCCCAAAAGCCCCTAGCCTTCCTTGTGCTGCCGGCTGCTTTCACCAGGGCACTTCACTTCCTCCTGGAAGAAGTGCTGGCACCACTTTCCAGTTATCCCAAGGATTGGCCCCTTCGCCAAATCACCGGCCATCCATTTTGCCTCTCCAACCTTACAGTGAACGGCACATTACGAATACCTACTGCGTATCCGTACGTATATGCACCCACTCTGGATTTCTCTGCCCACTGTCTGGCTGCCCGCGGCCCTGCCCGCCACCCATCATCGCCTGTCACTCGTCGCCTCCGTGCCCCTCGCTTGATGCGCGCACTGTATACGTGCTCTTTGTACCTCGTCTCGAACCGCATTGTCCGCCCCGGAGACGACTGCCCACCCCCTCGTCGTCCCAGTGTTCCTCGCCGACTTCTAGCTGCTGCTCCTACTACCTCTGTTACCAACCTACCTAAGCTACCTACCTAGGGAGGTAAAGTAGGAGGTTGCTGCTGGCGAATTGATGCTTCTTGCTGCGGGCTGCTACCTTAGTTACTTTACTCGCAGTACATGCTGCCGGGGTAGGTACTTTGCAGCTGCCAGTCGGGCATTCAGTCCACCTACCCAAGTCGCCCACTGTTGCTTGCGCGCCTGCTTTCCCACTTGCAACTCGCACCTAGGTGCGCTTCCCTTCCCTTCCCTACCTACCTGCCCACCTGCACCCGCTCCTGCACCATCGCTGCCACCCCTGCCACCCCTGCCCATATTCTACCCACCCTTACCCTTTCCCATCTCTCCTCTCCACATTAGAGGCACCTCCCAACCCATTCCTCTCTTTTCTCTCTCCCGTCTCTCCTGCTCCTGGTCTTTCAATCCTGTCGCGACCATCCCATCCTCCCACCGTCCGCCCAACGGCTAGTGTTTTTCTTTTCCTGTTTGCTGCGTTTCTCGAGCCGTCGTCAATTGATTGATTCTACTCTCAATCATCAAATCGAGAGGTGAGTTCTCACACTGTTTTCCTACTACATCTCTTGCCATCCAAGGAGCGAAACGCAAAAGCGAAGGCCCCAGGGCACGAGAGAGAGTGAGAGCGAGGAGAGAAAGACCGACGCACACCCACAACCCCCTCGAACTGCAACTGCTGCCGCTCGCCGCCAAACACAACACAAAACCATTGGATTAGGAAGGCGACACGGCAGAGACATCAATGAGAGACAGAACGAGACGAGAGAAAGCCGTCACCCTCGCCTCGCCCGCCCCTTCGACACCGCTGCAATACATTGCCAGCACCTCCCTCGATATCTCGACCACCCGACACACCGCACCGCATCGCACGCCGACTGGCCCGTTTCGCATTCCAGCCCCGTCCGTCCCAAACAATTCGCCCGCCTCTCACTCTCTTTCTCTCCATCGCCCATTGCCGGCACCACGGCTACCCGCGACATGGTTGGCTAATCCACTGTTATCTCTTCCAGGCTCAACGACGCATCATCACGATTCGACCCAGGATCCTCAATCACTTTAATCCCATCAATTCTTTTCTATCCGCCGTCGGCAACGACACCAGGCCGCCAAGATGGGTTGTGGAATGAGCACGGAGGACAAGGAGGGCAAGGCCCGCAACGAGGAGATCGAGAACCAACTGAAGCGGGACAAGATGATGCAGCGCAACGAGATCAAGATGCTTCTTCTGGGTACGTCAAACCCTCCTTCTCACCCGTTGAATGCCGTATCGTCATCCGATGCGACGGCATTCAATTGCACCCCGATCGGCCCACTCTAACAACCCAATAGGTGCTGGTGAATCCGGAAAGTCGACGATCCTGAAGCAGATGAAGCTCATCCACGAGGGCGGCTACTCGCGTGACGAGCGGGAATCCTTCAAGGAAATCATCTTCAGCAACACGGTGCAATCGATGCGCGTCATTCTCGAGGCTATGGAATCGCTTGAGCTGCCCCTCGAGGACCAACGCATGGAGTACCACGTCCAGACCATCTTCATGCAACCCGCTCAGATTGAAGGCGACGTTCTGCCCCCTGAAGTTGGAAGTGCCATCGAGGCTCTGTGGAAGGATCGCGGTGTTCAGGAGTGTTTCAAGCGCTCTCGCGAATACCAGCTTAACGATTCTGCGAGATAGTGAGTTTTTCCAGTCCTCGGCGCTGAGCATCGCTTGCTGACAAACCCAGCTACTTCGACAACATCGCTCGTATCGCCGCCCCCGACTACATGCCCAACGACCAGGACGTCCTGCGATCGCGTGTCAAGACGACGGGTATCACAGAAACCACATTCATCATCGGCGACCTGACGTACCGAATGTTCGATGTCGGTGGCCAGCGATCAGAGCGAAAGAAGTGGATCCACTGCTTCGAGAACGTCACCACAATCCTCTTCCTCGTCGCCATTTCTGAGTACGACCAGCTCCTGTTCGAGGACGAGACTGTCAACCGTATGCAGGAAGCCTTGACGCTTTTCGACTCCATCTGCAACTCAAGATGGTTCATTAAGACATCCATCATTCTGTTCCTCAACAAGATCGACCGTTTCAAGGAGAAGTTGCCCGTCAGCCCGATGAAGAACTATTTCCCCGACTATGAGGGTGGTGATGACTACGCCGCGGCATGCGACTACATTCTCAACCGATTCGTCAGCCTGAACCAGCATGAGACCAAGCAAATCTACACGCACTTCACCTGCGCGACAGACACAACCCAGATCCGCTTTGTCATGGCGGCAGTGAATGGTGAGTTTAGCCCCGATTGGAACCACAGAGCTGGTACAAAGCCCACAAAGAAATGAGACTAACGCGCGACAAACAGACATCATTATTCAGGAGAACCTGCGGTTGTGCGGTCTGATTTAAACACTCAAAAACGTTTGCTTTTTTTCAACAATACCCTTTACTTCTAATTGCATGACCAAAGCCAGTAAGCGTCGTGGAGGCTGGCTCATGAAATTTACTCTCCTCCCGACGACGACGAAACGGCGACCCTGCTACGGTTTCCCCAGATTCCCTTGCTTACGCGACTGTATTTTTTCTTCCTACACCTCGGCTATCCCCCCGGTATATTGCCTCACAGACTAGGCGGTACACTTTTTTTGGTTCTGCCTCGTTGGTCCGCGTTCAGGAATAGGGGGAAACTTGGGGAGGTAGCTCTGTATCAAACATGATGTTCGGACAGCAGTAGACGGAACCGCGGCGGGACGAGGAAACCCGACCATTGACGGATGGCGGCGAGTGAGAGACGGAGGACGAGATGTGGAAGCCCGGACGGATGGACAGCAAGAGGAAAAGAAGCAATGAACTTGAATGCATTTGAGAGAGAGTCCGATGGACGGAAGGCGGTTAAATATTCTGTTTAATTACGAAAGTCTCCTTATTCCTCACGTTGCGCGCAGGTCGAGAGACTCCTTGAACCTATGCTTTTGCCGCCCAGCGACCTGTATTTTCACTGTGCGCCTTTCCAGTCTGTAGTCTCATTTTAACCAGCATCTGTGCAGGCAGCGACACTGGGTATCGTAGCATCACCAAGTCTACAGTATGCACTACACGAAGGTTCCGTCTCGGTGCGGCCCTTATCCGCAGATTTACCTATGATAGCCCTCAATCCACCCACTGGGGTTTGAACGTAGTCGAGAAATTTTAGTTGCTGTAGGTAGCCCAGTCCAGACCCGACGCTATAGTAGACCTCCGGCGCGGACGGCCATCTCCGTTTTCCGTCCCCAATTTCGCCGTTCGCGGCATCGAGACCGCAACCGCCGCTTCCGTCTCTTGGGGTGGACGACGTAGATCTACGTAAGGCTAGTCCCGAGAGAAAACGACCTACCTTCCCTAGCGTAACGTAATGCCAAAGGGATTTAGCCTTTCGACTCGTCGATACTGACTCCTCTGCCTTCTCTCCCCTTCTTCAAGGGTCCTGCTCAGTCCCAGAGGGACCTACTTCGTAACTCCCTCCCGAGAGATCCCCTCGCCCCCGCCACACGCACACACTCACAAGTCCGCGCCCGCGGTTTTTTGGTCTGAAGTTTGGATTTAAGCTTGGGAAGGGGAGTGAGGGTGAGGTAATGATGGTGTGCGTGCATATGTATGTGTGTGTGTGGCCGAGGATGGAGCTCCACATCCAATGGTTAAGCTTCCTACAGTTCGACACGGACGTCTTCTCACATTATCATTTTGACGTTGGACATGCAGTTGGATGAAGAGCAAAAACTCTCTCCCACACGTCGCCAAGCGGCGGCGGCGTATCTTGCTGTACGTTTGACGGAGTGGCGCAGCAAGTTTTGAGACTTGCGACAATTCTGTGAGTTCGTCTTCCTGATGCGGTTGAAGACACACACACGATAGTCGACATGGGGTCTCTCTCAACTTGACGGTTTCTTATAAGAGAGGCTCACTCCTGCAGCTCTTCTGAATCTCTAGCGCGCGGAGCAGCTGCAGGAGCTGTTGCTACAACACGTCTGTTATTGGTAGGGGTCCGGTTTTCGCCCAACCACACATATAATACTGTACCGTCTGATATTGGGTCTTTTACCTTAATTGAATGTTGGATAATGGTGTGCGAACCGGGGGCTGGCTTTGATCCCTTCTCATTCTGTCCCTCTCTCCATCCGTTTGTTGGACGAAATTTTTCTCAAACATGTCGCAGGATTTGTTGTTCGCCGCTAGGTTACAAGTCCAAGTATCTTCAGTGATATTTGGATGTTGGATATTGATTGATGTCTTTTTCCGGGAAAAATTCTCTTTGGTTGCGTTGCATGTTTGGTGACCCCTTTCATTTCGTTCCCTTGCGTAGGACCTTGGTTTTTTTTGGTCCTTCTCTTGCTTGCTGCGACCTTGTTTGCCAACCCAACCACCCCCTGGAACCAGCAAGTCGGAGAATTTTTGGAACGCGCAACGACGGTGAGAGATCTGGACCCCGTTCATTCCGCCCCTGGGCTGAAGAGTCTGTGAGAGCCCCCTTCCGGAGAAGGCAGCCGAACAGAGAGCAGCAGTGAGGTGAGATAGAGTTGTGAGGGGAGAGGGGTGGACTGTGGGGTTACACTCTTCTGTTTCATAGTGATTACCATACCACGGTGAGGTTGAGAAGGCAAGGCAGTGAGAGGCAGGTGATGGGCATTTTGCCCGGTATTATCTCATCATCGCCGACAGCTTTCCTTCGGCATTAAGGTGTCGACGAGAAGCTGGGGTTGGGGACACAACCATCGGGGACCTGCCGCGTGTTGGGCGGAGGCGAAGATCCAGAGTTTCTTTCGGGCTGATGTGGATGGTTTTCTGCTCTCAGATCCCCTTTGCACCCCCCCCCCTCCTCACGTCGAAATGTCACATGGGACGAATGATATAGACTTTTGTTGGTCGCCCTTGGTGGTGAGATCGCCTTGTGGTTTGGTTTTTCCTGCTCGCCATTATACCCGTGGCAAACCCGTGGCAAACCCGTTCTGAGCAAGCAGCTGTGGGTGTGAAGCAAAGCAAAAGGGTTTTCTACGTGTTCTTCGCTAGGATCGAGCCGAATCCGAAGACACGCACTTCTCACCATTATCACCGATTTACTTTCACGTTATCGCCGAGTTACCTGAACAGAAGGGATGCTGGTTGGATGGGCTGAGTGTGCCGTTGACTCTCACATGGGATCTGGCCGTTAAATCGCATGTGCTTGGGCTCCAAGGGAGGGAGAATGCGCCCCAATATGGCTCGCCACCGTGAGGCGCGTTATATCGAGTGACGCAGGCCGCTGGTGGCCTTTCCCCCTTCCTACGACGTCGGACGTCAGACGATTCTGGGGCGGGTTAGGTGAGCGACGGTTCAGGATCGCACCGCTGGGCATACGTTGGATATAGGTGACCGGAATATTACAGGCAACGAAAAAAGCCTTGACCTTTCCCGTGTCGGGTCTGCTCCGCCGTGTTAGTGCCCGTCTGGGACCCAGCTGAGGCGCGATGCGAGGCGGAGCATGGAGTAAAGACACGGCCAGTGAATCCTGAACCCTGGTTATGATGCGTGATCACTGTAGCCTAGTTTGAGGAACGAAAACCCGGTGTGAGAGATGCAGTAAGCCAAGAGGTTGAGGTCACAGAGACAAGCTGCCAGCTGACCGGCCCCAGTATGGGGAGCCCTGGTTCACGGCATGCTCCGCTGCAATGGTACACGACGAATGCATGCTTGATGTATGAAAGAACCGTGGTATCAATCTATATGTGTGTGTTCAGTATGCACGCCCATTAGCCTCGCCCAAGGTAGCTGTCAACTCAGCTCCTTTTCACGCGTAAAAGTGTATGTGTGCGTGATGATTGTACGAGGTGAACCAATCCCAAAAAAACAAAAACTAATGCTTCCCATTGCCTTATGCTTTGCTGTTATTCTCTGATGACCGTATGCCTGCCTGGTGCTGCAGGGAAATCCCAAGCTCCCCATGTCTGTATGTGTGTGTGTGTCCCTCTGTCGTCATTGGGTCGTTTTCGCATTGGTCTGTTGGTCTCCGTTCTCCATGTGTTCGCATAGACGGTGCCGCCCTACCACCACGCAGGTGCCAAGTGTATATTGGGAGGGAGAGCGAGTAAGTCGGGCGCCCATGCCCGCGTGTTCTCAAATGCAAAGTGGTACGATGATGATAGAGAAGCTTTGTCATCCACGGCATCGTGACAGGGAAAGAACAACATTTTGCCCGACTGCATCGGAGGACTGATGCGGGTTGGTAATTGGTCACGGTGATGTTGCTCAGGCCGTGAACATAATCATCGTCGGCCGCTTTTCTCGGGCCAGTATGTGGAAGACGCAAAGAAGGGTCGATTAAGAGTGAATCGTGAGCCGACTCTCACGGTCCGTCGTTCCCGTCTCCCATCGCCGCCTCCGGCACGGAGCCCTCGCCGTCTTGAGGGTGCTGACTCGGGTCATGGCCCGCCTGCTGAGCCAGAAAATCGGCGTACTCGGCGCTAGCCAGCGCTAGCTCCCGCGCCGCCGTTTCGATGCGGAACTGGAACCGAATGTTTGGATCGTCACTTCGGACCTCCGCCATCGCTCTGTTGAGTGCATCTCTTGTGAACTGGGCCACTGTGTGGTTGCCGCCTGGCTGCCCGAAGCCGCTAGGGCCTGCGGGGACCATGCCGGGAGCCATCGGCGCTGCGCCGGCAAAGCTTGTGTTTGCAGACACCTGAGGCGGCATCTGGACCGCTGGCATGTGCTGAGGGAGGTTGTTTTCTGCATTGATGTCGGTTAGCTCCCCGTATCTTCACCATCTCGTTCGTTCTCTTGAAGCGATACATGTATACTTACCATGAAAGGAACATCTTGACCCGCTCGCATTAAACCAGCAGTTGGCACAGCTGCCGCACATCTGGCCATTCACCACAACACAGCCGTTCCACGGGCCGTAGCCTTTATGGCAACTCTTACAGGGGCTGGCGGTCTCCTGGCCAGAGACATGGGCTAGCAGAGCCTCGACATTGCTACGCCTCTTTAAGTTGAGGTTTTGGTCTCCACGTCTTTGTACCGCAAGGCGGTGCCCCTCGTTGTTGGCTAGACGTTTTGCTAGAGCACTGTCGATGACCAGCTGATGGTAGCCGCTCTGCTTTGCCAGGTCTTCAGCGGTCAGGGGAATATCTCCCGGGCCACCATGGCCGCCTTGACTGCCCATGTGAGCTTCCATGGCGAACTGTGCCGGTAGGCCGTGAAGATCGGGATGTATGTCCGAGTCGGGAGGGGGAGGGCCGTTGGCCAGGATACCCGCAGCTGCGAGGTCGAAGGCGTTCGGGTGGTGCTGCTGGTGGTGCTGCTGCTGATGTTGGTGGTGTTGTTGAGAGGTCGTGGGAGGAGGGGGAGCGGTTATCTCGTCGTCATCTTCGTGCTCAGCTTCGGCCTCTGCATCGTGGGCGAGCTGTTCGAGCTGGTGGTCGACGGCGGACGGGGGGTGTCGGCTGGCTGCGGCGGTGGCGCGGGCAAGGGCTTGGGGGTCCCGCTTGATGCCGGCAACGGCGGCGGCCTTGGTCACCTTGTTTGGGCGGCCACGAGGAGGTGGACGGCTTCCGCCTCGGGCACTCATGGAGGGTTGGTCGGAAGAGAAGGGCACGGCTGAGAGCTGCCTTTCTGCGATGTGGACTAGTAGCTAGCTGATGGGAGCTGCCTGTGGCCGGGCTGTCGGTGATGAGTGGCGTTGCAAGCGGACAGCTGGTGACGGCTGGAGATGATGGTCGTGGTCGTGGTGGTGAGGCGTTGGGGTCGTTTGGGAAAGCTCTGTTGGTTGAGAGCGGGAAGGAAGCTCACACTGCACCGGTTGCTGTTGGCCGCGCTGGCAGGTCCCACTCTCTGCAACCGCTTTGGTGTGGCAGCACGGTCCAGACGTTCACTTTCTTAAGTCGATGTTTGCTTTGGCAGTAATCCTAGCCTCAGCTGCATACTTGGAGATTCTTTGAGATATTTGTGTTTTCAATGACGTGAGAGCTCCTGGTGAATTATTTTTATTGGATATTAAACCTAGACTGTGGAAGCGAGCAGTCCGCGCCATGGGGCTTTTCGAGCCTAAGCCTGAATACCTTGATACTCTTCCTTGCCCAATGCATCTAACCGAGCTTACAATCCAAACGTCCCTCTCGATCCTTCGGTAGGTGCTTATCGCTATCAGAGCTCCATCAACCACCTGAATCTGTGAGGTGATTGGCTCGAATCGACCAGGGAAAGCAAGCTTTCGAGCCGTCGCGCATCTTGGGACAGCAGCAAAGTGCAGTCCCGGTCCCGAAAGTCGATCCCTCCCAAAGAAATTTCATCGTCATCGTCAAGCAGCATCAACCTCCACCGTCACGATAGCTCACGGCAAACCTCGCTCCTCCACGCAAGCCACCCATTTTAAAACACCCCTACACAACCACAATGGACGCGTATGTATAACCCCGCACGCAACTGCTGGAACAGCTGCAAAATCTGAGAAAGGGAATATCGAACTAAAGCGCATCTTTCTACAGTCTTACCAAGGCCGAGGAGACCCAGCTCCAGCAGAGGCTGCAAAAGCGCCAGGTCAAGGAGTTCATGAACGTATGTTGCACATATTCACCAATCAGTCTTACGGGCTGCAGTTGCGCTCTCATGTCGCAAATCTCTCAGCTTGGAAAACAACGGCGCTGACGTCTACCCCTCATAGCTGTTCGGTAACCTCGTCGACCACTGCTTCACCTCCTGCATCGACGACTTCACCTCCAAGTCCCTTTCCTCCCGCGAGACCGGCTGCATCTCCCGCTGCGTCCAGAAGCAAATGTTCTCCCAGCAGCGCCTGAGCGAGCGCTTCCAGGAGCACAACGCCCAGATGACTGCCCAGATGCAGCAGAACCAGTAAACGCTCTGCCAACAGAAAAAGGCACTGGCCGTAAAAAACCAATGAAGCATATTATCAATGAGAGAACAAACGAAAAAAATCCGGAATGGAAATGCTAGCGGCAGGCCAAAGGTTGGCTTGCACGCATGTGTAATACTATCCAGCACCACGACCAAGCTGGACGCTGTGGGATACGAATAACCACTGGAGTGGTTCGTAGACATGGCAAGAGAAACCGGTGAGTGTGGCGTTTCTATCATTAGATGTCGACACCCCGTGAGGGAGGTTTCTTGTACAATACTTTCTCAAAAGGCTGGATAGACGTGGTGGCATGGCATCTGCGGGTGTGAAAGACACCAAATTTATAGCAATCGAAGAAATCCTACTCCATCCACTTCACTAAGACGTGCTCCGACATTCACAACCATGCTGCTCACAGCATGCACCAAAAGGGTGTTGTTCCCTGCTTGGGTATCCGCTGATTTAATTCTACACCAAATGAGATCCAGTGGTTGCCGGAAAATGTACACTTTCATCCTATACACATCAACGCCTGAGCCATGTTTTAATCTTGAATCCCCCCTTTCGTTCCCTGGGCTACGAGGCCGCTCATATCGTGACTGCTACAATTAATCCTCCTCTAGTTCTTCGCTCAATACATCCCTCACAGCCTCCAGTTGCGATAGCACCTTGCTCTCGAGCAGGTTCTCTGGCTGTCCGTTATCGCCGGATGCGCCCGTCTTGGTGCTCTTCCACTCGACTTCGCGCTGGCCCAGTGGCAGGAGTCTGTCGCGGAGCAGCTTTCGGCTGGAAAGCCAGAAGTCGATGTTCTCCAGTAACGAAGCGGCATCCCATTGAACCTCGGGGATGTCTCTGTTGTTTGCAGTCCGCAGAGCGGCAATGACACGGGTCAAAAGCGCAAGGGAATGAACCTCAGAAACGGATAGCAGGGTAACGTAGTGAGGCGCTTCTCTAGACGCGGTCCGGCTGGCCCCGGGAGCCTCAAAACGGTCGACGCTAGACTTGAGCAGGAGAGGGAATTGGTTCAGGACGTAGGCAAGTTCGGGGGCAACGGTTCCACCCAGGGCTGTAAGCAGATTCAGCAGCAAAGGAAGTACGCCCTTTACCCAGATGCTATAGCATCGCTGTGGTCCGATGGCTTCTGAGAAGGGGGAGATGTTTCCACGGCGCATGAAATTTGTGATGCCAGCCGATGTCAAGTGGCTCAGCAAGCCGTCGCAAGCCATCTGTTCTGCCACAGCCGGGAGTGTCGAGAGCTCCAAGAGGAACAGCAAACTAAGCTCGCCGTAGATGGGGTCGTTGTTGACGGCAAGCTTGTCGGCCCATGAGAAGAGCGATGTTGCAGCATGCATGGCGTCATACGATGCCATGATGTTTAGAATCTGTGTCTGGCATTGGTCGATTATCGGCATATTGAGACAAGCTTGCAGGATGGCGGTAAGGAGAGCCAAATCCTCGGGCGCTACGGCAGCCTCGGTATCGTGAACAAGAGCGACAAGAGTCCTGAATCCCTTGGCGACCACTCTATCCAGCAGATTCAAAATTGTTTGGGTGAGTATGACGGAGAATCCCTCGCCGCCGTTCTTGGACGCTCCAAGGCCCTTTTTCTCAGCTGCACTGTAAGCCCGCAGAGTGACGTAGATGGTCTTGAGCATGGTTCGGTAGTACGAGATAGATCCCGGGTTAAACGGCTCCTCAACTCCGCTAACAATAGTGAAAAGCGTTCCAAGGACCTGGTTGACATCGTGGGACGAAATGGGACGACCGACAAGACGCTGAACGAGCAGAAGACTGAGGTCGGCACGCTCCTCGACAATGCGCATGAAAATGTTCTCGGGTCCTTGGTTTGATCGGTTCGCCTCAAGGCACTGTTGAGAGACCTGGAGCATCTGCTTGGCAATAGTCTCGTTCTCCGGAAGACTGCTGCTCAGTTCAAGTAACAAGAATTCCCAAGCGTGGAACAACGACTGCAAAGAGTTAGTACAAACTTTTATAGCTCAAGGGAAACTCACAATTTGCGCGTCAACGAGGGACAGGTTTGCGTTGGCAATGCCCATTTCGTTGCAGAAACCGCTGTTGCGACGACCATGCCAGCTGGGGTCGAAGCTTAGCATTTCAGTAGCACTTTCCAGGTCGTAGAAGTAGCTTCTGCCAAGCTCACCAGGCCTTAGAGCCGTTCGCTTAAAGGCTTCCAGAGAAACTCCAGGGTATTTGCTGGTGAAGTTCTTCGCAAAGTTGGTGTGAAGGGAGTTGTTGTAGCTTGAGACTTCGACACCATCGCGGAGATAGTAGTCGAGGTCTGACACCAGGCTCTTGGCGAATACATCAGCGCCACCCATCTGACGCAAATGGTAGAGCTGCATGGCGAAGATTTCGGCAATGTAAGCAGCCATCTTTGCATCGATGGCAGCCTTGACGGCGTCCGTTTTGCTGGTGACTGTGAAGCTGTTGAGGTCCTTGACGTAAAGACGCAAAGAATCTAAGAAGGCTGAGTCCTTCTGCATGGTAAAGATAGTCCAGGGCCAGTGGTTCTGGGATGATGCTACAAAGTCCAGGATACGAAGCGCCTCCGCAATCTCCAGTTCCTTGATCTTTCTCAGCTTCGTGAACGCAGTGGCAAGGACGGAATTGGGGGCGGATGAAGCGTCCTTCTTGCCGCCCTTCAGAGCATCTCTAGGCGTCTTGCCAGTCAGCAGGCAGTTCGACAACCATGTTTGACGGTTTTGAACAATTGTCGAGAAGAACTTCCATGTGGTTTGCACGTCCCTGCTAACAAGGAAGGGTTTATCGAGCCTTGACAGCACCTGAATGAACGACCGAGACAGCAGAGGACCAAGATATCCTAGAAGTGATGGAGGGTCGTCATTGGCTTTGGCTGCGCTCAGAACCAGCGCCTCGAGGAGCAGAAGAGCCGGTCGCCGGAATTGCTCGCATATGGCGCAGAGCCTCGCGAGAATCGACGATGTTTTGAAAAGATGATCCTCAAACCTTGCTGATGGTCGTTCGAGGTAGTTGGCCACACGCAGCAGCGTTGTCGTGAATTTGAGGGTCGAGATGAGTTGGTCTTGTGCGGAAGCTAGCCTGTCCTGATAGAGTGTTGAATCCGGGATGTGCAAACCGTTGACAAGTGTAGCCAGGAGCGGCTGGAATCGAAGAGAGCCAGTAGACGGCGAGAGGAACGAATCAATGATGTAGGAAGCGGCAGGCTCCAAGCACACCGTCAGGGTCTCTGAGTTATCTTTGTTACCCATACCGTAAGTGTGAGAAATGATGCGGTCCATCACCGGAACCACATGGCGGATGAGTAGAGTTCGGTGTAGTTCTGAAGCAAACCGCCATGTTGACGAAGTCTCGAATACGTCCACAGCGGCTTGCGCGATGGCCAGGCTGACTTTACCGAGCACCTTGTCTGCTACGCCAAGCCACACATTATTTGATACTTTCTGGCGACCAACTAGCTTGTTGCCCGACTTGCGCTGGACAGCACTGCTCTTGACGCTGTCAATAAGGCTGTCGAAGAGGCGAACAGAAGAGAGGAGCAAGTCGAAGCGATCACCAACAAGATCCAGGTTGCCTGTGATCTTTGCCAGTTTACCAGCTTGAGCATCGGAGTTCAAAAGTCCGCAGCGGGCCAGGTAAGACCACACCCTAGTAGGGCACAAGGGCAGAATTGCATGCAAAAACTGGACGCAGGAGTTGAGCACTGTGATGCCCTGGCCATCAGTTGCCTTGTCGTCTTGCATGTAAACGTCCATGGTCTCGCACACAACAGCAACCAGATCCTTGTTGCCAGAAATGTGCTTGCCAATTTCTTCCAACAACTCCAATCCAGACTTAAGCGAATCGTCACCGCTGAGTCCCTGTTGCTCAGACTTGAGTACTTCAGCGCGAAGAAGAGTAGACAACAGAACGATAGTCTCCGCCGTTTCCTCTGGCTGGAAGCCATCTAGCTCGCTGCGGTAAATCTCGGGCGAGAGCTGTACCTCCAGTCTCTTGCCTAGTAGAGCGAGCGCTGAGTGCTCATATTCCATCAGAACAACTCGCCCCGTATCCGTGATGAAGCGTCCATAGGTTTCCGCAGGTATCCTGAATGAGTCATCGAGTCGAGTCCTCCTGTTCCATGCGGTCGCAGGTGTGAAGAGTGGGATATCCTCCAGGAGGCAGAAAGTGTTGGTGTTGTCTTCCTCTTGGGCCAACTCATATTCTTGGTAATCGTCAGGTAGGATAAAGGTGAGAGTTGGGGTTTTGCGCAAAAGATTGACCACAATATCTGAACGACCATCGGCAACAGTGCAGTTTGCCAAAGCACGACAAATATTGAGAAAGGGCAACAGCTCGAAAGGGTAGCGGCTTAGTGCTTGGTGGAAGTAATACTCCAGAGTGGTGGCATCTTGAAGTACTTCACCCAGAACATCGTTCGCGGGTGCAAGGACAGGCTTTGCCAAGTCCCAGTATTGTTGACCAGCCGAAAGAACTGACAGAAGCGAGGTAACCGAGTCAGACTGGTATCCCACAAATGGGTAGGTAGCCTTCAGGAAATCAACAAAGGCAAGGCGTACCCTCGAGCTGATGAGCGACGTGAAAGCGCCCTCACTCAAGCCACCGATAGCAAGCGCCATCTCGGAGACAACCTCATACGCCCGCCCATTGGATGTCACAGCTACTGCGAGCTGCTCCACAACCTGCATGTCCTTATCAAGGCCAGCGCCTGTCAGGAAGATGTCGAACGACTTGCCGTCGAGAGAGACGATACTACCGGCCGAAAGTCGACGACTAGGCGTAGGACGGATCAGCACACCAGCTTCGAATGTCTCTTGGGAGCGCTGGTTCTGCAGAGCGTCTCGCTTTTCGATTCTTTCGTGATGCGAGACAAACATGCGGTGAACGATAACAGTCCAGGCAAAGATGACGGGGCTTTGACTTTCGCAATCGGCGTTTGCAGCTGCCAGGATTGCGTTGTGTACTGTCTCGAGGACAGATGGTGCAGTAATGTAAGGATCCTCGTCTCCGCGATACTCGGGTGTCTCCTCCGAGAGAGACTCTATGGATCTCGACGGGTTGAGCATTTTGAGTGAAATCGCAGTTATGAGCGATCTGAGGGGCATGATGAGTGAACCAATGCTCTCATTTGGCTGTTTGCTGTTAGCTTCGTTCCTTAAAGATAGTATCAGTAAACTTGCCGCAGTGATTCCGCTGAAGAAACCGTAGCCCTCCATAAGAGCGAACCATTGTCCAACAATCGCGCAGGGCACGAACGCATCGCCGTTTCCATCTACGGCCTGGAAAACCACCGATAGAGCGTGCACAGTTTCGGTCAGGACCGTCCGCACCCACTCCAACTCGAGTTCCTCAACCAGTAAGTTCTTGTCTTCCAGTACGGAGCCCAAGCCCTCCGCCAGTCTTCCAGCGGAATCTGTTACGAATTGGAGGTAGGTTGTGAGTAGGTCGGCCAGGTATTTGGGGCGATCGGTCGCGGCAAGCAGTCTCGGAGGTGTTGATGGCGCATCGACAGTCGTTATCTGGGTCGAAGGTTGCGTGTAGAGGAGATTTTCGTGAACCAAATCGGCTGTCATCAGGAAATTGCGGCGTTCAGCGAGGTACGTCTGGAAGATGCGCTGTCGCCTCGTATCGTCCTTCTCGAATTCAGCCCAGATGGCTTCGGCATCCAGCGCCGCCCCAGAAAGCGGGACCAGGGATGAAGATTGAACATTAGCAATGCCGGCGGCTTCCTGCAAGTTGACCGCGTCTTGCGTAGAGAGAGGGCCTGTGAGGTGGCTCGCTGGACGGGACTGGAACTCGACAACGGTCGCTCGAAGCGCGGCGACGAGGTTGACTTTTGCATTCTTGCTCAACCATTGCGCATCCTCCTTGATGACCTTGATATCAAATTTGTCATTTGGCGTGGGGGTAACGTGGATGGCGGCGGTCTTGGTCTCGAATTCGGTCTTTGTGGAATCGCTTGGCGGCGCGAAGGCGGTGGCCGGGTCTTTGATGAGGGATCGCACGTATTCGTCTTGCAAAAACTGTATCACAGCTTTGGTTTTTCGTCGCGTATCGTCCTTGTCGGCTAGAGCAGCAGCGACGAGCTTCCAGGAGCTGATGCGTGGTCAGTTGCTGGGCATCAATAAAGTCAACAAATAGCACGGCTACCCACATGACGATGTTGTCTCCATTCAGACATTCCTCCAAAGGAGGAAAATACAGACGGTCCGCCACATTCGCCATTGCCGCAGAGGTCGATTGGGCGAAGCGATCAGGATCCAGTCTGCATCAGGCGAGGCTGCGATGAGCTATGTTGCCTGGGATGCGAGAGAGAAAGCAAGTCGACGCGCTTGTACACTTGGACCCGCGAATGCTTTTGCAGCCTTTCTGATGGTGGTTGGCTGGAGCTCAACTTTTTTGGGAGCTCCAATTCCTGGGTTTTTCCGACAGATGAGTCTAGCCTTTCCCGGACTAGCGCTCCCCAGTACACGCGGTACGTACCGAAAGCTCAATGAAAGAAATGTTCAGTTTGGTCAACTTTCTCATTTTCACAGCTTTCAGAGGTTCAAATTTACAGAATGACTCAGAAAAATTGTCATTTCATCCTCGCAATGTTCCATCACTATGTAATTGAAATATAAGCAATTAGGAGTGGTTGAAAGCCCAAGTGCAGAGTCTGGGGATTGCCTGTGTGACCAAATAGGTAGCCCCGGGGGAACCGGGATGCGATAGCGGCGGGGCACTCTATCAGCGCTTGCCTCCGGCACCGAGGCGCACTGTCTTCTACCGCCAGTTTGCTGGTGGACGCACAGTAAGGTTTAAGCTCCGACATACGGTACCGTCTTCCTTCCTCAACCGCCTTTTCATTTGTACTGCAAACCGTCCCGTTGACTCACTTCAGTCAATCTACACTCACAACTACCGGTATCTTCAACTACTGGTACAACTATCCTCGAGATAGAACGACCACGAGCTCCCAATTGACCCATTTTTCCGAGGCTTGAGTGCGTTTCCAAGATGCCGTCTCTCGATATCATCGATCACTCACCCCACCACCCGGACCCGTCACCACCAATTCCGACGGCATCCAACTTGATTCTCATCGACAATTACGACTCTTTCACCTGGAACGTCTACCAGTACCTGGTTCTCGAAGGCGCAAACGTCACCGTCTTCAGAAATGACAAGATCACGCTCCCTGAGTTGATTGACAAGAAGCCAACTCAATTGATCATTAGCCCTGGACCTGGACATCCCGAGACCGACTCTGGCGTTAGTCGAGATGCCATTAAGCACTTCGCCGGCAAGATCCCCATTTTTGGAGTTTGCATGGGTCAGCAGTGCATTTTCGATGTCTACGGAGGAGAGGTTGGGTCCGCAGGAGAATGGCTCCACGGCAAGACGTCTCCTCTGACACATGATGCCAAGGGTGTGTACGCTGGCCTGCGCCAAGGTCTCCCGGTCACCAGGTACCACTCGCTCGCCGGCACTCGTGTTACTCTGCCGAGTTGCCTCGAAGTCACTTCCTGGGTTGCCACGGCAGACGGCTCACCGGGCATTATTCAAGGTGTTCGACACAAGGAGTACACGATCGAGGGTGTTCAGTTCCATCCCGAGAGTATTCTTACCGCCGATGGTCGTACCATGCTTCGAAACTTCCTGCAGCTTCAGGGCGGCACTTGGGAGGAGAACGAGAAGCTTAAAAAGGGCTCCGCTGCGAGTGGTGAGTCCAAGGTGGTGGCCTCCGCGCCAGCGAAGAAAAACAACATCTTGCAGCAGATCTACGCCCACAGGAAAGCATCCGTTGCCGCTCAAAAGTTGATTCCCTCGCAAAGACCCGCTGATCTCCAAGCCGCCTACGACTTGAACGCCGCTCCGCCTCAGGTCTCTTTCGTCGACCGCTTGCGTCAGACCCCGTTCGATGTTTCCCTCATGGCAGAGATCAAGAGAGCCTCGCCTTCTAAGGGTATCTTTGACATCAACATCAACGCTCCTACGCAGGCAAAGAAGTATGCTCTTGCCGGCGCCAGCGTCATCTCCGTCCTTACCGAGCCAGAGTGGTTCAAGGGAAGCATCGAGGATCTTCGTGCCGTCAGACAAGTTCTGAATGGCATGCCCAACAGACCAGCTATCCTTCGCAAAGAGTTCATCTTTGAGGAATATCAGATTCTTGAGGCAAGACTGGCCGGTGCCGACACCGTGCTTCTGATTGTCAAGATGCTGGAGACGGAGCTGCTGGAGAGGTTATACAAGTACTCCCTGTCATTGGGCATGGAGCCGCTTGTGGAGGTGCAAAACGCCGAGGAGATGACTACTGCACTGGAGCTGGGCGCCAAGGCCATTGGTGTCAATAATCGCAACTTGGAGAGCTTCGAGGTCGACATGAACACAACGAGCAGGCTGAGGAGTATGGTGTCTGAGAACACCGTAATCTGTGCCCTTAGCGGTATCAACAGCCACAAGGACGTTCAAATGTGCAAGAATGACGGCATCAACGCCATTCTCGTTGGCGAGGCTATCGTCAGAGCCCCTGACACCACCAAGTTCATCAGAGAGCTGTGCTCCGGCTCAGACGCCGAGCCTGAGCCGGTTAAGACTCAACCTTTGTTCGTCAAGATCTGCGGCACGAGGACGCCAGAGGCTGCTCTGGAGGCTGTGAAGTCTGGTGCCGACTTTGTCGGAATCTGCCTGGTTCCTGGTGCCAAGCGCTGCATATCCGATGAGACGGCCGCGGCGATTTCAGAGGCAGTCCACTCATATACGCCTGCAGCGACCCGGCAAGAGTCAAGGATACCCACAAAGTCTGCAACAGACTACTACACGGCGTCGGTCTCCAGACTATCAAGCTCTCGCCCGCTGCTCGCGGGTATCTTCCAAAACCAACCACTGGACGAGGTCTTGGAGAAGCAGAAGCGCTTCAACTTGGGTATTGTACAGCTCCATGGAAATGAGCCTATCGAGTGGGCAAACCTCATTCCCGTCCCCGTCATTCGCGCGTTCAAACCCAACTCCATCGGCCTAGGTCTGCGCGGCTATCACACCATCCCATTGCTCGACTCCGGTGCGGGCTCTGGTAAGCTTCTCGACGTCTCTAGCGTCAAGGAAATTTTGGCGAAGGACCCTGAGCTGCAGGTCATTCTGGCGGGTGGTCTGAACCCAGACAACGTGATCGAGGCGGTCAAGGCAGTTGGAGAATTTGGTGATCGCATCGTCGGCGTTGACGTGAGCAGCGGCGTTGAGGAGGACGGCAAGCAGAGCCTGGACAAGATCAGAACATTCATCAAGAATGCGAAGGGCTTCAGGTAGAATGTGAATGGCCATGAGCAAGAAAAGTGATGAACAATAGACAACTACGTCTCGCAAGAAAACATCATGCCCCATTATCGTCTCATCATCACCAAACTGGAAGTCATACTCAACAACCACCTTCCAAGTGCTGGCTCGTGCCTACTTATTTATCTTCCTGGTGGCTCCCACTCAGCCTTCTTTTGGAGATAAATAGTCTGCCCAGCTTGAACAGTGATTTTCTTTTCTTCCCTTCCATCGCGTGAAGATCATATCTGCACAGCGAGGACACAGTGAGATCGGCGATATTTCAACAACATCAGAACGAATCGTCCCAAGAAAAGCAACCACATACCTAGCCCGGAAGACAACGATGGTGGCAGGTATCTTCAAGGACAGGGTTCTCGCGGCCGCTGGCAAAAACGAGCACGAAGTTGAGAAACTCCAGACATGGACCCAGATGCGGAAGGGACGGTTCTCACTTGACATGGACGACTCGGTCACGCACCTTCTCTGTACGGATGAACAATTAAAAAACAGGAACAGGAACAAGAGGAGTACGTCTCAGGTTTTCATATCACTCTCCGTAGCCTCTTAGCCCGGGCCTTTCCTGTTCAGGGTGGCAAACTGTCCGCGTTTGGGTAGAGTACTAACGACTGTGTTTTGCGATTCCAGTTCAAGAAGCCATGCAGAAAAACAAGGTCAAAGACAAGAAGATCAAGATCAAGGTCGTCCACATTGATTGGTTCACATTCTCCTGCACTCACAACAAGAAGCTGCGCGAATGCGACTATGACTTCAAAGCCATCAAACGCAGAGAAGATATCAAGCTCAGGAAGCGGAAAGAAGAGGAGGCCAGGATTCGGAATGCTATGGTTGGCCAGGATTGGATCAACCCTGGTAAGTACATCACTGAAGAGTTGACCAGTTTCCCCCTGAGGTTCCGACACTGACATCTCTAGACCTCTATCGCGTCTTTTCGGACAAGCACCACTTCCGATACGAGATCCAGCTCTTTCGCGACACCGAGGACGAGTATGGCGCCGTGCATGAGAAGTACGAGCTCTACGTTAGTTTTCACAAGCCAGCACCCCGTCACCACGCAAAAGCATGCTAACTCCTTACTATTTCATCAGCTCTTCGAGTCCCATGCAGAACCCCGTCTCTACTGGTTTGGAGCTAAGTTGTACCAGAAGAAGGACGACGGCGTCTGGCGCTTCCGTGCCATAGAACGCACCAGCGCCACCTGCGGAGTCTTCAAGACCGAGTTCGAGCACTTCAAGAACTTCTTCGAAATCAAGACCAAATACCGCTGGGGTGATCGAGTGCTGAAGGCTGGCACTGGGGAGAAGACAGACTTCAGCTATACGCCCCCGGTAAGGACGGCTCCTTCTGCTACGTCCTATTGTTTCTGCATATTTTCCTGTTCCTGTTATCGACCCCCATATCTTGGGCTGAATGGTCTGCTAACATGGGAATCTTAGACTCGAGGCAAGCCTGTCGGAGGCATCCTGACCCCAGGCCTCACCTACTACGACAAGTGCGTCAAGCGCAACATTGAGACCCGCCTTCTCTTTGCCGACCTCTTCGGCGACGAGCTCCCCGCCAACATCCAGATCGACGTTGCCGTGACAGAGCTCCTAAACGAGATCATCGACAAGGCTTGCGCCGCTCATTGCGAGGATCCTTGCGATGGCGTCTATGAGATGCGGTCCACCGAGGTACCAGCCCCTGCTGAGAGAGGTATGCCCTTCGAAAGCGATCACTCCGAAGAAGAGGTATCGGGCGGCACGATCAGCGCTCCCTCGGATAGCATGTCGCAGCTGAGCATTGAAGACACTGACGATAGCCTTGGTAGTAAGCAGGAATGCGAGATGGAGGATGCAACGGCTCCCTCCGTGAACGAAGACGAGAGGTGGCCAACCAACGCTACCCCCTCCGAGGGCCTCACCATGCAGGATTGGTGAAAGGGACACATGGAATGAGTGATCTACACACACTACCCAAAAGATGATTTTCAGGGGCATTTGGATGGCGACCAGGTTGGATGCATGCTAAACGACTTTGGAGGGGGAAACACAGCGAGACACCAGGAGCGAGAAATCTGCTTTTTTTGCATTTGAGAAACACCAAGCTCAAGACTTTCATAGACCTAGAAGACACAGCGCTCTTCGATTTCATTTTCTTCAATAGACCAATCTCGCATTCTTTTAATAACGCTTATGCAACCCTTTCCAGCCCGTTCCCCCAAACGCCTCCCAGAACCCAGCAAAATGTTCACACAAGCTCCCCTCCTCCTTCAGGGGCTAGTATCAAAACCTCAGCTTGGGCATGACAAAGACCAACAGCACCAGCGCGACCATGAGGCCGTACACCCACGCGTACAGCATCATCCTTCCCCACCAGCCCTTCCCCTCCGTCATCCGGCGCAGCGTTCCCATGCGCCGGCTTGCCGCATCCATCCCGCGCTCCGTCTTGTCCATGCCCTCGCCCGCGCGCGAGAGCACGTTCTTGTCCTGCTCCAGCGTGCTCGAGAAGCGCTGCGACGACGCCTTGAGCGCGCCCGCCATCTTGAGGATCGACTCGGACAGCGCGTCCTGCTCCTGGCGCTGCCGGTCCAGCAGCGCCTCCGCGGTCGCCGTCGACGCTGCGCCTGTTGAAGCGGTGGATTTCAGGGTGTTGCTGCGCCGCTGGGCGAAGAGCGCTGCGCGCGCTGTGGATGTTGCCGTTGCCGTGCCCGTCGACGTCGCTGTTTCCGGTTCTGCGGCGGCGGTGGTGTTGGCGGCGCCGCGGGGGCGTAGGGTCTGTGAGGTCGTCGTTGGTGCTAATGTTGATTCCGGCGCCGGTGTGTGTGCTGGTGCCGCCGCCGCTGCTCCCAACGGCGGCGCAAGGTCCGGGATGTCCTCCGCGGAGTCGTCGTCGCCCGTGTCTTCGGTGGGCATGTCCGTGGACCGCGAGTTCGTGCTCTCGCTGGGCGTGGGGATGATCTCGCCGAGGATGTCCTCGCCGTCGGAGCTGTAGTCGTCGTCGTCCTCGTGCAGCTGCTCGAGGTCGTGCATGCGGTCCACCAGCCTCTCGAGCAGCTCGCGCTTGCGGTTGAGGTCGGCCTGCATGTCCTGCCTGCGCGCGAGGAGCTTGACGTGGAGGGCCTCCTGCTCGACGCGGGTCAAGAGGCTGCGTGCGTAGTCCAGATTCTGTACGGGTTTCCGCAAGTCAGTCGCTTGTGTGGGAGGATCACCTCTCGAGTAGAGGAGGGGGCCAAACGACAGACACTCACCGAGTTCAGCCTCGCCCTCTCGAACTCGCTCGCGCGCAACCTCCTTTCGCGATCATGGTCTGCGTGCAGGATCGTCTGGTCGAGGCGGCGGAGCAGCTGGCTCAGTTCCGCGACGCCGCGCTCCGGGGGCGCGGGCGCCGACGTCGACGATGACAGCCGCGCCATGGTTCACTTTCGTATGTTGCACTTCCTTTTTCTCGTCACTCGTAATCGTATCTTTCTTTTACTCGTATCCTGCGGGAATGGCGGCTGTAGGGGCGGGCGAAAACGGTTTTGACAGGGTGTCTGAAGCTGATGATGTCGTTGGAGGGGGGGTCCAAGCCACGGTGGCTGAAGCTCTATCGCATTGCGGTCGCGCACGGGCCATGCTCAAAGTAAAGTGCAGAATCCCATGTCGCTGAGGATTCACATGCATGAGTCTTCTTCTGCCCACGCAACTCAGCGACGAACCTACTTGTCCGTTCTAGCCATACACTCTTGGGGAACCGGGCAAACTATCCCAACGATTTGGATCTCTCGTCGGCGGGTGATAGGTCTCATGAAATCAACTACGCCTCAAGCAACGCGTCTTCGACTCGTAAGAACAGACACGTGAAACGCCGTCAGCTGATCACTTTTTCTCGTGTAAGCTCTGTCCCCATCCCCATATTACACGAGACCAGCCGATGTGAATGATACTCTGCTGCTGCCTCCTTCGTGTATCTTACTCAGGCATCCCATACACAATGTCCTTTGTCTAAGACGATGTGCGTGAGATCATCCGAAGCTTTAGTTTTGATTGTGATGCCTTGCATGCCGCATCATCACAGGACGTCAGTGCCGTAGGAGTAGACCTGTTCGTCCAAGAAATGGGCAAGTCCGAGCTTAAACACGCTCCCTCGCCATCTGATGCGAATACAGCAGTAGATGGCGGCGTGTGGATAGGCAGAAAGGAGCATGAGTGATCAACCTCGTCTGGACTATCTGTTGCCGGATGAGGCGCTTCACTTCTTCTGCGCCTGCGGAAGGTTAATGAGACTCAGATTGCTGCAACACCAAAACAGATCAAGATGGCCACTAGTCAAAGGCGACTATGGTGTGCAGCAAGTTATGTGAATCGGAGGCGTTTTAACATCATCAGCTTTTATCTCCTACTAATGTTGCTGTGCCACTCCCACGAAGACGAACACCACAATGTTGCCGTCGGGGCCAATATTTCACTCATGTCTTAGCAGCCGCCATTTCAAGGCGTAGTCAGTGTCTTCTACATCCTCAATGCTGAGGAAAGAGGAGATCTTGCATGGATTGCGTTTCCATTTCACCTTCAGCTGGCATAGCCTTCAGGTACCATTGCCACTCACTACAGGTTGACGCCCAAACTCACGGAGCCAGGTCCGAATGAGCTCGAGATGCCTGAACTTTAGTCAAGTTACAGTGGCCTTCGAGGAAGAATTCTACCACGCAAGTAATTTCAGCCGCAGCTTCATGAGTTGCGGTGATTCCAGGTCCGCTTAGTCAAGACCTCTCATGTAGATGATTTGCTGAGTCAACTCGCGCAATGGACGTTCCGAAGTAGTGCGGAGCACTACCTTTGGGCCCTGACTTACAGCCAATGCAGCCAAGGCAGTTGGGGTGCCTTCGGTCTACAGATCCAATTCTGCTTGACGTATCTTGCAAGATGTCAACTTGCCTTTGCCAACGCTGGTGTTTTGTCTAGAAAAATTGTACTGCCAAGCCGCCCACTGTCACATGAGAGAACATTGACAAGCCGTCTTGAGAAACAGGCTTCAACCTTTCTTGAAAGCGCCGATCCTTCGTACAGGCCCACGTCAAGCTGCCATCGCCCCAACAGTGGTTCAAAAAATCATGGCAACAAGAACACAATGATTTGTAGTGTCGGCGATGCTGGAGTCCGTTATCACTGCCTTGCGCATGGCATGTGGCCAACTCACAGAGTCCCGACTACTCCGAGCCTCCACACCTGCGCAAGTCGCGCATCGCAAGATGTCAGCATCGTGGCAGGTCGTGCGCGCATGATGTGAACGGTGGTGGCTATGCCCTCCTTCTTCTTCCTTCTACCCCGCGTTTGTTTTCAGGTATAACCGGTTCCTGGATGGGTTTCCTGTTACCTATCATGGAGGGGAAGTTGTCATTGTGCGTTGGCGTTCGTGTGTGTGAGTGCATTGCTGCCATTCCATTCAGCCCTGCAGACACGGGAGAATTTTCCGTTTCAGCAGTTAGCCTGTTTCATTTCCTGCAGCTGTATTGCAGATTCGTGTAGATCGATTTCTCTCTCAACCGTAGTCTTGCTGGCAGCGTCAGAGAATTGTGACGACAAGAAAGAGCGCTTGCTATTGGGTGCGACGGGGCGAATTGGCGACCAGATGACGAGGCTCTACCGCTCTGCGCCACATCTTGTTCGGCTGACCGGCCGAAATGTGCGCCGCGGGAGGACGTCATGGCAAAGTGATGCTGGAGGCAACTTTTCCCTCTGCAAATCCAAGTTGGAGGGACTTACACGAGACTCGCAGGCCTAGCTGCGTGGTGAAGCAACATACAACCCGACGAGGGGAAGTTGCTGTGCGTCCCTGCATGATGAAAAAAGTTGGTGCTAATTATGGAAACGGGATGAACCCGGTATTGGCTGGAGCAGCTCGTTGACGGCATGATGAAGGGTCTTCGCAATGGTACGTATCTTGTGGCGTGGTATGAACTAATAAAGCGGTGGCCGTGGGCGGCAGACGCCGACATTGGACGGGAGGGCGGGAGGTGACAGCAGCCAGGAAGAGCATCGGGGCAAAGCTCAAAAGAGCCCTTGAGGCCGTTGACATAAACTTGGCGGGGACGGTGGCATCGTCGTCGAAGCCGGAGGTGCACGACGTCATTGGGTAGCTGTGGGGGGGAGCCTTCAAGTGAGTGGAACATCTGGCAAGGAAGATACCCGTGGGATACCGCGCGGGTGGCTGGAAGATTCTTCTAGCGGTAAGTAGCAGCAGGGTATCGGGAAGCCACCAGGACACTGGACCCGCCAGTCCCTGAAGACGGAGCTGGGAGGCTAGCTGACTGGTTGGACCGATGGATGTTCGGCAAGATCCAGCATCTAGGCTCTGTGGAGGTTGGAAAGGTTGGACTGGGATGATTTTGGGTTGCGCTGCCTCGCTGCGTCCGCGAGGTCAATTAGCGAGCGGTGACTCACACCCGTTCGAGTTGTCCGAGGGTTCAATATTCGTTCCTTCTCTGTCTTTAATGGTTTCCGGACATAGGAGCAAATCCCCAAACACTGCCAAAGCTGTCAGATCGGCCTTTAGTTGAAAAGTGCCTTGGCCGATTGGTCAAACTGCTCGATACTGCAGGCTAGGAGAGGCGCGTCCAGGGCCGAAAGGCTAGACTCTTCCCGCCGCAGGTGAGCGCTGCAGGCGAATGCTTGGAAGTGGCATGGTGTCTGGCCACGGCAAACCTGCGTAGAGCGATCGGCCGAGGTACGAATACTGCCTGGCTTTCAGAACCGAATTCCCGTGCTCCAAAAATCCGATGGAAATTTCTGAACGAGACAATACCACGTCGGGCAGGGCCGAAGGGAAGGGCGTCGGAAGTAAAGAGTTTGGTCCCTGAGGTTGCATTGCACCGTACAGATGTAGACGCGGGCGTTAGGTAGAGCACAGAAAACCCGAAGAACCTGCGATTGCGACTTCAGGTCGGTACCTCTGCCCTACGGGGGGCGCCATGCTGCACTAGACGGCTTGTATTAGGTTGCCGGCGGGCCTGACGTTGTCGACTTTGTGCGAGGCCCTGGTATTCCAGCAAGACCAACGACGACGTCGGCCGAGGATGGCTGCAAGGTGTGGCGGCGGAATCGGTACAGCTCCATCCGGCAGGAGGCTTAGCTCGGCGCTGGAGGAAAGATCGACGGCGGCTTTTGCCAATTCAGAAGTCGGGGCTCGGGCTAGGCCAGGGAACAGACTGCGACCTGAGGTCAAATCAGGACTTGAAGCTCCTGATCAGGAGTAGGAGGAACTGAAGACAGAAATAAATGATGTAGTGACGTGATGATTGTAGCATCGGACGGGCAGAGCTGGGCAAAGCAAAGCAAGTCTGAGCCTGGATGTTGTTGGAGGCGGGCGTCGCGAGGTCCACCGGCCGAAAGCGGGCAGTATCCAGGCTGCGGAATGGGATACCGGGCTCCAGTCCGAGATACGGGAGGTCAAACAAAGAAATCTGATCAGATCAGGCCGTCCGTGGGAGCCCGGTGGGTGAGACGGCTGTGTGAGACAACTGTGAGCTGCCGGTTGGTGGTGAATCAAGGCAATGGCGTGGGAGGAGGAATTCGATGTCGTTGGATGGGGAATGGGAATGTCCCGCGGAGTCAACATTCGACGCTGCGGCCGTGTCGTCGGGGCAAGGTGATTTTTGACGTTGGAGAGTTTAATATCACGGTTGTCGGCTGGCGTGATAGTGCGGACGTCGCGTGCCACGGTTCATCAGCGGGCTTTCTTTTTCCTGTTCAATTGGCAATGTGAAAAGCACGCATTATTGAGTAGAGGAATTGGTCGAGAAGGAACCAGAGCCCGGGGTGCGTCTGTCAGTTGCCGTTGGATTGGACGAGACGGGCCGGAGGAGCAGGTGCCAATGCAGGTACCTCGGCGGCGCACTTGCATTTCGAAGTAAGTACCTACTTCTTACCTTCCTTCCATTCCGTAGGTAGGTAGGTATGTAGGTACCTACCTACCTTCCATAAGGTAGAGAACCTAAGCAGACGCAGTGCCTGCCTGGCGCTTGCTGCCGGGTGGTAGGTACCTAGGTAGGTAGTCCTCACCTCAGGTTTCCCGCCTGATTAAGGCTCGTCAGCCAGCACTTTTCGTTTCGCGGGATGTGGATGTGGTCGTAGCCGGCCGGGCGGGAAATTGGGGGAGGAAATGAGTGAGCATGGTGATGTCGAGTGCGTGTTTGTTTTGCTTTTTGTAAAATTGTTTTTTGTTATTATTGACCACTGACCACCAGTGTTTTGATCCTTCGGGTTTGTTGCTGCAGACGGCAGTGTCTGTTTTGAGCGCCCAAGCTCCATTTCGAGGTCCAACCTGTTCACCCGCGAACCACTGGGACTGGGACCAACGAGCAATAACCATGGATGAACCATCGCCAGCCACTGCATGGAGGCTGCGGCTAGGAGGGGCAGCCCAGGCTTGACTCGCGAGACTTTCAACGACAGCGGGAGACCTGTCGGAGAAGGCTGAAGAGGGGAAGAGGGGCCTTGCCAGCGTCTGCTTCTGCTGCTCCAAGGCGTCGATATAATTAGGATTGCAGGAAGCACTGCACTCGCTGCACCCGCTCAAGGAGTGAATGAGTGTTCAGCATCGTTGGCAGCTGCAGTGTATCCGTACCGTGATATCGACCTTCCATGGATAAGGTAGCTGTCAGCAGGCCACCCACCACCACCACCACCACCACCACAGCCGCAGTACCCGTGGGAGCCCCCGGGTGCCGTGTGTTTGGCCACACCTTATTCTGCTTCCTTGCCGTGCCGCGTGTGAAATCTCTGCCCGCTCATGAGTTCTGCCAGGAGGTATCCGTACTGCTGCAGTTTTTGGAGGATCAATGTTTTTGATTCAAGTGAAAACCCTCAGCGGGGAGGGAAGAGACAGGCTCCACTGCTCTTGTGGTCACCCAAGAGGCCCAGGTACCTAAGTAGTAGTCCAGTCTCATTTTGCCGTAAAGTAGGTACCTAACTACCTTCCCTCTTCTTCCCTCGCTCCCCCAGCATTCACTTGATCCTTCCTGGCGGCGCCCCACTGAGCCAAAATAATCCAAGCACACTCCCACCAGTGACGCTGGACCGACCACGCTCATCAGTCCCGGCAGCGGTGCAGCAGCATCTCAACGTCCCACGTCCCACGTAACTGCGCATCAGTAGCGGGCAGTAGCACCTTCTGTCCGCTGCACGCCTCGGGTCTCGACTCGTCGCTCTCTCCACCCGCCAGAGGGCCTGGGCTCTTGGAGACGACGATTCCTGCGGTAAAAGGGAAGGGCAAGACGGAAACCTGCCCTGCCCTCTCTCTGTCCCCTCCAGGAGTCCAGGGCTCTCGATGCCCGCCAGTCCCGTTCCCACTCCCGCTCCCACTCTCCGTCCGTTTGCTGCTGTTTGCTCCCATTGGGAATCTGGGATTGAAATGCTCCACGACGAACGCTGTTTTTCCAGAGCCAAAGATTGGGATTGGCTCGGTACTGCGCCCACCCCTCGTGCTCATCCTCATCCTCGTCTTCGGCCCTCGTCGGGGTGGACGCTGGGACTGCCCTACCAGACCACCTGACTGACGATAACCCTGTCGACGGGCGGTAACCCTGTATCTTCAAGGGCCTTGGGGTCATTCATCCCGTATTGTCGCCTGCGTCTGTTTCTCGCTTCTGTGGCTGCTCCGTACTGCTGCTACTGCTGCTGCTGCTGCTGCTGCTGATGACTTGCCGTGGACATGGGTTTGTCTTTCTGCTGTGCTCTGGATATCTATCGTTTTGTGGCTGTGATTATTGGTGGTGCTTGGGGTCTCGAGCTCATCCCGCATCATGGACAACACGACGACGTACATGTTTCCTCGCATGGCATGGCATCATGGAGCGAACAACAGACGAGGACTGGCAATCCAGAGTATCCATTCGTAGGTAGGTAATCAGGTTCCTAAGGTATGGAGAACTGGATCCGGCATTGCACAACTCTCCCGCCTTACTCACCTGCTCTCCATCCCGCCTTGCCGACTTGGGCCGTCTGCCTTGGAGTGCCTGTAACCTTGCGCAGTAGTAGACGTGCTAGTAGGCAAAAAGCTACCTGACCGGCGGGCTTTAATCAAAATAAAAAATAAAGAAAGAGTCTGGATTCATCACCACTGACGACAGCCGTCAATGGCATGGCACACTCATAATACATCGATGGATACTTCGTACAGACCACCCACCCACAGTGACTGAGACTGACTGACGGACTGCACACCACCACCACCACCACCACCCCATTGACATTCATTTTGCCTTGCCGTGCATTGCCTCAACGCATCTCTCCCAAAAACCCATGGAAGTCAGCATCCAGCAGCACAAGACCATAGTATCCCCCGACCTCAAGGCACCTTACGCACACACGCACCTGCGCCCGGGCTGCCTGGACCTGGGACCTGGACCTGGACCTGGACTTGGACCTGGACCATCTGCCCTGCACTTGCACTTGCACCTGCGCCTGCACCTGTTCCTCACTGGCTGGCTGGCTGGCTTGCTTGGGCACTCACTTGTACCAGCAACCTACCACCACCACCACCACCACAACCATTGCTCCCACCAGCGGCAACAAGCACCTACCTGCATACCCCCCTCCGTCTCCCACTCCCCATACCTTACCACCTGGACCTCTCGTCTGCTTCGACCTCCTCTTACCTTTTACCTCACCTTACTCACCTTCCCACTCGCTTACCTTACCGTACCGGACCTGTACCTGAACTCCTGCCTTTTACCCCTTCTTCTCGACCTCGTCCCAAACTCTCTCCCAAAACCCACAGCGTCTGTCTTGTTTTGCCATTCTTGCCGACGATTCTATTCCACGGGGACACCAACCTGTGCTTCGCGCGCGTTGATCGGAAACGTCACTCGCTTTCATCATTGTCTGTCGTTGAAATCCCACTAACGTACAGCTCTTGTCTTACCGACACCCGCCGATACAACACCTTACCCCCCCAAGACCAGCTCCGCATCATCGTCGCCTACCACTTACTGTCTTTGGCCAGCCCTGCCCAAGAACACTTGGGACTGTTACCTACTTTACCTCTTCGCGGACGCTCCTTCGTCATTCGCTCCCACCTCACCCTCTGCTCCAGTTCATGGCCAGCATTTCCTCCATGACACCGACACCACGGTAGACCAGGAAAACAGAAAACCACGCCGAAATACACACATTCGCTGGAGCGCTTCATTCGACAAAGGAAACCACTCGCGCGCCAAAAGAACAACCCCACGCCCAATTACCGCCTGCGCGTCGCATCCAATCCTAGCGCATGCTCACACCCAATACCTTCCCAGCGACCTAACCCAGTGCAAAACACCACCAAGCGACCAGGCGAGCCGACCGACCGACCATATCCCCAGACGAAACTGGCTGCATCGACTTTGCCCCCGATCGCTCTTGCTCAATTTCTCCTTCGTTTTCGGTCGCCAGACGCCCCGCCCATCTCTATTTCCCGCGAACTGCAATCCCGACGCTGGCTCCTACACGATAATCGAGCTCCCACCATCTGCGTCCCGTCATTGCGATGACGTCCGCCGCTCCTCCCCCAAACCAGGCCTTCCAGCCCTCGACCGGCACCTCGACCGCGACCGCCGGACCTGCGACCCCAAACAAGAGAGACTTGAAGTCGTGGTGGAAGGGCTTCAAGCTGCCTTCAAAACACCAGGAACACCATGGTAGACACCCTTCTACTTTCGCATCAAAACACTCGCCCCCAGCACAACCCCTCTTCAGTGAAGATGTCGACGACCAAATGGATACGTCGCCTGTCCCGCTCGATTTTGTCCTGCTATTACAAGACAGGCATGTTATTGAGCCGGTCGACCCTCTTCCGCCCAGAATCGTCGCTTCAAGTGATGCGACAGCTCCCACCACCACCACCACCACCACCACTAGCCGGGTGGATGTGCTGAACAGGATGTCCCTGTCCGTCACTCAGCCTGTGCGCCAGTGTGCCAAGCGGATCCGCGCAGCTATGACTTCCTCCTTTACTTCAAGAGCTAAACGAAATACAGCAGAGACTCGACCTCACGGCATCTTTGGTGTCCCTCTCCGCCAGAGCATCACATATGCCAACGTCGCAATCTCACTCGTCGATGAGAACGGAAAGAGCTACATTTATGGCTACGTACCGATTGTCGTCGCCAAGTGTGGCGTATTCTTGAAGGAGAAGGGTGAGTTCGCGCAACCCGAGTCGGGCCAGTCTTCATACTCACCTTCATTGCAGCTACGACTGTGGAGGGCATCTTCCGTCTCAGTGGCTCTGAGAAGCGCATCAAGGAGCTGAAACAAATCTTTGATTCCCCCGATCGTTACGGCAAGGGCCTGGTTTGGGATAACTACACCGTTCATGATGCCGCCAACGTTCTTCGACGATACCTCAACGACCTCCCAGAGCCAGTTGTGCCGCTGGATTTGTACGAGAAGTTCAGAGAGCCTTTGCGAGGTTCTACCAGGCAAGCAGCCGGCGACGCTGACGGCCCGCAATTCGTGGAGAACTTTGACGAGCAAGCCGCGATTGCCAAGTACCAGAAACTCATCACGGAACTGCCACCACTGAACCGCCAGTTATTGCTTTACATTTTGGATCTGTTGGCTGTGTTTGCCGCTAAGTCGGAGGAGAACAGGATGAACTCTCAGAACCTCGCCGCCATCTTCCAGCCCGGCATGTTGTCGCATCCGCAGCACGCAATGGCACCCGAGGAATACCGTCTGAACCAGCATGTCCTTATATTCTTGATTGAGAACCAGGATCACTTCTTGATCGGCATGCAGGGCACGGCCACCGACGAGAAGACAAAGCAGTTGATTGAAAAGGGTACACCCCCACCTGCGGCTGGACCAGTCACCCCCAACCCGAACAGAAAGGCCTCGGGCTTGGGAAGGTCTGCTTCTAACGCGAGCGCAGGTGCTGAGAGCGTGAGGAGAGATGGGATGCTTCGTAGGAACCGATCGACGTCCTCGCGACACTCGCACCACGACGGCTCGACGACGCCGAACAGCCCTGCGCTCGCGCCGACTCCGAACAGCGGTCTCGGTAGAAGCAACACCGTCCCGTCCAAGAAGTCTCCCGCTCTTCAGGGCGGAAGGTTCAGGCGCGATGCATCGCCGATCCCTGGATCATCCCCTAGGATTCCGTCAACGACCGAGGAGCTTGCTGAGGTACCCGACCAGTCCCCTTCGGCCTCCACTATTTCGCCTGCGCCCGCCGCGATCGGAACCTCCACGTTGGCTCCCAATGCTGCCGGGAACGCAGGAAGGAGCCAGGAAAGGCTACTTGACCCACACGAGGCTACGACTCCCGTCAAAGAGAGAACGCTGCCCAGCATCTTCCAAAGATCCCCCACCGGGGAGGGCGAGAAACGGCAGCCGAACAAGCTGAAGAAGAAGCGGATACCCGGAAGTTTGAACCCTAGCGCGCAAAGTTCCGCCGCGTCTTTAGGTACGCATTCTGCTGCTGTTTCGCCAAGCGTTGAGGCCCCGAACCCTTTGGAGCAGGTGGGAGGACCGATCCCTGAGCATGATGCCCTTCCCATCAGACAGCAACCCAATGCAGGTGACACACCCTCGGAACCTACTCCGCGCGCCTCCCAAGTCCCCTCAACCAACACACTGCATGTTGAGCAAACCCTGAAGGCCAAGAAGTCGCCACCAACCTCGCTTCATTCATCTTTTAACGAAGGTTCTGACATTGATCAGAATGAGGAGTCCATCATGACGACGTCGGCAGAGGCGATAGAGCAGGAAAAGGAGAAGAAGAGAAGGTGGAGGCTTTCTCGCCAAAGAAAGGACGACGGTCACCCCGGCATCACGTCGCCCCGTCTGGCATTTGGTTCTAACGATAACGCCGATGTCAGTGTTACTTCCATCGGTAGTGGAGGCTACAAGCCCCGCAAGAGTTTTACTGGTGAGAGCTCTGAGCAAGGCATGCACAACTCTGAGAGCAACGAATCTGGCAGGGATAGGGACGGCAAGGACGAATCCAAGGGCCCGATCGGTTGGATTAGGAACAAATACCGTGAGGCTAAGGAGAGCGCCGCCGAGAAGAGAAACAAGTCACCCCCAGCAGATCGGCAGTCGTCTTTGGGCGGCTCTAGCATCATGTCTGGTCGAGGCAAGAGCTTGGATATCCGAAGAGAGCCGGAGGAGAAGGTTCAGCATCCTGCTCTGCCTTCTTCGCCGCCTCAAGGGCCTACAGCTCACCCGCAGGCAGCACCGGCTCAGGCCCCTCAGCCTCAGTCAGCCCAGTCTCCCGTCCAGCAAGCAACACAACCAGCGGCTGCCCCAACCCAGGCCCAGGCCCCGGCCCCTCTCTCGCAGCCCGCTCCGGCACAAGCCACACAAACAACAGAACCGCCGGCTAAGGCCGAATAACCGCGGTAGTTATGACGACATTCGAATATCGAACATGATGCGCATGGGGGTGTTTTGGCAAAGTCTGGGGATTACTTGGTATCTTTGGACATGATGAGGCACGTTCAGGGTTTGAAAGAGCAAACAGAGGTGTAGACGGAAAACTCTCTCTTCCAGAGGTTCACCTTGATATCATATGGTGGCACGTTTGTGAATCATAGTGTATGGAGTTGTATTCTGTGGCTTGGTGTCAGCGAAGCATTGCCCACGGGCTCGCTCGTCTCATGAAGGGATCATTGTCAAGTAGGCGTTGTCGAGTGAAGGCGGGTCCCCTAACGTTCATGGGATTACGTACGTATTCATGGTCTAGGAAAAGAAAAGACTTTTGCATTTCAAATATGTTTGACGATGTGACGTGTGATGGGACGGACTCTTGGCTTCGGCAGGGGCCTATCGCCCTTGTAGGCGCGTTTGCACGAATGGGATAGACACCGCAGCCAACATCTCTTTGCATGATAAGTTTCATAAGCTGACCTTTGCGTACTTCTTCTATCCACATACAATTCGTGAGGCTGAGAAGCTGTATAATTACACATATATTTACAGTCTCCGATCTAGCGATCTAGGAAGCTTCTTTGCATTCCAAGCAGGGAATGCGAAGTCTACATATTTGTGTCCATGCCGTGCGTTGTGTTGGTACAAGTTTCTTGGAAAATCAACGCTTTTCTTCTTCTACTCTTGTCACTGTTTTTTCTCATGACTTGGTGGTGTACAGTCCCGTGTCCCAGACGACGAGCTTCCCGCGCCTCCGGGAGTCCTCGTTGAAGAAGCCGTTCCAGCCCTGCCAGACGCGCTTCGGGGCTACGCCGAGGTGCTTGCCGGCGCCGCGGAGGAAGAAGTCGGCGAGCCAGGGCTCGATGCCCTCGAAGCCGATGATGTAGCGGGGAATCTGCTCTGCCGTGGCCGCCGTCGTCGAGGAGGATGTTGGCCAGAGCTCGGTGGACATGAAGAGCTGGGGGTCGTCGTAGAAGCGGTCTGCCTCGTCGCGGTAGTTGAGGCGTTCCGGGGAGTTGGGCGCGGTGTGGAGGGGCGGCTCGCAGGTGAGCGCGCGGGCGCGGAGGGAGGGGTGGTGGAGGTGGGAGCGCCAGGGGGTGGTGTGGCAGGGGGTTAGGAAGAGGGCGAAGAGCTCGTCTGAGGCCGTGGTGTTGTGGGCGAGGGATGTAGCTGCCGTGGGTGAGGATGTCGGGTTTTGGCGGGCGTAGGTTTTGCGGAGGTAGGCGAGGACGGTCAGGGGCGCGGGCTGGTGGAGGAGGGTGAGGAAGAAGGCGAGGAGGGCGTGGAGGGCGAGGGCGAGGGTGAGGAGCCTCTTGCGGCGGAGACGCGGTTTGGGGAGGGGACTTTTTGCGGTTGGTGGTGGTGGCGGGGTCGTGAAGAAGGAGGCCAGGGGCGCGGCGGCGAGGACGTGGAGGATGGGGAGGAGGGGGTAGATGAAGCGGACCTCTTTGTGGGAGATGAGGGAGAGGGCGGCTATCGTGACGTAGACGGTCCAGGAGAGGGTTTTGAGGGTCTGGTTGCGGAGCTTGGAGGATGTCGAGGGGGGTTTGTAGAGGGAGAGGAGGACGAAGGGGAGATAGGCGATGGAGAGGAGGGGGAGGCCCTGGGAGAGGTAGTAGTGCCAGTCGTTGCGGCCGTAGAAGACGGCGAGGGACTGGGAGATGTTGAAGTAGAGGAATTTGTACGGCGGGAAGGTCCACTCGCCGAAGTAGAGACGGTCGGAGGCGAGGGAGAGAGTGAGGGCGAGGGCGCCGCAGAGGAGGGCCTCACGGAGGAGGATGAGTACGGTCGAGGGGGTGAGGACGGAGCGGGCGAAGAGAGGCCGGGTGAGTGTCGCGAGGACGACGGTGGCCCAGATGAGGACGTTGGTTGGGCGGAGCAAGACGGCGACGGCGGCGAGCAGGATCGAGAGACGGAGGTTCGTGAGCGTTCCTGGGGTGTTGAGGATGGAGCCGCCGGACGGCTTTGGGTTCTCCTTTGTGAGCTTGGGCTCGCCGAGGAGTTCCCAGGGGAAGTAGTTCAGGGCGGCGATGGTCAGAATGGTCTCGAGGGAGTTTGAGAACGTCCTGGTTGAGCAGTACCACTGGAACGGGCTGAACATGCTCATGAAGAGCTGCGAGATGTGTGAGCATGAGGTCTCTCGGGTGTTGTGGTGTGAGGCAGTGTTAGTGAGAGTGAGACTTACAGCGAACCATGAGACGGAGCTGTCAGCGCCGTAGATCTTGACGGCGAGTTGCCAGGTGTACCAGTCACCGGCGGCAGCGAAGACGGCCTGGGTGGCCTTTGGGGCGGCGAGGAGCAGCCATGATCGTGCGGCGACTGGGAGAGGTCTACCCACGAGGTCTGCGATGGTGTAGACTCCGGCGAAGAGGGCGGGATGGAGGGAGGAGCGGAGCTGGTACTTCCATTCCTGAGTGCAGTGTCAGTACCCACTCGTCGGCAAAGAAAGATACAAGCAAAGATGGGGGTTGCTTTCAATGATGATAGTTGAATATGACAATTACAAATTGTAATTGCAACTCAACAACCCACGCTTCGTGAGAGAAACAGAGAAACGAGGGGGAAAAATGAAAAACTCACCCATGTAATCCATGCACCGCTCCCCTCACCAAAGGCCATGCCCCATGCGGGCTCGAGGGCCTGGAAGTACTCGTCGGGCTGGAAGAAGGTGAGGACCCACCAGGCGTTGAGCAGACGGATGACGAGGAGGTGCCGGAAGACGGAGGGCTTGTTGTGCTCGTTACGAACTGCCATTAGGAGTTCGGGGCGGGGCGAGGAGCCGACGGAAGCCATTGTGGATACGCGCTTGGCACGGTGCTGGAGCGGTGTTTGCTGAGCGGTGGCCGGCGGCGGCAGCGGCGGACGGGGGTGTTTGGAGGTCGGAAGGCCGCTATTGCGTAATCATCGGTCGGACGGCAAAAATGGGAATGGGGGGGACGGGGCGCTGTGTGCTGTGTGCTGCGTGGGATGGGAATCGAGTCAGGAGGCACACACACAGCAGATGCACACACGCACACACGTCTGAGGATGTGAAGAGGCGTGTATGCGTAGAAGGACGAGGCAAACGGTGTGCGGTACGTGCGTTGCGGACGGTTGGTGTCGTGACGAATCCTGACTTGCAGGTTTGATCACTTTTCCCCCTTTTTTCTCCCCTTCTCGTCTCGGTCTCGGGAGAGGAAGGATTTGCTGTTGGGCTTGATGCCGACCTAGGCAGAGGAGGAAGAGGGTGAGCGGGTTGCTTGATCGCTAATGGAATGTCGAGACGAGGTTGGGAAGGACGGATTACTGGCGCAAAAACAGCGAATGGGACGATGGTCAGGCCCCCCCAAGTTTCACTGACAGGGCGCCGTTCACGTTCTCAGGTCGCCAGGCATTCTTGTTGGCCGCTAAAACCGAGCCGTCGAGGCCTGGAAGAAGGAAGGGAACGGGGAACCAGGTGCCACCACCTAATCCAAAACCTCGATTATCAGGCACGAGGTCCAATGGGTATCCACCTTTCTTTGGCCACCGCAGGCTCTCCTATTGGCTCCCCAAGGGGCACCCATCGTAGAGACGCCTCCCATTGGCTCCGAACGGCGGGAGTTGAAATAGGTGCGCCATCATTGGGCAAGACCGCTCTCTTTCCGTGGAGCGTCTTCGAGTCCACCACTGTCTTCGGACTCGGCAGCTAAGGGACGGTCACAGCATTCAATCAATCCCCACGGGCACTACGGCGTGTCACTTTACCGTCTCCTTCTTATCTGGCCGTTGACCCAATGGCGCAGCTCTGAATTACATCAGGCGAACGAACCCTGACAGTACACAAAAAGCAAAGTAACGTCAAAGATTACAGATGATGTGATAGCGTAGATAGGGACCTCTCGTTGGTCCAAATGCACCGGCGCAGCTTCACGGACTGGGTCCCGTTATCGGCGCCGCCTTCTTTCCTCTGGTTTCCCCTCTTTCCTTCCTTCATTCCCGGCCCCGCCAATCAACCACACTCAACCAGCAGCCCGTCCGTCGGCAGTAAGGCAGAGAAGGCTGGAAGGAAGGAAGGGGGGTTCGGTTCTTGTTGGTTGTCTCCCACGTTTTGATTCATCTGTTGCGTCACTCCAACATTCCAACACCACCACCACCACCAACGACCTGCCTCAGTACATACCTTCGCGGCGACACCGAGCAACGAAAACCATTACAAACAGAAACACTGGCGCCGCTTTCCCTCGGCCGCTTTCGAACTTGGATTTTATTTTCGTTGGCACCACACACGCACACGCACACCCCATACGGCCCATGTGACCGCAATTGGGAACATGGGATACACCGGGATGCTTTCCCTTAACCTGGCCCCCTTCGGGCGTCATCCTGCCCACTCACCCACTTGAGCCGCTTATACCTGCGCTTAGGGGAACATACCTGCACTTAGAGGCATAGCGGCACGCCTCTGACTCCGACACCAAGAGTTTGGTTCCAGGTCATGGCCCGCGTCTTACGCTTCAGCTTTCGACATGCCATGTCATGTTTTTCCTTCTTGGTGGTCCATTTGCTCATTTTTTCACGACCTGATACCCGCCTCCGGCCGCTTTGTTGAGCGTGCTGGCCGTTGCCGCCGCCGCCGCCGCCCGCTTGCCCGCTCGCCTCCCTCTTCCTGGCCTGCTTGCTTGTCACGGTCCATGGTCGCTTTCTGCTTGACCGACCCTATCCCATGTCATGTTCATTCTGTCTGCCTGGCCTTGTTCTTTTAGTCAAGGACGCCCCCAAAGTCTGGGACCCATGTGCCGTCAGGGTATATTAAGCAAAGACCCCGCGATTTGCCCCTCGTCCCGGTCTTCCCTCCTCTTTGACTGTTTTCCTCTACCGAAAACCTTACTCCAACAGCCACCTGTCCCAAAGACACACTCTCTTTCTGACAACACGAATTGATGACCCCCAAACCCAATTGATACTCTCAACTTGTCTTTCCCCTGCCACTTCGTACTCTACGATACCCAAACAAACCACACAACTCTGAACCACCCAACCAACCAACTTACACCATGGCTCCCCACGCAAACGGCGGCGCCCCTCAGTCCAACGGCACCGCCTCCAGGTACCATGCCTCCTCCACCGACGGCGCGATCAAGACCGAGAACGAGTATGCCGCCCACAACTACCACCCTCTGCCCGTCGTCTTCTCCCGCGCGAGCGGCGTCCACGTCTGGGACCCCGAGGGCCGCCAGTACCTCGACTTCCTCTCCGCCTACAGCGCCGTCAACCAGGGCCATTGCCACCCGGAGCTCGTCAAGGCTCTGACCGAGCAGGCCGGCCGTCTGACCCTCAGCTCGCGCGCCTTCTACAACGATGTCTTCCCTAAGTGGGCCGAGAAGATCCGCGACGTGTTCGGCTACGATATGGTCCTGCCCATGAACACGGGTGCTGAGGCCGTCGAAACCGCCATCAAGATTGCGCGCAAGTGGGCTTACAAGGTGAAGGGCGTCGAGCAGGGCAAGGCGCTGGTCTTTTCTGTCAACGACAACTTCCACGGCCGCACGGTTAGTATACTCTTGCAGTACGATGTGTGCGTGTTGCGCGGGACTTCGAAGCTAAGCATTGGAAAACCAGATGACCGCCATCTCGCTGTCAATCGACCCCGAGTCGAGAGACAACTACGGCCCCTACGTTCCCGGTATTGGCGCCGTGAACCCCTCCACCGGCAAGCCGATCCGCTACAACAACGTCGCCGATATCGAGGAGGTCTTTGAGGCGCACGGCAAGGACACCGCCGCCATCATCATCGAGCCGATTCAAGGCGAGGCCGGCGTCGTCGTGCCGGACGACGACTACCTCGTCAAGGTCTCGGAGCTGTGCAAGAAGCACAACGTGCTCTTCATTTGCGACGAGATCCAGACGGGTATCGGCCGCACGGGTCGCATGCTCTGCTCGCAGTGGGCGAACATCAAGCCGGACATGGTGACGCTCGGCAAGGCCATCTCGGGCGGCCTCTACCCCGTCAGCTGCGTCCTGTCCAGCAAGGAGGTGATGCTCGTCGTGGAGCCCGGCACGCACGGCTCAACATATGGCGGCAACCCGCTCGGCTGCGCCGTGTCGATCCGCGCTCTCGAGATCATGGAGGAGGAGGACCTCACCGCCAAGGCCGAGAAGCTCGGCAACATCTTCAGGGACAGCATCAGGGCCTTCAACTCGCCCATCATTCAGACCGTACGCGGCAAGGGCTTGCTCAACGCAGTTGTGATTGACGAGTCTGCCGCGAACGGAAGGACGGCGTGGGATCTGTGCTTGCTGCTGAAGGCGAAGGGCGTTTTGGTATGTCACTTTACCCCCTCCCCCTCCCCCACTTTCCGGTCATGATGGCTAATACTTGAATGAATAGGCCAAGCCCACGCACGGAAACATCATTCGCTTCGCGCCGCCTCTCGTCATCTCCGAGACGGACCTTCGCAAGGCGCTTAATGTCATCGGCGAAGCGCTCAAGGAGCTTCCGACCGTTGAGAAGGCCGCCCACCACTGAGTTGACCAGGGAAAGAGCCCCCTGTGCGAGGGTGATCGATGAGGCGAGGTGATACTTTTCACATCATAAGCGACCGAGTGAGTCGTCGCCCCCCGATGGCAAACGCGGGGAAGATGGTGTCTTGTCACACGACCAGAGCGCTGTGTGTGTGTGGCCCGTCAGATCTGAGGGGACTGCGGGGGAGTGGATTTTTCGTTTGATCTGTCCTGATTTAGGCATCCAACCCTATCACGGGAAGGGAAAAAAGGCGTTGGGAGCTAGCTCTTCTCTTTCTTTGCATTCCGACGCCTGCCTCAGAGGGAACACGGTTGAAGGAACTGCAGAGTTCACGGTGCGCGCGCGCTCCGCCGGGCAGCATTTCTTGGGGAATCATGGTCATTGGAAGCGGTTGCATATGATACGGTCCGGAGCATTGAGGCCCCTTTTTTGCGGGCTGCAAAGGTAGAAAGAGTATGCATGTGCCGCTCGACCAAAGCAAAAGGTGGAATACACTTTTGAGTAGTAGATACAGAGCGAGAATCTCAGAGTGAGAGTATACACATAAAAAGAGATGATTACACCAAGGCCCTTGGGTAGCTACGATGGAGTCGCACCTGTGTACAGTCGAACGGATTCGGGAGGCTGCATGTGCATGTGTCGGCAGGTGGGAACACGTCGAGGTGCATGTCTTCCTTGTCCATTCCTACCCTCCCACCACCACCACCACCACGAAGTACATTTGTGCTATTATGTTTCCCTGGTCTTTTCCGTGCTAATTCCCATGATCGTGTAGCCTATCTGTCGCGAGCTTCTCAAAGCACACACACACTCACTCACTCACTCACACAAGCTATCCAGTTCAGGCCTGCGCGGCCGTAGAGGTTGCGGCGTGGGGTCGGGTGTGGGATGATTGTCACCCTCCCCCCTCTCTGAGGCCGTTGATTGAGGCCAAACATGTGTGTGTACTTTCATGGCATGTATCTTACTGGAATGCTGGCCGGGGTCGCTGTTGGTTGTGGGAGTCAGACGGGGAAGGGAAGGGGATTGATTGATTTGCTTGGCGTGGGTTGGTCTAGGCAAGTGGATGGAGGTTGGGGTGGTGGTGGTCTAGATGGTGGTTTGATTGATTGAGGTGCATTGTTGGTCCAGAGGCGGTCCCCGTCAGCGAGCGGCCGATGGATGAGAGGTCTGGGTCGTCGTTCGTGGAACCTCAGGGTCTGGGTTTCTGGTGCGACCTTCAGGCGGCGATGCTGCGAGTTGGAGCTGTGGTGTTGGACGATCTGGGGTAGGGCCTTGAAGATTGTGTGCTCTGTGTTAGCGGTGGTCTAGCCGTGACGGCTATGGCACGTATCATGATATCGTCGGTCATGTCAAGTGTATGTATCCCTCGTGTAACTCGTCTTGGATAAGGCACAGTAACCAATGCGATGATCACCTTCAAGCAGCGTAGTCTATGAGGCTCCTCGAGTCTTACAAACTCGACCGGCTCAATGCTTGGTTGATTGCAACGTCATGTCCGCTGGTGATCGCACATTCATGAGTAGGACCGGCGGAGGTGTATCGACGGGAGATTGCGGCTCTTGGGGACACCTTGACGGACCAGCCCGTCTCTTGTGGCCAGGTGTGCGGAGAGAGTCGGTGTAGGGGTCGAGATCTCCTACCTAGTCGACCGGCGCGCCCTTGGGCTAGGGTCTTCCCTTGCTCGATGTCGCGAGGTAAGGGACTGTCGATGCCTAGGCGATTACCTAGTCGAGTCGAGTTCGGTCGACTTGCCAAGGTACACCCGTCTGTCTGCCTACTGCCCTGGGGTAAAGTGCAAGTTGTGATGCACAGTACTTCCATCAGCCAAAAACACAAACGGCCTCTTCAATCGCCGCACAGCATCTTGACGGCCTCTTCAGGGCATGCGTGTAGGCAGAAGCAACGAGATGACGTAGACTGCGGGAGGCTGATCAGACGGGCGCTTGCAGTCTCGACCGCCGAGACGCCGTCTAAGCCAGCAGATGCCCGGAACCCCAGACGATGCTATCGCGTAAGTGGAGCTGATGACTCTATGAACCCCTGGCGAAAGGGGGGAAAAGGAAGCATGCTCGATAGAGCACTGTCGTGTGCTCGTGGCCAGCTGTGCCTGCATCGACGCCAGGTCTCCCCTTTAATCGCAGCCAACCTTGGACTGCAGACGGACGGGACGAAAGTGGCGATTCAAGGCAGCTGACCGTTCCCCAGGCTTCATCGTGGAGCCGCATCCCATCCTTGGTTCCGTGAATGCTTGGTTGCCCCGTCATCTCACCTCCGGGTTTGAAGCTGCTCCGAACAGGCAGGTGTCCCACAGTCATTGGGGTGGGCGATTGGCTACGACGATAAGCTGGGGGATTCGTCGATCGCTGCCGGCGAGGCTGTCATTTTGGCGCTAGGACCTCGGGTGATGCGGGCATCCACCTCTTCTATCTTTCCAAGGGGGTGGTGGGCAGCTCTTGGAGCACGCGGGGATGGGTCCCCGTCTTGCGTGTTTAGGGAGGATAGAGAGGGAAGATCGCCACGGGGGCGCAGGAAAATAGTCCTAGTTCTATCGAGTGACCAGTCGGAACGTTTGCTCCTGGCCTTCGCAGGAAGTCCTATTCTCACTTGAGAGTTGAGCTTGAAGTGATGAGTGATAGATTGCAACTAAGACTGAGTAGACAATGGAATTGTAAGGGCTGCAGTCCAGGACGGAGGCGAGCTGGTGATGGAACGGAGAATGGATGACGGCTCCGAGGACGCGGCACCCTGTTCGGATTGCCGTTTTGGGGCAGCGAATGGCACTTGCATGGGGGGCTGTACGCTGTAGCGGGCGAGACAAAAGTGTCTTGGAAGTGGGTTGCGCCATCGATGTCAGTTTACCAGGCACAGCAGACACGACTTCGACAAGACTCTGTCCCTCTCTCTGTGTCTCTCTGCCTTGGCCTCCTGAGGAGCTTCGCTTTCCTTCCAGGCTCTAATAAGAAACACTATGAGAAGGTATCAACATGTGGGGCGCTTGCTGATTCGAGACCACAGTCGGTGATGTCAACGGGTTTCATGGGCCCCGAAACAGGGTTTTCGACGGGTTGAGGGAATGAAGCCTGGGGCATCAACGGGTGATTGGGGGACGGAGATGAGAGTCTCGTTTGGCTTGTGGTATGGTTCTGCTGATGAGCTGGGCTTAATGGTGGTTCGTGCGAACCTGTGGATAATACCATGCGAAAGATGGGAGAAAACGAAACGGACAGATGAGCTGGATCGGTGGTTGCCTGTGTCCACACAGCAGATATGCACTGGCGCCATGATTGGGATGGCGGTGGTAGGAAAGCAACCCGCCAGCTCCACGAGTAGCACCTAGACAATGGGCGACGGGGAGGTGTGTTGGCCTGGGGCACTTGTGCGTCGTCGTCGTGGTTGATGGTGCAGCACGGTACTTTGCGGTATTGGGGTTTGGCGAGAGCTTGGAAGCACAGGCGACGTTCCTGTTGGCTCATGGGCTGTTTGAGCCATGCGTGGACGAGTAAGGCAGCTGCAGTACCAACGATCCCCGAGACCCCGATCATGGTGACATTGTATGTATGGCTGGGGTGTCGTGTCCAGGGTTAATCGTTTGGACAACTGGAACCGCGTAGTGTAGACCAGAAGGACTTATTAGGCTCTGCGTCTTATCTCGTCCCATCGAGCGGGAAGTAGACGGAACAGCCACGGTCAGCGCTAACACTTGACACGATGCGTAGACTTGAAGAAACGCAAAAAGTGGACAAAGTCGGTCCCCTGCGATATGTATGGAGCATGCTGCCCGAGGCCGCGATCCGGTTGGCTGGAGAAGTGACGGGCAGCTGGCGCCAGGCATACCGGTGACAGACGAGCAACCTCAAAATACCGTAGAAACTCAAACGGCTCGTAATCCGCTCACCCATGTCTTCAGGGGATTCATAGGCCAGAAATGGGGAGTAGTTCTGTTAGTCATCAACAGACCAATCCATCCCTTGAAGACATGGGTTGAGCGGATTACGAGCCGTTTGAGTTTCTACGGTAAGGTGACTTGACTTTCTCTGGGGATTGTTGAGAGATGCGAGCCTGAAGGAAGGCCTGAGAGCCTTGGAGCCTGAGAGGTAAGGTAGGACGAGGTGAGGCAAGCAGCAAGGCGAGCCAGGCCATGCTGCAACCTAGCTCAACCGGTCAATGAGAGTGCTGGGCTGCAGGCGATGTGAATGCGCAAAGTTCGTTACGAAGTATGGGGCGGGCTTGCGTTTGCCGTTAGTCAACATTGGACCAGATGTCGACTGGATCTGACAAGGGGTGTTGTTTGGACCAAAACCTAGGTAGCTGTAGAGAACAGAGGCACTGTATGTTGATGTTTCGAGATGACAATCAACAATGACAAGACCCGGTTGTGCTGCGCTCCGGAATCCACTGGCACAGTCGAGACTCGTGGCAGGACTTGCTTGCGCCTGGTTGATTTGTGGGCGGCCAGGCAGGTATTGCGCCATGGCTCAGCGGAATGATGGGACTCGACGGTTGAAGGTTGCGGTGGCTTGACATGAGGCAGTTGAGTTGCCGAAACAATTTCCAACCGGCCACCTCTTTTCGCGATGGCTTTAATGAATAGCGGGAGCCACCGGATACCTAGCGGATATCGTTTTCACATGAGATGGATTTGTTGGTGCAACATCCCCAGAAGCACATGTTTGCCGTGTTGGTGAAGACGGGAGTGTGAGATACGATAAGGGTAGCGCGGCGACTATCAAGGTGGACTGGGCTGCTGGAGAGCGAGACAACAGATCGATGGATGGATGCGTCCCTGAGTCCACCCGTCGATACAGTGGTGTGCGTAGCGTGCCTGGGGTGATGAGAGTACCGGCACCTTGTCTTGGCTTGGAGGTGTATTGAAACGCCGCGTACCGTGAATCCGAAAGTCGGCAGGCAGACGGGAGCCGGTAGCAGCGGACACCTTTATGCGTCAGGGCGTTCTGGCGTGCGTCTGGAAGGGAGGATGGAATGGAATGGGGGGACTGTGGACTGCTGCATCGTGCCCATTCGTCCGTTTCGTCGGTGAGAGCTGCAGAGTTACTTCTGGTACCTCCCGTCGATGAGGTGGAAGAATTCGGAGGTAAAGCAGCGGAGGCACTGTACTGCGTACACTACCGCAGTAGGTTCTCTCTCTACCTGCCTGGAAGCAAGTACCTTAGGTGGAGAGAGTTCCATCTGCAAAGGCTGTTACAGGGGAGAAGAGGGTCGCTGGAGTCATTCAGAGTGGTGCGACTGCGGCAGCCAGGTGAAGGAAGAGGTGACAGGCTCGGGGGTGAAGGCAAAGTGTGTGCATGGAGATGGAGATGGAGAAGGGAGAGAATGGGGTCCGAAGACCAGGGTATCTGTCGCGTCGACGACGTTATGATGAAATGTGCCTGCCTCACTGCCTCACACTTCAGCATCCGTACAGAAGGGACGAGCGGCCAGGCGAGAGGTGTTCCAGCCGCGAAAGTGTATCGCCGACGGTGCTACTGTGCTGTGGACATAATTACATACCTAGTACATACATAGTAGAAATGGAGGTAAGTACCTCTGTACCTCCCTAGGTGCTGCACGGGGGAAGCTACGCCTGACCCCGGGAACCCAGTGACATCCAGCGACACCCACGCGAGTGAGCGTGAAGGGTGAGGGTTGGTTTGACATTGATGAGGAAAGAGGCTTGGACGACGGCATGGCTTCGAGGCGTTGCTGTTGCTTCATACTGCGCATAGGGCTCGAGAGAGGTATTCCATGGCAACGTGAGATGAGCAGTAACAACACCTAGAGAGAACTGACTGACGCTCGGCTCGGCTCAGCTCAGCTTAACCCAGCCCAGGGACTTACCCTTTTCTCTCTTGATCGTCAAGACCGTGGATACATACATACGGTCTGGAGAGTTCCCTGAAGTTGCAGGCAGAGTGCAGACCAAGTGCCAGAAAATAGAGGTGCCAGGCCAGATGCGCTGTCGGCGCTTTCCCAAACACGGAAGTTAGGCGAGTTCGGGGAGTGGACCTGCCTGGCAATCTGGATGCAAACACCGAAACGGCTTCCGAGATCTGTCACTGGTTTGACAACAGCAAGAGGACGGTAAAAAGGTACATGCCGGGGACCCAAAAAGGAGATGGGGATATGGACAGAGAGGGTGACAGAAAGACAGAGAGAGAGAGAAGACGGCAGGATAAAGAGACACAGACAGAGACAGAGACACCAGACACCAGACACCTGGGGCGACAGGACAGGGCAACTGGGCTGGGCTGGGCAGGTTGTTGCGAGTGTCTTATCGCGATACATGAGCCTTATCGCGCCATGATGGCATTTGAGTGCTGCAGCAGCCAATACCCCTACCTCTTCTACCTCCATACCTAGGTAAGGTGCCTTGTCACTACAGTGTATGCGAATGCACCACTGCGTAAGGTGCTGCGCGACCGAGACCGGACTTGTACAGGCTAGGTATCCCTCTCCAATCACATCCCCGCTCCACTGCCAGAAAGGCACCAAAGAGACCCCTGATCAGTGACCACGAGGATACGAGCGGGGCGGCCGCGATGCACCTGCATTGGCTGTTCCAGCGTCCGGAGCGGCAACACTGAGGCACAAAGATACGTACCCTGCCTAAGGTACCCTGGGTGAGGCACCTTTCCCAAGTGTACTTCTGAGCAAGTACTTTACAAGCCGGGAAGTACATGGGCTGCTTCTCCACATCAACCGCTGCGCAGCGCATCACGAGCCCCGAACCCAAGGAACAGACGCCCAGGATAGGTCACTGTCGTCGCTTGTTGGATGTGGTCACTGGACGAGTCCCTCTCTGTCGCAATGCTTTGTATTGTTCTCGCACCTCACCTTGGCCGAATCACATCACCCTCGACGTCCTATTGCTGTTGCTGTTGCTGTTGCTGCCGGTCCCCCTTCTTTTGAACAATACACCCACCACCTGAACCCCCAAAAAGGCACACCGGCACAGCTCAGACTTGCGGCAGCTGGCCCATTTCTATCTGTAAACCCAGAATCCAGCATCTAGATCGACTCATACAGCTTGCTTCTTCGTCGTCGCCTGCTGTCCCACCCGCCGGCATCATATCGCATATCGCATATCGCATCCGCTATCCACATCCGCCCACCGCACATCCCGACTTGACTTTCTGGGACCTGTTTGTGTCTCTGTCTGTCTGTCTGTCTGTCTGTCTGTCTGTCTGTCTGTTCGTGTTCGATAGACCGCCCGACAAACACACAGAGTCCATCATATCAGCGGCACCACCATCACAGCGACAGGCGACCGCGGCGACCGCATCTCGCGCTACTGTGCCACTAAGTTAGATAGGCAGAGAGGTGCTACCCTTTATCGCATCGCATCAATCACACCCACTTCCACCTCCACGGGCCACACGCCGTGTCGTGAGGTGCACAAGGTGATCCACTCTGGACTCGCTATCTAATCGGCCTGATCCACTTCCACCTGGCTCCCCATCCCATCCATCCTCTCCATCCTCGTCACTTGTCTCTGTTCCTGCTGCTCCTGCTGCACCTGTCACTCTCCTCGGCGCGTCCCTTCTTCTACATCCTCTGCCCATCTCCTCGTCGACCTCTCCCTCTCTCTTCCTCTATCCTCGCCTTCAACTTCGATCTCGACCATTTTCTTTTCCCCCCCACCGGCCCTACCCACGAAATCCCTCGACTTCTCTGCCCTTTCTTCTCTTCTCGGCTTGCCCTCGTGCGCCTACATCACCGATTTCCCGGACCCCGTTTGTACCGCTGCCGTTTGTCCTCCCGTCTTCACTACACCACTCGCCTCTCCATCAGGGTACAAACAAAGTACAAACCACTGCGTCCTTGATAGCTCCGAGTCATTAGCTTGACCTTGGACTTTGCCTGACTCTTACTCCCAAAAGGTACACTCTTCCTCCAAACTCTCCAATACCTTGCTTTGAGAGCCTCAAACCGTTGGGTACTTCCCATGGGTCAAGCTAGCCTCCTGTTCTAACGCTCACCGTCCATTCGTATTAGTCACAACAGGACTCCTCGAGGCGTCTCCCACCTTCTCCCACCTTGCCTCCGATCGCCTCTCTCTACATAACCTCATCCTCAAAGCCACTTCGTCGGCCCATCTTTCACCGTGGTCGACTTGCATCCCGTCCTCCACCTATCGACCGTGTTGTCGAGACGATACCGCCGCCTTCCTGCACTCTCCGTACACGGACGCCACGACGGTCCCCGCTTCTACCCTTCGAGCGCTTCCTCGACTCTGCATCGACCTGGTGTGCGTGCGCTCCCGACCTATCGGATAGCTGCCGCCTTGTCTACCGTACCTGCCTACCTTACCGAAGCAACACATTCAGGGTTCTCGCCGCTGCTCGAAGCTCTGCCTACTTCTTTTGACTTGCCTTCTACACCCATTCAATCATCACAGATCTATCTCCAGCATTCTCTCTTCCACGACCCTGTATGTGTACATGACGACGCCACCCGCCGCCGACGTCTTTCGCATAGCATAGGCCCCTCGGCCTGAACACACTCCGCCCGAAGTCGCCCCTGTTCTTGACAACTTCAACAGGCGATCAAAATGGCGGAGAGACTGCCAACTTCGTCCTCGTCAGGACGCAGGCGACGCGAAGCCGATGCCTCCATTGGTGATTTCGTTATTGGAGGAGAAATCGGCAAGGGCAGCTTTGCCCAGGTATACAGTGGTTACCACAAGGTTCGTAAGCTCCATCGCCTGTTGTGATGGCCTATAATGGGGCCTGTTTCTTTTGGTGCTGGTTGTTCGATTCCCGGTGACTCATAACTCGTCGATCTCGATGAGCTGACCATCATCCCTTGACAGAGCTCCAAAGCAACTGTAGCGATCAAGTCGGTCGAAACCGGACGCCTGAACAACAAGCTCAGAGAGAACCTGTATGGCGAGATTCAGATCCTCAAGACCCTGCGCCATCCTCATATCGTCGCTCTCCACGACTGTGTGGAGTCGGCAACACACATCAACCTGGTCATGGAATACTGTGAGCTTGGCGACCTGTCGCTCTTTATCAAGAAGAGGGACAAGCTTAGCACCAATCCTGCAACCCATGACATGGCAAGAAAGTACCCCGTCACACCAAACTCCGGTCTGCACGAAGTCGTTACTCGCCACTTCTTGCAACAACTGGGCAGCGCCCTCAAGTTCCTACGAGAGCGAAACTACGTCCATCGAGACGTCAAGCCTCAGAATCTACTTCTCTTGCCATCACCCAAGTTCAGAGAAGAACACTCGCGTCCAATCTTGACTGCTAGTCAGGACTCATTGATTCCTAATGCCGGCTTGGCCTCTCTGCCAATGCTGAAGCTCGCAGACTTCGGTTTCGCTCGTGTTTTGCCATCTACTTCGCTTGCGGATACTCTTTGCGGTTCGCCACTGTACATGGCCCCTGAAATTCTCCGTTACGAGCGATACGATGCCAAGGCCGATCTTTGGTCTGTTGGTACGGTGTTGTACGAGATGATCACCGGACGTCCTCCTTTCCGTGCTAGGAACCACGTGGAGTTGCTCCGGAAGATTGAAAGCGCCGAGGATCGGGTTAAGTACCCGAAAGACCTTGTCGTCAGCAAGGAACTTGTCAAGCTCATCAGCAAACTTCTGACAAGGGCGCCTGTCGAACGGATGAGATTCGAAGACTTCTTCAATGACCCGATCGTAGTCGACCCCATTCCCGGAGTGGTCGAGGACGACATTCCAAAGCCGGAGGTCAAACCTTCCAGAGACCTTCGATCCCTCGGCAGGTCCGACTCAACATCTTCGCTGTCTCGCCGCTTATCCTTGCGCCGTCAGACCGAGAATGAAACTGTACGTGAGGAAGGTGAATCGCCAAGGTCGCCCCGTGAGAAACCCCTGAGATCTCCCAGGTTGTCAGGTCCGAGTGAAGGCCGCGCTCAGCAAGCTGCCGATGCGACAGCTCGTGTAAGCCAGTCACCAGGACAGGAAACTGGGGACGGACTTGGAATTCGACGTCCCGCTATGCCACAACCCTCCACCTCAGCACCTGCTCGTCCACACAGGCTGTCCAATGCAGCCATCAACCGACCTGCCGCCCGCGCATCTGCGTCGCCTCCGACCTCATATCTCAATGAGAGAAGACTGCGGCCGGTCACGGAGAGAAGCATGACGGAGCAAGAAAAGGCGGCTCAGGATGTTGCCTTTGAAAGAGACTACGTTGTCGTTGAGAAGAAGCACGTGGAGGTGAACGCCTTTGCAGATGAAATGGCGGCTAATCCGCGCTTGACTTCTCTCTCACCCAAGACCGGGCAGATGATTCGTCGCGCCACACAACAAGGTCCTCCGACTTCGACCACAGGCGCAGGCCGTGTGCAGCCTTCAAATGCCGTGCAGATCGCCTCGGGCAAGGGACGCCACGATCGTCGTGACTCTTACGATAGCAAGAACTTCTCGGCAAGCCCCACGACTCAAGGATTCATCGCCAAGGCGATCTCAGATGCCAGCGTTCGTCTGTTCGGCTTCAAGGTCCCACAACATGTTCTGGGCGGCAAGGGTGCCTCTCCGCCTCTCTACAGTCCATTCCCAGCGTACCCGACACCATCGGGTCCCGTTGCGCTGATTGGTGACGGCAAGCAGAGCGCACCAGTCGACGAAGATGCCCGAGCTGTGAAACTGATTCAGGATTTCGCCCATCGCAGTGACTGCGTCTATGGATTTGCCGAGGTGAAGTACAAGCAGCTTTTCCCGCTTGCCCCCTCTATGGACCACGGTCTTGGTGGCGCACCTGCCGACCAGTTGACGGGAGAGGAGGACGGGCTCACCATTGAGGCCGAAGTCCTTCTCTCGGAAGAGGCCTTGGTTCTTTATGTCAAAGCTTTGACACTGCTTGCCAGGGCCATGGACGTTGCAAGTCTTTGGTGGTCGCGAAAGACTCGCGGTGACTCCACGGGTGTTGCTGCTGCCGAGGTTTCCAAGGAGAGCCTTGCACAACGCATCAACTCTACCGTACAATGGGTCCGGGGCCGCTTTAACGAAGTCTTGGAGAAGACGGAGGTTGTCCGGCTCAAGCTCATTGCCGTCCAGCAGAAGCTCCCCGATGATCACCCAAGCCACCCCAGCAACCACGGCGGAGAGTCTGCTTCCTCGACCGCGTCCGGCACGAGGGATGTCTACCTCACACCTGGTATCAGCGCGGAGAAGCTTATGTACGACCGAGCCTTGGAGATGAGTCGTACGGCAGCCATCGATGAGATTACAAACGAGAACCTTGAAGGCTGCGTTACCTACTACGTCACTGCCATTCGTATGCTTGAGGCTGTCCTAGACAACGATGAGGACACGGTCAAGCGAAGGTACTCCGCCTCGAGCAAGGAGCTTGTTCGAGAGGAGGTATCTAGCGATCTGGACAGTGACGACCAACAGGTTGTTAATCGAAGTAAGCCTCTCTGCCCTTATTACTGCGATCCATCAGCAAGCTAATAACACGCAGTGATTCAAATGATTACTGGACGCCTGTCGACCGTCCGCAAGAAGATGGCGATGATTGCCGAGGCATCGCGATCTCAACAGGCTATGCAGCTTCCAGTGCGGAAGCGAAGTGGCGATGTTACGCCGCGCAGCGTGCCCTCATATGCTTCTTAAAGGTAAGCTGGCACCAATCGGAGCATGGCTCCCATTGACTGGAACGACTTTAAAACAACACACTCTGCCTCACGGCCACGAACTTCAACTTCTGCTTTACATAGGCCTGGAGGATTCCTGTGACACGAATCTCGGATGGCAAGAGAATTCGGACAGGAGAACGGGTCAGACTTTTCATGCATCGGCGTTGGGGAAGGCAAACCGGCATATCATCGGTTCCAACCATTTCTTTTTCATCAAGGCCTGTTTTTTTGCTTCTTATTATCTCCATTGGCGTTGGGAATCTGCAAACTGCGAGGGTTTCTTCCGCAGCCACGGAACAGTCACGGTAGTTCTTTTTTTGGCGTCCGCACGAGGGCAGGGAAGGGAAAACACAGTACCTTGAACCGGCATAGCAGCTTGGCTTTCATTGTGTTCTTCTCGTCACACCAGGATGGCCACGGAAGGATGATGGCAGGTTTACGGCCGTCCTGCTGAGAGGCGGTACGTTGGACACTAACGGATGAATGTTGCATACCCTTTGAGGTTTTGCTCGCAGACACTGGATCTGCTTTCCTTTCTAGTTGTGTCAAAAATGAGATAACATTTCAGCAACTTTCTCTTGATCCGTGACGAATCTTGTGTAAACTCATTTGTCCATCATTTGTCGCGTCTGGCAGGTGAGTGGCACTATCTACCATCATCAGTAGACTAACACCGATACATCAGTTCATTGACCAAGGTATGATTGCGCTATGCCTAGACCCCGCAAAACAGGGATCCCGGGTACGTCGGAATGCCTGCCGGCGTCGGAGGTGAGCGAAAGTGGATCTCATCACCCCAAAGCCGACCTCATGCGCCCCGGATAACGCAGACAAGTTCATGTCTTGCAGGATGTTTCACTGATACCCATTTGCAGCTCTTTAGCTTCCGTGTTGTGCCACCTGTAGACAGATCCCAGGTCGGAGAGTCAAAGGGTTTCAAAGCCTCAAGATGCCGGTTGGGCAGCGGAGGTCCAACGTTCGGCGGAGCAACGTAACGGCCTGTCATCGGTGCAAGTCTCGCAAGCAGCGGTGCGACCAGAACATCCCGGCGTGCTCCAATTGCGAGCGCGCCGGCGTGGATTGTGTGGGCACCGACATTGACGGCCGAGTGGCGCCCAGAAGGTCGGCCCTTTTTCCCTTCCGGCGCACACCTCCGGAAACACCATTCCGTTGCCATGTAACTAACTAGACCGGCACATCAGCTACATCAAGAGCTTGGAGGATCGCATCGCCCAGTTGGAGACGCAGTTGATGTCACACGGTCTCCGGGACCAGAGCCATGATACGCCAACCTCTGTAGACTTCTCGGCGGTCGTCACTCATGGCGTGTCCAACTCGCCCTCTTCGCAAGGCCACAATAGCCAGGCGGACGAGGACCTCGTCGGTCAGATTGTCCTCGACTCACTCCGGGCAGACCACTTCTCCAGTGCAATAGCGAACCACAATGGCCTCTCGCTGCTCAACTCTCTGCTTTCGGGCCCCATCACCAAAGTCTCGCGGCCCGGGCTCAGGTCAGACCACCGCACCCTCTTCGAGGATCTGCCGTACGAGACGCGAATAGATATGCCGCGGGGCGAGGCCGCCAGCCGGCTTATAGACACGTACTTTGAGCACTGCGACTTCTTCTCTCCCATCCTCCCGTCAAAGGAACACCTGGCCGCAATGATGGAGCCCCTGTACGACGCTCCCGCGAACCTACCGCCCAGTAGCAGCCGCTCGCTGTCGAAGGCGAAGTTCAGGGCGTCCATGATCTTCGCCACGGCGATCCTCCTCATCAACAGGACGGACCCGTCGGTGCCCGTGGAGAGGTCCCATGTGTACTTCGCCGCCGCGATGCACATGCTCTCCCAGGACCCGGCCGCCGTCTGCACCGGCGACCTCGGCCACCTCGTCGACCTGCTCCTCATCGTGCAGTACTGCTGCTTCAGCCCGAACCTCACCGCCGCGTGGCACTTCCTCGGCCTCGCGACCCGCCTCGCCGTCGAGCTGGGCCTCCACAACGAACGGCAGCAACGACAACACGGCGCTGCTGCCGCCGCCGCCGTCGCTCTGGACCCGGCCCTGGTCGAGGAGCGGCGCTGGGTCTTCTGGGCGACGTACACCTTCGAGCGCAACCTCTGCGTCATATTAGGTCGGCCATTCTCGATCCCGGACGAGGCCATCGAGACCCCGCTGCCCCCGGAGCCCCTCGGCAACCCGCAACGCGCGCAGGCGCTGCACCTGATCAAGGCGCGCCGCTTCGAGTCCGAGATCTACGCGACGCTGCGGCAGCGGCAGCCCGCCGGCGCGCCGCTGGACAAGCCCGCCTGGCGCGCGAGCATCACCGCCCGGCTGCGCGAGTGGTTCGCCTCTGTACCCCCGCTGGACTGCGCGAGCGGCAGCAGCCAGCTGATGCCGCAGCAGATCTTTGGCGGCTTCTTCCACAACGCGTTCGTGAACGTGTACTACCCGTCGCAGCACTTCCCGGATCTGAGCGCGGCGGACGTGCGGGCGCTGGCGCGGCATGCGGCGGAGGGCGTCGCGTGCTACAAGAACTCGTTCCGGTCGCGCGAGCTGCGGTTCTACTGGCGGTGTATCCATAGTCTGTTCAAGGCGGGCGTGGCGCTGGTGTACTGCATCCGCGTGGCGGCGACTCTCCCGCAGCAGCAGCAGCAGGGGGAGGGGGAGGAGATGAATGTGCCGAATTTGATGGATACGGTTAATGACTGCTCGTCCATCATCTGGGCCATGGTCGAGCGGTATCCGCAAGGCCAGGCGTACCGGGACGTGTTTGAAAGTTTGGTCAACTCGGTCCTGGGCAAGGACGGCGGTGACCAGATGCAGCAGCAGCAGCACCCGTCTTTGGTTCAGCAGCAGCAGGCGAGTGCCGGTGACGAGCAGGAGCATTCCATCTTTGACTCGTTGTTTGCGGCGGCTTCGGAGGATACGGATCTGCCGTTTACCGCGATCGAGGCGCTATCTTGGGGGTTTGCGCAGCCGTCTCCTGCTGGGTGAGGTTGATTGGCTTTTGCCGGCTTCTTACTCCTTGATCCGGTGGCTTGCTGCCAGTCCCAAGGTAATCAAGACATTAATGGCGCTGTAAGAAGCCGCTTTATGGGAGGCAAGTATGTTGCTGTCGGCAACATCGAAACACCAACAACCTCGAGTTTAGAGTTGAGAACAGCAGCAAGGTCGTTTACATGAGACGTCAACCAGGAGACAGGTCAGTGTTCAACGGCAGGGTTATCTTCTGTATTTGGATAATGAGGACACACTACTAGCACGTCTCGAACACTTCATCCTCGAGATCTTCTCTCTTTACATTCAACCTCTTCGGCAGAAGTCTCTTCCAGTACACCTCCTCTTCCTCCACTTCATCCTCAACCTCACAGGGCTTCGGCAACGCCCACCCCTTCAAATCCGCCTCTCCGACAACCACCCCGCACACATCCCTCCTCTTCCCGCGCCTCCCCTCCGCCAACAACTCACCAGCCAGCCTCACCGCATCCGCCTCTTCGACCACGCCCGTCTCCGCAGAAATCCAATCGCCCGCCTGCGCCCCCGAGATCTCGTCCCTGCCCCAGTCCGCACTCTCGAGCAGCCTCCGCACCAGGCACACGCCGCCGACGCGCCTGCAGCGGCCGCACGGCCCGGATGGCTTGAGCTTCTGCTCGGCGGTGAAGAACTCGCACCGGGCGCCGGCGAGGGCGCACTGCAGGCACTTGCCCGGCGTGCATTCGCGGTAGACGACAGGCGGTAGGGGTGGGCGGGAGCAGGGGGAGCAGGGGGAGAGCAGGGGGAGGCCGTTGCGGTATTGGAGTTTTGGGCGGATGGGCGGTGGTCGTCGTGGCTTGGATGTGTGCTGGGCTTCGTCGCTGTTTTCAGGTTGTGAGGGTTTCATGACGTTGGTTAGTATATTGGACAAACTTATTTTGTGATAGAGTCGCACGTCTTGAACCGGCCGCAAGGGCCGTTCCTCAAAACTCTTAAAAGGTTGCGAGGAGGATAGGATGTTGACTCTGCTGACGGAGTTGATATCAGGTTCCAGCAGCTATGTTCAAACACAGGTTGTAAGTCAGATCCTATGTGTTTTGATGACCGCCAAACAATTCCATTTTCCTTCAAGCAAACAAAGAGAGAACAGTAATAGTAAACCCTCTAGACCAATGGGCCCTTGTCCTACATCAGCCTCCATTGTTCAAAGCTGGTCGTTGACATGATCGGCTTTGACATGCTCGGTATTCTCATTTGGGCTTCCGGCCCCTGGATCGAAACTAAGAACCCAAGTTTACAAAGAAGCCGATAACATGAGTGCCAAACAACACCGCAGAAGAGGATGTGATAGCTTCAACTTGAGGAGGGCTTGATATCCCTCTAAGTTAAGCCAAAACACTCTCTGAATCATACTGTTCGGAACACGTTATTTTTACCCCCAAGAATATCACACGATATTTCACGTTGATCTAGAATGCATGCCTTTACTAGGGGATGCAGCTATTGCGCTATCATCGCGATGCCAGCCTGAGTGTGAGGATACCATGCCGTACAAGCACCAAGTACTGTCATCTTCTTACCAAAATCCTCCCAGGCATCGAATTGCGACGGCAGTAACGCGGGTCTATTTACAGCAACAATGATGATCAACTTGGCCAGATCCAAACAAAGCTGAATGCTCTACAGAGTAGCTCAGAAGCTCAGCTAATGAGGTGTTGCATTGGGGGCGAAGACATAGAGCAGCTTCAACTAGGCCCCTTGCTTCAAGACCAGGATCAATTCGGTAATCTTCCCCAACTTTCTCAAGGTCATGATGTGTAGGCTTTTTGATTTACCGTGGAGAATTTGCTTGAAAGTTGCTGCCTGCGTGCACAGGGGGTCGCAGTCAGACAACCGCAGATCGCTTGTTGGGGTCTCAAAGCTTGATCTGTTGCTGCCTTGCAGATCATCGGCTTGGTTGAGCGACCATGTTACATCGAAACTCGGGAGCGATGCAGGTAAGAATGTTCCGATTGAAGATGAATACACGCTTAAAATAATAGTTGGAAGAATTCAATATGGTCACACAATTAGTGTCATGTGATACTACTGCTGTGGTGGTTTGTTGCAACACAGGTTGGACGATATGTCCCCGGCGTCATTTGCGAAGCATCGAGCATAAGCACTAGTTTCTACCGTGAACTATGATATACGATTTGAGGTCGACCAAAGATGATATGCGTGAGTTTGGCACTGGTCTCGGAATCTCACGATCCTTGGCAGTGAGACAAGGCCCTCAAAACATGGCCCCGAAGCTTATACCTTGAGTATGCCAAGACGTGAGTAAAAGCCGCCAGGATTTAGTTACAACATCACCTCAGCCCTCTGTCAATAAGCGGGCCGGTAGATCATTGAATCCTTCAGGATGCAATTGTGACCGCGGCTTGGCAAGATCAACCATGAGGCAGTGCACTGCCTCGCGATGATCGACGATGGGCGAGATGGTCCATTTCTCACAACAACCTCGGCTGAAATGTATGCGATCATGAATCATCAGCAAAACTGAAGACTCACGACCTTGTAAAATGTTATAAAAGTGTCGACTTCTTCTTCTCTTTTCCCGTCTCGTCAATTTCACAGAACATCAAACATTTCAGAACCCGAAGCCTAAGAATCTTCTTCCACTTCATTCCATTACCACTTTACGTCATGAAGACCTTCAACCTCCTCACCACTCTCTTGGCCGGTGTCTCCGCAGTCTCCGCGGCAGCCCTGCCGAGCGCCATAGACGCCCGCGAAGTCGCCGATGGTTTCTATCAGGTTTCCACCGACGATGCCGGCAACACGAAGACCACTTTCAAGCCTTGGGATGAGGTTGTCACGACCTCTGTCAGAGAGCGGTCGCCTCTTGAGAAGCGCAGAGAGGACTGCGGTCCCGGGTCCGTCAGCACTGGCGAAGCGGACGATGCGAACACCTGCCTGATCAATGGCTTCAGTGGGGATAACGTGTACTTGGAGAAGAATGCCTGGTCATACGTAAGTTTCCCAGTTTCCGTACCCCCAATAATTTTCCCTTGGTGTCCGTCTCTTGGTGGTCTCATGACGGGGAATGGCAATAGACTAACTCAGATCGCAGTGCGTTCGCGGCAACGTCGTCTCCTTCATCTGCCCTTACAGCCAAGGATACAAGGGCAAGGCAGACATCAAAGGGACTTGGTCTTATGTCAAGGGACACTGCGGGCCGAGCAAGATGGGCTACGCGCAGGTCTCCAACGGCATCGGCGACTGGACGGCTGGGTATGCTACCAAGGATGATCACTTCTGTACTGCGGACTTCAAGGTTGGATCTTGAACATGTCGCCCCCCTTTTCCTCGTTGCATATAGAAAGATGTCTTTCCTCTTCATCTGGTTGAAGATGCCACAAGCAGGGTAAATAATTAGTCACATTGCACGCAGTCAGAATACTCGTCACAATCCACTATGATATTTACTTTTGAAAGCGTCGTTCTATAGATGCCCGTTTCTAAGTGTATGTTGCTCCGGTCCCTGTCCCAAAACGCCGAATCGTCGCCTTCATTCATCTTCATCTTCATAATCAGCATCGGCATCATCATCATCATCCCCTTCCACTTCCGTTTCCTCATCCTTAGCTCGCTGCTGCAACTGCTTTGCCCACTTCTTCCCGCCCAAGTTTTCTTTCTTGGCCATCCGGATTACTTTGGCTTGAACTGACTTATCGCTCCTACCCAATCTAGCTCCTATCTCCTCATAATCCTTTCCGGCAGCAAGCATCTCTTTGACGGTAGCAACTTCGCCTCTGCCCCACATCTTCTGCGGCCTAGCCCCCGGCAGGAAACTCATAGGACCGAGCACCTGGTCGGGTGCTGCGGCGCCCTGGGGGTTGTTGTTGATGAACTGCCGGATCGCATTCAGACGGTTGTCCTGGATCAAAACTTGTTCCGCGGTCCAGAGGCAGCCGTTGGTGCCGCTGCCGCAGTGGTAGCCCGCCCACAGCGAGGGGGCGAGGACGGGCACGCGGGCGTCGGCGCGGTGCGCGATGAAGCGCTGCAGGCCGCCCATGATGGCGTTGGAGAGGTTGTGCGTGGTGACGGAGATGATGTTGTCGCAGCCGGGGCAGCGGGCGATAGGACCGTATTCGGGGTCGTTGCCGGTTGTGAAGCGCGTGTTCGGGTTGTAGGCGCAGCCGGGCGTTGCGCAGGTGTGGCCGATGGCCAGGGCTCGGTCGTGGGGGAGGGGGAGGGATTCGCGGAAGATGAGGCCCGCATGGTTGGCTTCGTAGTTGGCGGACCTGGTGTCTTGGGTCAGGGAGAACTGGCATGCTTCGCCGGCGTCGGCGGATTGGTTTGAGATTGGCTGGCGGCAGGAGGCGCAGAAGTACTTGATGTTGAGGCACATGATTAGTTGTACGGTCTTTTTTGTGTTCTTAGTGATCGGTTTCTGGTTGGTTTGAGTTGTTGGTAAAATTGTCGCAACCACGGACTCGTGGCTATCTATATGACATGAATCTCGCGGCAGCTTGTGTTGACAATGGAGACAATTCTCTTGACACTCAATACTCAACAATAATGAACTATGAACATTCTTAGCGGTTGGCTTGATCAACGCTGTTGTGTTCTTTATGTTAAACCATTAATTCAGGGGGTTTCGACGGATTCGACAAAGACTCGGTTATGGGTATTCCGTAAAACATCAGAAAGATTTCGGGTCATTGTCTCTCAGGTGTGCCCCGGTTTTATACCTATGAAAGCAGTTTGTACAAAGATGGTCATAGATCAAAGCGCTTCTCGTCCACAACGCCATTGTTCTCATCTGAGCTGGTCTGGGTCTTGCGGTTGGCCCTCCAGTATGTGTACATCAAAGCCAAAGTGTTGGGGATCGAAGCTCCGTACAGCAAAAGAATCGCGAGAAAAGCCTTGGGATACCTCGGAGCGTCGGACTCTTGGAAAAGCTGCTGCCCGGCGAGGCCTCCGAGATTGCTCCCCATCACCGCCATCGCCAGTCCAACGCTGCGATTGCTGGGCTTGGTCGAGTTGATGTTCAGCCAGGCATCGTTGATCGCCTGCGAAAGGGCGTTGCCCCCAGTGAGCAGCGTGAAGAGCGCATACTGTACCCACCTGTTCGCCCCGACAGGCAGCCCGCACAGCGCGCCGGAGAAGGCAATGGACCAGACAAAAGCCACGATGCACCAAGGCCCGCGCAGCCGTGTCTTGTCTGACGCGACGGACAGCGTGTAGGACAGAATGATGACGAGCACGTTGCCGACGGCGTTGAGCAGGTTGGCGTTCGTCTTGGAGAAGCCGAGGCTCTTGATGATCGTGGGTCCGTAGATGGCGAGGCCGCCCTTGGGGGTGAGACTGAGGATGTTGAGGAACATGTGCAGCCAGAGGCGCAGGTCGACGAAGGCTTCGCGGAGACTCTTCAGGGTGATTTCGGCCTTGTCCGCGCCCTTGGATTCGTCGCCGAGAATGATGCGGGTGCTAAGGATGGTGCGCTCGCGGTCGGTGAAAAGGTCGAAGCGGCCATGGATCGGGCGCGTGTGCTTTGGGCTGCGGGGGAGGAGGAGGACGTAGCCGAAGAAGATGAGGAGGGTGAATGTGCCCTCGACTGGCGCCGTTGTCAGATCTGGATGTGATAACGAGGATGGCTTTAAGGGGTTCAACTTACTGACAAAGAGCCACTGCCATCCGGCGAGCCCTCCCTTGCCGCCCATTTGCAGGATTCCTGCGGCGATCAATGAACCAGTCGCGGCGGCTGAATAATTACCGAAGTAAAATATTGATGTTCTCAGTGCCAGCTCGTCTCTCTTGTAGAACAAAGCCAGCATGTACTGAACTCCGGGGATGAATCCTCCCTCAAACAGCCCCAAGAGCATTCTCGTTGCGTAGAATGAGTGGACGTTGGTGCACCAAGCTTGCATTAGAGCGATCGTGCCCCAGATGGCGACCTGCAGTGTGAGCCAGACCGGAGCGCCGACTCTCTGCAGAACCAGGTTGGAGGGGATTTCTGCAATCACGATACCGGCCAACATCAGCTGATTACCAATGTTGACTTGGTTGTTGGTGATGCCGAGGTCTTGCGTCAGGGTGTCGGTGAGGGCGTTGCTGATGTTGGTTCGGTCGAGCTGGAGGACGTAGAAGCCGACGACGAGGAGAGGCATGAGATACCAGTCGAGTCTTTGGTTGAGCTGCTGTCAGTGGTTTGGCCTCGCTGGGAAACAAGTGCTAAAGACTGACTTTCTGACCACGGCCTTTTCTTCATCATGAGTCCACGACTCGCCCTCGGATGGGCTGTGGTTGGACGCGTCGGTCTTCTTCTCTTCCTCCATGGTGACGGCAGACCAATCAATGGAAACCAGAATGCCAAAGCGAGATGCTTGAGAGAATTCCAAATTAATGACCCGCGCTGGGTGATGTCGAAGATATACCCAGGCCAGCTCTTGGCTGCACGCGATCAACGGAAACCATGTCCCTCGCCGCTGTTCCACGGCCCCAGCATGGGCATGGTCCAATCCGAATCAGCGATTGCGCAATTGGCTTTCGTGGAAATGATCATGGAGTTGAGCGACGGAGATATGATTGTATTGATCCACATTAGTGAGAGGAGGGGAAGTCGTCGGAATTGAGCGTCGGAGGTCAGCGAAGCTGATCGGTTGTGGCATCGACTTCCTCATGTTGAACGCCAAACGATGTATTCACTTGCCGTCTTTGGATAACGTTAGAAGAACTTAAAGAAGGAATGATCAAAGCATGTAATCAAAAAAAAAAAAAAAAAGGAAGACTTCACTGTGTTTTCACGATTCCAGCGTCGTTAAAGTTCAGGATCAGAATGCCAAGGCCGAACTTACACGACTGAAATTCAATCCGCCGATCTACCTTTTTATCGAAGGTACATTGAACATGCATCTATAAAATAATAAAAATGCTAATAAGCACAAAAAGAACATCAAGTAGTTCCATCAAGACTGAGAAAAAAGACCCTTATCACTAGGTAGAGATTAGCCAGCAAGACCAATCGCCCGACCTGCAGGGGCCTGGCGGAGCTGCCGATCTCGGCCCCGGTCCAGGGTCTACCAGACTCTCGGGTCAGAGACTGGGTGAACAAACACGTGGGATTTTTTGTCCAACACACTTCCACTTGTGAATTTCATCGAAAAAAGAGGGCGTTGGTGCGAACGATAGAATATCTTAGCGTCTTGAGGTGACGTTAAAGTTGAGTTGCCGACGGAGCGGAGCTATGTCGCCGCCAGTTCGTCGATGACTTCATCAGTGGGGCCGAGATCGCGTGGGGGAGCTCTCAGCCCGCCGCACCGTCTGGGCTGTCATCTCAACCACCTTCCAATTTTAGAACCTAGACTCAGTCACATCCATCGAAGGCTGTTCTAGAACTTCTGTTAACATACCTAAATAGGTCCCGCAAATTGGGTACATTATCAGACCAACAGCCACCCCATCAATCAGCAATCTCAACCCCGAGGACACCCCGCAGTCATCCATCCCTGGTTACACAAGCCAGTGACACAACATCAAAGGTCACATCATCAACGGCCCCCTACCGCCAAGATGCCGCCTCCGCCAGATCTATCCCACCACATCCTCCCCGAGCCCGTCTCCAGAGAAATCTTCCAGACACAGATCCTCCCCGCCGACCTGCCCGCCACACTAACCCCGCACCCCACCCGAGCCCGGCCCTTGGCGGTGCTCATCGTCGGCCAAACCGGCGCTGGCAAAACCCGCACCGCCCCGGCCGTCCTCTCCGCCATGAACCGCATCAACCCCCCGGCGCACTTCATCGCAGACGTCTACAAGGCCCACCACCCTTCCTACCTGACTCTCATCTCCTCTCCGAACCCCGCGCACGCATCGCCGGCCACCGGCCCAGACGCGCGCAAATGGCTCGCCATGGCCGCGGCGGAGGCCATCTCCCGCAAGCTGGACGTGCTCCTGGAGAGCGCGTGTCGGCACCCAGACGACTTTCGCGACCTGGCGAGGATGTTTGGGGAGGCGGGGTACCGCGTCGAGGTCGTCGTGATGGCTGTCCCCGCGGCGCTGAGTCGGTTGGGGATCCTGCACCGGTTCTATGAGAGACTGCCGGAGGCCGGGAGCGGCAATCTGCCCATCAGGCTCACGCCGGTCAAGATTCATGATGATTCATATGCTGGACTGATGAGTGTTGCGGAGTGGATTGATGAGGTGGACTACATTGACAGGGTGCTCGTTGTGAGACGTGGAAACCTGGTTGTTTGCTCTGATGACAACAATGAGACAGGTAAGCTTAGTGGCAAGGTTGCGGAAGCGTTAAGGAGGGAAAGGGAAAGACCGCTCACCGCGGAGGAGAGAAAGGTTGCTGTAGCGGACCTGGAGAAGTTAGAAGCCCGAGATGGCAAGTTGGCAGTGGAAGTCAAAGGTCTGTTTGAACCGTTACTCAGGTCAGAAGAGCAGGGATATCCAGAGCTGCTACCGTTAGAGTTTCCACCCAGTACAAGGAAGGATGCTCTGCTTACGCTGGGTGAGGTATGAGGACATATACGAGCATAGTTATGCAGCCATTCGAGTTGGCAGATATCAAGGCATTGCCCCAGCTCTCAAGATATGGACCGAATGCAGACAGGCTTAGACGAGCGATTGTCCTGATTTTGCTACTATAGTATGGATGCCTCATTTGCTATATAATTTGCTATATAATTAAACAAGACTGCCTGCCACATGGCACTTCAGAAAGCTGCAAGCAATTTTCCTTTGAATGAACGGGAGTGATATGTCATATATGCCCGTCCTCGCTGAGTAGTCTGTCAAAGCAGCAGGGAACTGCTGTCGATTGCCATTTGCGCCCGGCGACGTTAACTCTATAGGTGACATTCGAAATCCTGCATTCAATACACAAGGGTTGCCATTGAGGCGTGCCGTCCGTCGCAACATGCAATTGGTGAAGTTGATGTTGTCCTGCCTGGCCCCCATCGGCTTGTGTCGGCAGGTATCCACCAGGCCCGGAAGGCACCACCCACACCGTCGCCGGTTGCCCACCCGGAAGGTAGTGGCTTCCGTGGAAGGTACCTGACTGCCCTGGTGTACCGGCAGGTTCGACATTGGTCCAAGCTCCACGCAGCGGGCAGGCCCTGACGTGGAGGGGCACGAATTGGAAGTGGAGCTGGGTGAGGTCACACCAACCTTCCAGAAGCCCCCGCGTAAATCGGCACACGTGACGCGGAAGGGTTGCCTGCCCTACAGAGCTCGACCACTAAAACTTCCCCGACAGGCCTGGTCCTCCAGACGAACATCATCACCAACACCTCTCATCTCAAAGGACAAGTAAGTACAGCGCCCCCCACCCCACGGTCATCGGCACGACGGCGGCGCAGAGCTCGCGAAGCTGCCTGCGCTCCTGTCGGCTGCCCGATTGGCCCGGTCGCATTTCGCTGGCGACATCGACTAACCGGTCACCAGCTTCGTGGTCACGATGAGAGCCAAGTGGAGAAAGAAGCGCGTTCGCCGTCTCAAGCGCAAGAGAAGAAAGATGAGGGCTCGCTCGTAAGTTGCACAACACATCGCGGGCGCGAAACTGCCTGGCTGACAACTCTTTCAGCAAATAAACAACTCGCACCCTCCCCTCGACCATGACCATCTTCTGAGATGACGACACCAAACACCATCACGCGATACGCATAACGGAATTGCACTCGCCAGCTTCTGTCACCAGCGACTCAGTCTGTCTCGTTTACCGGGACGTCTATATTCACACTGCGAATTGGAACTATGGGACTTGGGGTCATGACGATGATCAGGCACGCAGTTCCGGCGGCCTTGATGAGGATTTGATGAAGAATGGACCTGCCAACTGCGGTCGGGATGACTTTACGATGAGGATGCAGTGTTTAGGACAGCTGAAACTACGACGTCACAATGACTTCGAACGCAATCAAATCATCAGTGAAACCACAATATGCTTCCTGCCTGCCATGTGTCCTGCCTCCCTCCGTGATACTGTTCGAGCTCTTCGTGGGCTCTTTGAAATCAGACATGGTGATGAGAATCATTTCACCAGTTGGCGCCAGTTCACAGACCTTCAGCTCCAGCTTTGCGATTGCGAGCCGCCATGGCAGACTCTATACCATGCGCGCGACTCATTGAGCGCCGCATCTAGTACACAATAACTGTATCAATTCATGTAGCCCGATGCCATTGATGAAGATGATGCGCAACAGCAATATTCGGCTTCAATTTCTTCTCGCGTGAGCTGCATTTTTCGTCAATTGAGTGCGCAGAGCTGTGACGTTCGCGCAGCTCCAAGTGGGGTCGGTGCATGCGCCGGTAGCGTCCAGCTTGTTCCACACCGCCTGCCTGTCAAGGTGGTCGCACGGATAAACGCCGGTTTGCCGACAAGGGACTTTTTTTTTTTTTTGAGGCGTCCAGAAAATTTCCAGCAGACTCGCAAGCCAACTACTAGACGTCCAACTACCACCGGTCCGCACCCGCCAGTACCCAGAGACAGCAGAGACGATGGCGGACGCCAACGGAAGAAAGAGAAAGAGAGACGGCGACGCCGCCGCCAAGTCGAAGAAGAAGCAGGCTACCGACATGCCGTCAAAATTTACCATCTCTTCGATTTCACAGGCCAAGCTCTGCCCACCTGTCGTTGGTACGTACGATCGTCTCCCTGCGATTATTCACCATTCGCTGACAGTTTGCAGCCTCTTCCCCCGGCATTAGGATATCAAAGAACACTCCTTTTACCCCATACGTCAAGTCAGACATTCAATTGTCAGGCAGGCGCAAACAGAAGACCCCCGCAGTGGCGCAGGACCTCGTTCTGCACTCGAATACTCACCAGACGATGGACTACACGGCCAGAGAAGACGGCAACGGCGACTCCGAAAAGTCGTTGAAGCACTACATTGGAGTGTTTGACCCGAAGACGGGCAAGCTGGAAGTGGTGGAAGCCAAGAAGATGGTGGTTCGGGGTACAGCTAGAGCCAAGCAGGCCTCGGATGAGGCGATGACTGCGCCAGCAGACTACCAGGTTCGTCTCTATCGTCCACGTATGCTGTGCATACTGTGTATACTGTTACTGACTACAATCAGAGCTTCTACGCGCTCAAGACCGATCTTGGTCAGACCTTCGGTACGAGGAAAGCCAAGAAGGCCATCGAGTCTGTCACACTCAACGCCATCGATCCCAACAAGGGCAAGGCTGGCGCTTCGCCCCGCAAGTCTACCGCCGCGGACAAGGCAACGCTCAAGCAGATCGGCGAGATCACCGCGACTATGGCGTCCAAGGAAGAGCTCCAAGACATCGTCGACCAGGCCAAGCCCGTCCCCCGTCCCAACCTCGAGGCCGACGCCATCCAGGACGTGTACGATCCCGACGAGTTCATCGGGCGCGAGGTCCTCGCCGCTGTCCCCGTCAAGGACTGGATCGAGCCCACCAAGAAGGGCGAGGACGTGCAGGTCTACTCTAGGCACGTGGCTGCGCGCGTCAAGAAGATTGTCGACACTGGAAACGTTACCAAGATCCGCCTTCTGCGCTACTTCTACTTCTTGTTCCTGTTCTATACGATGGCACAACCAGGAAAGCAACGCGGCACGAAGCGTGTCCCTCCTCGCGAAAAGCTCAAGGAGAAGCTCGCCCCGGCGCCCCAGGCTGTTATCGAGCAGATTCGTCGCAAGTTCTCAGACGGCGGCGAGATCCGCAAGTTCCACAGCGATTTGCTTATCGCGCACTGCTGCGCTTTGGCTTGTATCATCGATAACTTCGAGGTCGATACTTCTAAGCTGCGGGAGGATATGCGTCTCGATCAGAAGGATATGAATACCTACTTCTACGAGATTGGTGCCCGCGTAAAGCCTGTTGCCAGCAAGGAAAAGGGCAGCAAGCAGCAACACCACATTGCTAAATTGGCCCTGCCACTACAATTCCCCAAGCTCAGATCTCTCGCATCCAAGCGCCGCTAGGAGGGCGTCGCGGGCGATGAAAAAGAGGTTCAGAGGGCGCGCAGGGAGACAATTCCTTTGCGCCAGGCCTAAGCAGTGGCGAGAACAACTCACGAAGGCGACGGCGGCGGCGGCGGCGGCAGCGGCAGAAATAGCGGGGACGGACGACAGTAGCCGGGAGAAGCAGAACCTACGAAGACGGACGACGGAAACAGACGACGGGAGCAAACCATAGGGATGAAAAGTGACGAGGCCGGCGGCTGTGGCACCGGCACCGGCACCAAAAGTAGTCAGGAAGGACGGGGACGAGAAGCGACGGGGCCGAGAGACGACGGGGAAGGAAAGTGACAAGGGCCGGCGACAAAGGCACCGGAGCCGGACGACAGCGAGGACCAGAAGATCTGCCGGACTACCGACAACTTGCATACTCTATCTACATGGCTACCATGGCTTACCTATAGAAAGTGCACAACCCAAGTGCACACGCCAATTGATGACCAAAAGTTTCGTTTCATGAATCAGTCGTATATGAATCAGATGGCCCGGGGCAGCAATCACGTCGTTGGCCCGTGAAATATGAATCATTAGTACCGAGCCAGCAGCAATTGGGAGAAACGTTTCCCGATGTGCGCTGCCAGTACTGACGCTAACACCCCGCAGTGGCACCCCCGTCCTGCCGAGGCATCTCGGTGCAGTCGTGGTCCAGTGTGTGTGTGGGGTCCGGGGTAACTCTCCCCTGGCACAGCTCCTGTGTCTCTCATAAAACTAACCAACCACCTGCGGGTGAGCCGCTGTATCTATGTTTGTAGCCTATCTATTTCATGCGGTGAGCTTTCGGGTATTCCTGTAGCTCCCATTTATTTCATTCCAATATTACGATCAGAAGTGAAGTAAAGAAGAACCGAATTCGAAGACAACAGATTGTAGAAGAAAGACCACATAGACACCGGCAGATCAGAACACACAATGGCTAGTCCCGAGGATCCCGTCGTCTCGCTCGAGTACCGCGGCCGCGTCGCGCTGCTCACAATCGACAACGACCGCAAGCTCAATGCGATGTCGCAGCCACAGTACTACGACCTCGCCCAGAAGCTGCGCGAGATCGCCACACATGACGAGGTCTTCATCACCGTCCTGACGGCCAAGGGACGTTACTTTTCAGCGTGAGTTTTGTTCTCCGTTTTCAATTCAATTCAATTCATCTTATCCCAATCACTCGATTTACATCAAAAAGCTCCAAATAAGCAAGAAATGTAAACTAACATCAAAAAGCGGCGCCGACGTCTCCATCGCCCGCGAATCCCCTTCCGGCGCCGCCGCCCACAAGCACTGGCTCCAGGGCTTCGTCGCCTTCAACCTGAACATCACGCAGGCCTTCTACACGCACCCCAAGATCCTCGTCGTCGGCCTCAACGGGCCCGTCATCGGGCTCTCCGCCGCGCTCGTCTCCTTCGCCGACTTCATCTACGCCACGCCGTCCACCTTCCTGCTGACGCCCTTCTCGTCGCTCGGCCTCGTCGCCGAGGGCGGCGCCTCGCGCGCGCTCGTCACGCGGCTTGGCCTGCCCAAGGCCAACGAGGCGCTCATCATGAGCAAGCGCATCTCCGCCGAGGAGCTGCTGCACACGGGCTACGTCAACAAGGTCTTCGACTGCGGCAAGGGCGAGGACGCCAAGTTCCGCGACCTGGTGCTGCAGGAGGTCGATGAGAGGCTGGGCGCACACCTGATCGGGGACAGCCTGACGGGGATCAAGGCGCTCATCAGGCGGCCCGAGATGGAGATTATGGACCGGCAGAACTCGCAGGAGGTGTTTGCGGGTATTGAGAGGTTTATGAAGGGGATCCCGCAGGAGGAGTTTAGGAAGATTGCCAGTGGTGAGAAGAGGCACAAGTTGTAGATGAGTTAGAAGATTCTGCTTTGCTGTAGATATGTTACGTCGCAACAAAGGAAAGCTGTATTCTAGATCATGACTTTTTTTTCTCTATTTCATTCTCTCACTCTAGTGTGTGTATCTCATCGTACATGTGACCGGGTATCTTTACATCATGCGAGCAAGCCGAATAGCAGGTTCGTCTTCTTGTAGTAGTCTTGTGAAGACTTGTTGATGCGCTGTCGAGCTTCGCTGCTGTCCAGGCCTGTCTGCTGGTAGACCTTCTCCTCCACAGCCTCAAGCTCACTCTCCTTGCCCATCTTGGAAGCGTCGAGGAAACAGCGTAGATATGAGACGTCATAAAGCCACTGGGTGAAGAGATCCCGACGCTGCTGGGCGAGTTCGTCTGCTTTTGGCGACGGCGCAAGTTCGGCATCCTCCGTGGAAGCTCCCTCTTTCTTTTCTTCATCTTTTTTGTCTTCCGAAGATTCCTCTTCCTTACTCTCCTCGTTCTTAGTCCCCTCGGGAGTGTCTTCATTTTCTTGCTCCTTTGCCGGGTCTTCGGGCGCAGGCTCAGTCTTGTCGCCGTTGGTTTCGACATTCGCATCCTTCAAGTCGTTCGTCGCGATAGCCTCAAGCCACTTCTCGCAAAGCTGCTTGCTGAGATGCTGCTTCATTACACGAACGGCCACCGCACTCCAGAGATCCATACCCGCATCACTCATCTCCTTTGAAACATCCTTGAAGAACCGGAATAACGTAGGCGACGGCTGCGTCGGCAGCTCGGGGCTTCCCTCCCATAATGGCCGGCTTACCACGGTCGTTTGTGAAAGTCCTTGGTTGACGAAGGTTTCTATCGGCTTGGCGGCCACGGTGACTGACAGCTTCTCGTGAAGAGACGGCACCACAGTCAACCCGAAGCCCTTGACCGCGTCGAGTTTGGGCAGGCCTTGGCGCACGTCGCGGAGGATGCGGAGGAGGTACATGGCCACTCTGCCGCTGTTCGACGCACCCTCCTTTGTTTTCCACAGGCTCGTGAGCTTTTCGTCGAGTTCCTTGAACGCTTTGGCGAGTGTGGATTCGAGCTTTTCATGCAGCGTCCGCGGGTCGTCTTTGCTGAGAAGCTGCTGCCGCGCTTCGATCGTCTCCTCGTCCTCAATTTCATCAATGTCGTTGTCCCAGCGCTGCCTTCGAAGCTGCTCCACCACTTCGCCGACTTCATCGATGATACGCCGCCAAGATTGGAAGCCATTGACGGCCTTGGAAACCGAGTCATTGCGGCCATACATTCTTGCGACTAATTCTTGCAAGATGTGATCCGCTCCGTTGATCAAGTCGATATCAAAGCTCCGCACATTCCAGAGGTCCACGGTCTGATCCGTCACACCGTCCTGCCATGAGTCCAAAGTGGCCGCAACCTCAGACCCAATGATATGCAGCTTGTTGACCTTGACCTCGAGGACGTGCAGCATGTGCCCGTTGATGGCACCGCGTAATTCGTCTAGCATCTCGGAAGGATCAAAACCTCTCGCTTTGCCACCTTCGCGGATCCATAGCTGCAGCACGCTAGTACGCAGCTCCGTGATGGCCTTGAATTCCATCATCCGCTCCATCGTCTTCTTGAGCCCTTCGACAAGCACCTCACTGCCTTTCTTCGCCCAGCTAAAGAGCATATCGCGTGCCTGTGGGCCATCCAGGTCGTCGTAGCGGATGAAGGGCGTGAAGAACTGAATCTCCTCTCCGCACCATCGCTCATAGACGTCCAGGCGCAGACCCTCAAGCCTTTTGAGTGATGGGTCCGCCAGCAGAGGACTTTTCTTGAGATCGGACAAGGCGTTTGACAGCTTGAAAGGTACTAGAGCCTGGACATCGAGCAGGGCTTTGGTGTAGAGATTCAAACTCTTGAGAACGTCGCCTGCGCCTCGCTGGCGCTCATTGTCCTCAACCTCGAAGGACATGGCCATGGCAGCTCCTCTGACCCGGAGGAAGTGATCGACCACATCACGGGCTCCGGAGCTGGTAGCCAGACTGTACGCACACAACGCTTTCAAGACGTCCTCCTGCTTCGCAGACTCTCCAGTCTTCTCCATCAAGCCATCAATATTCCGCAGGAGCCGTTTCCTCAGCACGACCAGACTCTTTTTCGTAGCCTCAACGACGTGACTGACGTCGCCTTCCAAAGCCTTCTCCTCTCCCAAGCTTTTCACCAAAAGTCGGCTCAGCACCAGAACCTTGCTCGCCAATACGACCCTGTCCCCTCTGCTCAGCTCCAGGCTCCCGGCCCCAGACCCCTTGAGCACGCGTCCCACGACGAGCCCGCAAGCCTCGAGGAGTTTTGCCCTCGCAACGACGCCCACGTCCCCGCCGTACAGCTCCTTTATGCTCCCTTCGAAATTGCTCAGCCCAGCGACCTTTGATCCGACGACGCCGCGCCCGCAGCGCCCGCCCATGCGGCCCAGCACGCCCTGCACGGCGTCGTTGTCCTTCCGCATCTGGACAATCGTGTCGGCTGTCCCGAGGAGGTCGCGGTAGGAGCTACCGACCTGCGTGCGCAGGCGGCTCGCTTTTTCGTCTATTTCGACATGGAGGGATTTGTGTATCGCGCGGATTTGGGGGAGGGTGTAGTTGGAGGAGAAGATCTGGGCGGAGGACGTGAGTGTCGAGAGGTCTGGAGTCGCCATGTTGGGCGTGGTAATTGGCAATTATCGACTTCAAAGTGGCTTTCGTCAATTCGCTTCGCATGCGATTTAGCTTCCGGAGCCGTAGACTCCTTTGCGCAGGCGTCGCGCTTGCCTCGTGGTTGGTTTGTCTCACGAAGAGTTGCTGATGTTGGAAAGTTGAAGCTCTTCTGGCCAGATGGAAATTGGTGGGGCCAGCTGTCTTGGAGCTCGGGGGTACTTCGTATGCTGTCACGGCTGTGCACATCCCACTTACGGCAATCTCACTCGACCCCGGATGAATCAAACACACACTTGCTGCGATTAACACATGAAAACTTGTGATTATGCCTCCCAAGTCTTGGAAACTTCGTGTTAACTCCAATTCTATTTTCCGACCCAAAAAGCCTACAATTTCCTTGCCCTGACAATGCCCGTTGTGATACCGGACATTTCTCCGCCATAACCGCCCTTGGGCTCGCCTCCCTTCCATTGGGCCTTCATGCTCCTCAGCTTCTTCTGCTTCTCTGCGTACTGCATCTTCTTTTTCACACGCGGGTTGCGGTTCTCCTTCTTGCGCTTTGGCGTGAGACCCTTGTTCTTCTCGATGGCGTACGTGATCTTGCGCTTGCCGTCCGCCCCAACGACCTCCTGCTCGACAACGCGGTCCGCCTTGCCAGCCGCCTTGAGAGCGTCGTAGTATGCCTTGTTCTCCTCCTTCTTCTTCTTGGACTTGGCCGCGACCATGTCGTAGTACTCATCGTCACCATCACCACGCAGCGCGGCAGCGGTCCTGGCGTCGTCCTCGTCGCCGCTTCCCTCGTCTCCGAGGTCCGCGCCGTACTTGGAGCCCTTTTGTCCACGGCGCTCGGCCTCGGCATTGAGACGGGCCTGGCGGTCGCGGAGACGCTCGCGGTAGGGCAGATCGTGATCTCCACCGGCGTCGCGGCCGGCGTCGGTGCGCCTGTTGGCCTTTTGCACAATCTGGGAGGTGTAGAAGCGCAGGGACTTCTTGCGAGCGGCCTTGTCGGCAGCGGTGCGGGCGTCGAGGATTTCTTCCTCGCCAAAGTCCGAGTTGTCGTCCTCGTCGGCGGTCGTCTTGGCAGCCTTCTTCGCCTTCTTGGTCTTCTTGGACGGCTTGAGGAGGTCGTCGAGGTCTTTGAGAGAGTCTTCGACAGCCTGTGCTTGCTTCTTCTTGGCCTTGGAGGCCTTCTCGAGCTTTCTGAGCCTGCGAGCTTCCTCTCTTGCGGCGGCAATCGCAGCGTCGTCTTCGTCCTCCTCGGGAATGACTGCTTCCTCTTCCGAGACGTCCATCGAGTCGACCGGGGCGGCTGGCCTGACGGTCTTTACTTGTTGCCAGGCCTCGCGGCACTCGAGAAGTGTTTCCATGACCTCGTGGTCACGGAGCTCCGCAGGATCCAGAGTCTTTTGTGTTGATGAACCGTCGCGGGATGGTGATGTGAGAATGGCGAAGTAGCTTGCGAGAGCGGCGACGTAGCACCCCAGAATCCAGTATTTGACAGCCTCGAGCGATTGGCTGGACTTGCCATGTGCCTCCTTCTGAAGGGTGACAAGCTGCGGTTGCAGGTCCTGGAACTCGTTCACCAAGTGCTCAAATTCGGGGTATTTGCTTTGGAGCATCTTCCTGCGCTCTTCGGGGCCCATGTCGTCTGTGATCTCGATGTCCTTAAGAACCTCGGTGACAACCTCCTGGTCCTCGGCTTCGTCAGGCTTGGAAGCCAGCCACTCTCCTTCGTCGAACAAGAAGTCCTCCTCGGACATCTTGGCCAGCTTCTTCTGCTGCAGGCGCTTGGCCTCAGCCTCTTCCTCGAGGGCGTCGGCCTCCGTCTCGATCTGGTCGGCATTGTAGTACTCCTTCTTCGAGGATCCCCACCAGCTTGGGTCGGCCTCGTCTCCTTCACCCTCTTCCTCTTCATCGGACTCAGCAACAGCCTGCCCCTTCTTCGCGGCCTTTTTGGCCTTCTTCAGCTCCGCCTTCCTTTCCTCTTCCTCGGAGTCGTCGCCGTCGTCAAAGTCCAAGACCTCCTCGTCCGAGTGCTCCAAGAACTTATCCTCCTCTTCGTCCCTCTTTCTCCTTTTCGACTTGGGCTGCTCGTCGAACATGATCTTGTCGCGGTTCATGAAGTACTCGTCCTCGGAATCGGCAACATCTTCGTAGGTGGTGATGGGACCAAGGCGAGCGTCGGCGGGGTCGAGCTCCTTGGGGCCGGTGCGCGCGGGCGCAGAGGCCTTTCTCTTCTTGGCCATTTTGTGTTTACCGGCTGGGTGTCTAGAGAGTCTAGAATCGGTTCGAGTGTGACGGGCGGCCGGATTGCTGGTGGGAATCAGACGTCGAGACGGACACCAGATGGGGCGAGTTCAAGATGCAGCTGCCGATTGCAAAAAATGTTCTTGGTTCACTGCACCGAGCGCAGAACTTTTTAGTGGAGACAGTTATTGGCGTCGTCGCTCATTGGTTGAATGGCCCAGCTAATAGTGGGGCTAACCCAGCCAATGCGACTCGGCTTCATTGAAGATGAAGATGCCTTCTTCGCATGGCTCTGTAAGTGTAGATATTTGCGAATACAATTGAGACGACGGAGGTCACTCTTGATTAGATTTTAGGTGTTTGAGTTATCTTACCTCCATGGAATTGATACAGAGTCTTCTGTTGAGTTTAAGGCAAGCTATGCAACATCCACCAAGAACGCACGAGTTAAACGAAAGTTCATCGGAAAACACTTGGGCGGGCTTCTTCTACTAGATTTCTTTAGCTAAGATTTGGCCAAGCTTCCTACATCGGCAATGCAGTTAAGGTCTATTTAACGTCTCGAGGCATCCAAACTTGAGTCCATCTACCGGCTAACCGCCATCGATTTTCTCCAAGATGGATCCATCTTACCTGGAGAAGTACATCGTACCCTTGGTCCAGGGGAGAGGCGCACTAAGACGGCCTGAAGCGCATCAAGGACCCCACTAACACGGACCACGGCGGGAGCTGCATTGTGAACCCCTCGAATGAGGTGAGCTTAACCCCGTCTACCACTCAACGGCTTTCTCCTGACCGACGCGTGCGCCCGACTACCTATCGCACGACAGTGCCCCCGAATAAGCCGAGGACATCTGCTATAAGCATTGACGCCCCCTTGCATCCTGCCTAGCGGCAAGCTGTCCTCTTCGCTCCTGATCACGCTCGATCGGTATGGAAAACGTATCACAAGCTGTGTGGGTAGCTCTGGGAGGTCTCGCAGCTGTCCTCTTCGCCTCCGCCATGGGTCTATTTAACTGGAAGAACCACATGCCCGTTGAGGGCAAGGTGAGTCTGCGTCTCCAAGCATCGCAAATGTCGTCTCCTAACGTGCAATCCCCCCTAAGACCATCCTCCTGACTGGCGCGTCAGAGGGAATGGGCCGCAGCGTCGCCCTCCAACTCGCCGCAAAGGGCGCGAACCTCGCCCTCGTCGCTCGCAACGCCGCCCGTCTCGAAGAGCTCGTCACCGAGTGCAAAGCCGCCGCCAAGAACCCCTCCACCCAGCGCTTCACCTTCTTCACCGCCGACATTACCCTCGAGAACTACGCCGCGCCCCTGCTCGCCGACGTCAAGGCCTGGAACGACGGCCGCAGCCCTGATATTGTTTGGTGCATCGCCGGCATGGCCAGCACGGGCTTCTGGATCGAGACCCCCTTCGCGCAGACCCGCCGCAACATGGATGTCAACTTTTACGGCACGGCGGAGATGGCGCATGCTATTCTAAGGGAGTGGCTGGCGGTCGATGCGCCGGTCGAGAAGGAGCCGAAGCATCTGATCATGACTACGAGTGTGGTGGCCTTCTTCACCGTTGCGGGATACGGGCCGTATGCTCCGTCCAAGTGGGCCATTCGTGGCCTGGCCGACACGCTTTCGCAGGAGCTGCTGCTGTACCCGCAGAACGTCAAGATTCACGTCGTGTTCCCTGGAACCATCACCAGCCCTGGTCTGGAGAAGGAGAACTTGACCAAGCCCCAGATCACGCACCAATTGGAGGAGCTTGACCCCGTACAGTCGCCTGAAGAGGTGGCTAGGTTGTCTATCAAGGGTTTGGAGAGAGGAGACTACTTCGTCACGGTGGCCTTCTTGGGCAGCCTCATGAAGTGGAGTGGTCTTGGAGGCTCTATCCGTAACAACTGGGTGGTCGACACCTTCATGATTTGGATTACCTCGTGGGTCTGGGTGTTCATGCTGCCTGATATCATGAGGCAATGCAGGAACTATGGCAAGAAGCACGGCCATCCTGCCACCTACCCCAAGCCCAAGGCGGCTTGAGCGCGGGGTGCTATGTATGATGGGAATGGTTGATACCCTTAATATTTAATACAAAAGTCACATGTTGATAAGAAGGATGTTTGTTGCGACTACTCGAATTTTAGACGAAGGAAATATTGCCAGTAACCTTAGGCTACCCAACACGACAGCCCTTGCATGGAATCGAAAGTCCTGGTAGGTGAGGTGCAAAATCCACCAACACTAACAAGAGAACGTCGCCGGTCTCCCTCGAAACGAATACTAAGCCTTCACTTCGTCCTCTTTTAGGACCCGAAGGTGACATTTACTAGACGAGAGCCCTGACGGAAATTGCCATACAAACTTTGCAGCCGTCAACAAAGCTCTGCCAGGATTGAATGATCGCCGCCGTCCAGCAACCCTGAACTTCGGCCTTGAATGGCATCTATTCATTGATCATTCCACTGACACTCAGTTTGAAGAGTCTCAAGGGGATTGCTTTTTATCCAACGGATCTCCAACACCGCCATCGCTTTTGACACATGACCAGGCCACAGTAACACTTGCAAGCGAACAAAGTGAGGACATCGAATTCTTGGTTGGGATGTTTCCATTACGATCCTGTCAAAGTCCGATTTATATACGTACATTAACTGTACGTTACCGTTTCCCATATCTTACTCTGCTAGTCCTATACTGGCCAGCTTTCAGTTATGTATTAGCAGCCTTTTAAATATGCCTGCGCACGACCTCTATTCGTTGAGAACACCAATCTTAGGGGTTTTGAGAGAAGAAATATATGCTTACTTTCTGGACTGCGATGATTTTTTACCGCAAATTGATTCTGTCTGTTGTTCAGGAAGGTATTCATCATATATACGAACAACGAAGGTGAGAACCAGATGGCGCGCCAGTAAGCAGGAGGAGTCACAGCCTCATGAATTGGTCTCTATACAGCCATTCCCGGCAATGCACCTCAACCAGTCGTGCGTCCTTTTGGTACTATAGCAATTACGAAATGTTGCACCACATTCGATTGGTGTTGCAGGTTAGTCATCTTGGAGTCTAATGAAGGGGTCATCGCTGTTATAATGCTGCATACTGTTGCGTGCCACTGAGCATCGTTGCTACGAGGCTCACAGCCAGAGCTCGAGTACTTCGGGACATTTCTCAACCTAATACTTGCATCTCGAGAGTTCGAGGAGCCCGCAACGAAGCTTGTTCCTGAACAACCGAAGTCCTCTCCTGTTTGCATTGATCCAACAAGTTTCCTAGACGGTGATGAGATGCACAATCAGACAAAAAGATATCACAAGACTTGAAACTCTGGAAGGCAGAAATGCTGTATTATATCTAGGGTATCTTGCACACGGCCACCACAATCCCTCTTGGCCTTTTTTACACACCGCTCCACTTCCCAAACTTGGAATACCTCCTGTACATCTCCCTCAAAATCGCTCTTCCGCTAGCATCCATGGCATCGTTCAAAATCTTCCTCACCTCAATCGGCGTAATATCAAACACGGAGTTCATACCCGGCTCAAGCGCCTCGCGGACATCCCTCGGGACATCCACGTCAAGCTGCATCTTGACATACGCCATGAGTACGAGGTACATGTGTCGGCCGGCAGACCTCTTGGCCGCATCGGTTGCGGAGTCGAGGGCGCTGAGGTGCTGCACGCGCGACACGGCGGCGGCGGCAGGCTCGCAGACCAAGGTGACCAGGCGGGTGAACTGCGCGGCGTGCTTCGCGCGGACAGCTGCGGAGGTCTGTTGGCGGGACAGGGCTCCAAGAAGGGCTTCCAGGGTTGAGACGAGGATGTGGTAGTGGCCCTCGAGACGGAGGCGATGCTTCTTGATAATCACCTCCATCAGTTTGCAAAGCCACTGGTAGACGCTGGGCGAGGCGTCGAGGAGGTTGTTCGGGTCGGTGGCGACGATGACGGCTGTGGTGCTGAGGGTGGTCTCAATGTTCCACTGCGTCATTGAGTTGGACTTGATGTCGAGCAGCTGCTGGAGGACTTCGGCTGTTCTGACGAATTCGCGGACGGTCTTGGCCTTGGTGAGGTATCTGATCAAAGAGCCGTGTGCGGTTGCCAGATCGAATGTCTTGGACTTCTCAAGGCCGGTTGGTGCTTCTGTGTTGCGTGTTAGCCTGAGATTGGCGACTGTGGTAGGATGCGACTTACCCGTCATCTGAGCGATGACACGGCGAATAGCCAGGAGCTGGCCTTCTGTTGATGCACCGGCCTTGGTAGCAGAGTCTTCCTTCACGCCTTCGAGGAGGCTTTGGATGTAAATAAGCTTCTCGCTGTAATCAAGTCCAGCAACTACAGCGTCAATACAATCCTCCAGAATAGCTTGGCGGTTGAAGTCGGACAGCGGATCAGGAGCCGGTCCACTGGGGAGGGGTGTAGCCACGGCGCTGCTGAAGAGCTCGTTGAACGAGATTGGGCGAGGGTCGGCAAGTTGCGATGGGAAACGTTTAATGAGGAAGGATCGCAGCTTCCAGCCGCTCAGGTGCCCGTTTGCGACGGCCTGCTGGCTTGCCTCTTCCAATTGGGACATCTTGACTTTCATTTGTTTGACGGCAGCGTCAGGCAAAGTTTCGGCAGCGTCCAGAGCAATTAACAACCGGTTGACTACAGTCTTGTCGACCTTCTGTTTGCGAGATGCCTTCGCAAAGTCGCCCAGGGCTTCTTGTACCCTGCTAGCAAGTGCGGAGGCAGTCTTGTCGACGTCGATGACAGCCGTCTTTTCCTTCGCGCCAGCATCAGGTAACACCACAGACAGGAGGGCCTTGAGGAGAGTCATCTGAGCAAAGGACTCGGCACTGGCAACATCCCCCAGTAGACTGGAAACTTTCTCGAAATATTGCACACGGTACTCTTGATGATCGTTCATCTGTCGAATAGTCGCCGTTGACAGACTGCCAAGAAGCAGGGACAACCCAACAGCCACCTTTGAGTTGTTCTCAGTGCAGGCTGTCGAGATCGAGGCAGCAATCTTTTGGAGATCTGAGAATGCCATGTCCTTGTAAAACGTCGGTTTCCTCATGATCTTGTCGACCAGCCCAAGAACCAAACTTGAATGCTCCGGGCTTATGTTTTTGACGGCTTGGATCTTGTGAATCAAGATTTCCATAATGCGCTCCCGCTGTTGTCTCGTCAACGCTTCATCGGGCACCCTCGAGAGCTCAACCATAGCCGTCCTGCTTCGCTTCTCAGTCCAGGGAGACGACTTTCCAGAAACCTGCGCGATAATTTCGATAGTGTGGTCAACGACTCCAGCCGTCAGCTTTCGGTCGCGCAGGTTATTTTCATTTGAGAAGACAGAATCCAGCACGTTTCCAAGCCGCGATTCGCTGTCGTTCTTGTCGCCAAGAAGCTTTTGTAGGTACTCTGGCATGGAACCAGATGACTTTGAGAGCAGCGAAACAAGTCTGGACGCAGCCAGCGGGTACTCGGCGCAGAACTTGGACGCATTGGAGGTGTCTGAAGCCAAAGAATCCCGCGATTCCAGCAGCTCTTTCACATCATCGAGCTTCACCTTCTTCAACAACCTCTCCACGAACGATGTGAGGAGCGAAGCGAGATCAGCCTGGTCACGGCCATCGGGGTACATGGCTAACCAGAACTGATACGCACACTCCAGAGCCTCGCAAGCATCCTCGTCCTCGAACTTGGCCTTTTGCAGTGCCTTCGTCAGATCGGCGCGAACGTTGTCCCAAAGCTTGGTCGCTCCTTCGTAGTCCACCCACGACACTGTCTTTGCGATGATCCTCCACCGCAAGGAGCGGATATCTGAAGGAACCTTGCCAGATGACCATACTTTAAGGGTCAAATCTGACAGTTGCGTGCCAATCGCATCAGCGTAATCATCGTTGGTTACAGCGCTGGCAATTGTGTTAAGGAAGATGAGCACTGCTGCGGGTCGAAGAGTCTCTTGGTTCTCAACCCATTCCAGGAGGCTCGTCAATTGCTTCGTAGTCAACGATTTCTCGATGCCGCCGATGAGAGTAGGGCTACGGTGGACTCGAGTAAACCAGACAGGCCTATCTTCGGAACGCAGAGTCTTATCCTCAAATTTGGAAAGCTGGTCGAACCACTTCTTCAGGAAGGTAGATAAATCACGGGCGCTTTCGAAGCCAGTGATCAGCGACGCAATCAGCTCGTTCATGGACACCTCGCTTGCCTCAGCGCCAGCAACAGTAATTCTATCGCAAACTTGATCAAAGAGCTCCATTCCCTCCTCGGATTGCAGGAAAACATCCGCGTCGCATTTAGCGATGAGAGAAAGGAGTGTCCAGTCGGTTTCGCTGGGGCTGCCAGTTATGGCATAATTACTGCACGCCATACGCAGGTCGTCCAAGGCAATACGGGCCTTGTGTTCGATCGCTTCTTCCAAGATCGATGTCATAACGCGCGCCTTTTCGCTGTTGGATAGTTGTCTGTTTGCACGCTCAGACAATCTGAACACCTCTTGCATCCAGGCGTCATTGGCTTTGGATGTGGTGAGTCCCCCAACAACCTGCGGCGCGGCCGAGGCCAAGCTGTAAATTACGGGCACCGAAACGGATGCGATACTTTGCAATATGCTGAAGGCGCGAGTGACAATCTCGAGGTCGGTTTTGTTGAAGTATGCTGATCTCGCAGGAAGAATGAGGTTGCGCTGCAGGAACTTCTCCAGCTCGCGCGTCCAGAACTTGGCCACTGCATCGCCCACAGCAGCGCCCTGCTTGAGTCTACCCAGAATGGAGAATGAGGCACGGGAGAAGTGTGTGGCTACCTCAAGCGCATCGGCGCTTCCCTGAAGATGCAGGTCCCATGCAGAAGAGAAGACTTTGACCCAGGACTCCTGGCCCTCGAACTGTTCGCCATCAGCGACGGCCAGCGATTGGTTGCAGAGCGACAGTAGAGGCGACAGGTATTCAACAGCATCGGCCGCAGGTTGCGCGAAAAGCGCCTTGATGTGCTCCGCCCCCATCCTGTCGTGCGCAGACCATTGCGCCGCCGGATCCAGTCGCGCCAGGAGTATCTTCAAAGCACTGAAAATAGCCTCGCCAGTCGCCAGACAGCCATCGCTAGATTTCAGACTCTGCAATTCGAACTTTGCAGCGCCGGCTCTTTTCCTCTTCTTCGAGTCTGTTGTGTCGGCCTCGGTGCTAGGCTTTGCGACATCCTTCAGCGTTTGCTGAAGAACGGCCATAAACTTTCGATCGGCGAGGGATTTTGCGAGAGAGAAGAGAGGTATTCTCTGGAACGAGCAGCCGAGGATGCGCCACGTCAAAGGGAATCGTCGGACAATCTCTGCTTCGTCGTTGTTCGTCTTCATCGTCTTAAGGAGCCATCGCAGAACGCTCTCCTCGGCAGCGGAGAACTGGCTCTGACCGGAGGATGTGAGCTGCTTCCACAGCCGATCGAGCTTTTCGCCATTGGCGCCGGGGCCAGTTTGATCGAGAGATCGCACAGTCTTAACCAAGTCCCTGTCTGCCGTCTTTGGATTGTCAGTACGTCAGAATGCACAGTTGGTCGATATTGGACTTACAATGGTCTCTGACGACCTGTCAGGACTCGCATCGGTCATTTCGACATCCATGGCGACCGTGCGACAGAAAAGGAACCCGGCAGACGTATGTTGTCTCTAAACAGGTAAATGTTTAAGTCGGCATCAACTCCCCGCGATGTTTGGCTTGAGCTTTCCCAAAATTTCGGGATTCTGCCGCCCCACCCAATCGCATCCAGTCACCGAATCTCACCGAGGTCTCACCGCCCTCGGGTGTTCAACATCAATTTGCCGGGTCTCTCCGAAAACATCATTTGGATCAAATCCACAGTTGAAGCTCCAAACCCGGACACCCACCAGTGCGTATCTAGTCAATTGCGTGAGTGTCGACGCCCAAAGCTGCAGCAGGCCGCATTGACGCTGACCAACATCTTTCCAGGGCTACCGACGACGACCATGGCTGAGAAATCCGTTCCCCCTTCCCCGAGCGCTGTCGCGCGACCCGTCAGTGAGGCACTTCTCAACGAGAAGGTTAGCTAGCTCCCCACTTCTAGATACACCAGAGGATTCGGCTGTTTCTGACATCTTGTTCTTGTAGTGGGACCACTGCCTGTCCAACCTCCTCGTCAAGTCCACCCTCGGCCTCGGCTTCGGCGTCGTCTTCTCAGTCCTCCTGTTCAAACGCAGAGCGTGGCCTGCGTTCATCGGTGTTGGTTTCGGAGCTGGACGTGCGTACGAGGAGTGCAACTCTAGCCTGAAGCAGGCCGCCAGGGAGATCAGGAAGCAGGCATAGGTCATGCCTTGGACCACCGTCGAAACGAGACAGACCGGAAGAACGGAGGCGAACTTTCGAACGACCGGAATGACACACGCTGTACAAAACCAACTACGTCACACGAGCACGTGAAGCTCGCCGGGGAAAGCCAGGAGCCGGCGCGTGCCCCCGTCGAGATCACCCTTTTTGGAGTCGGCATTGCTAGATTAGGACGGGGAAGAGCGATGGGAATAGAGCCATTTTCTTTGTTTGTCTACTCTGTTCGTGCCATGCTGCTTGCGTACTGCTACCCCACGAGGTCGAAAGTGGAGGGTGTTCTGAAATTTCTGTGTTCCTGGATGTTCCCGCCGTTCTGCCTTCAAAAGGAATAGGGAGATGTGCGGTGTTCAACCAAGCCCTGGTATGTGTTCCGAAGAGCAACCGTTATCCATCTCTGCCAAGGCGATGACCGAACCCAGTCGCCATCACCAGAGTTCTGACCGCTGCCTATACACCTGTATATCATTACCACCGATGTGCCTTTCGAAGTTTAAAGGTGTCATTGCTCGTAGGAAGGGATTTCACTGTCCCAGGGATCAAGATGCTCTCGAAGTCCACTGAAGAATGGTGATGCAGCATGTGATCGATGGATCCTAGTACATCCCCAAAAGACGTCTCTTTCGTTCTCCCTTAAGAACAGCAGAATCAGTAGAACTGGAAGCCCGCTGCCGCATCCTGCATTCCTTTCGCCTGGACAAGATGAGGTAGAGGGCGACAGTGATAGATACGGCCAAAGCTATGCTGACGAAGACAAGAGCAGCAATTTTCCAGCCTGATATGCCCTGGCTAGGACCAATTCCTCGTTCGTCGACCTCCCGGCTTTGATGTAGACCATCGATGGCGGCGCCTGTGGCGAGCTGGATGATTTTCGTGCTGACGGGCCGGGGGGCGTGACCGCTGCCTTGGTGAAGATGTGGTCTTGTTGTTAGATTGACCCCGGGTTGGGTATCGTTGGCGAGAGCCAGCTTGAGGGTTACAGATGTCATGGCGACATAAAACTATGTTCCAAAATGATACTTCGTTTCCAGGATTTAGGCAAAGACGTGTAGGATTGTTGAGAGTCGTAGATGATCAGGGCTGAGGGTGATCGACGGAATTGCGGAATGCTTGCTGCTTCCCAATCACCATTGTGAACTTTACCGAAGCTCAGTCGCTCTTTCTGCGATGAACCAGACCAAGTCTGCAAACGCAGGAAACTATGACCAGCAAGGTAGGCTCGCCTTCAATGACACAAGATACCTTCCGGGTACTCTTGGCAATGGCACTGGCATAATTCGTCTTTCAGGAGGCACTGACCGGCAGAGATCAATTGGAAGCTTTTACATTGCTGCTACCAACCTCATCTTGACCATTTTTAGGAACGCACTCGAGCAGCAAATGCAATCCACACGTTTCGTCACTTATAACAGGTCAGCGCCGAATTCCACACTCAGTGATCATTCGATCTTTGTTGACGTACTAAATCTGTTGTAGTGCCACTTATAAACACTTCCAAACTCGTGATATCAATTGGCTGCATAATTTTGACCGGACTCATTGCGGGTTGTCGAGACTGGCGGTTGACCAGACCCTAGAAAGCCGGGGCAGCTCGGCGATTGCAGCGTCTCCGATCTGAAGTACTCCACAGATCCGAACAACCGGCTCCGACAACCTCAATAACCGAGCCAACAATCTTTCAGATCTGGTCAAACATGCAAATACCTTGGTTCTTAGCGGAGATTCCGTTGCCCGGATAGAAGCCATTGAAACGGTAACGTGTAAGCTCGATCACAGATCTTTATGTCGGCCAATGGGCAAACCAGCCGCACCGCCGCCAGAGCTTCATATATGAGTAGAAATCCGTAAACAACGATTGGACAACAGACATCCTTCGAGCTCCCCCAGAGCTGACTAATTTCCCCCGAACTGCCCCCCAATGCCAACTGCCGCCACCTACCGCCCACCACCTTTTACATCATAAGCTGTGCTACACCCGGTAGGTAGCCGGAGCTGCCACCCTCTGTCTGCAGGTCAAATTTCTCCAAACCCGGCCCTCCACCTGCGACTTCAACGAGCGCATCCGACACCCCCCGAATACGCAGCAAATATGGCAACATCACTGCGCTGCCTCCACGCGCCTTCGAGCGCAAACGTTTTTGTGCAGCTTGCATGCCGCTCGGTGCCGACTCCGACGACGGCTAGCGCCCCGATTCTCTCGGTTCTGATTCCGAGGTGGAATACCGCCACCGACACCACGACAAATCACCCCGGCGGGGCGAGGAAGCACAGTACCGAAGCTCTTTCAAGGACAAGGCCGACGCCACAGAATTTTGCGAGGAGAAACGCGGCAACAAAGCACCAACAGATCCGCAAGTTTACGGCTTCGGCGACGAGGCGGCAGACGAGATGTGTCTATAACCCGCAAAACGACGAGGACGGGAAGGCGATGGTGCTTGAGATCACAGACAGGGCGGGCAAGGTATGTCCTTTGGTTTTGCCTCGTTGCGAGGCTTGCTGAGACCTGCGCGGAAATGGCTAACACAAGCTCCACAGCGTCTGGCCGACATCATGAAGAAGGACAACAACCCGAACCTCGCGCTCAGGATACAAGTAGAGAGCGGCGGCTGCCACGGCTTCCAGTACCTCATGAGCCTAGTGACCCTCCCAGGGACCGAGAACGTGGAGGACTGGTCAAAGGTCGTTGGAGAGGAGGATACGGTATTCCAGTACCTTCCCGAGGGCGCGGACCCTTCGGCGGCGACATTTGGGGGACCAAAGGTGGTGATTGACGAGCCGTCCTTGGATCTGTTGAAGGGAAGCAAGGTGGATTTCACGATGGAACTCATCGGCTCCCAGTTCAAGATCACGGATAACCCATACGCCACGAGCAGTTGCGGATGCGGGACGAGCTTCGACATCAAGATTTGAGGCATGAGTCAGCAGGGGGACCTGTACTACCTACGTACTAATATCAAGAGGGGGACATGAGTGTACACTACGGGGTTATGGTGGGTAGAGAGCGAGAACTTTGGGTATGCAGGCTCAACGAGCCTCGAGATAATTCCAGACTCACTACTTTTCACATATTAGACACACGAAACACTACTCTCTTCAGAAGAGGCTTGCATTGCTACTCATAGGGAATGAAGAACCCAGGCGTCGTCAAATGATCAATTCACAAGTTTCCCTTTTGTGGTTATCAACGCCGTGCAACCATGCCAATCATAAAAGTAACCCTTGGTATTCTCAACCCTGCCGAAGCCCGAGTAAAACTAAGACAAACCCGTCTTGTCACATTGCCAGATCCCCGATTTTTTTGATTCAATTAACCCATAACCCTAGGACAAACAAATAACTTAGTTCATCTGGCGGATAAGAGCGTTGATCTTCTCCTCGCGGTTGCCAAGGTCACCACCCTCGATGTAGTGCTTGAACTTGCGGGGGCGGAAGCCACCAGTGGGGTTGGAGAGCTTGAAGGGCCACAGGAAGTTGGACGCCTGCTTGAAGTTGGGGCCGACGGAGTAGATCTCGTGGATGAGGTCCTCCATGCAGACAATGCCGTACTTGCCGAGGTTCTCCTCGATGATGGCGTTGTCGGTAAGGGCAACGCGCTGCTTGTTGACCTTTCCGTAACCGCGCTTGTAGACGAGGTCCTTGACGGACTTGAGGTTGGGGTATCCGTAGGCAACCCAGGGCTCGATGACCTTGATCATCTCGGTGGTGGCCTTGGTGACCTTGATGAAGACACCGTTGTTGATCTGGAGGAGACGGAGGAGCTGGAGGATCTTGCGGGGCTTGGGGGGCATCTTGTTGATACCCTTGATGCGGATGAGGAAGATCAGGGTAGCCTCGGCGGGAACGTAGGCGGAGTCGTTCTCGCGAGCGACGCGGGAGAGGCGGACCTTCTCACGCTCGGCATCGCGGTACTCGGTGATGTACTTCTCAGCACGCTTGAAGATGACGCCGCGCTTCTCCTTGTTGGCCTTTGAGAGAACATGTTAGCAACTGTTGCAAGACAGGGTGGTGTTCTCAAAATGAGGCGTTGAATCCGATAAGTGTCAGACCCGAAAGAAGGTTAATTTCCAACAGCATCGACCGTAGTCTAGTCGTGAAGGTTTGTTGTGCATCATGTAGGGAAGGGTGAATGAAGAAATTGCGGCGAAGGCACTTACAGTCTTCTTCTTCTCGGCGGCGGCGTTGCGCTCGGCGCGAGCCTTCTCCTGAGACTTGCGCTTCTTGAGAAGGGTCTCGGGGACCAGGACCTGGTTAGAGGTGGGGACGGAACTGTTGATGCAACTCAGATTAGTACGCAGTCCGACATACTGCATGCAGCATGGAAGAGAGCGCCGGTGCGAGAACTGTAGCTGAAGCGCGACATTCTCACTATGGCTAACTCGAAAGATGACTTTGATCGGTGAGACGACGAACGCGGGAGGGTGTTTGTGCTCTTGTTACAGAGGCTGATAGCACATCTCCGGAGCGCAAGTCTTCTGCTCATCCGACAACACCTCGAACATGGACATGTTCAAGAAGGAGTGCGCGCAGATGCTTGTGTGCAACCAGGCAGACTTTTCAGCGCTGCCTGGTCGACCCCATCATGCGGCAAAGATTTTCAGGGAGAACGAGTTACCGTTCATCCCCAACACCCCAGACAACATCTCTCAATCCGCAAGCCATGTTCCAGGTCATGAAGGAAGGAGGGAGAGGCCCGGGAGGGTTCGAGCTGACGAGACCCAGAGACTTCACGACGAGGTGAAACTCATGTTCTCCAGCGAGAGGACCACGACAATCTGCAAGACATCCAACAACACCAGGCACGCCCTCGAAAGGGGAGAGTGCTGCGTTCAGGGGCAATGGTGAACGTACGTAGCGGCGGCCATTGTGAAGGCGGGTTAGTATTTGTCGGCGGGTGTCGTCGAAAATTTGGTCGCTGATCGGAAGAAGGAGAGGAGAGAGGAGGGAGAGGCGGGATCACGAAGATTTTGAGCAGATTCTCCAATTGCAAAAACTGGGACCCGCCGCCAAACGCAGGGGCCACTTTCACAAAAATTTCACCCTACACCGCTGAAGGGCTGCTCGCTTAGGTAGGGTTTTCCATAGCGCTAAGCCTGTTCCAGCGTTCTGCCGGCCGACACCGTTGAGCCCCGGTCAGGGCAGAGCCGTCCACTTTTCGAGCGTCGAACGCCTGTGTGAAATTTCCTTTGGTTGCGCGCATCGAGAGGAAAAAGAGCTTCTACCATTCCCGACTAACCACCACCGAAGCAATTCGCCAACACAGCAGTCACGATGCCTCCCAAGAAGACCACCCGCCCTGCCCAGGAGAACATCTCCCTCGGACCCCAGGTCCGCGAGGGTAAGTCGTGAACTTTCCGCTGCTTCGCTGCCTGCGGGCGTCGCGGCGTCATAATTGCAAAAAGATTGAAGACTGACATGATACCCCGCCAACAGGTGAGCTCGTCTTCGGTGTTGCCCGCATCTTCGCCTCCTTCAACGACACCTTCGTCCACGTCACCGATCTCTCGTAGGTCTCTCCCGCAAAGAAAGAAGTCAGTTGCGCGTTGTCGCAGAGCCGGGGAGGATTCCGAATTTCCCACGAGCTCGCGCGCCGCACAACTGATGGAAACAATGTCCCAAGAAGTACTGGTGGTTCCAGATGGCTAACGTTCTGGGTGATTCCAGTGGCCGTGAGACCATCTGCCGTGTCACTGGTGGCATGAAGGTCAAGGCCGACCGTGACGAGTCCTCCCCCTACGCCGCCATGTTGGCTGCCCAGGACGTCGCTACCCGCTGCAAGGAGCTCGGCATCACTGCCCTCCACATCAAGATCCGTGCCACCGGTGGTAAGTTGCCCTCCTAAGCCTTGCCTCATAACAAGTTCTGATCGTTCCGTCTTCCAGGTAACGGCACCAAGACCCCCGGCCCCGGTGCCCAGTCCGCCCTCCGTGCCCTAGCCCGTTCCGGCATGAAGATCGGCCGTATTGAGGACGTTACCCCCACGCCCTCCGACTCTACCCGCAGAAAGGGTGGTCGCCGCGGTCGCCGTCTCTGAGCGCCCGGTTGCTATCAATCGTCTGGGTGGCTCTGGGGCAGGAGTGCTCATTATTTGGTTTCTGGGTGGCATCGCGAAAAACGCGGGGAACGGCTTCTTAGCCTGGTCCCCATTCTACGCACTGTGACATGCCTTCTGCTGCGGGCGACAGTATCTATCGTAGACAGAATAGAAACTCGCCATAAATGGCCTGAACTGAAGAGTAGCTCCTGAACCCTACCTGAGTCTGTGCAACATTACTACGCTATTACCAAAGTGAGACGTGAAGGTTGTGTAGTGCGTGTGGTGTCTCGTTAAACGGATTCGGCCTTGATCTCTTGACGGATATCTAGTCTACCTAAGCTCTGATTTGTGTCTACCACGCTGACCCCAACTCCTGCTCAAAATGCAATTGACCCAAGTTTGCCCCTTTCTGGCGGCTTAATCAACGTATCTACGTACTTCCCTTAAAATCCTGGCTTGAGCGACCACATACCCCTGCCAGTGCTGGCTGTGCCTTTCTTGCTCAGGGTGGCGATCTTGTCGAGCGCAGACTTGAATTCGTCTGATTGTTTCGCCGTCTGACAATACGGGCTGAAGTGATCTACCAGCATCTTGCTGGGGACCTTGCCTCCGTGGCGCTTGATGAAGCTCTGGATTAGAAGAATAAAGTCCTTCTGCTTCAAGTTGCTGTTCGGTTTGCTGAGTCCCTGTCGATCGGCTAGGATGTTCATCACGCCAGATGAACTAGGTCCTCCCCGTCGGCGATGGGCGCCAGGACGGCCTCCGTCACCAACTTCACCAGTCCAGGTGACAGTCCCGATGGGAACGTTTCTTGCTTCCTCGCCGGCTCGGCGGAGGTGAGCTGCAGCCTGGGCGGCCACCTTTCTGGCTTCGTGCTCGTTCATCGCCCTGTCGGCCTGCACCGGCTTCTTGCCGTTCATGATCTGATCGTGCTCGTAAGCGCTCTCCACGGACCGAGCAAAGAGGTTCTCTGTCATGCGCTTCTCATCATGAACCTCCTTCTCTTCGTGGTACTCCTCCATTGCCACAACTCCAGATAGCTTTCGGACGGTGTTGACTTCCGCGTCATCCGCCTTGCCTACAGAGGAGATGGGCATGGCATCCTTGGATGGTTTGTCGTGCTGTACTTGAGCCTCTTCTTTGTTGAACTTGACCTCTGCTCCCTGGAAGATCTTGCTTCTGTCGGCGCTTGCCATGCTATGGCCGGCGTCGCCAAAACTGAAGAGGTCGTAGAGGTCAGATAAGTCAAAGTTGGCACGCTGTTTGGGATCCTTCAAGACCTTGTTGGTCATGAACTGCTTGAAAATTTGTCGGTGGTAGATCTTCTCCTCGATGGTTCCCGATGTCATCAACCGGTAGATAGCAACTGGCTTTGTTTGACCTAGTCGCCAAGCCCTCTCACGAGCCTGCATGTCGGTGGAGGGATTCCAGTCGGGATCGTAAATGATGATGCGTGTTGCGCCCGTAAGATTGATACCCAAGCCTCCCGTCCTTGTCGTCAATAGGAAAACATCGATGGATGGATCGTGGTTGAAGCGGTCAATCAAGGCCTGGCGCTGCTCGATGGGCGTGTCACCGTCCATGCGAACGTAGCTCACGCCGTCCATTCTGCGGATGAACTTCTCAAGAATGTTGAGCATCAACTTGGTCTGGGAGAACAACAGCGTTTTATGTCCGAAACGCTTCCACATTGGCAAAAGCTCGTTCACCATCTGCATCTTGCCTGACTTTGCCGGGTCTCCCCAGTCATACTTCGCATCCCTCTTCAGACGATCATCAAGTAGGTCCGGATGGTTGCAGATCTTCCGCAGAATGTCGATCCCGTAGAGAGCCTTCCGTTTCCTCGTCATGATCTCGCCAACCGCGTCAGAGCTTATAAACCTAGTGTACGCCGTGAGCTGAGATTGAGTCAGCTTGCAGAATAAGACCTGCTCTGTCTTCTCTGGAAGATCCGATGCTACGTCGATCTTGAGACGCTGCAAAAGGTACTGGCTGATGGTTTCCTTCAAGGTTGTGGCGCATTTTTCAGCTGTCATGACCTGAAGGTTGGTTGCGTTCGCATAGCCGCCCTGTTTGATGGGGAGCTCGAACTGCGTCCGGAAGCTCACCAGCGTGCCTAGGCGCATTGGGAAGATGAAGTCGAAGAGAGACCAGAGTTCAGTCAGGTTGTTCTGGATTGGCGTGCCGGAGAGAATGACTCTGTTCACGGTATTCAGGTGCTTGCATGCAACAGTGATTTCAGCGTTAGGGTTTCTGATCTTGTGGCCTTCATCAAGGATCGCATAGCCCCATGAGTGCTGCAGAAGCTCTTCGTTGTAGGATTGCAGACCGGCGTATGTGGTTACGAGCACGTGGCCGTGCTTGACAACCCGATTGACGATTCTCCGGGCAGCGACACGATTGGTACTTTCCCCTCCATCATCCAGATCAGAATCATCCTCATGTCGATTCATCATGCCGCTGCCTGAAGAGTGCAAGATGGAGACTCTCAGTGGAGGCCACCATCGGTGAAACTCGTTTACCCACTGCTTCATAACAGTTGCAGGAACAACCACGATGACGGGCTTGTCAAGCTTCTTGCTGTAGTGTAGAGCTGCTACCATGGCAATTGCTTGGACTTTCAAAGGATTAGCAGCGAGATCTTGTCACAGTGCTATTCCATAGCTTACCTGTCTTGCCCAAGCCCATCTCATCGCCGATGATGCCGCCTACGCCTTGTTCGTAAAGCTCCGCGAGCCAGTGAACTCCAGTCTTCTGGTATGCAAATAGAGATGGGTGGATGTCGCCTGGCAACTTCAAGCCGTTACCGAAGACATGGTCAGGATGGTCAGGCGACGGCTTGAACCATTCTTCTTCATCATCTTCGACCAGCTCAACCCCATCAGCTTCGGCGCGTCGCCGCCGGGCTCTGCTTCGCCTCTTCACCCAATCTGCTAGTCGTGATTTGTAATTGGATTCATTGCCATCGTCGACACCGGCCAAGTCGACCTTTCCATCATCGGCCGCAGCGCCTGTGGCCTTCTTCTTTGATGGGCCTTTTCGTCGCTTGCGGCCAGTAGCCTCCTCTTCGCTCGTGTCAGAAGCATACTGGCTCTCTGCCTCCGATACAGCGGCAGCCTCTGGCTCAAATTCCTCATCCGAGGCCTCTTGCTTCACCTTGCGCTTCTTTCTTGGCCGAAGGGAGAATTCATTCTCAACAGCTGCTGGAGCAGTTGGCGCTTCGGGCTCTTCGGCAAAGCCCGGCATACGCAGAACCTGGTGGGACTTTGGCTCTTCGTCATCGCTTTGAAAGTCGTTCTCCGCTGCATCCTCTTCAGCTTCCGCAAGAGCGTCTGCAAGCTCGCCTTCGAAGCCAGGGGGTCGATCACCGCCAATATTCGCGAAGGGCGTGATCTTGCCGGTACGGACGAGATACTCGCGATTCGTCTCTCCAGGGAGTCTTCTAGACTTGGTCTTGGACGATTCGTCTACTGCCGCTGCAGCTTCTTCGCGCCTCCTCTCTATGCGGGCCTGAAAATCGGAAATGTCGTTGTTCACATCCTCAATCTCTTTGTCGAGCTTGTCGATTTGGGTCTGGATCTTCCGAGATTTGTATGGGTTGCGATGCTCTTTCTCAAGATTCTGGCGCTCCTTCGCTCTTTGATTCTGAAGCTTTTCTCTTGTGGTCTCGAGCTTTTCAATACGCTGTTGGTCCCTCTTTTCGTCGGCTTCCATCAATGCGGCATTTGCCTGTGCTGTGATGTCTCGTTCCAGATCATCCTGATCTCTGATATCGGATGTAATGTTCCGGAGAAAACTGGCCTCGTCGACTTCTTCCTTCATCTCCGATGTTGCCGGAAGGTCATGAGAAGCGTTATCACCAATACTGTTGCCCTCTTCGCCGGCCAGTCCGTTGCTCGAGACGACGTCCTCATTTTCGGGAGCCATGTTGAGCGTCAACGACCTTCAAAGCATACAACGTGTTCTTGGTGAATGTGTCGACAACGAGATCCCTTGTTGCTATCAGGAGAGGCAGGCGCATTCGCGATGGGAATATCTAGGAGCAGGCGCGAAGCGCGGATACCTGCTGGCTGTCGAGGCGCTGTTGTGCAAAGCCGACGCGATGGACTTGTCTGATGGAAGTCACCTGCCCTCCTGAGTGAGTTGCTCAATGCAGCCTGCAAGAGCGAGCCTGGCGCGTCGCTTCAGTAACTCTCATCGATCTTTCACAAAAAACCGATGACGCCACGGCAAGGCAGAAGCGAACTGGGCGCGTTGTCATGTGAGCAAGGATCTTAATTGCCCAAAGGCAGGTTTGATTGGCTCATCGGAGTTAGATCGGCATCCTTGCCCGAGCGACAGGTAGCCACAGCCGTCGCAGTTTTCTCTAAGCTCAAGCCACACTATTAGGTCAGCAGGTATTGAAGCACAGTAGGAATTCGTCTTTCTATGACAGCCGTTTCTACTGTACATCAGACAGACCCGCATCTTCCTCCATCCGTCGTCGACTACGCCATACCATCTGTTCCCGCCGGACTTTGTTCACGACTCTCCCACCAGAGTCCTTCGGATTTCAATCGGCGGGGTGTTGCAAAAACACCTCCCCAGTCATGATAGGCGGGAGAGTCTCAACGCGTCTGCTCTCCACAACTCCTTGGGCAGCATCACGGTCCTTTTCCAGAGCCCTGCACAACATTCCAAAAATGGTCCCCGGATGGCTCCAGACACTTCTGAGCACAAACAAGAGTGCGCCAAAGCTCTATGCCTGGAGACCGTCTGATATAGAGGATCCGACCCTCTCTGAAAATCAGGCTAAGATCGCAAGCTCTGAGCTTGTTCGTCAGGCCGACGAGTCACGGATCTACGTTCTTGGTGTGGGAAATCTCGGCGTCCTTTATGCTACTTCGCTTGCATCGCTGCCAAACCCACCTGCTATCACGCTCGTTTTGCACAGAACGGAACTTCTGCTCTCCTGGCAACAGGAACCGGGCCTCGAAATCACCAGAGGCGGTGTGTTCCACAAGCATTCAGGATTCGACGTCGAGTTGTGGTCCGAAGAACCACCGCCAGCTCGTCAACCTCGCGAAGTTGCCAATGGCCAGAAAATTCGCAATCTCATCGTTACCACTAAGGCGGCTCAAGCTCTACCGGAAGTTGATCGCGTCCGTCGTTATCTCAATGGCGACTCCACGGTGGCTTTCGTCCAAAACGGCATGTGCAAGATGTGGCCACCGCACGGAACTACCTACAACTCGGAGCGTTATTCGCAGGGCCAGCCAACCCAACACCCCAACTGGCTGGCTTGCGTGACAACGCATGGTGTTACTTCCGCAGGCCGCTTTAGAAGCGTGCACGCGTCCGAGGCGGATGTCAAGGTTGGCCCAGTCCTCTTGAGTACCAAGTCTCCCGAAAGCGCGACCTATCTCTCTGATGCTCTGGTTCGAGCACCACATCTCAATGGGACTTCTGTTTCACGACATGATCTTTGGATCCTTCAACTGGAGAAGCTGGTGGTCAATTCCATCATCAATCCGCTCACCGCCATCCTCCGTTGCAAGAATGGGAAGCTGTTCGCGGAAGAGGGTAACATTGTCGCACAATTAATGGACAGATTGCTACAAGAAGCAAGCGGGGTACTCCGAGCTCTGGTTGCCGACAGCATCGCCACTTCGATTTTGCAAGCGACGCCAAATGGGGACCACGTATCAAGAGACAAAACGGTTTCCCCCGAGGACCTCGCGAAGCGCTTCTCTCATGCTCGACTCAAGGGGATGCTCTACGAAGTCGGTCACAAAGTCAGGCAGAATACGAGTTCAATGCTGCAAGACGTTCGAGCTGGAAAGCAGACCGAAATCGACGAGTTCAACGGCTGGCTTGTCGAAACGGCAGCATACCTGGGAGACAATTTGGATGTCACCAGTCACAAGATCCTGATCGATCTTGTGAAGAAAGGTGTCATTCTGGACACGGATTCGCTCAGTTCTCATTTCCCCCATTTGTGAGCCCTTGTGCTATTTAGTGCCTGAGGAAACTCTCGACACTGGCTTCGCAAATCGCAGCTCAAACCGCACCCCCTATTCTGGCTCCAGCCAAGGTGTGCCACGACGTTTCTTCATATCCACAGGGCTCCCGTTGATCTTAACCCGCCCCCTTATGGTGTCTATCAAGACCCGCACTCTTTTGAATCCAGGCATGACCATGCTGTTGAGCACTGGCTGCGACTCAGGGGAAGTCGATCGTGGCCTCCCAGCGATGGTCCTGCCGCCTTCTTTCACGGATGGAGGGTTCAGGTTCGGTAGGGTTCAGGGACAGGGTGTCTGCAGAATGGCCACTCCATGAGCGGGGTGACTTTGCGCTTCTGAGCCGGTCGAGTGCTCACGAGCGATCTCAGGAGCAAAAGCGTTGCCCCGCCTTACTCTGCGAGCCGCCACCTCTGCTCCCAGCCTCATGGCATTCCCGTCGCTCTAACGTGGCCGTTTCTCATCCACAGGCCTATCATGACCAGCTGTCTTAGTCTTTGCAACCTTCACGGGAGGTGCTGGTTCAGGTGAGGGAGATTTTCCTCATTCGCCACGTTCGCTTACCTCCCGCCCCTTAACGGACCACGTTATAGTCACCATATTGCACTTGATATACCGGTATAACACCTTCAACTATTACACCAACAGCACAAGTACCTTTGAAATTCACCGGAATACTTGGGCCGGCAACTTGATTCCTGAAAAAGCGCCTCGTTTCCCACAGATTGACACCCGCCGCTTACCCAATGTCGATGACAACGGCGACGGAGCTTTACTGACAGAGAAACTGTGCGAGCTACCACACGTCGCTATATGTACAAATGTTGCCATTTTGGAGGCATTGGAATTATTTCCGTTGGCTCTCATCACACATTTGTGTTTAATGGCAAACATCGGTCTTTTCCTTGATGGCTCTCGGCTTGTACTTGGCAGAACAGAATCGATGGAGTCGGGACAAATCGAACAGCTAGTCCACCATCAATGAAATACCGAAATCAATCGAAGCGGTCGGCCGTCGGCTTTTTCATCTCAAACACGCGGACTATGCATTGATATCTGTGCATATCAAACTTCATGTTCGGCCCCAAGATGTGGAGCTCTAGCAGCAGGCCATCGGTTCGAAAACCACTGGCAGCTCGATCTGAAGACGCCCTGGATCTGGAAGCCATCTTGCTCAGAATCACGCCATTCGTCTTATAGCGGCGCGGCCTTGGACCTTGTGCAAGGTCCAAGGAGCTTGCTTCTTCAACTGATACATGACAGACATGCGAACGACAGGTCGTTTAGGAAACAATCAATTACAAGCAGGGGACATTGACAAAAAGATCACAATCAAGGGTCACACCTCCTCGTCTTGATGTTTCTGTGGTTGCATTTATAAGTCACTCTCCAGGAAAACTTATCAGCGAAGCACAAGACAGTGTTGTGGAGAGACCAGCGGAGTCGCCAACGACAACTGCGATCCAATTTCATCAATTTGAATGGATCCAAGTTGTCTTACTGCGTCAATTCTCCGATTGGCCGGCAGGGGTGAAAAAAACTCCGGTGCATATTTGACGGAGATTTTTGGCGATGCCTGTCTGATGGGTTCTCATCAGCCCGATGTGGAGACGTCGAACAACTTCAATTTAGAAGACATCAGGGACGCTCTACGCATTACCGAAGTTCAAGGCACAACACCGCCAAATATCCCACAATAATTGAGAGCTCGCTTGCCATTATCCGGTTTCCTCGAGCAAATTTTTGTTGGCAAGCCAAGCCGTGGCCAAGGCCTGGGCCAGGTCAAGAAAAGGATGCTGTGTGGTTACATTGCAGAGCTGACCCGCATCGCGCCCACACGCAAGCGCCGCCGATGGGCAGGTCGTACGTTTTTCTAGCAACCAACAGTGCGCTCAAGTATTTTCAGGGAGTAAACATCCATCCTGCTTAACGGCCGAAGGCCTTCCGATCGGTTGCTGAAACCCTGAGTACACCCGGAGTCGGCTGGGTCCTCGGCTACAACCACGTCACTGAGCCGCTTGATCCAAGCTTTCCGGACTTGCGCACGGAGGAGTCGGCTGGTAAACCACCCAGGCCATGGGTTCCCTGCCGTACGGATTTCGGGGTCCTGCCTTCGTCATGGCGCTCAACCGCAGCCGGCCGGGGTGTACAACGACTGCGGCGGCTGAGAGCTTCGAAATATTTCTGCGGTCGTCGTTGCCGTAAAATCTCGTATGGATTGGCACGCTCACAGCTTTGCCTGGCCTGAACCATGGGGCGAAGCGGTGCAAATATGATGATAACGGTTCCTTGACCACTAAAACGGGACGATCCCTAGTCTGACGTCGGTCAAGCACCCCCCGGCTTCGCAACCGAGTCTCCTCACCGTCTGGCCCGGCAGTTCACACACAATGACCCATTATCAATCGCACACCATAGGTTTCACGTTTGGCGTATCATGCGAAGGCTTTTGCCAGTTCAGCATGAAGTTCGCGAACTACGTATTGACATTCGTCCGATCAGATTGCGAGCTGGTGAGGGGACCATTTCGCGCAGCTTCATGGGCCAGGAACAGAAAACGAAAAAAAAGCTTTTCTCCCAATTTATTTCGAACTCCTCGCATGAGACAAACGGCGATTCCCGTACGTCACGTCCACCACTCCTCTATTGACCCTCTTGTTTTGGCCTGCCTGATCTGCGCCATGCGACGCGTTTCTTGCGCCTCATCTTGTGGCTAAACGAGGTCACGGTCAACAAAGCTTATGCATCTAGATCGAAGGATACTCGACTTTGACTCTAGACCTTTGGAAGGGTCGAAGTTTCTGTACCGTGGTGCTGGAAAGACATCTTGTATGCTGGTCCCCCACATCCGGAAGGCGGCCTCCGGTTTGCACGTATCTTGAAGCTTAAACGCGATTTACTCAGAGTCCCGGCGTTGACAGTGAACACCACTACTGAAAAGGAGGGGGAGAGAGCATTTGGGTGGATGGATGGATGTTGCCATGCGTTTATGGAGCCGAGTCCCGATGACTGAACCTACCACGGCTGGTCTTACCTCCTGAGGGCGCACTCTCGCACGCTCTCAGGTTCGAGCCCGGCGCCCCGATGCAGTGATCAGTATCACCTCGCATAGGGTAGCACGCGGGAACTTCTTTCAGCCAGGCTAACCCGTCATGTCACTGTCACCACAAGACGCGACTCACGACGCCCTCGCGTGCATGCACCGCATATCACAGCGATCTGCTTGTTGGGGAGACAGTAGAGGATGGCACCCTGTGGGAACCACGCGTATGACAACTTTTCCGAGTGGTTGACCGCTCCTTTTCTGCTGGCAAGCAGGCACAGGCTTTGGCCTTTCGGCGCAGGTGGCTGGGGTTTGCTCGCTGCCGCCGCCGCGCCCGGGAGATGACGGGCTAGGGGGGGATATATCAGAATCCCGGTGCCATATAACACGCCTGGGCCGAGTGTTTCAACAACGGGGAGCCGCTGCCAAATCGGCCTTCATGGATGGACGCAGAGAGAAAAAGGACAGGACAGACCTGCACGATGGACTTAATGGCGCGTTATCAACTGGATCCCCTCTTGTGCGGGAGATCCAGATCATACGTCGGTCATCGTATGGACGGGCACAACAAGGTGCCAGGAAAAAGGGGACTTTGGGCAACAGGATCGGTCACGCCCGACACGGCACATGCGGAGCAGACGCCCACACTACGAACAATTCTCAAGCTGCCTTCCCTGTTCCACGGATCAGGTTCAGCACTCGCTCCAGGCCTGTATGCTTGCTTTTGGGCTCTCACATACGGGTTGCCTGCCCCGAGAGCCTGAGAGACAGAGCAACACTGTGCCGAGAAAGTAAAATACAGAGCCCCGAGTGCCATGCTATCTGCTGCCTCGCTCTCGCCGCTCTGCGCGACTCCCGGGGTTGGGCGTTCAGTATCCATTCCTCTCTCAAACGGCCCCTCCCCTTTTGATGGGCCGGTGGGCGATGACTAGGCCCCCCTTTCAACAATTACTCGGCAACTTTCTTTGGCATTTCAAACAAGCGCAAGCCTCGCGCCAGAGATAGAGTGCGAGGAAACAAAAATATAGAAAACCCGCCGATGTCAAAAAAGAGATCTGGCATGCGCGTCTCGCCTTGCGATGGGCGTGTGAAACGCGGGCGGAGGCGCAATCAATCACAGACAAACGACCTCGCCTATCCCGCTTTAGCAACAAGCCCGTCACCCGTCAGTCTGCGATAACACACCCCGGGCCTTGTTTAGTTCCCCGGACTTTTTTTGACGTCTACCGTCGACGCAGAAGCGCACCTACATGACATGCCCGCCATTCCGCTCGCTCGCCAAGCCACACCTGCCACGTCCGCGCTAAGGTCAGGGGAAAAGAACTGTCGTAGGAGAGAGCGGACGGTCTCCTTTCCTGCGGCCGACTTTACCGTTACCTATCTCGGCAGTTTGTGCTGATTTGGGTAGTAATTGCTAGGAGGGGCCCGTTGCTTTTACAAGCCGCCTCAACTACCTACCAACCTACATAATCGCCTTCCAACAAGCAAAGCAAGACTTGCCGACCCGATGTGTAACACAGGCAGCGGGGCGGAAGAGGGCACCGGAATGCATGACTTGCGTTGCCAACACCTGTGTGCCGCAGTGCGCCATATGCATGTCCTCTATCTTGGTCACAAATCTGGATCGTGCTGTCATTTCTTTTTTTCTCCCCCCTCGTAAACTCGGAAGACGCATGCGAGGTTGTAATTCTCGCATTTCTGGGGGCCCTAACTCGAAATGACTCTAGCCTTGACGAACAGGATTCTGGGCCCAGAATACGCGGTACAATGCTACTTTTCGTCCACTTGGCGAGGCCGGCCACTCTCACCGTTGGACTGTAGCTTTTGATGTGGTTCCTCACGATTCAGGGCCCCATTTCGTTGCGGATGATCTTTGGTCTAGAAGGAAGACAATAGCGGTTCCGGTGCCCCCACCGATAATATGGGTTACGGTACCCCCGGTGGGAGGGGTTCGAGTTCTAGCTTCTTTGATGGCCGCACGCAAAAGAGAATTTCGTCGCGCCCGGACGCGCGGATCATAGAAGCCGGACCCGTAATAACGTACTTGTTAATATCACGATCCCTATTACAGCCCTGCCTGGGCGTCGAAAACGGTTTGGACCGGCACATTAGCCTGCCGTTGGTTTGTTTCACGGACTGGTAGGGCTGCCCGTCTCGTCGGTATTCGGCGATGATTTACACAACATGAGGCCATATACAACCCGCAGATCCACGTGGTCCAGGGAAGCTAGAGCTGTTGCAAAGATTATTGAGCAAAGAAGTAGATTCGAAAAAAAAAACTGTTACGTAAACTACAAGATCTCGAAGAAAAAAAAGAAGTGAACAGAAAATCAAAAAGGGGGTAACATGTGGAAACAAATGATTGTGTGGTGAGAACGAATCGAAGAAAAAAAAAAGGTGAAAACAGAGAAAAAAGACGTCATCGTTGATGCTGAACCGCGCGTGTATGCAGAATGCTTCTCCCTCCCTTCCCCCCTTTTTTTTCCACCCACAAGACGCCACGCCATATTATGCGAAACCATCAACGCAGTCCCAATGGTGGGACGCACGCTGAAAGAATCTCCTGTATGGTGCAAGAAGAGGTATGTCGTCTGTCGAGAAAGCAAGTCGTACGAAGGATGGGATGAACAAACAAAAAGGCCGTATATTGCATAGTTCGGTGTGTGTGCCCCCCAAGTCTAATGTGTGTTGTGTCATGATTCGGAACCGTAAAAAAGAAGAAGTCGGTCGAAGGTGCGAATTTGAAGGGTAAAAAGGGTTGAATAAGGTAACCCGTGATGTCCGGGGGTATCTCTAGAATTAGGCGGAAGGGGAATCCAGCAAAAATGAAGCAAAAGGACTATGATTCCCTCGGCCGTGATCGAGGGGCAAGACATGCTGAAATCAAAGAGGCGATGTGCGGTTTGCGGTGTCAGGGCCTCCATCTCAGAGTAATGCTCGAAGGTCGGAGCTGGAGCAGGTCTTCGAACCCCTGCGTACTCTTTATTGTCGGTAGCCCAAGCTATTACAAGCAACGACGGCAGATTTATCGTAGACTCTCGCGTCCTCCCGACAGTCCGCGTGATTATTAGAGTGCGGTGTTTGGAGGAGTCGGTCTGAATGCTCTGGTTGGGCCATGTCGTTCCATGTCGCGTAATGGAGATCATCGCTGAAGGCAAGCTCCTCTTCATCACTGAAGCTGCTGCGTGTAGATGGTGTCTCCAGCCGGGGGCTCAGTTGCTCCCGGTGGAGACATTGAATGCTATAAAGGAGCACCCATACCACCCATCAACTCCTGGGCGCGCTCGCGGCAAGCGGCAGGGGTGAAGCCGGTCCCGACTTTGTTGGCCACAATGCGCCATTTCTCATTCTCGTAGTCTTGAAGTGCAGTGCGAAGCTTTTGGTCCTAAGCCAAAAGGAAGATTAGAATTCGTACTTGGGCATAGATTCGATGTCAACACAAGGGTAACATACCGTCTCGTCGGTCCATTGGGTTGTCTTAGCTTTCAGCTTCGTGCAGTAGCGCACTTGCAAGGTTCCAGATGATCGACCAGGGAAAAAGTCGGCGATTTGTTTCCAGGTAAGTGATTTGTTCTCCTTCAGGTCGATTAGAAGTTGGTCGTCTTCAGGCGTGAACTTGAGCTTCGGCCCTCGCGGTCTCGGTGCTGGAGCGGGCATGCCAGCTTGTCCTACCACGCTTGGAGCGCCGCCTCTGTCCCCGCCATCTCCATCGCGCCTCATTAGCTTAGAAGGGGGCCCTGTGTCAGGAAGTCGATGGTGGTGGTGCGTGGGAGGTTGTACTTGAACTCCTTGCCCGTAACCAGTTCCCAGTGGCGTCTGTTGCATGCTCTCGAGGTCAGTCTGCTCCAGATCCGGGATTCCAGGCACGGAAAGGTCGAGGTCATCAGGTCTGGGTCTCTTTGGGGCTCCGTGCGGCGCGTGGGACTGGGTGGGCGTTGTCATCGAGGGATACAGAGGAGCAACCACAGGACCCGGAGCACCATAATGAGGCGGGCCAAGATGTCTGGCATGCCCCATCTGGTGCGCTGGATCCATTAGTACCTGGTGGGAGTGGTGAGGATGGTGCTGCTGCATTCCCGGATGGTGGGAATGGTGGCTCGGGGACGGATCATGGAGCGTGGGCGTGTGTTGGGCGCCATGGTGAATGGAGCTCCTATGATGCTGCTGATGGGATGGCGTCGTGTCATAACCATGCTGCTGCTGACTCTGCTCGCCCGGATGCGACTCCTGTGCAGAGTAATCGACATTGTAGTCCCCTACTCGGTAGTTGCCCGCCAGTGTGCCTCCAATACATGGGTTCCGCCAGAGCGAACCGCTCTGGACGGTCGCCGGGCTCTGAAGTGAAAGAATTGGTTGAGCGAATGCCCTCTCGGGCGGCGTCGGGAGAGGGGAGGGTTGTTGGTGCGACGTTGCGGGGTCGCGAGCTGGGTGGAAGTCTCTCAAACTGCGATCCTGTGACAGCGCTATGGTGTCGCCGTGATGAGACCTCCCGTCCAAAGTCAACGAACATTCGTGCCCAGGCGGTGTGGAGAGAATGGTCGCGGTTGGGTGCGGAATCTCGGGAGAAGGGTATTGTGGAATTTTGAGAGATTGTTGGCGGTCGCCGGTGATTGCAGTGGTTGATGCTGGTGCTGATGCTGATGATGACGGAGACTGGAAGAGACAAGTCCCGAGTTGGTGGTGTTGCCGTCTTGTAGAATTAGTCTCCTCGTTGGTGGAGAGCTGTCTGACTGCACGGCCAGACGGATGGGTTCCCTTTGGCTGGCGTAAGGTGGGAAAAAATTATTAAGACGAAATAGAAGTCGAGGTAACCATGCTACCCTTTTTGAACTGGTTGTTGCCACGCGCTGTTTAAGCTCACGGGATCTTCCCTTGACTTATTATAAATCCCGTTGGCCCTGGACAGCTAATATAGTGATGAAGGGGTCAAAAAAGAGAAAGCGCGGGCGTGGGCAAGGGCTGCATTATATCGTCCGATGTGCCTTATCGAAAAGAGGAATAGAGGGCTGTGTGGGTTCCAGTCTGTCTGGTCCCGTCTGGGGGTCTGGTCGGTTGAGGCAAGGCAAGGCAAGGGAAGACAAGGGAAGGGGACCGGGCAAGAGAGGAGTCTTCTGAGTGACTGACTGAGTGCGAGGTAGGTAGGAGAACGAGGGACGGAGGGCCAAGGGTAGTAGGTATGGTATGCACAGGGTGTGAGGCAAAAGAAAAAGGGTACATCGACTACCGCCGCTTTTGTTCCCGAGTTAAAGCACATTGTAAGCGATTCGCCATGTGCGAGACGTATTCTGTTCCTGAGTAGGTTGCGGAGACTCAAGTTAACCTTGCCCAGTGATGACGGTAGCATAATTTGGGGATCTTATGCCATGGGTTTCGCTGCCGGATATAGAAGCAGGAGTGCCCCCGGCCGGCTCTGATGATGCAACGAGCGAGGGGTGGGCATGACAGCAGACAGCTTAGAACAGTTGACAGACAGGGTACCCGGGGGCCAGGTCTGAACAATTTCGTAACTCTAAGAAGCCCCCGGATAACTTCGATCAAATCCTGGAAGGAGGGCTAGGCGACCCAGACAGCAGAGAGGTCTGGAAAAACGCATGGAAGGAATCCAAACACCTTCAGTCGAATGAGGGATAGAAGCTGAAACGAGCCCTACCATGCGCTGGCTGGTTGGGAAGACCATGACAAGTGAAGTTCTGAGAAGAAGGCCGCCCATGTTGCTCGGTCCCCTGCTTCACTGAGGGGATGTGCACGCTGAGAGGAGAGGAGACGAAAGGTCAGAAAAGAGAGAGGGAAAAAAACAGTACCAGGGGTGGCAGCTCTTGGCCCAAGGCAGTTGACTTGGTGTGTGTGTGTGTGTGTGTGTGCGTATGTGCGGGAGCTTGAGTCCCTGGACCTCCTCCCCCCGGTCGGCCTTGACCAGGGTGTTTTCTTCGGGTGAGGACCAGCAGTGAACAGCGCAACCTGAACAACTCTGCCCATTCTGGCCAGTGCAGTGGAGCCGGTCGGGGGGCAAACAGCAGGTTTTGGGAAAGAAAAATGGCTGGGTGAGCGCTGAGAAGTCATGCCTTGGCCCTGAAGGGGGTATATCTGAAGCAGGGAGGGTATAGCAGAACCGTGAAGAGAAATCGCCGCTCTAGTATGCGATAGGGCCAGCAACACGGTAAGGTTGCAACAGCCACTCGTCCTAGTGGGCAGATTGCCGAGGGGTAAAAACCAGGGACTGCCGGGTGGGAAAGGAGAAGAAAAACCACGGCCGGCAGACAAGGCCGGGCCTTTTCGACGTCGAATGCTGGATCGACCCTGTGGTTTTCTCTGGCCCTGATCTCCAGTGCCGCCAGTTGGGGCTTGTGGCCTGCTTTCACCCCTCAGACTCCCGGCCAAAAACTCGGGAGCGACTCGGAAGACAACGTCAGTGGTCCCAGGAGGCATGCGACCCCGGTTGACACAAGATGAAGTCGACCGCAGCAGGGGGATTTGCGTTCCAAAGATGAGAAACGTCGTGACTCTTCGGTCTTCGCCTCCATGGCGAAGCATTCGAATCTGGCAGGTCAGGGCGCCAGATGGCCGTATGCAGAGCAGCGACTTGAGGTGTACAACTGTGAATGAAATTGGCCGAGATGAAGATGGCCGCGGCGCCACGGTTGAGGTTCTGCTTCGGCAATGCGGCGGCGGCGGCTGATAGAGGTAACCACGCCCACGCGGGTTGCGGCGCGCGCGCGCGTCGTCGTCAAGATGGGACGGAGGGGAGGGTCGATAAGACAAGACTAGTTAGCCTGTGGGGTAACACTTTTTTTGTGAAGAATTTTGGGAACTTGGGACGTGTGCGACTCGACGTCCAGGCCACACGATGGTGCCGTCGTCGAAACCATGGGATGATAGCCGTTCGCTCGACTTGACTATTCGTCTGTTTGCATGGGAAGCGCGCGCTGCCGCCGACCACGTGTGTTTGGCTGGCCCAACTCGACATATTCGTCGTTTCCACGGCCATGAGGGCATCCCAAGACTACTGCACAGCAACGTACACGCGTGCTCGCGCGGTTGCACCCACCCACCCGATGGAGCGCCAGCCGGGAATGTGGTGGGTGTAAGCAGATGCGGAAAAAAGAGAGAACCCCGGCTCTCGGCAATTAGGAGATTGTGCGACTCAATGCACATCCCGGGCTCTTGGTGCGTGAAGGTAAGCAAGTCATCATACAAGCTGCTGGTGGTCGCCCAGGACTGCATCGGCGCCTGGGCAAAAGGTACCGCGAAGTACCGTGTAGTCGAGCCAAGGTCAACAACTGCTGGCAAGGAAGGTTGGCTCGTCTCGACGAGGAGAGGGCCGAGCCAGTAGCAGGGGCGCTTGGACGAGAGAGGGCTGGGACGAAAAGTCGAAGAGGAGGGCTGATGAGGTAGGTAGGGCACTCGGACGGAGCACGGCGAAGGGCTGCCGCAGAGCTGGCGGTTGTGGTGCGGTCGAGTGTCTGGCGGTATCGCAGTGGTTCCGTGTGGGTTGCTGGTGGGCGAGAAGCCGGGCGAGTTGACTTTGTCGAGACATGATGGATCATGGGAGGGGGGTAGTTTTGAAGCTGGAGCAGGGGTCAGACGGGTATCGCATGAAGGAAACGCGTTTCACGCATACCTGGCAATTAAAAGATCAGTTATGCGACCCAGGGATCCCGGGCAATCTTTCTAGAAGGAGTGGGACTCCATTCTAGCGTCTGATCACCTTATTTCTTCGTCGTCAACCTTGAGGCTTGGAAGGTCCTTTTTTGCATTTTGGGGGTCCTCTGGGTTCGGTGGAGGGTCTCAGCCGCGAATCCGAAGGCTGGGCAGTGGTCATATCGGTCGAGTCTGTGGGCACGGGGATGGTGATCAGACGCGGACGAGGGCTTGGAAGGGACGGAGTGGGTGACGACGCCGGCGACGATGATGATGGGTGATGATGATGATGGGGGGGCGGTTCTGCTGGATGATGATGGTGGTGGTGGAGATTTGCGACTGCAGGGCAGATGACCAGACCGGACCACTAAAGACCGGATGGACGAGAAAGGCAGAGTTCGACCGAGACAAGATGCCAGGATTGTGGAAACGAGCGGACGAGGGAACGGACGGAGTAAGGTCGACGAGGCGTCCGAAGATGGTTGTGGTGGTGGTGATTATGATTGAACAAGGAGAGAGATTGCGAAATTTACGAGAATTGAGACAGAGAATGCAATGAATGCACGTCTAAATTGAAGCTGGTGTTGGTCTCGAAATTGGTCGCATACAGAGACGGAGACACGTTGTGAGGTGGTGTGTGTGAGTGTAAGCGTGTGTTCCAGCTTACGATTTCGTCATGTCCAAGTCACTTTTGCGGCAACAAGATGTGGGAAGGTACCTTCTGCACCTACCTTCTTACCTCGCCCGGCCCTACCTAACCGTTACTTGGGACTTTGCAAAGAAGGTACGTAGGGGACTTGGGGACTTGGAGACTTGAGGTGAGGTGGTGGTGGCCTCTGCGGCAGGTTCGGCTTCTTTCTCAAATCACGTCTCCTCGTAAAACTGCATTTGCGTTGGCGAGGATTGGAAACGTCCCGTCGTCAGGCAGGCGCGGACACAGTTCGCATTGAGAGCCAAGCCTCAGTCTGAAGACGAGGCAGGCACGTACCCGCGAGGGGGCCTTCCTTTCCTTCCTAAGCTTACAGTTGTTACCTTACCCCAAATGCAGGTACCGCAATGGAAAGATCAGGAACAGGCAAGTGCGATGGGTTGACAGAAGATGGGTCCATCAGCACCGAGTGGAGGCAATCCACATCGCTCCGGCCTGCCAACAGCACTCAGCGAAACGGAAACAAGAGGTCCAGAGCCATGATCCACCTGCGCCAGGTTCAGTGTTAGCGTTCACACTCAAAGCCCGTCCCCACAAACGGGTGGGCTGGGCCTTCCTCTTGTCGTAATATTTTTCTCCTAGGCGCCGTCCTGCCTACGGAAACCCAGCATGCCGTTGTGGTGGCATGTCGTCAGTCGTCAGCCTCCCCCTTCTTACCATCGTCATGAAGGGCCATCGGGTTCATGTTGGTCACCGACCGACCATGAGGCCACCGGGCAGGACCTGAAGGGGAGAAAAAGGCAGCAGGCACGCGGGCAGTGTCCGATGTCCGCTCCCACCTTGTCTTGATTGGATGTACTATGTAGGTGAGGTAAGGCACCTTAGATAGGTACCTTCGGAGGCAGGCACCGGGCACCTCGCATCTGCCTCCTTCCTGCCTGAAGAAATGCAGTGCAAGCAGGAGCAACTACAAGGCGCAGGAAGGTACCTTACAGAGTACGAGGGCGATGCAATCTGATGGTTCCTTCCCGTTCGACACTAAGCCGTTGTTGGGTAGTCGGCCAAGGAACCTAATACACCTTAATGGACCTTAAGGTAGGTTGGCACTTGGTTGGGGTGTTCTCATCTCAATCTTACCAAACCTAACCGCAGTCGGCCCTCACCTCCTTCTTCTGCACTGCACTGCACAAGACAAGACAAGACCCAGGCACCAGGCCATCAGGCAGGCCTCCAAGCGGGCGCAGACTGCAGACGACAGGCCATTGATCAAAGTGTTCGGACTTGGGGGATGGGATTCTCCAATTCTCCATCATACCTTGCCTTGCCTTGTCTCCTAATCAGGTCCGCCGCGACTGCTGCACTGCACGCTGCAACGCGCTGCGCTGCATTGCATCTGCAATCTACTGCCTGGCTCCCGCTCCCGCACTTTAGCTGCGCTGCACTGCACCACACCGGACATTGCACATGTCAGCTCCATGGACGGAAATCTCCATGCTTCCAGAAATCAGCCCCCAAAATTCATACCGGCCTTGGGTCTGTCTGTCTGCCCAGCCGTCCCAGCAGTTCGTCTTCGCCATCCTCGTCTCCCGCGCAAAACAGATTGATTATTGCCAATAACCGATCCACCTAAGACCCAAGATTACCCCGGTGCCCGCCAGATATCCTCCAGGTTTTCTTACCGGCGAGATCGCAATCTCAGTCCGAGGACCGACACTTCTTCTGGTTCACACTGCTTGCTTGCTCATCAACCAACGGCCTGACCGCCAGAAGAAACACCCCTTGCCGGCCACCCATCCATGCTTCCTTCATCCCTCATCCCTAGGGACTGCATGCATCGCATGGATTACATCTCGGCAGCTCGGCTCCAGCGTAGGACGCGGTGGGTAGTGCAAGATTGACAGCCACTTACAGTCCCATTACACGAAGGCGAGGTGCAGCCTGTTCCAGAGTCTGTCTACTCTACAACGAGATACCTGACCTCGCGTTTTTTTCAGCTCGTCATCCACTTTCCGCGTCGACATTCCCTCAAACACCTGGCCGTGCCGACACTGCAGCACTTCTTGTCTTGGCTGCCCTTTACACTTTGGGCCTCTCACATTACACCTCCTGGGAACATCCTCCTTGCCTCGTCTGAGGGCCCGAACTTGCCGCAAACCTTTTTCGTGCCCGTGAGTCCGGACCGTCAGTATACACCGGATGACAGCCGGCGCTGTGCCTGTACTTCAGGTACCATGTCAGGGACAGCGAACTACCTAACAATGACAACGTTGGTCTCACCTGAGGGACTGCTCCCCGGACTCGAGCCGAAAGCCTGCCGCGCTTCAAAAGGAGGCCATCATACGATCGACCTTTGCAGCGTGACAGCGACCCCCCTGTCTCGCCCTGCGAGCCTTCATGGGCTTGTGTCGCTTCAGCCCAAAGCTTGATGAACTTTCGTATTCTTGGCGGTTTGGGCCACTCGTCGCTCGGCGGAAGTCATCAAGCCTGCCTTGCCTGCCCAGCACGCCCAGCACGCCCAGCACACTGACACCGCCGAAATGAGCACCTAAACGCCGTGCCCTACCTCTTACGTTACATGCTTACCACTTCACTTTAGCTTACCGCCTACCAACACCCCGCATATTGCAACCATCAGACACTTGCCTCAGTAGCTTGTGCCACACCACAGAACCGCTGCCGTGCATCGTCTGTCTCACAGGGCAGGTCTCACAAGTCATTGTCTTTCCAGGGTTCTGACCCATTCCCCGGGACCGGGTCGGCCGACCTCTCCTCTCCGCCCACCGGGCACCCCCACCAGCAAGATGGAAGAAAAAAAAAGTTCAAGGGCTTAATTGCTGCTGACCGGCTGGCTTTTTTGGAGAAGGCCGTTGGAGAAAGATCCAAGTAAAAGTAAGATGGGAAGGGGTCCCTGATGCTGTCACAACTCACACTAAACCCGGTGGGTTTCTGCTGGACAACAGGTCAACCTTGAATTCCTGAGTAGCGCCGCCGCCGCTCTGATCGCACCTAGCCACCTTGCCAGCTTACTAGTTCAAGGGACCTGGTCAGCCGTTTTCCTCGTCGTCGAGGTTGAGGGTCCATTGGAAAAAAAAAGGCCCAGCCCTGTCGAAATTACACCGCTTCCCGCCCTCCACGTCTCCAACTGAACGTTAAACCAGCAAACGTGTCGCAACTTCTTCGGCGTCCCGATTCCGAGCGTCTCCTGAGATCCGCGACAGCCCCTCCCAACGACGTTTGATTTACCTTGCGCCACCTACGCTTTTGGGTCTGCCGACGAGCGAAGCGCCGCATCCAAGCCTCGCATTGGGTTTGGGAAGGAGAAAACGAGCAGACGATACGACAAGAGGGCCAGGCCACGAAGAAGACGGCCAACTCCTGTCCTCGATCTCGTAACTGCCGGGTCCCCCTTCAACCCAGCCGCCAGAGCCAAAGCCATCTCCGGATCGCAGTGCTTCATCTCCACCCTCCAAGCGCAATAGTTCGTCCCGACTGGAGAGGTCGCCCGATCCAACGCATCTTGCTCCTCGCCCGACGGGGGTTGACCCAGAAGTCATTTCGACGTCTTCATGCGCCGTCCTGTGGCTCATTCAACAGACGCTCAATTGCGGCGTCGACTGTGCTGATCGCCAATCACGTTCCCGAAAACAGCCACATCTCCACGACCAAAAATATCCGCACCTTGCCACTTTTTTCTTCTGTTCCTTTTCGCGAACCCTTGTTCGTCCAACGACGTTGCCAGGAAGAGCCCCCATTCCCGATGGCCTGGGCCAAGAGATACCCAACACGGAATGCATCGTCAATATCAGCCGCACCTTAAGCCCATCCCGACCCCATCTCCAAGGATGCAGCAGCTCGATGACGTTTCGTTCCATCGCCGCCACAACGAGTACACAGACAAAAAGGCCCGAGAGACACGGAAACAGCCCCCTTTTTCCCATGCCAATATCACGACAACGCTGCCGACATATCGGCCATTATGACCCAATCTTCGTCAACAGACACGTTTGCCAATCTGCCGCCCCAGCTGCCAATATCCACAGGGCAGCTAGCCTCTCCGGAGTGATCCAGCACAGCGTTTCCATCGCATCGACCTTGAACATTGGGAACCGCACCGAAAGGGGAAGCCCTGTCTTAAACTCGCCCAGTCGCATTAATGCATGAAATCTCCAATTTGCGCGGGCCATCTACCCCGCTGAATCAGCGATTAGACTGCCCACCATCTTCAACGGCCTTCCCGCCGCCTTACCGTTTGCAGCCACTGTCGTCCGAAGATAGAAGAGACAGAGACATCGCTAGACACCAAAAAAGAACTCCAACGGTCGGGGCCGGTGTAGCGGCCGCGGATACACGGGGCACAGCAAAGGCCACCCACGATGAACGACATCGACTCCACAGACGACGCAAAAAAACACGACTGACAGTCGTCACGCATGCAACTCCCTCCCTTCTTGGACCGCCGGGGTACCTGTTTTCAAGATGATCCCTTTCTTTCTCGGCACCCACCGTCCGTACCTGCATATCGTCCAGCCGCAAGCGAAGCAAGGCCCCCTGCCAACTTCTCCCAGATGAGAAGCTGCATGGAAGCCTTGGAACGAAAATCAGGAAGACCTTAGAAGTTTTGCCTCCCCTGATGTTCTATTCCAAGGCATCCACATCATCCGCCACCCCCGTGTTCTCCGACCTTGACCTGGTCATCTCGTGCCCCTCAATGACAAATTCCGGCAGTTTGGGCCCGGTCGAGAGTCGAACGGGGCTCTGCGTATGACGGGCGCCCGCGGAGGCAGCGTTCGTCTTCGCGTCAAGCGCAACTGCCTGCCAAAGTCATGACAGCTCATGACAGTTGTTGCTTGTTTTAGTGAACACCTGTTTGGCAACACGGAGGGGCCGTATAATGCCCTTCTCTATCATACTTTTTCGTGTTTCTATTATTGCTGCCTTCAACATCGCCAATCCCGTCTTCAGTGTCAATCTCGTTCGCGTGCCCTCGGGCATCCCCATCTCTGTCGTCCGGCCTCCATCATCACCGTCGGCGTACATCTTTTGTCTCCGTCCCCGTCTTCGCCGTCTTCACAGAGTTTTTCCAATCTTTGTCTTTGTCTCGCGGCCCCTCCCTCAAGGCCTTCCTCCAAGTGCAAGGTGGTTACGTAGCCCCTTGGAAGAGGATGTTTCACAGAACACAGGACGCATTAACAGGAACGAAATAAGTGCGGCTGACAGGCTGTGACAGCTCACATATCGTTTCAACTAATTCCAAACGCATGAAATAGAGTAGTTTCTTTTTTTAATTGGCAACCTTTTTCTTTTTGCTCTTCTTGTCCCATGCAAATCCAAATAGCGTTATTGGTGACACTGACAAACATTGCATTGTAGAGCTGTGATCTGAATGTCTCATGATAATTTCCACGGGACCTGATTTTGGCCGAGGTTGCAATGTAAGTGTCAGTTTTGCGATTACTGATGCTTGCGTCATGTATGTTCGTTTTGTCAAAGCTTGGCCGTGAGTAGATAGATTGCTTCTTTTACCAGACGTCATAGGTACGGGATGGGATGTGCGGAATAGGTTGTGGTCAAACATAATTGCAGTGCAAGCAAGATATGGAAAGCAAAGCGCGATGTGTGCGCGCGTTGGGTTGAACTAAATAGCAACAGAAAATTGAACAGAAAAGAAAACAAGACGTGCAGGTCAAGAAAAAACAAGAGAGAGACAGCGATTTTGACCGCCATGACCTCTTCCGCTCTATCTTTTTGGGCCAAGGCAATTCTGTGCAACGTGTCGGGACAACTGAGTGAGCTATTAACATGGGGACTATCGCGAATTGGTTTTTGTGTGTTTTTTTGTGTTCCATTGGGGGCCAATTTGTGAGAGGTGTGATACGAGGTGCTGTCGTTCCATTATTTTGGCTATCAACTGAGGGATTAATACACGGCGTAGCAACGAATATCGAGTTTCTGTGGGGATGAAGTAGACGTTGAATCGTGTCAGCCTCCTCATCGTGATGAGTTATACCTGATGCGATTCTTTGCTGTTTCAACATGGCTTGATGATCTTCTTGGAGCCAGGCGTGCTGTGGATTGATTCCGCTTTGCCAAAGCCTGTTCGAGCTTCCACCCACAAAGCTGAATGGGAATGTAAGAGATGGCTGATGTTGAGAACATGGTGAGGAGAGAATGGGTGGTGCATGTAGTAGTAGTTCTGGTTGATGCCAATTGCTGGTGTGCAGCGTTCTTGTAAACCGTTCTATGCTGGGACTCTCATGAAACCTTTCTGAGGATGCGAGCAAGAGGAAATGCGAGCATCAGGTTGGCCACAAGATGTATGCGCAACATGGCCGGCGACGCTGGCCCAATGGAGCTTCTGTTGCCCATGCCTTTGGCAAGTGTCCTTCTCTTCTTTCCATACGGCGATGAGAAATGTATCATGTCTACCTACTCTAACGGGAGGGCTCGAACACGTCTTAGAGTTGCGTATGGAGAACTACAGACATCTAGACAAATGGAAATGGGAGCTCTGTGCTACATGATATTGCATTACATATCCATGGACCTTCTCGGTCCAAAGAGAAAAGCGCTGAGCTTTTCAAGCAGTCCAGATCGTCACTCCGAGATCGTGACACTTATTGCGGTCATTGCCGAATGATTTTGGCTACAAGAGTTGATATCAGGGTCGTTGATTCCGGTTGGAATTTACTCAAAAAGATGGATTCCACATATTTGTTCATCATATCAGCCAACTTCGGTCGTCAAACGTTGTAGTTGCCGAAATTGTTCTCTATGAAGCCTCAAGAGCTCATGAAGTGTTTCCACAAAGTCCATCTTCGTTGTGTTAGCTTCCGCGACCAGTACGAAAACCACTAGCAACGTCTGCACATCATATCTGCTGCCCCCCTACTCCTTAGTGTCCTTGCTGTCGCAGCTTGATACGTTTCCGTAAGCTTGATGTGAGGTCAATGGCGGACGTTGGGCGTCTATATCTGCTCGAAATTTTGAAGCTATTATCGATGGCATCATTTCCGATCTCGTTATGGGTTGTTCCTGCAGTAATAGTTCGCGTTTGCGGTGATTGTACCACCAGGCGGGGGCTACGTTGTCTTTGGGAGTTTCCTGACATCGCAATGGACATAACCTTCGTGATAACAAGGTCAATGTACAAGTCAGCTGCAACTGAGTTTCGCAGAGACAACGTGGAGCTTGACACGCCAAGCCTGGGTCTTTGTTGTGATCGCGTGTTATACGACACGGACCGAGGGGTTATGTCAAGGCAGGGAACAGGATGCTCGTATTTTCACCTGAGGCTGATGTTAATCATTGGATCGCCGTCTTTTTCTCTGGTTTGAAGTACAAAAAGCAGAAATATTCATGAAGTGAAGTTGGTCCTGGTAGGCGTTGAGAATGAAGAGGGAAACAAGGCCTTAGGAAGGTATGGACGTTGAAGAAATGCGGAAAAAGAATTTTAGGCGACTCAATGAGTGGTAACTAGCATGCTGCATTTAGCTCTAGCAGAATCACCAGGTAAGGACCTGTCTCTGATACCAAGGAGGCAACACGGGAAGGAAACCATGTACCAAAGGTCCAGACTGTCCTGCCTGTCGAGCCTGTCTTCTCCGCCATCAAGCTTAGGGAGCGGTAGTGACGAACGGGGGAGAAGGTGACGAGGACGACGGCACTGAGAACTAAGATTTTTCAAGACGGTGAAAATGGACAGCGTCGAGGGAAGCTAGGGGATGCCAGGCGCGAAGAGCGGAGGCAAGGGGAACCCCCAGGGCACGCAAGGTGTAATATCAACGCAACAAACAACAAAGTGAGCGGTGAGGAATTCTATGTAGCAACAAATCAGCTTAGATCACCGGCACCCTCGTATCGGACAAATGTGTACTCTGAGGACGCCGGGATTGTCAAAAACCCACGTTAGGTTTGCTGCTAAAGACAGTCTACTTCTCAAAACTTATTGTCACTCATATTGGGACGCATATTTTTGGTTCACAAAAGTACACTTTGGATTTAATTAAAACCCCATGGGCTGCCTTTCTCAACGCCAGATGCCAGACTAATCATACAAAAACATGTAAAACCCCCCATGCCACCTTCCCCTTCGTGTCTTCTTTTTGTCAACTTTAATGAACAAGAAAATGAATAGTGCAAAGAAAAATCTCGCTCGCCTCCACCTTAGGCAAAGTTATCTTGCCTATCGACCCAGATGTCCTCCAATTCAGCAAAGCTGTGGAAGTGCACGGGGCGGTGCTGATCGCTGTAGAACGGCAGCGGGGTGTCGAGCTTGACGTGGATGGGCTTCTTCTCCATGCCGGCGAAGGCGGAGCCCATGAAGCTGTAGTTCCACATGCCGTTCTCGGGTACGAGGAAGAAGCCGCGGAAGCGGGGACTGAGGAGCAGCTTGCGCTTCTCACCCATGGTCGTGGTGAAGCCCTGCGGCTGATCGCTGCCCGTGTCCTTGTTCTCGGCGCCCCACTTGTAGCCTTGCGGGTTGAGGCCCCAGGCGGAGAGGGAAACGGAGCCGGGAGTGAAGGCAACGTTGACGGTGACCGTGTTGTTCTTGTCCCATTCGGGGTGGGCGTCGATGAGACGGGCGTGCTCGGTGACGTCGGCGGCGGACATGTAGGGGAGCTCGGAGCCTGAGGCTGTGTGGATGACACCGAGGGGCTTCATGCCGTCGAGGAAGTCGGACTGAGGGAGCTGCTGGGGTAATTGGACGTTGCGCAGACCGCCAATCTGGGGAATCATGACAATACACTTAATCTCCATAACCTGGTCGTTGTCAGGGGCGGGGGTACCGTAGAGGTATCCAGCAACCTGGACGCGGAGGTCGGCGATGGTGATGAAGCGCTTGAGGATGTTGTTGGGCATGACGTAGGTGACATCGTCCAAGTCGTTATCAACGGACGAGACGTAAATGTTGTTTGCCTTTGTGCGCAGGTTTGAGGTGGCAATTGCACGGGTGCGCCATTCCGTCTTGGACGCAAAGGTAGTCTGCTCGAACTGCGAGGTCGTAGTGACGATGATTTCCTCGCCGTGGACGTTCTGGGTCTTGGTCGTGACGGCAGTCAATTGTTGCTGTTCCTGCTGCTGCTTCTCGATCTCTGCGGCTTGCTGGCGTTGCATTGACGGCGCAGAAATCTCCATACCGAGGATGATATCACGGACTTCACTGCTAGTCAAGCTAGAAACGTTCACGTTGTTCTTCTTTCCGTAGTCGTTGAGGATGAGATCACGAAGTTGGGTTTCAACCTTGATCCAGTCCTCGTCGGACAGCGTAGGCCAGATGTGGTGGTCCTGGGTGATGACCGTCTTGTCCGGGCGCAGAATGAGCTTCGTCTTATCAGGGTTGACGTGCAGGGCACGCAGAATGAGGATAAGACGAGAGAAGGCGGTGTACGAGGAGATACTCTTGAGCCACTCGTCGTAGAGGTTGAAGAGCACCATCTGCGGCTCGGTAGCACGAAGGATCATGTCTCCTAGCTTCTCGACCTTCATCGCAGCCTGGAAAGGCAGTTGAAGCTCGGAGGCTCTAATGGAAATGTTCGGGAAGTCGAGCAAGTGGACTTCGAGAGGATCCAGCAGACCCTTACGGGTCACGATGAGCTGCTTGGGCTGCTCCTCGACAGGCAGGGAACGAATGAGGGCCGCCACTTCTTCTGCCGTCTTCCACTTCGCCAACTGTCCCAAACGCTTCTGACCCGCCCAAACGCTGGTGTGAATGATCTTCAGGAACAACTGACCAGTTCTGGGGTTGAAGATGAAGATGGCACCGTTGATGGGCTTGGTTGTCAAGTTACCCTCGAAGGTCTTGTGGATGGTAACACGGTACACGTTGGTATCGTCAATGAAGAGCTGCGTCTGGTTGCTGAAGAGCTCCGAGTAGTTCTGCGAATTCAAGAACTCCTGGTTGCTCTCCGAGGCGTACAGCTGCAGACCCTTGCGGATACGCTCTCTCAAGACGTACAAGGCAGGGTTGGCCTTCATGATCTTGGCCATGGCCTGCTGGATGAGGACCTTCAGACCGGGGAAGTACATGCCGTAGGCAGAGTACAGGTTGTAGGCCAGATCAATACCAATCATAAGACCAGTGGCCGAGGGGTAGATACTGGCACTGTCGGTGGTGTAGTCAAGGTACTTGGCTCTCGTGTATCTCTCGATGTCGTGAGAGTCGTAGTCACCATATCTCAGCTGAACATCGATCCAGAACTTGTTTGTTGTAGTCGGCTCAATGACATCCTTGGTATCGAACAGCAGGGAAGGCCGCGTGACGTTCCACTTGTGGCTGGCGAACAACAGAATATCTGCGCAAGAGCTGTTCATCTTGTACGACTTTCTGGGATGGATGGTCTCCTTCTGCACCGTCTCGATACCAAGCGACTCCAGTTCCTGGTCAAAGACTTGGCACAAGTCCATGACGACGGACTCGTGAATCTTTTGCCACAAATGGGCACGGAAGATCTGGATGAGCGAGATCTTGAGCGTGGGGATCTTGCCGTGAAGGAAGATGCCAGTAAGATCAAGTTGCACCTGGAAACCGACGTAGACGTTGGCTCTGTTGATCGTGGGTGACCACCAGAGGGTGAAGCGACGATTAGGAATCTGGTTCAAACCGGATCGTTGGGCGTTCGTCAACTTCTTGAATTTCATGGACTCTGTGAAAAAAAAGTTAGCGACGCTCTTAAGGGTGATGGACACGGATTCAAGAGAGCAAGAGAAGAACGACGCCGGAGGACGCCTGGGGACGACGGCGACGACAACGAAGACAGTGATGGTGCCAGCCGAAGGCAGTGATGGTGCCAGCCGAAGGCAGTGATGATGCCAGCCGAAGGCAATGATGATGCCAGCCGAAGACAACGACTACGCCGGCCGAAGATAGAAACAACGCCGACCGAAGATGGCGATGTCCATGACCGAAGACAGCGAAGATGGTCGGAGATGACGCTGAAGACAGCGACGAAAGTGGACGAAGGCAGCGACTACGCCAGTCGACGATAGCAACGACACCGACCCGGGCCGGCGTCGAAGATAGCGATGACATTGACCGAAGACAGCGACAGCGACGGCGCCGGGAGATGGCTTCAGGGAACGACCCCGGGGGACGACGCCGAGGGACGACGCCAGAGGACGACGACGGCGACGACAACACCGGCGACAACGGAGGCACCGCATGCCCGGCACAGACGCACGGGCCACTCGGCCGCATGGTCCGTGCGCAGGTCAACCGCCGGCCCAGACATCGCCGCCATCATCACCATGTTCAAAAACCTCCAGAAAATCAAGGAAAAATCGCAAAAACAAGGGAAGAGATGCTTTAGGACGTAAAAATTCCGCAAACCTTCGAATCCGCTGGCCTTTTCCCAGAATAAGCCTTCCCAGGATGGAAATCCGGTTGCCTTGAAGAGGGTGTGCTCGAGAATGGTCTCAACACCACCCAAGGCCTGGATAACGTCGGTGCGGTAAGCGTTCAGGTTCCAGAGCTTTCCGTCGTGTCTCTGACTGGTCCACCAGAACGGGTTGTTCTTCATGAGCTGGTAAATCTTGAACTCGGCGCGGGCGCGGAATCCCTTGTCGAAGCTGAGGGTGCTGCGGTCCTTCTGGAAGAGAGTGTTGATACGGGGCAGACCACGGTCCCAGCTGTCCTCGAGATCCTCCAGGGTGAGGCGACGGTTCTGCTGGTTAGCTTCCATGCGCTTCTGAGAGTACTCCGTCCAGACGCGCTGGGAGTCGATGAACTCGGCCTCCCAAGGGATGATGTAACGGAAGATGTTGGGGATGAGCGTTTCCTCGTCGTGCGTCATACCGGCCCGGTAGTGAGTGACGCCCGTGTCGGTCTGCTTGGACCAGCGCTTGTCGCTGGCGGGAATCAAGATGTGGGAGCCGGAGATCATACCCAGACCACCAAGTTCCTTGGGGGTGTAGAACACGGCCGGAGGGAAACGCGACGGCATCTTGGAGTTCAGACCGATCTTGACTCTCGTCTGGATCTTGGTCTCGCACTTGACAATGGTGTCGAGCAGGGTGACGGTGGACACAGCCGCCTCACGGTAGTAGGTGAAGAGCGCGATCAAAGCGGTGTTCCACTTGTTGGCAATCTTCGTGAATGTTGTCGAACCAGAAGACATGAGAATCTGACGAATGCGGTTGTTGAACTTTTGGATGTCTTCCTCCGTGACTTGGAGGAACGCGTGCGCCGTCCTCTCCTTGGTGGTGTTGTCCACGAGAGACCACACACTGTCCTTGACTGAAAAGTCGTCATTCTGATTGCGGCACTTGGGCAAAATGCGGACTTCGAAACCACACATGGAGAACAGCAGGTTCGGGTTGTCACGACTGTAGACGCTGGCGAAACTGTCGTCCCATTCGATGGTGGTGACGGAACGGGGCAGGCGGTTCTTGAGATCCCAGAAGACGGCCCTGCCAAGGTTAACGTCGTGTCTCATGAGACGCATACGAGAGTCTCGCGGCCAGCATTTCTTGCTCTTGTAACCAATGACGTTCTCAAAGTTGGGGTCAGGCTGTTCGGTGAGGAATCGCTGAATGAGATCGCGAGACTCATCAGCGGTGAAACGCAGGAAGACCCAGATCTTGTCAATGTAACGGGTGTACAGACGGATGGGGTGCCTGGTCTCAGTCTCCTTGTCACGGAATTGAAGGAAGTCGTTGGGGCTTTGCGGCGGACCGGCAATCTCACTAGCGCGCTGGGGACCGAGGAGGAGAAGGTCGAGGACAAGGCCGTAGTACTGGAACACGAACGCCGAGAACTGCAGACCACGAATCATACCGTAGCTGTTGACGTGGTTCATGTCCTTGTACGTCAATTGGACGTTGTTCTTCGCCGTGATGTAGTCTGCCAAGTTATGGTCCATGATCAGGCGGAGCAGCGAGTTGAGCAAGGTCAGCTCGATCTTCTCGTAAACCTTGGACAATTCTGTCTCAATCATAACGTTGCACTCTCCGTTCTCGGTTTCCCAGACCTTGTCCAGGTTGTTGATACCCTGAGCCCACTTGTACGTCAGAAGAGGCGGCACCTCAGAGTCGGAAGGCTTGATCCAGGCAGGGAACAAGTGGCGCTGATCGGCCTGATACCACAGGTACTGGTCGAGGTAGGCGTCGCTGATCTTCTCGATAGGCTCGATATCGTAAACCGGATTGATGGTGCTGTAGTTGTCGTTCATGTCGATACCAACTTCCTTGAAGGCACGCTGCGTAAGCAGGAAACGCTTGATTCGCTCCAGCGTAGTACCAGGGCTGTCGTAAGCCTGCTCGATAAGAGCCAGTTCCTCACGCTGGCTCTGGTTGAGACGTCCCTTGACTGAGTATGCCTCACGCAAGCGCTCCAAAGCGAGGATGAGAATCTTGGTGTCGTGCTTGTATGATACAGATGGGAAGGGGATGGGAGAGAACTTGCGAGACTCCAGCCAGTGAACCGTCGTCGTGTAGATGGCAACGGCCTCCTCACTAGAGACATACGGGCCGTCCTTCATGTGGTTGTGCTGTCTCTCTTGCTCAGCCTTGAGCCAGAGTCGAGTGAGACGGCCGACGTTCTTCTTGGCGACGGTCTTATCGACGGTCGCACCGCGGCGAATACGCTCGCGGTTGTAGTGTGCAACAGAAATCCACCAGTCAGCCTTGGCCTTGACGTAACGGAGAATGATGTTCTCGATGGGCGCGGGCAAGCCAGGCACCTTCCAGGGGATGTTACTCTTCCAGCATCTCCAGGCCTCAGACAAATGCTGGAGAACAGTGTTGACCTTGTTCTGCTTGATACCCTCAGGCATCATGTCCATCAAATCGGCCATAACGGAAGCACGCAGCTCGAGATCGAAGTGCGACTCGACACGCTGCTTTGTGACCGTCTTGGCAACGCCCTTGCTGTGACGTCCCTCGAATTGACGGGACAACAAGTTACCCAACCATCTCTCGAGAAGAGGAATGATACCGCGCATGAAGAAAAGCCAGACTCTCCAGGCGGGAGCCCAGAAACCACAACCGGGACCCTTGCCAACGGGCGCGGAGTTGAAGCGGTAGTAAATTAAGTGTTTCAAGTCCTTGCACGAACGAATCTGGTGCATGAGCTTGTACTTGTAACGGTACATACCAGTCAACTGACCGACGTGGTTGAAGGCATACAGGATACCATCAGCTAGCTGGAAGGCATCGATGTTGCCCAGACGGTATTGTACCTGAGCATCGACGATGAGCTTCGTCAAACGCAGGATTTCACGCATGAGATGGAATGCGTTTCCGAAACGAGACTTCTTTCGCTCCTTTGTGGTCAGGGTCTTCACAGGCTTCAGATTAAAGTTGTAGTCGAGATGAAGGTAGGTAAGGTTCTTGCGGTGAATGAGGAGGTTAAGCATGTTGAAACCTTGCCTGCAGACCTGGAGACCTGCTTCCACCCAATCGATGGTGGTCTGCTGGAAAAATTTCGTTTGCTTCAGGTTACGCATCAGATTCTGGTTCTGTTGCGCCTTGGGCTTCTTCTTGTGAAGCTCATTGAGAACAAAGTTCTTGAGCAGCTTCTGGTAAGATACGCGGACCTTGACCGGAGGCTTGTCGGACGGAGGGTGTTCCAGGTACCACTGCTTGATGAGAGGGACATCTTGAGCGCGGACCATCTTGCCTGAGCGGCGGTCGAAGGGGAAAGGAGCCCACCACAGCTCAATAGCCGAAGCAGTGTCTTCGTTGGACAAGTCCTCCTCATCAAGGAAAGGCTCGAAGCCAGCGGGAAGCTCAAACGCCTCGTCCTCAGGCTCTTCGTTGCTGTCAGGGCCAAAGATCTCGTCCTCATGGCTCACAGTGAGGTTCTTGGGTGCGACTGCTCGGGAAGAAATGGGATGAATCCTCCGATCGAAATGGAAGGCGGGGAGATCAGGGTTATCAGATCGCTCAAAGACAACCTGAGGGTGCGAGTGCCACGCCAAGTGAACGCTTCGAGGAAGCGAGTTGTAGAGGTACGGGTAGGCCACACGGAACTCTGTTCGCATTGCGTTTCTGAAGATGATTCGGTCAATGGCGTTGAACTCTCCAAAGTCCTCGTCGTTGGGGTCGATATCCTTGTACAAAGGCTCGAAACGCGGACCACCGGGAAGCGCGACGTTGAGCGCCTTTCCGGTAAGGAAGCTCTTCCGATCAAAGAGGTAGAAGTAGTTCTTGTCCACCACGTCCGAAATCAAAGGTCGACTCAGTCTGAACAGGGTAGCCATCTGTTGCAAGCTGAGGTTCCATGACCTGTAGCTCGGCCCGTTGACGTGGGGGGTATCGAGAAGCGGGCGGTGGTCGTAGAACCATTCGTACACGGCCGCGTCTTCGTCCTCGTTGAGTTCCATCTGAATCGGCTCGAGAGGCTCGACATCCTCAATGTTTTCGGACCACGACAGGGGCGGCTCTTCGTCGTCAAAAGGAGGGAATCGCATGCGCTTGAACAGTTGTCTGTCGGCCTTTTCTTTCCTCATGAAGGTCCACATCATTGCCCACTGTGCGAAGAAGACAGGCTCGATGACTCTCGGGATCTCGTTGACAAGAGTCAGGCATCCATTGACATGGTACAGAACCTTAACTTCTCTCGCCGACTCCCAAGGCATGGGCATATTCTCGAGCAGCTTCATGACGGCGTGCGGCATGAACTTCAAGGCACCCAGATAACTGCGCTTGTCGCTGGTATACTTCTTTTGCGATACATCGCCAATATCCTTGACGATCTTGCGCAGATGCTCTGGCGGCATGTCTGCCTTTTGTGTCTCGACGAATCCGCCCTTACGCTTCTCGCCGAAGCGGTTGCGCTGATTCCGCAGCCATTCCTTCTTCTTCTGGGCGAACTTCGCGATTTGGGGATCGGTCGGGGGGCGATAACCCGGAGGAGGGGGAGCCGGCGCGGCAGGAGGAGGAGGGAGCGATGAGGATGGCGGAGGAGGCGGCGGTGGAGGAGGACCCCAGCCGGGGGGAGGAGGTGGTGGGAATGACATCTCGACTCGATGATAAGACTCGTCTCGCGTGGGTGTGATATCGTCAAAGTCGAGGAGTCGCAGTCGCGACTGTCAAGACGCGAAAGTCGTTTCAGGTGTCGCAGAGCAGTTGTACTCGATTCCGGAAACCGATCGAAGCTGCCTGCAGATGAAAAGTTGATCGAATGGTCCCGCAAAAGTTCACAGCGATGACCGGTGTCGCGATGGTGTTGAAATTAGGCGGTGTTTGATGATTTCATCAATACAATGAACCTCGCCGCGCCAGCGAATTTTTTGGGTATGCAGCTCTCCCCCGGGGCGAAGAGAGATAATTGCGCTAAACCAGTTTGGGATCAGCGGCCTCACGTGAGAACGCGAGCTCCTGCAGCGGCGACGGCCACACTAAAGTCCGGCGGAAGCACCTGCCAGGTGGAAAACGGCGGGGTGTATCGGGCCAGGTTCAGGTTTAGTGGAGCTATCAGTTTAAACCTAGAAGGTGGCGTGGGCTGGTGGCTTGACTCTTACCTGGGTGGTGAGTCGAGGCAGGAGTGACTGGCAGGCTTAGTCACCCCTCCACCACGGTGCACTCATCCAGCAGACTCGTATCTCCGTCGCGGCGGCGCACACAGTCACCAAAAGACAGCTTGGAGCCTGAAACTTTTTGAGGTGGAGTCATCACACTGCCACCTGCCAGCGTTCTGGTGTACCGCTGCTCGCACCAACCCTTGCAGTCACCGCAAGTAGCCCACACCCCGCTGCCAGCTGCAACCCGGCTTGCCAGCTGTCTTTCGCTAAACCCCAAAATCCCCCACCAAAATTCAAATTTCTTTATCACAATTTGAGCCCCTCTCGAGGTTGACCCAGCCCGTGACAAGTCATCGACGACAACAACCTCCCGTGCACCCCCGCGCTTACAGTCGCATCACCAAACCCGTCGTACGAACGATCCGATAGCGATAGCCCAGCATGTCTCGCTTTTTCCGCGGCGGAGACGACAGCTCCACTGACTCTTCCTCTGACGAGGAGGAGCTCTACTCCGAGGAGGAGGAGGAAGAGGAGGAGCAGGGCCAGGAGGACTCTGATGAGGAGGAGGAGGAGGACGATGACGACTCCGACGACTCCGACGACAGCGATGGAGGTCAAAAGTCCGGCGCCAACCGTTTCTTGCGTGATGCTTCCTCGGAAAGCGAAGACAGCGACGATGAGGAGCGCGTAAAGGTCAAGAGTGCCAAGGACAAGCGCATCGAGGAGCTCGAGGCCACCATCAAGCTCATCGAGAACGGCCAGAAGAACGGCGACTGGGCCTCCATTTCCACAGGTGAGACGCGATGGGAAATCTGCGAGGTCGGAGACCACGTGCTAACGTGACGATGCAGAGTTCGACAAGCTCAACCGCCAAGTCACAAAGCTGCAGGATGCCGGCAAGACCCCCAAGGTCTACATTAAGACGATTGCCGAATTGGAGGATTACATGAACGAGGCCGTCGCCAAGCAGAAGGTCACCCCCAAGAAGATGAACGCCACCGCCGCCCGTGGATTGAACGCCGTCAAGCAGAAGATCAAGAAGATCGTCAAGGACTTCCAGACCCAGGTCGATGCCTACCGCGCCGACAACGATGGCTTTATGGAGTCCGAGGAGGAGGAGGAGAAGCCCGCACCCAAGGCCAAGAAGACTGCCCGCTTCGTCGATACCCCCGAGGATGCCCCTGCCGGCGACGACGACGAGGGCTTCGCCACCGTCGGAAAGGGCGGTCGCACCCTGCAGTTCACCCCCGAGAGCATCTTCAAGCACCTCCGCAGCATCATGGAGACCCGCGGAAAGAAGAACACCGACAGACAGGAGCAGATCAAGATCATGGAGAAGCTCTACGAGATTGCCAACACCCCCTACCAGCAGATCCGCGTTCTCCTTACCCTGGTATCAACACGTTTCGACCTTGGTGCTGGTGGCGCTTCCTACATGCCCCTCGAGCACTGGAAGGCCGCTGAGAAGGAGCTGACTCTGCTCATCAACGTTCTTGAGGCTAACACTGACTACGTCGTTGTCGAGAACGCTGAAGAGTGGGATGACGACGAGAAGCCCCCTGTCCTGGAGAAGGGCCAGAAGTACATCAAGGTCCCTGGATCCATTGTCTCCTACGTCGAGCGCCTGGACGACGAGCTCACCCGCTCCCTCCAAAACATCGACCCCCACACCTCCGAATACATTGACCGCTTGACCGACGAGGGCGCCCTCTACAACACCGTCTTCCGCGGCCAGCTCTACTACGAGTACCTCCGCAAGGACGCCGACCTCGACATTCCCCAGGAGAGCATTAACCGTATCGTGACTCGCCGCCTCGAGCACGTTTACTTCAAGGTATGTTCAGGAAGCATAAGTCATCATCCTGCATTCACTAACCCAATTTTACAGCCCGCCCAGGTTGTCAAGATCCTCGAGGACAACTGCTGGAAGACGGTCAAGGACACCGTCGAGTCCACCATCACCCCCCGCTCCCAGTCCCAGGATGCCGGAAACCTCGTCAACGTTCTCTGCAACTACCTGTTCAGCAACGCCGAGGGTATCCTCCGTGCCCGCGCCATGCTGTGCCAGATCTACTTCCTGGCCCTGCATGACGAGTACTACAAGGCTCGTGACATGATGCTCATGTCCCATTTGCAGGAGAACATCCCCAACTTCGACGTCACCTCCCAGATCCTTTACAACCGCACTCTCGTACAGGTCGGTCTCTGCGCTTTCCGCAAGGGTCTTGTCTACGACGCCCAGAACACCCTGCAGGAGATCTGCGGCAGTGGCCGCCAGAAGGAGCTGCTCGCTCAGGGCGTCATGATGCAGAGATACAACCAAGTCTCACCAGAGCAAGAAAAGCTGGAGAAGCAGCGCCAGCTCCCCTTCCACATGCACATCAACCTCGAGCTGCTCGAGTGCGTCTACCTCACCTGCAGCATGCTCCTCGAGATCCCCCTGCTGGCGCAGACCGGCTCCTCCCCCGACGTCAAGAAGCGCGTCATCAGCAAGACCTACCGCCGCATGCTCGAGTACCACGAGCGCCAGATCTTCACCGGACCCCCCGAGAACACGAGAGACCACGTCATGCAGGCCTCCAAGGCTCTCGCGGCCGGCGAGTGGAAGAAGTCGACCAACTTCATCCACAGCATCAAGATCTGGGACCTCATGCCCAACACGGAGGACATCAAGACGATGCTCTCCAAGCAGATTCAGGAAGAGGGTCTGCGGACGTACCTCTTCACGTACGCGCCCTTCTACGACACCCTGGCAGTCGAGACGCTCAGCAACATGTTCGAGCTGGACGCCAGCAAGGTCCTCGCGGTCGTCAGCAAGATGATCAGCCACGAGGAGCTCGCGGCCTCCCTGGACCAGGTCACGTCGACCGTCATCTTCCGCAAGGGCGTCGAGCTCAGCCGTCTGCAGAGCCTGGCCCTCGCGCTGTCGGACAAGGCCAGCGCGCTCATCGAGACCAACGAGCGCACACTGGAGCAGCGCACCCAGGGCTCGGCCAACGCGTTCGAGAGACAGGGCGGACGCGGAGGTCGCGGCGGCGGCAGGGGTGGCGCGCGGAGAGGAGGCGGTGGCGGCCCGAGGACGGGCGGCAACACCCAACGGCAGGCCGGCGGTACTCAGTTCACGGGCGGCGCGTTGGGTGCCGCGGTCCGGGGTTAAAGGGAAGAAATGGGGAAACGGGGAAACTTTTTCTCTCTCACGCTTGTATCTGCATTACGGTTGGTTGCTTTTAATTAAAATTACCGGCCGCGGGGTTCAGAAAGATCACGAGTCCTGGTTGGTAAGGTGTTTGTAGCTTCAGGGAATAGAAGCTGATAGAGTCATGATGTATATGACCCGTGTTTCTGTGACGTGCGTATGTACTATGTGACGGTTCCGTTCGTGATGTTTTCACTCTGATGTGCTGCTTCACGTGGCCTTTTCCACCTGTAATCCAGATCTGCCACTTACCAAAGCATTCAGTCCAAGCATCGAGGGTCCTCTCGTCCGTTGAACGCCGGCACCAAGACTGTGCGGAGCGGAGCAGAGCGGAGAAAAGCCGGACAGCCACACCGTACCGCGCGCGCGGCACACTCGCCCCAAGTCCTCAAGAGCGAGGTCGCGCGCGATACGGGGGCGTGTGGGTGTGTGGCGCACCCGGCCGGCTTTGAAAGAGCTGAGTAAGAAGATGACTTTGAACTGACCAACCAAGCGAGGCGCATTAGAAAATTTCTAGACTTGGATGGAGCAGGAAAGGAAAGAGAGAGAAGCGGAGAGGCTGGATTTTTGGACAGCGCGAGGGCTAACAGATAGAATCGCTGTGTTTTGACGTTTAGATATTGGATCTTAGAAGCTGAGATTGTGTTATTGTTCAATGCGGCAACGCTCTCAACTTCCAAGTGACAAATCTGACCTCTCCAATTCGTCCCAACGCCACATTTTGGCCCGCGCGTCTAGGGTGTTACCACCCGCGCGGTGTACTTCCTGGCAGCCCCTCCCCTCCAGGGTCCAAAGCAGTGACAATTGTCCGATCTGACGGCTGCTCTTCGTTATCCGAGAGGGACCGACCATTTCTGGAAACAGCTTAGCCCCCTCCAAGAAGACATGAAAGCGGCTGCTGCCCTGTCCAAGAGGATTTTGTCGCATACTCGTCGCATAGTTCATCCCAACCTTGGCTACAACAGCAACCCCGGACAACTCTGCTCTGCCCTACGCAAATTGTGGCCGCCCTCTAGGTTGATTCCAGATATCCGCAAGTTGTATTTTACAATGTCGTCGAGCGCCGCGGAGCAACAGCCCCAAGAGGCTTCTACTACTACACCAAAGGCCGAAGAGACTCCCGCCGCCGCGCCGGCAGAGCCTGCGCTGCCCCCGTTGTCGCCGGCCGAGTTTAAAGTGTACAACCAGATGGCTGAGAAGATGGATTACTTTGTAAGTCGAAAGCGAAAACCCGCACAGATCCTTTCCATTGCCTTTGCGTGGAGCTTCGTGGCACCCCGCCACCATCGACCCCCGCCATCACCAAGATTCTCTACTTTCCCAGTGTCCATCCTCATCCCGTCGTAAACATGCGCTGACCACAATGCTACCCAGCACAACCACTTCCGCGCACAATGGACAATCCTCCACGACGCCGCGACCTCGGGCCGGCGCCCGCGCAACATGTCCCTAAAACAATTCATCGACACGGGGCTGCAGTTCGCGCAGCACCTGACGGCGCACCACGGGATCGAGGAGCGCTTCGTGTTCCCGATGCTGGCGCGGCGCATGCCCGAGTTCCGCGCGGGGCGCAACGCGGACGCGCTGCTGCAGCAGCACCGGGCGATCCACAAGGGCATGGACCAGTTCGAGGCCTACTTAAAAGCGTGCCGCGCGCGCGAGACGGAGCTGGAGCTGGGCGTGCTGCGGGAGAAGATGGACAGCTGGGGCGAGGTGCTGTGGACGCACCTGGACCAGGAGGTCAAGACGCTGGGCGCGGAGAATATGAGGCGGTATTGGACGATGGAGGAGGTGAGGAGCATGCCCATGTGAGCGAGCGCGTGGGTGTTGGAGAAGGGGAAGAGCATAGCGTGGTGTTGGGTAGGAAAGAAGGAAGAGAAAATGTCATGAACATATCTGAGAACTCGTATTTACTTCCGGCGGGCGGTGTTCTGGCGGCACCGCGCGGATGATATCTAAATGGTAAGAAAATTAAAGTCACTGCATGGCCACATACCCGCATGGCCTCGTCTATCATTCTTGTAATGTACCTTTCCTTCCATATCCCATCTAAGAACCTTCTCTTGCTCCGTATCATATCCCCCTCTCCTTTTACGCGTTCGCAGTCTCCTTCCATAGCTGCCGCATCTGCACGATACCAGGGATGCTCCCCAGCAACCCAATACCCATCTCCGGCACGAAGCCCTTGTCCATGCTCCAGTGCACCGTGAGCGGGAACCACGCGGCCTGCCTCGCGAGGGTGCGCGACCACACGCCGAGCTCGTCCTGGTACTCGGCGCTCGCGACGTCGACCTTGCCCTCGCGCAGGGCCTTTCTGCGGCGCAGGTACTCGACCGCCAGGCGGCCGAGCTCGCTGCCGACGTAGCAGGACCAGAAGCGCACGCTCCAGCGGGCGGCGAAGCCCTGGCGCGCGGGGGACATGGGCAGGACGCCCTTGGAGGCGAGGTAGGAGGCGCTCTCGAGGGACTGGAGGAGGATGCAGACGGTGACCTGGAACCAGGAGATGAGGCGGTCGAGGGCGGCGCCGGAAGCCTCGTCTTTGGCCTTCTCGTCTGCGGTCTTTGTGGTGAAGGAGGTCTTCATGAGGCGGCGGAGCCAGAGGTACATGGGCAGCAGGGCCCAGAGGCGGGTGATTGTGCGGGCCTCGGAGGTGAGGGTCGCGAGGGCGCGGAGGTGGCCGGCGGTCTGCTGGGCGAGGGAGGCGGCGGGGGAGGACGGGGGCGCGGTGGAGAGGAGGATGGTGGCGTCCTTGGGGAGGGAGAAGGCGAGGGAGACGAGGCGGCGGGCGGAGCGGCGCAGGGAGGAGGTGTAGAGGGACTCGAGGGCGGAGGCGGAGAAGCGGGAGGTGTAGCAGAGGAAGCAGAGGACGGCGTCGATGCCGGAGGGGGTCGCCAAGCAGCGGGTGAGGTGGGCGACGAAGGCGTCGACGTTGGAGGGGGAGAGGGCGAGGAGGACGCGCAGGGGCACCTGGGGCGGGCGCGGTTGAGGCTGTTTTGAGGATGCGGCGGCCGGCGCGGGAGGAGGGACGATCGGGTCGCCGGAGGGGAGGTCGGAGACGACGGGCGCCTGGTCTGCTGTTTCTGTCTCTGTCGACATGGTTGCGGTGGTGATGGCCGTCGACGGCAGACGCCTCTCTCTGTCTCCTTCTGTGTGGTGGTGTGTGTGAGGATTGAAGGTTGAGGGAGAAAAGAGGAGAGAAGAAAAGGAAAAAAAAGAGCTCAATGCTGGGATGTTTCCAGGGTTTATGGAAAGCTTCTGGAGCTCGGTGTCGGTGGTAAAAAAGCTTTGGCCCGAGGATCGGAAGACGAGGAGGGATTGTGGGCTCTCGTTCGAGGTTTCGATGGATATCGACAGCTTAGGGAAGCACACGACGTAAGGTGTGGAGGTCGTCGGTGTGAGGCCGAAAATTGACGCAATTCTGGGGGAAGACGTTGTCGCCGGTGGGAGTTGCGTCGTTGAAAAGAGAAGGAGAGACAGCTGCTCTTTTTTTTGGGTGGACCTCAGAGAACAGAAAAAACAAAGCTTTGCTGCAGAAAGGAATTCAACCGTTGTTCAAATTAGCCATGTTCATGCGCCGAGGTGGATGCTGATTGACTGGGCTTCGACGGGGGGTGACCAGCCAGCAGGTGTCGCCGTGTCGGTAAAGATGCACGCGGGAGGCTGGGCGAGAGCTGGGTTTAGAAGAGAGTTTCGGCAGGAGCACACCATTGACGGCACAGGTGACACAACTTACAAGCCCGCAGCTGCAGCGGCGCCCTCCGTTTTTACCGATGTGCCGCGGCGTCTGCCGTCCTTCCATCATTCACAGTACTGCAGCCAGCGGACGGGACGCGATGGGATGGGATGCAGCGGCAGCGGGAAATCGACCCTCCCACCGTTTCCGTGACCTCGGTACTTTTTACTTTCGGCAACCGCGGCGGGGTCCCCAGATTCAAGACCGTTATCAGATGGAATTTCTGTTGGAGACTCACCGTGCTGCATCGCCCTAGTTTAGACTCTTGACGGTTGGTGAACCGGCTTGGAAAGCACTTCAGATTGATTGGCTCAACGAAATAATAGCTGCATTCACAAACAACTGTCGGGTGACATCCCGACAATTGAATGAGCATAAGATGCATTTGCACATGCACTGTGAAAATCGTCAATTGGACTTTGACCGTTTCCCCCGTGAATAATTATCTTATCCATCCATCTAATCGCCGAACATCTCCACTTTGGGAAATATTTTTATTGTGGATTTTGTCCTTTTCACCTTTTCAGAGTCGGAAGAGCTCCCGATCCGTGCGAGTTTGATAGACAGGCTTAAGCGACACATTTCTATTACTTTTCACACCATGTAGTAGCTACGTGATGGGCTTGCCGCGTAGCAGGATCAATCATGATGACAGATTGACGGCGCTACCTACCTAGGAATGTTGATGCTTACCTACTTGTTAACATAACGTATGTGCACATTGGGATCTTACCCATTTCCGGGCCAGCAAAAACCTTCGGCGTAGCTAGCAAAACCCGAAGTTAATCGGTAGCATTGCGCCATAGCATCGATTGGTATGACGAGGAAACTGTGAGAAGTGGCGCTGTTTCTAGGGAATTGAGAATGCAGACAGCAGTTGAGGGGTCGCAGCTTCCCACCTTTGCAGGCAATTCGTCTGTCTCAGCCAAGATCTTGGACAAGAGCCTTGCCCGCGAATCATAGAAACTTCCCTAGAGTTGGGTTGTGCGGGCTTTGTACAAGGCAAAAGCCGAGATCGAGGCAGTCACGCGGGTCACAAAAAGAAAAGACTGTTACACCATCCGCTAACAAAAGCTTCGAAAGGGAGCGACTTCCACAGGAAACGTACATTATCCTCACTATGTTAGATAATCATAAAGGCTAGATGACCAGGCCAAAACACTGGTTTCTTTTACAATCTGGTATTTCTGTTGGGCCAAGTAAGACGTGCTTGTACTGAAGGCCCTGCTAAGTGTGCCACTGTCTTTTCGCAGACCGAGTGGTAGTGTAAGGCGGAAGTGTCATGTTGTCTTACCCAGACCTTGATGTGGCAAACAAACGAGTGTGGAGGACAGCGGCCGTATTAGGAAGGACGAGGCTAGGCTGCAACCCTTTACCCTGCCGATCTCAAATTAGTGTTCAGCTACATTCCGAAGAGACAAACTTGTTCTGCCTGAGACCTGACCTATAATAAAGTCTTGGTAAACTTCTGCGCTGTACATAAATACCATATACATGCTCATCCCGATATCCATCATCAAGATTGTGGTGCCGTTTCATCACTTGACCCTCCTATTGCTGCCTAAGTCATTTACATCTTGCAATAACTTACATTTGATAACTTTGCACAGGTCTATTCCTGACTATGTATCAACCTTTAAATCCTAATACATCTTCGCAGACCTCAGCAACGCTCTGGAATACTGCACAGACTCGACGAATCACCGGAAAACCAGACAACAGACATGGGGAACACAGTCTTCCGCTTCGCGGGCTGCCTGATGAGCCCACGGACCAACATTCAATGACCCCCGACGAATTACCCAAAAGCCTGGACCCTTTTATAAAAGCCAGTATCTTTCTCTCTCTTGTCTCTGTCGCAGCCGCCTTTACCTTCGTCACTTGGATGTGGTGGACTCCCCAGGACGACCAACGCTGGCGTTCATGGGTGCTGGCAAACCGGCTTCAGCCCAGCGTGACACTTGCCTCGGTCACGATTCGCACTGCGGTTGGCACGATCGCTGCCACAGCTACAACAATGATCGCCTCGATTGCCGTGGAGCGTCGCGGTGTCCACCCCCATGCCGTCGCCCAAGTCTCCATCGCCCGATTCTCCAACAGCGGCCCGCTCTCGCTGGGATACCTCGCCATAAAGCACTCACAACTAGACGCAGTCGTCAGGTTGATGATTGTGCTTCTCATCTTGACAACTCTCGCCGTGCAGTTTGTCTCAACGCTGCTCGTGTCTGACCTCCAGCAGAGCGAGATCATCTCGTTCGCGCGGACGGTGCCTACCTTGTTCTACTATCGAGGTCGCGAGAGTCCAGCTATTTCGACACGGGAGTATCCCGAAGATAATGTGGATATGGGAGCCGATCCAGACTACTATTGGTTTCAAGGACCGCGCTCGGCCGAAACGTTCGCCGAGTACTCGGAGCCTCAGATAGATGTCGATGGGATAGATGATACAGGCCCGACCATCCGAGCGTTTCTTCCATTACCCTCGACGGACGCAAGGCAATCGCTCGCCGAATTTAGGGGTATGGCGCGTGTTAGTGATTCACGTGTTGTTTGTCTGCAGCCGGAAATCAGTAATCTTACATTTTGTGAGATCGACTTGGGCGATTCTAGGGTGGAACCTGGTATATGTGGTGTATTTCACCTCAACCATTCTGTAGCCGCTGCTGCAAGCTTGGATTGGCCGGAGAATGACGAAATTGCCTTCGTATGTCCTGTCTCTGGTGTTCAATCCGGAATGTCAGAAAACTTCTGGCAGGTTTGTCAAAATCATATTTTCGATCATCATTCGATGGGGCTTGAGTGGTCTCTACACAATCATACCAGAGGAACTGATATCAAGCTTCTTTGGCACGTGAGTCAACCCGCCATCCTGGGCGACCACAAATCCTTAAATCAATCAACAATCAAAATGCTGAATACGACAAACAACGGACCATGGACAAAGCAGGAGTTGGAAATCAGATTTCCGACTGATCCAGAAACTGCAATCAACGAGATCAAATACCTTTCGAGGAGCATGGCAGTCAACATGACGATATGCGCGCTGCCCAGACGGTAAGTTCCCAGACAGCCAAGGGCTTGAGAAACTTTTATCACAATTTCTAAAAGCTTCTACAAACCACAGAGTAGGATCAATACATCAACTTGATATACACGCTTCAAGGTCTCTAATCAGTCAGAGATCCCGAGCTGAGCCAACTTACTGTTGGGACGTTGATTCGGGGAGTTCCACGACAAAAATGGTGCGCAAACAACTCAACGCTATCGCGGACCCTTCCTCGGGGCCGCGAGCCCACAACCGAGACGCAATCCTAGCCATCGACCGAGACGGACTGAGTTTGCGTATGACCAAGGCCCGCAACGGCACGACATGGACCAAATATAGAACGAATCAGGCAATGAACAAATTTCTTAGTGGGGTGTTCGATGCATCGCGAGGCGCGTCACTAAGACTCTGCCCATCTTGCGTGCCGAAGCTGACACCATCTTACATTATTCCCGACAGCCTCTACATGCGAATATTTGCCGACACCATCACGGAGACGGGATCGCCCGCGCGAGCTTTACAGGCGCTGTACTTCACACTGGAGCGGTCGATATACTACAACAGAATGAGCAGCTACTCACTCAACGAGCCTGATCGTGAGGCCGCTGTTGCAGATATAGTGACATTTGAACCGATGCAGGTTCCGAAGGATTTCAAGGGATACTGGGCCGTTGCGGGCATTCTGGCCGTCTTTCTTGCCGCCTTCGCCGCGGTGATCTGGCTCTATCGCCCGACGCAGTACAGCCTACCGGGAAACTCTTGGCACGTCATCGCGCAAGTTTCTGAGAGTGCTGAGCTTGTCGAGGTCCTTCAAAAGGCGAGGTTGGCAACGGACGATGAGGTTGATAAGTTGATTGAGGGGATATCGTACCCCCCTTCCAGTCCTGTCAGCGGTGGCGCAACTTCCTACGTCAAGAAGGTTCTCGATGAAGCGCGGCGGCACTTCTTGGCCGGTAGGGAGTCCTTCGTTGCTTCGGGTTCACAGAGGGCAATGCCGCGTTTCGTTCTCCAGAAGGGCGTTTTTGTCGGTGTGCCAGAGGAGGAGATGAACACCACACTACGAGCCAGCGGCTTCCAGCGCTGCACGGTTAGGAAAGGCTCTGAGAGCGAAAATGTGGACTGAAGGCGGTGCTGCCCAGGGAAGAGCAGTCTATCTTGGTTTTGAAGGAAAAGTTGGGGTTATTCCAGACGCTTTTGAATGTATTCACAAAAGCTCGCAGGGACTTCGAGACTGCTTGGAGAGAATCTGAAAGTCATGCAGGTGTGTCTGTCGTTACACTCGCTTCGATGAAGACTGAGATTTACATCAATATCGGTTGACCTCAGGTTTGAAGACCTTCCCCAAAGATCGTGGTTCGGTTTCACGGTGAAGCCGACTCCTAGCGTACCGCTAAACTCCATGTCAAGTTTTGGTCACGAAGTGGACACAGCGCCAAGTTTTCATCACAGCCCGATGACCCCCATAAGACCCACGTAGCGACAACTGAGCCACTTCGTGATTCTCCATTGAAATGTCCACCGGTTATGATGATATGATCGCGAACCTGCTGACAGTGTAGATCGTACAAGTAGGTCCTCAAATGAAATTGCGATTGTGGGTTTTGACAAAATTTATAAAATGCTCGTTTCTCATGAGGTGGGTTCTTGATGGCGACAGTGGGCTCGAGATGACGTTGGCATGCAAAGGGCTGATAAGTCAACAGGCAGCTGAACGCTCTTGTTAGCAGTTATGATCCAGTTCTACGACGTTAATTTCCTACCACTAAAACGATGATTTTGATGGCGGTGTGAATCACAATGGGCAGTGTTTCTAGCTTATAATCAACTCGAGATCAGGGGCTTCCTAAAGGGGCAAGTCTTTCAACGGTGATCCCGTACCGGCATGCTCTCCGAGTGGAGCCAAACAAACCCGGCGCAACCGGACCGGACGGAGCAGGTCAGGATGTTCGGAAGGGTAAATTGTGAGTTGCAGTGAGGCTGACTGCATCATCACATTGCGTCGAACGGTCAAAGTCAGCAAGTCGCCCGGGAAGATCTTGCCGAGTTATCAGACGATAACATCGTGATGCCAAGAGGGCAACTCTGCCGAAGGGCTCATCGTTGTTGGTTGCGCAGCCCTAGACAAGACCTGCCTTTTTTTGACATGTTCGCGGGGATGCATAGCGCCCTAATCTCGCTTCGCGGTTCCTGTGCCTTGAAAGCTGTGTTGTTTGCTCCCACATGCCGTGAAGCACAGACACCTCCGAGGAGACCCGCCTCCCATCGGACCTCTTCCGCTGCGATGTTCCCAGCATCCGGCACCCGGCCGCTCGGACGTGAAATAAAGGGGAAGGAGGGAGCACTCTCTGGGTCCTGCGGTCCCCGCCTTCCGGGGGTGACGTGAGGGAACGCCTTGCATGACTAAATATAGTTCCCGCGGTTAGTGGCAAGCTTGTCAAACCGCTGGCCATGCCAAAATTTGAGCATGTTTTTAACCGTACCGCGGGAAGGAAGCATTGATCATTTTGCAGACTGTAGGGCTTGTACAAGCCTTCGGACATTACTGCTTTTGAATGAATTGTTCGGATGACCCCCACAGATTCCACACATAGCTCGGAGGATTATACATAACTCCCACTTTACCGTTGTTTATCCCGTTGAAGGCGGCTGTGCTGGATGTTTAGATGAACTGATGACTGATTGTATCCGTGATGTTGTGAGTATGGTATGATCTGGACTGAGATTCATACTTCATGGCATTTGCTCGTTAGGTGTTCACTTTCCTCACTTTGTAGTAATTGTGTCTTCATGCTGTTCTTTCACGTTTTCATACGGAGACCAGAATCTCTCGTCGTGCTCCCCGGGTAATCGAAAGACGCAACTTTGGCTATCGCATCCCACAGTGAATGTAAGCTAAAGCAGCGATTTGGGGTTGTCAGACCAACACTCTCCGCGATGCCGGAATCGAACCGAGGAATTATCCCTATCATAATTCGAAGGCATGAATGATAGTACCGGATGTATGGACACTCGCTATGTGGGATTGCTCATAGGGGTTGTTGTGCCCGAGGCACGGACGCCTTGTGGAGTCTTCCCGCTCACTCCCTAGGGGATCTCTAGTCATGCAAAGCACCTTGGCAGAGCCTTGTGGGCCGTGATGTTACTTCACGATCCACGATCCATCAGTGAGATGTTCGAAGCTGAGCCTCCGCGTCGTCAGCGTCGAGCGGAGCATGTATCTCAGTGCCCGACAGGCCTTGGTCGAGGAGCACCGGAAACCCCATATCGACATCAGGAGATGCGTCTTCTCGAGAGATAAATAGAGACTGGTTTTCCCTCTCAAAAGTGTTTCTCTCTTCATCCTCATCACCATCCACTCACTCACACTTCAATCTTTAATCCAAACAACTCACACTCTTTCAACCAACTTTCTACAGTCTCTTCAGGTTACTACTTAATACCAACCCAACCCAATCCATCAAAATGCAGTTCTCTACCATCCTCGTTGCCGCTGTTGCCTGCGCCACTGGGTAAGACTACCACCTCACTACAAGTTGGAATACATCTTCTAACGCTTCTCAGTGCTGTTGCCAACCTCCACACCGCTGCCTGGTGTATCTCTTCGGGCCTTAAGGACTCTGACCCCAAGAACGTCGCCGCCACCGAGGCTGCCTGCGGTGCCTACAAGGAGCGCCACACCGGCAACGACGTCTGGGACACTTGCCCCGACTGCTACCTCGTAAGTCACCACCGCAACATTCCCGCCAGAATTCATATCAGAAGCTAACCCATTCTTTTCAGGGTGTCAAGGACGACGACGCCGAGGTCGCCACCTGCAACTCCCCCGCCAAGCACATTGGCGGTGACGAGTGGGAGGAGTACTGCATCCAGTACGGTGCCGTCAACGGCGCTGCCAACTAAGAGTTTGTGGATGGCTCGATGGCAAGACATGAGAATAGGACGTTTTCCTCTTGTTACTATATTTGCATGGATGGGAGTACTTGATTTGGTCAAATATGTCTAATACTTAAATCAAAGAGTTCGGACTGCAATGATTGGTGCGTCAATGAGGCTTTTGTGAATGTTTTCCTCGACCTTGCTCTCACTGCCGGAGCAGAGATGGGCAGGTTGGGGGTTGAGTCGTGCGACCGCTTGGAGCTTCAAGGTTAGCGCTATATCTAGGTATGGCCTCCGAATGAAAATGCGAGTTCATGCTTCCAGAACTTCAATGGTGCGCCCTGAGGCTTACCTGGGCCGTTGTCTGAACAAGTATTGCCTCGTTTCTGTGATGCTTGACCAAAAGAATACACCGGCAATTGAAAGTGTGTTGTCTTGGATAAACTATCGACTTCCGACTGCTGTGATTCCAAGCCATGACTCAATAAGCATGCTGGCTAAGCTTAATTGAAAGTTTTCGTGGAAATTCCCATGTGGTATGATTAGTGTACTGTGGCTGGGGTTAACCCCTTGAGGTTACAGGGGAAGAGTTGGTAGAATTTAGAAAGACGAGTCAAGACACCAGCTGTTCAGCTTCGCGCCACAACTCAAAATTTCCAATAGCCAAGTTGAGATGCTACGACCAATTTAGAAGTGTCTCTGTCTCTGTTAATATTCAATGTGACACATCCAAAATACAAAAAGCAACTCAACACCAGTCATGAAGACCGAAGTGGTTGTCATTCCATCCGCGCGCCTTTCACAGTCTTTTCCGATCTTCATTCCTTCCAGCCATGTCCGTCCCAACTTCTCCGCGGCTTAGTCTGCGCGACACACTCCTTGGTCTTCTTCTACTTCCACTTGTTCCCGCAAAATGCGTTCCTCGCAGCAATCCCTCCAGCGGCCCCCAGCCTGCCAAACTTGCCAACACCTTATATGTAGGCTGCTTCGTCACAACCCTTGTTGAAGGCTCGGCAATGATCCCATCTCAAATCGGCTCTTACAAGAATGAGGCTATGACTGCGGAGCTCTGTGCTACACAGTACTGCAAAACATCAGCCTATTTCGCCACGTTCGAGTCAAACAGATGCTACTGTCACCACGCTGCACCGACCAAGCGCGTTGCTGAGTCGGAATGCTCTTCGCCGTGTGCAGGATCGAAAACCGAGCTCTGCGGCAGCAACACCAGGGCTAACTTCTATCGGCGGGATCCTCGCGTGTTCAAGCTTCCTACCGATTCAAGCACCACCAAGCTGGCCTCGTTCTCGTTCAAGAGTGATTCCGACCTCCAGCTCTGGACTGGCTCTAAGGGAGCAGAATCCTCCTTCGTGCCTGGAAACACCAACCCCACGGCGCTTAAGTTAGAGTCGAGAACGTCGCTGACGACGTCTGTCAACGCTACGATCGGTGCAACTTACCGGATTTCGCTCCGCTACATGATGGGAAATGTTTGGAGGAGTGGTCGCCTCATGACTCTTGAAGCCTCTGCTGAATCGGGAGAAGTCTACAAGAAGCAGATGGCTGAGTTCAGTCCTGGATTCACTTTCGAAGAGTGGCAAACCATGTCGATTGAGGTTACTGCCAAAACAGCAAAACTTTCTGTCAAGCTGGAGTACAGGCCAACGCCGAATGGGGGCTATGCGATCTGGGATAATCTGGCGATCGACCTCATCAAAGCCCCGAAGTCCTGAGCTATCACCAGGGTTCCCCAGCATCAGACAATTTCATCTGCTCTGATTGGCGTTCCGATGCATTGACCAAACCTGCATCATCGGCCTGATCGATGAACATGCTGGCCGAGGACATCTCGAGGAATGTAAGGCTAGGATCAATGTGGGCTGAGCGCGATTGTGATACAAAAATGTTGTGCAATCGCTTTGATGCTTAAGTCAGACTTGTCATCAGCTAGACAATAATGATCAAAAGAGTTGCTTTCGCATCAAGGTATTTTTTGGTATCTTAGTACATTACACTTAATTATCTAGTTATTTCCTCCATCTAAAGTAACAAATCAGAATAACCTCGTTTGCCACAGTCTTTGTTTCAGGGGTTTCCTGCATCCATCTTCAAACCAACAACGTGAAAACAGGCAGCGCTAGGCAACAGCCAGCCAAGACTGCAGCAATGAGGGTCCTAAATCCACATGACCTCGCGACAATTTCGCGTTAAGAATTAGCCATGCTTACCGCCTGACGCCATGCTCGATTGGCTTGGGGAGCTACTGAAAATAGCGCGGTAGCCTGCGTGCCTAAATTTGACTCCAAGAACCTTGTGGCTTCCCTAACAATTCTTTCTAGCAATCCTCTCGATACAAAAACGAGAGAAATTCCAGTTGCACCACTACAAAGACTGCACAATACTCATAGATCACCATCGCCTGTCTATCAACGCCGACCTCTCCACCACCCTTAATTGACACGTGCTCAACGAGCGTCTGGCCACATGTCGAAAACACCATTGACCGCCCGAGACAGACTCGTTCTGCGTCACTGGGCCGAGCAGCAAGGCTCGCAGAAAACGCCGACCATTCCAATGGCAATGCAGTGGATCGCCGAGAACTTGGGAAAGGATGTGGAAGAAGACTCGATCCGATCCGTGCTCAATAAGGGAGATCTCAATGAGGGTTTCCACACCTTTGTGAGTTCGCCATCCAATGCGCTTCAGGGCGGCCAACACTGACTTCAAATCAAGGACGACGGGGAGCTGAACAAGCTTGTACGACCAGGATTTGGTTTGGGTGTCAATGCTATGCCCAAGAAAATGTTTCCCAGCGCGGTGCTCGATTGGACCGCCATCACATTGACGTACTCGGAGCTGGCCATCATGTGGTTCATCGAGCAAATCACCAACAAACCGGATTGGCACGTGAAGGTTTTCAACGATGACATCGCTGCTAAATGGAAAGCCGAAGTCATGGCTGTTGACTGGGCTTCAGTGGGCCTGAAATATGCTCACTTTGATGACGACATGTTCGAATGGGTTCGTCTCATGCCTCGCCCTCCAACTCAACAAGACCGCCCAGCTGACATCATTCTAGTCTCTCGAGGAGCTCCGACAAAAGGCCAAGCTGTACGAAGCCACAGGGATCATTCCGGTCTTTGATTATTCGGCCGCTGTGATCAAGTCCGACAATGCTCTGACGCCGGAAATCAAGGAAGAGCTGAAGAAGGCTGTGGCCATGCTTGAGGATGTCCCGGATGCACACAAGGATTGGCACCCCGGTAGCGATGAGAAGGTTCTTGACCTTGTTCACCCGTCGCTTTGGCCGCTTGCCTACGGCACGACCCGCGTCCTATCTGACAAACGGATCCCATTGGCGGACACAATGAAGTACTGCGGCAGAGGAGACGTCATCCCGACTCCTGACGAAGATGTGGACCTATGCTGGTCTACCAAGTTTCAGTGGCTTCCTTGCGAGGTCGAGCTCGATGATGAAAAACCTCGAATTGCAAGTTACATCAACAATCTACATCCCACCAAGCATGCGGATCTGTATTCGGTGATCGAAAAAGTGCTGGGTAAGGTCGTGCCCCTCTGGGATGTCGTTCACCGATGGCCCGAGGAGTTCGAAGTCCAACGCCTGTTGATGCCCAAGGTTGGGAGGTGTTGCACTACTCCCGAGATCTGCAACAAAGGTCCTTACTGGTGCCGCCCTGAATCCCGCCCCCAGGAGTCGGATGAGCAGCCCCGCGAAGTGGACGAGTACAATGACGACTATGAAGATAGCGACGACGAACCTGAATCCCTGACTTGGCGCAGAGACAAGATTTGGTACAACGCAACTCATCCTCTCTCACGCCCGAATATTCCTCCCTACACACGAATGCCCATCACTGGCGAAGATGTCAGGTTGCAAAATGGGCTTTTCGATAATGCTGAGCGGATTCAAGTCATCGTGAAGCTTGCAAATATCCATCTCACTCCAGAGAAGCCGACTTACGACGGTGGCTCTTGGCACATCGAGGGCCTACTAAATGAGCACATCTGCGCCACGGCCCTGTATTACTACGACAATGAAAATATTACGGAGAGTCGACTCGCCTTCCGAACCAAGTCCAACAGGGAAGATCTCATGTCGGAACTCCAGTACGAGCAGAGCGACTTCTACTCTATCGGAAGGACCTTTAGCATCGACCCCTCGGGCAACACTATTCAGGACCTCGGCAGTGTACTCACTCGCGAAGATCGCCTCATTGCTTTCCCGAATGTTTATCAGCACTGCGTAGCCCCCTTTGAGCTTATCGACAAGACAAAGTCAGGACATCGCAAGATCCTGGCGCTGTTCCTCGTAGACCCGGACGTCCCCGTCATTAGCACCGCCAACGTGCCGCCGCAGCAGAAACACTGGTTTAGAGACGAGGTGACTACGGGACGGATGCCGCCTGAGATCATCGACATGGTATTTGAGAACCTCGAAATTCCGTTTGGTCTCGAGAAAGCCAAGGAGATGAGATTGGAGGTCATGAAGGAGAGAACAACAGTTGGGGATAACACAAACTATCGTGTTGGCTCGAATGATTTCAATTTTTGCGAGCACTAGATGCAGCTGGAAGAGTCATATATAGTCGAAGATCAAATCGACTCATAGGTGCTGCAAAGTACGGAGTAAAAGTTTTGTAGAAGTACGACACCTTTAATCTCCCTATTAGTATCCATGGATGGAACTTTGATAAGCTTGCCATGATACTGATGTTAATGTACTGCGGCACGCTCTCAGCAGCTGGCAGCTGAGCATGTCTCTTGATAGACTTTAGCTGGAAGCTTCGGGTGAGTTCGTCTTGAGATCTAGCTCAAAATGAATCTTGCATTAAGTTGCATTCACGGACTTTGAGGGTCTAGTTAATTATCGTTGAGAGACACATGGGTGCCGAAGCCTTACGTGCAGGCTAATTTGCTCCGTGCTAAGCCAAAGTTTGTGGTCCAAAACATGAAGGGACGTGGATGGGAGGGACGCTCACTGTGGGATGCCCAGCATTCATGTCGGAGTTCTGGCAAGAGAGCTATGAAAGGAAGTCCTGTGATTCATGGGTGGCTTGGGAAAACAGATCGAAATTGTTACTTTCAACGTGCGTCCCAGATTTAATAGGTGAAGATGTAAACATGAGTGAATTTGGAGAAAGGTGTTGGCGCCTACGAAAACGAGTTCATTCAACACACATGTTCCAAGTTGCTAGTCAATTGACTCAAGTCCTTTCTCTTTTCCTCTTCCATGACCAGTATCAGTCGTGGCGTTCTCAGATGAATATCGAGGTGCGCTATAATAGCCTGCAAGCTTGATTACTTGAACCGAGCGAGGCACTAACCTGGCAAAAGATCTCCGGGCGCTATCAAAGCTTCGAAAATTACGCAGCGCCCCTTCTGATGTCATATTATTGCTGCAGCTATTGATCACAAGATCATTTACCAGATTACCGGAGCGTAAATCCCGATGATAGTTTCCGAGTCCCGAGTAAATCTTCAAAGTTCTACCGAGTGAGTGACTTCCCCATCGGGAATCAGGAGTCGGTCCTTAGATCCGAGTCAGAAAAGCTCCGTTACTTCCTAAAATCCAGCCTTCTATACTTCAAAGCTAATCGCCATCCTCGCCGTCTGGTGACGTGAGTATTCCTGCTGAGCAGACGGATTTGGAATGTTTATCGCCAACCGAAGGAGTCAGCCGTGAAAGAGGCCTCGGCCCGGCAGGAGGAAGCAATCCGTGTGAGTGGAACATCACCCCACGCCCGCCCTTCCGAATTCGTGTTCGCTTATGCTAAACTTCCTTATCACGGGTGATTTTCACGGAGTTCGCGGAGAATCAAGCTTCATCGAAAAACAAGGACGGGAAGCTAGGGAATGCGGTCATGGTTCGTTGGGGCGGAAGAGATGGTGGGAACGTCCAAGTATAAAGCTGGCAATGACCTCCCGGCTTGATGGACGATGAAAACAAATCATTCTAACCTTACCCTCATCCAAGCAATATCACCGTTACATATTACCACACACCACCGCACACCAAACCACCTTAGTTTTGTCAAACAAGCATCGTCATTCCCGTCAATCTGAACTTTATCCACGTGGCTGGGCTCTCGTACCCGCATTCCCCGAAAACTCAATCCTGACAACAGCACGCCCATCTGACTTCTTTGTTTCTCCAACTCCCCCAAAAAGAAGATGAAGCTCACCACTGCGGCCACTACCCTGCTCCTCTTTGCCACTCCCATCCTCGCCGGAGTCGCCCCCGCTAACGCAGCGGATGAGTGCGGACAGCTCGGAGTCATGTCTTATACCGCCGGCTCTATGGACGAAAAGGGCGTAGACCCCTCTCAGATCCGAAAGTGCAAGGAGCATCCTCTTGGCCCGAACCCTCGACCCGAGGGCTCTGTCGGAACTCGCCCCAACTATGCCGCGGCTGCAGCTGCTGCAGAGGATGCCAATAGCAACACCAGCGCACCCCTCACTGCTGAACACTGGTGGTGGAAGCATGGCTGGGGAAAGTGTTGGGACGTCGACCCCGGCGAATACGGATGTTCTAGGGGCTACTGTTACAGAGCTTGTGATGGAGATGGACGGTGGTGCTGGACTGCTCGGAACCGTGGTTACGGGTCGTGGAAGACTTGTGATGCTAGGGCTGATTGCAGAGTCGCCGACGACATTAGCTGTGGGAAGGGATGCAGGGCTTGTGGTTGTTCTTGCTGAGCGTTCGCTTTCGCTTATTCCCGCTCTTTGAATCCTTGTTCTTTCAGCCTAGCGGTGCGCCTTGGTGTTGGTGTTTAGTTGGTGGATTGATGTAATAGGCTTCTCGTCGCGTCGGGCGATTTGAGTTTTGTGATTGGGTTGGCTCGGTAGTTTGCTAGTAAATATTTGTTCTATTCCATTCCTGCACGTGCTACTTCGGACAGAATGACCGTCTCGTCCCAAGAGTTGAGATAAGGTTTAGGAATACATAATCATGTAGTTAAATGAGACTTTCAACAAGTGGATACTAGTTGGTAACACTGCGTATGCAATCAGACTTTACCAACCGGCAAACGGAGAGTTCATGTAGCTAGCAAGCTTACGCTTCAGCCAACCTTCCCGAGTCAGGATATTATTGGTGATAATCTTCCGACGCATCCTTGAGGTCCAGACTTCTCCTTGAGTTGCTCCTGAGAATCCTTCAAGCCATTTTTGCTGTTGAAGGAATGAAGGATCTGACCGGTTATCATTACTCAACAATTACTGCTCAGCAGATCTTTTCGAACCCCCTAGACTGAAAGTAATCGTCCTTCTCCCACAACTGAATTGGTGCCCACGTCATAGTTCTGACTACTAGCCGCGACATCCGCATAAGTTGATCTTTGATTATGTTTCGGTGTCATTATTGGCGCTAAACCACAATGACTCATTGCAGCGCAGGCGCTCTCCATACTGTTTCCGGTGAGCCGAGGCATATTCTCATCCCTGATGCGCCCAACAGTCTGAGCCTGCAGATCTGCCCACTCCTTATCGTTCCTTCGAACGTCCGATACAAAGAATCGGCGTCCTCCATGCTCGAACTCTCCAGCAAAGTTGCTAGACCGGGCTATGCGTTTCATCCGTCTCCGTCGTGCATTACGAAGGCCTTCACGCTCCCGAGGCATTTCGGCGACGGGTGAAAACGCCTGAGCCTCGAAATATCTGCCATCTATATCGGTAACGATGTAGACGTCGAGGCAGTCGTCTGTAACTTTACGACTTTGGATTCGGTATTTGTTTCCGATGAGATCCTCTGTAAAACCAAACGATTGGTTTCGAGGTGCGTATGAGTGGACGGTGCTAGTATGACACATCCTGTCGGTTTGGAGTTCCAGATGCTACGAAACTGCAAAGAGGTAATGATTGGTGACCATGCTTCATTGAAATAGACACAATTTTTGATGTAAACGATCTGAGTACTCACGAAGAAAAAGGCGGAGAAGATGCTTCAATGATCTCTCTAAGTAGATATGACATGTAAGAGATGACATCAAGAACATTATAATCCATTCAGAAAGGCAGCTTTTCTGCGATTTGCAGTTGTGTCACAAGGCCGTGAACTTGCCGCGAACGTACGTGAAAAGGTTCATGACTTTGCACCCCACGAGGACACATCCAGGCAGTTAAGCCTCATCATATCAGCTGAAATCAAGAGGCAGGGAAACAAAGCACCTCTCAATCAATTGAGTTTGGCGGGCCGAGAAGAGTCCTGTGTTCCCATGTTGATGGGCCTAGCGCAAGCCTTCATATTTTCTGTCCCAGCCCTACGGGCCATGGTGAGGCACATTCGAATCTTTCGATCCCATGGTCGGGGTTGATTTATTGGAGCACATGAATGTCCGATCGGGAGGGTGCCCTGAACTAAGCCGAAAGAAATACCGAACGCTCTGCAGCGTGACGGGTACAATCCATAAGAGTCAGATCTAAGCGATGATTGATGCACAGGGATGCTTAGAATACTTGACGGCCTGTTAGAAATGAGCCTCAACAAGGGTCTTCGAAACCAATGATACGTCTGGAGCTCACCGAAAATTAGGCAGAAATTGGCCTCAATCTTAGCGGCCCGACGCATTGTGTCATGAGGAGGGCTGACGTGAATGCCTATTTTCTGGTTGTATCGAATGCCCGGTCTCGGCCGCCTTGGCCCGCGTGTGGTTCGCATCCTAGGGCGAATGTGACCAGGAAATCAACACATCATGAAATAAATGGCTCTGATATAAAGAGACCACAAACCTTCATGCTCTTGACTAATTCAACAACACGCATCGACATGACTGAGTGTGTCTTCGTACTTTCTGCTTCGCATTCTCGGCTTCATTTGCTTCCACGTCTCAACTCTTCATAAGACTTTATTTTTGCTGCACCTGCTGTATCACTAAATGCTGATCCACTCGTGTTTCGCTAACGCAGGTTAGTGGGAGGAGGCCTCCACGGGTGTCGACTGAGCTCGAGTTGCGCGCGTCGAGATGAGTGAATCGATGATTACCGCAAGATAACATGGCTCAGGATAAGGGTAAATGTTCATAAATTTGAGGCGCGATAAATACATAATGCCCGTTTCTGGTGATGACACGAATACCTAACGAAGTAATTGGAGAAGGGTGTATTTAAATGCTAGCTATTCATATCTGACTTGGCACAGAGGCAAATGAAAATGTGACATGGTGCTGCAAAGCTGCCGGGATTTGATAGAAGAAAATTGAAACAGAGTGGGAAATTGATGAGACTGGCTTTGTTGATTTGAAGATGGTCGTTATTCGAATGTTGTTGATGGTTGGTTACGTATGCCCGGCCGCAGTCAGCACTGCCATCTCTGAACAGCCCCGGAGAGCGCAAGGTTCAGCCGTGAGAGCTGCGAGAACTGTTTGGTGGGCGTCCGGCCTTCTTCTTGCCGCAGACTCGAACATGAGTCAAATGAGCATCAAGATCGGCGAAAGACTTTTTACAAATGCAGACATAGACCTCATTTGCAGAAATCCTCCCCCTACAGCTGCCAGTCAGGTGTCGAAGGTAATTGCTTTTGCGTGTGACCTGGTAGCTACATTTGCATGTGTACTGAGGATCGCTGTCCTCACGATGCACCTCTGTTGCGTGCCTCCGTGCTTGTCTTGAGTCGCCGAAGGTCTTGTGACAGCGTTCGCAAGTAGTTATCCCAGAGCCGTCAGTATTGACGCTTCGATTGCTGACAGCATCCCAGCCGGGCGATGTGTAGGTGAGAGATTGGCCCAAATCATCTAGCAGGCTAGGCGTGGTGGTGTTTGTCAGAGTGTGGTAGGTAGGGGAAGCAGGGTAATAATTGGGCGTCAGGTATTTTGGTCCGGGTGCTAATACATGAGTCCAGGGCGAAGCGTTTTGATGCCCTAGACCATTTCGCACTTGCTGGAGTGCAAGTTCAGGGTCCAAACCCGAATACTGGTCTGAATGCTGCAGTGCAGGGGTTGGTGGGGAGAAAACGGGAGGTCCAGGATGCAGATCGATTTCTTGGGAGTAGGAACCCGAAGAAAAGTCAAGATTGTCTAGAGCACCCAGATCGGAACCCGCGAATTGGTCGTAAGCGCTTCCGTAGGTGGGCGTATAGCCTTCATAGGCGGCCGAGGCGTCCTGACTGATGGCCTCGGAAGTAGCATAGTAACCACTGCCGTACCCGTGGCCAGCGGTCTCATCGAGGGAGCGCGACTGGTTGTCCATGCTTGCAGGTGAGCCTGAGAGATCACTCAGGTCGGGGGATACTTGTGTGTGACGGTCGGTTCAAGGATGATGGTGCGGCGAAGTAACTGTGGACTGGTTAGGAACGAGCATATTGGTTCGCGCACAGCGATCTGGCCCCTTGTAGGCGAGTCACTTACCAACTGGTCTTATTGTCGGGTCCAAGACGAAGTACTGCGGAAGTGTTGATGTTGGAGGTCTTATCGGTAGTGACGGTGCCAAACAGAATGAATTAAAGAATGAAACGAGAGGAAGAGAGAAAGTCATGAATGAGACGGGGACAGCAGGGTTTTACGAGGACGAAACGTGAGGTTTATTTGAGGTCTATTTTCTCTCCAATGCGGTCGAAAGGCGACAAGCGTTGGCGTAACAGTACTAGACAGCACCACTCGTGAGCCCAAGCCAAGACCACCGGCGCGCTACCCTCCCTTGGGACGGGTTTAACGGGGGAATGAGTCGGGCGAGAGTGGTAATGCCATGCATCCAAAATGCACCTCAAAGCACAGTGTTGCAGTACTCGTGGGGTAGCCGACTCTGCTCAAGCCCAGATTCTACGATCTGCTCCTTCAAGTCCATCAGTTACCCGCAAGGCCTTGTCACGACACATCTCGCAGCAATGCAAACGTGTGGCACAACGGCAAAGCCAGATACTGACATATCATTGGGTGATATGGTGCCCTATGATCACTAAAAAGCGAGGCCAGCAAAAATTTGGCCCCGAAAGAAGCCGCTCCGTCCTGTCGTCAATTAACCTCTCGGATCTACCGTTCCCATCACGGCCCCGGCCTAGAGACCCACATTGACCGGCCGGCTCTGGAAAGGAAGCTCGGATGGCCTGTGCCCTTTGGAGTTGAGCATACGAGAGCTCGGCTGCGAAAGTTCTGACATTGCCTGGTGTCATGATACTACAGCTTAGACCAATCTGACCGGTACCTAACCCATACTAAATAGCCCCTTGTCCATCCCCTGAGAGGGATGTGCTGCCTACGTCGTTGACTTAGTTGATAGTCCTAATATCTCTTGGGGCAGTTCCGTTACGGGCACTTATTCTAGCTGCTTGTTTGTGTGAAGGTAAATACACTGAGAACATTGCATCCGATGCCATGAGTCTCTATACATAATAAATACCTCAGAACCTACCTGTGAGCCAGACCGAGTCTTGAGTATCATGGTGATTCCTAAGATTTCGGACTAAATTTGTATTAATCCAGAGGATATCTAAGTGTCAAAGGCCGGTATGCATGTGGCCATCTCTGAACTCGAAGACTGCTGTATATCGTTAAGAAAAACAGGAAGATTGTTGGAGTGGCATTGGAAGCCTTCTTGCGATATTTATGTTGAACGTGATGCTCGATTAGACTCAGGCAGCAATGTGTAGCAGCTGAGGGACTGTAGTAACGGTTGCTTTAGCTTTGTACAATTGCGCAGAGCAAGCCTTCAAGCAAGGCGCAGTTCCAGATGGAAGTGAGAACGAGATCATGCATTCGACAATGAGGCCGGCGAATCCAATGCTAATGGCAATTGCCAATTCTGACCTGGGAATACTGGGTTGCGCCATTGCGAATCTTGTGCCGTCTTTCGACCCAGCCCAAGCTGCCTTCGGATGCCTGACTGGTCGCCTGTTGCCGGCGTAATTTTGACCCTGTACAGTGGTGTGTTACCGGTAAAGGATGCACCCAAAAAATGCGCCTCAATGGGGACTTGGAACCGCCTTCAGGAGTGCTGCCTAACGAGACGCCTACTTGGGCGGAGATGCGAACGAGGGCATCCTGGGGCGCCTCAGGGGTCTTGGGCAAAGAGGGCGATTTCCGCAGATATTTGAAGGTCGAAGACGCCGCGCGATGTTTTTTGGAATGGCAATGCACTTCATTCTTCAAACACAACACTCCACCACAATGCTTAACCTAGTCTCAGGCGCTTGTCCTTCGTTTGGGATGATGCAAATTGTGTTGCCGCTCGCCTAGACGCGACGTCACCTGGAATGGATTGCGCACGCTGACGGACAGATCTGTGGTTCCGGGGGTGGATTGGCACTTCTGTTCATTGTCGGTATGTACGGCGTATCGTAGCGTCGCTGATGCAATATGGGCAGCCTTCAGAAACGTCAAGTGACCTACGTCTCTTGTCAAATCGCCAGACACTACTTATCAGCATAAAGGTCGTCTACGAAGAGCCATCAGACGGAGCAAATAATGCCGACGCAGGTTGGATTGATGCGCTAAAGAAATCTAAGTACAACATCCTCTAGCATGATTTAACCGAAAGGCATGCACCGCCCTTGCAATCCGTTTTCATCAAGACACCGCCGACAACAGGCAAACCCCAAGAGCCACAACACCCTTACAACGCCACAAAATGTGAGAATGCGGCCCGACAAGACTGAGAGAGTCTTGAAACCGAAACTCAATTCCATGTTGTGTATCCACACCGTTGAATCATCCCGACCGTTCAACACTGAATTGGGAGCCGTTTGAGCGACGCCCAGCTTGCTGCTTGCCGCAGCGTTTGACATGAGTCAAGTGTTCGTCCAAGATGCTCTGTTCCAACCCACAGATGCAAAAGAAAGACCCTCCGGCCTCGTGCTTCATCTTGCAGGACTTCGTCAGATGCCGAATGTAATTGTCTTTGCGTGTAGGCGAATGAAAACACTTGCAGATGTACCTCACTGTACCATGAACTGTTCGCATGTGCCGCTGCCACTCTCTGGGGGTACCGAGAATGCTGCTGCACTGCTCGCATTGCGTGGAGCGATTGGAGTTACCGGTTTGGCTGGGCGACGCCGGGGTGCCCAATGGGGGCAGGCCTGGGTACCCATGAAGTTGCATGTTGGCGTGTTGCATAGGGAGATGTTGGTACCCGTAAAATGTTGTCGAGGGCTGGTGAACTGCACTGAACGGATTCCAAGGCTCGCTAAGCGAACTGCTTTGCAATGCTATTCTGCTCTCCAATGTGGTGCGAGCTGCGTCACCATATCCTTCGAGTTGGGGAGACCGGATTTCAGGAGCGAACCCGGCAGCTCCGCCCGTAGCGAAGGCAGTACTCGGATGAGAGTAACCATTGGGTGGATTATTCGGATACCCGCCCGAAGTTACGATCGAGCTGGCCGGCATATGATGCGCAATGAATGCATTGTCGTTGCCGTTGCCGTTGGGACGGTCACGGCCAAAGCCAGCTGTCCCATCTTGGGGGTGCGGCTGGTTGCTCATGTTCACTGTCCCGTGGAAATCATCAAGTCGCAGGACTATGGCACGCTATCAGTACTTATTCGTTACTTCATCACTGCATCGGTGGTTAAGTCGACAAAAAGAAGGCAAGTTCATACGGGAAAGGTAGTTTCTTGAGCAAAAAGCAGGTGAATCGCGGTTGTGAAGGCGAGTGAAACTGTGCACTAGAGGGACACACGGGGAACCCGCTCAATTAATGCAAAAAGAATCCGGTGGAAGTGGACATGTTTTCATGAGGGAGCATATAGACTTTGGTCAAGTATCAGGAGGCGGAGTGTATGTGAGGCACATTGCCTAATGTGCCTTTGTGCCTCTGAGGGCATTTGTCAACGATGCCATTGGGCTGATGTTGAAGAAGAGGCACATCATGATGGCTTGGAGAAGCCTCAGAGGCGCGAAGCGCGTAGTTCAGCAGGGAATGATTGAAATCAAGGGCCCTTCACATCTTCTTCAGTACCCGGAGACCTTGCGTAACCGGAGCAGCCGGGCGGGAAAGTGCCCCCCCCTCCCCCCGCAGCGGCGAAGATTGGTCGGCATCGACAAACTCCCGCCCCCCTCCTCCAAATTTCCTTGCCTTTCTGTGTGCTATAAACGCGCCTTGAAGTTATGTCAGTAGAAATGAAAAGTCGCAGCCCATGACCTCGAATCCAGAAGTGTGACGTGAATGGCCAGGACAGCGCGCTCAGTGAGTGCCAGGTCAGGGGGGGAGGGAGCGGAGCGTGGCGCAGTGGAGAACAACGCACCGTTCCGCGACGGCGCAATGTGTAAAAAGTACCGGGAAGACAGAGATGGCTTTCTCGCGTGGCCATGTGCCCCTGAGTACTGACAGTGATCAAGAGCTCTGCGTCTTATTTGCAGAGGGCTATCAAGGACGGCCGAAACACTTGTTCCCGGAGGGCACTGAGAAAGGCTTGCTCCGCTTGCTGCTTGGTGGGAACGAATGTGCCAGCGTCTCGAAGGACGTTTACAGCAGTTCCGGCTTCTGCTCCAATGATGCGAGCGAAAGCGCACTATTTGAGTCGGATGCCGTGATGCTGTTGGCACGTTCGGTTGCACAGCCTATGGACATAGATAAATAAATACAAGACTTCGGGAAGATCGAGAACTAAATCACACCTACTTGCACGATGCCTGAAGTGGTCGATGTTCGGTTGAGAACTTGGGAGTGCACATCGCGGCAAAATATGCCAACGATCTGCCTATAAATTTTATTTTGATTAGGTATGATTACCATATTTACGTAGAAGCCCCCTGAGGTCAGGCTCGAACGACGTAGTCAATATTAGATTGAGATAGACTTTCCGCTTTGTTCTCCTCAACCGCTCCGACCAAGACGCCCACTTTCGTCCGGGACCGGCCAAGCTCCAGCGACTAGCCTTTCAAGGTATTTTTTTGCAGGGGCTGGGCGTGTGAGTGCAACGCTAGATTCACCAAATACTGCAAACCAGGCGTGCGCTTCAGAGTTCGTACCGACCTAGACACAGTTTGCGCCCCTGTGTTGCCTCATTCACGTTACCTGGATGATTGTGGTGCTTTGACAGCATCTCCGCGTAACTCGGACCTACGAGATTCTGCCGGCCCGCCTTCGTCGATGTTTCCTGGAATCACAGCCCGGAGCTTCTCGATGCGTTTCTCCGGAGGCGAGGGCAAGTTTTCTTGCTGCCGTCGCCCGCCCACTTGTGCTTCCAAGTCTATCCATTCTTTTTGATTTCTTTGTACTTTGGAGACAAGGAAGCGGCGCCCCTCATACTCAAACTCGTCCTCAAAGTTGTCAGAGCGATAAATACGTTTCATGCGTCGTCGACGAGCTTGAAGCAGTCCTTCCCTCTCTCGCGGCATCGCCGAGAAGGCCTGAGCTTCAAACTGCGCACCATCTGTATTCGTGACGATGTAAAAGTCAAGGTAGTCGTCGCTGACTTCAGGTTTACGACATTTGATCTGGTATTTGTCTCCAATGAGGTTTTCGTGGCCGCCTGGATTTGTGGCAACCGCCATTTCGGCCAACCCTATGGGAGCCCGAGTCTAATTTGAAATTCGTGATCAATTATCTTAGCTACTGAAAATCTGGAGTTGCTGGACTTACTCTCAGCAGAGCGCTAGGCATGTTGCGAGAGGTTTCGTCGTTTCTAACGGTTCCTTGGGAGACAGTTGTACGTTGAGAAAGATGAAGCATACGAGAAACAACTCCAAGTGCCTGTTATAAAGACTCGATGATAACGCATGTTCAGGTTCGTAGCTCAGCAGGCATCAACGAAGCCTTGCGGTTCAACTTCCAAAGGATGAGTCTCATTATATCAGTCATAATGACTGGGCTCACGAGGTATAAGCCTGCGGCCGTGCCATAAACTACACCGAGCATGATCTTGCTCACGTTTTCTCAATTGGCGAATCGGATACGTTTTCGACTTTGAGGCACATTTAAAATCCTTTCTGGCCTTTCCGTGTGAAGAATCCGCATGCCTGCGCCATCTAGGCAGCAACATCGTCGCCTTGCAGGTGATTGTGGCAAGGCGACCAGCACAAGTCCAACTAATCCAAAATTGGACACCGACGTCTCGGCTCAGCTTGTTGCGACATCTTCGCACATCTTCACTGAGAGCAAGGTCTAAAACGCAGTGCAAGACTTGCGTCATAGAAGGCCCTGAAATGAACCTCAAATGGGGCGTGAGAGCCAATAATAGGGCTGTCTCTCACCGAAATTACAGGCAGAAATGGGCCTCAAATTCTGTGGCGACCGTCTCAATCAGCTTGAGTCGGATTTGGACCTGGCAAGCCTGCGCCTTTGACTTTCCAAGCAGGCTGCAAGGCGGCATCATCTGAAATAGAACCGTGGCAATGTTGCCAGCACTATTTGTAATCATAAGCTCTTCTACGATGTACATATAAGAGGGACGTGAAGAGAAAGGCCGAAATCTCTCAGACTGGTCGTCATCGTCGTTCTACGCGATAAATCTGTGGTCTCAAAGCTGCTGGCTTCGTATGAACCATCTTTCGCTCAGTTGGTGGTTTCTTGTTATTCCCGGCGGATTGTAGCTGTTAGCGCGCGCTCCCCTAGAAGTACGTGAAGCAGAACTCAACACAAGCTTGCAGCGACGTGGTACGTAGTAGAGGACTGAGTTCGATGTTCCATTTGACACATAAATAAAATCAAGGTGAAGGTGTACACGATGCTGCAGCAGTGTATATATATATTCAAGAATTAACGACAGGACCTCAAAGAATGTTGACGGCAGCACGATCGCCGCGGTTTGATAGATCCCATGAAAGGACATGAAGACGCAACCGCCGGGCGCAACTTGATTTGTGTCACCCCAAGGGACCATAAAAGTTTACCCTGCGGAAGGGAATGGGAGCCACTGAACTTTGCGAGAGCTGGCCGCAGGCCGCCCGGGAGGAAGTTTGCAGACCCCGACATGCGCCCAATGGTTGTTGAAGTCGTCGGTCCGTTCACCGCATTTACAAGTAAACTGCTGATCGGTATCTTGCCGCTTCCTGCAATTGCCAAGGTGCCGAAGGTAGTTGTCTCTTCGTCCACTTCCGTACAGGCATCTGCATCGAAACGTGTTGCCGTGGGCCGCCCTCTGGTGCCGGTTCTTCTGTCTCACGCTGCGGTACGTCTTCGAGCAGAACTCGCAGATCGTCAAGGATTGAGAAGCGGCCGTTACTCCACTGCGGATGCTGCAGGTGTCGAAGACAGACGACGCAGTTCGGCTAGGAGTTGCGGTGCTCGGTGATAGCAATTGCTGGTTGGGAAAACCTGGGGCAATGTGACACTCCGGCTGGATGCGCAGTGATGTGACCCCCAAAGGATTCCATGACCCCGCGTCAGGATGAGCCTGACGGCCGTATTGCCCCAAAAAGGGGGGGGAGGTCGTCGACGCCTGTAGCATTGGCGTCGCCGATTGTTAGCGCTGAAACATCGATATCGATATCAATGTCAAAGTTGGCTTCTGAGTTGGCAGCAATGTCGGCGTCAAAGTCGATGCCAAAGTCGATATTAAAGCCGGCGTCTAAGCCGACGCTTGCGTCAGGTTGCTGATGTGCAAAACGGCCGTGGGCGAGACCGGCGCCGCGTTTGGAGGTAAAGACGCTAGTTCGGGTAATCGCTGATGGGCATGATGTTGACCAGCCGGTTCGCTCGAAAGCGACGGCAACCGGTCGTTCATGGGGTGAAAAATAAGCTCAGCCAGGTGCTGGGCTATCGGGTGAAGTTGGGATCAAGGTTGGCGAGGAGGAACGGCTGTGGCGCCAGTCAGCGATAGATTTCGCAGATGACCAAGGGACCCTTTCTCTCGATGGGGCCGTGCCGGCTGGGTTGAACCTTGAGTCGGGATGAAGGGGTGGTGGCGATGGGATCGTGAGTAAATCTGTACAAGAAGCACTCGAGATGCTCGCAATGCACGACCTTAGTTGACTGCAAAGCAAAGTTCAGAAGCAACCACCATGGGTGGCGGATGATTCTTGTAGGACACCGGCGTGGACAATTGTGTGAGGATCTTTTCCATCATCACGATTGGGGGGCCAAGACCAACGACTGCTATGGTGGCCCCAGAAAGACTGCGAGATGCATGACGCGGTTCGTACTTCGCAGGAACACTGCATCGATGAACCGTCCTATGCCAACGCCATTATCGAATTTGTATGCGTCCAAGGGACCTGGAGCTAGCAACGAGACCGGAAGATTTGTCTATGCATCACAGTACCAAGAGCTATGAACCAGGTCCCTTTGGCCTTACGCGTGGTAACTTCAACAATCGTGGGAGCTTCAGGATGGGCAAAAGAAAGACGTGACGGAGGTTCGGTATTGGCAGCGGCGCAGCGGTGCAGCAGCTCCAGCACGCTACTGCAGGGGACTCCTCACCCTGTTTACTAGATGTACGGTACCTTAAGGAAATCGCAGGAACCTTATCACCGATCCCTATCGCGGAGACGAACATTCACAGCCCCAGGAGTCGGGCAACACGCCGCCTATCCAGTAAGTGTATCGACTCTTCAGGATGATGGGGAAACCATGCAATGTTGGGTCCGCAAGTCTCCTCATGCTGCTCAGGCATTTCACCCAACCTCTAAATTACTACCCGCCCCGGGTACACCACACAATGCCGGCAGCAGACGCAGCCTTTATGGATGGTGGGTTGGATTCCGCTTATCCCGGCCCGAGAGACATCTCTCCGCCTGGGCCGCTGAAGCACACACCTTGTAACTCGGCTGTCAGGGGCTGTGAACGGGCAATGTAGTCGCCCTGTCAAACTGCATCTCACTACTTCCAAAGCGGGGCAACACGCCCTGAAAGAGACAACCGATCTGCGATTCCAGATGGGACTCCACTCGCCAACTAGCCGACAGCGCAGCTTATCTTACAGCTTGACGCTTAATGTCTTCTTCTTCATGAACTGGCGCTGCTCATGCTCCCAGACGCAATCTAAAACCAAGCAGTCCCTTCTTTGGCTGCGTAGAGGTCTATTCATGGATGGATTCTAGCCTCGCTATTTCCTGAGATTTGACTGCGGAAACAGAGACACAATAAGTTAGATTCTGCAATGCCTGAAGCATGTGATCTGACAAGAAACATCTGCGTCGTCATACACCAGACTTAGAACCTCGCGATATCCATGCCCTTTCATCACCTGCGACCATCATTTCTAAGGTTTATAAGTCGTCACCGATAGGTTGATACTTGCTGGCGCTAGGTCTCTACTAGCCTGCATGAAGACTGATATACGGTTTGGAGTACTACTACGGCGATAGCTGTAAGTGGGATGCGGTTCATGGCACCAACAGTGTAAATATGACGGTATTGGTTCTATCCTAAGCAACATTCATAAGATCACCTCAAGATACAAGAGGTAGCGTAAAGAACGAAGAAATGTCCTACTCCGTTCTCGTGATTCACGAAGTGCTAGATACGAGTGCTGTTTGATGCGTGGTTGGGCTTGTGTGCTCACCGTGCCCAACCTATCATAAAGATATGTTTGCCTTTGGCTTCACAGGCTGCATGGAGACATTATCTAGCATCAATATTGATACAAATGAGGAAGAAAGGTTTGAGATTAGGGCAAAGAAACACTTGAAGACACTGTAAAACATCACGTAGAGAGCTGACAGCTCTCTACAAGGCTTCAAGAAATATAAGTAGTACTGCCAGCTGTGCTCATCATTCATCAAGCAGTTAACTGTCACAGATTGCCCTGCTGCAAAGGTTTTCTTGTCTCAGAATTGCCAGACAATGCAGTTGCGAATAACAGTAGGCCGTTACAGCTGGAAATCTATCAAAACGTGTAGTCGCCTTTCGTGGGGGTAAAACAGGTGCTGTGTTCTCCGCATAGGCCATTCATCTCGTCTCCTCCGATAAAGCTACCGTCGCAGCTACGCGATCCGAGAAAACATCCGTCGATAGCATGCGCCTAGTTTCTTAGTTAACCGAGTCCTTAAATCCCACAATGGGAAAACGGAAGAGCGAGTCACATATTTTCCTGCAAGAGGTGCTCCCTCATCCGCGGTCCAGACTTTCAGGTCTGGTCTTGTTAGTAAGCGGCTTCGCGACAGCTTGACGAGCGATTGTAAATAAAAAGGTGACAATCATATCTCACTTATGACAAAACTTCCTTTGTTATCGACAGCAGTCGAGGTAAGGGTGTCATCAATAGCGTTGCCTGCAGTATTTGTACAAGCACATAGACGGTGCTTATCGCCCAGCGCGGTAGTACTCAACCAGCGTTAGCATCCTGCTGCTCTGAACCAGAGGTTGAGATACAAACGTACGAAAGTCCACGGACAAGGATGGGGAGTATTGGGAAGGTGAACATGGCGCCCGGTTCGTTGTTGGTTGCCGATTCAAAAGCTTTTTGTTGTATGGAGCGGGAGATGGCTAAGACCGCAGGCCACAACTTGAATCTGCTAAGTTAGGTTGCGTGTATTTTATGTACGGAAATGTCTCGTCACACCCACTGTTTAATCCTACGGAGTCTGGCATGAGTCTCCGATGATGTTGAGTAAATGGTGAAGAGGCGGACTGACATTTGTTCCACGTGGTTCCAGCGGAAGAAGCACCGCTTGCGGGTGGTTCCGGGTTGGCAGCAGCGCAGGGACGCGACCTGGAACAAATGGATGCGTTTCTCCTCGTTTGTCAATCTCATGGTTGCAGGCCTGCCGAAAGATAACTGAAGATTGCGAAGATGAGCATCCACCTGCCCGGCCCTGCTCTGAGAGGCGGGTCTCTGCTCGGCCCCCGGGAACACGGATACCTTACCCACGCATCCCGATCGAAATGCACCTCACCACCCACAAAGCGGGTCGCCCAGACAAGTACCCCGCCAGATCCTCAATTCAAGAACACTTCCCAGCGGCATAACTTGTCTTCCGGCATGACCCCGCGCCAGGTCTTCCGTGTCTGACTCCCTGCTACCCAGGTAGCCTGAGGTCAGAGTCTACCAGTCTCGGCCCTGGCTGTAGATTCTACAACGTCATGGGTATCTGATGGGAAAAGCTCTCTATTGATCTCAACCTGAAAAAGAGTAGACTTGAAATCGACTAAGTACTATTCGGCTCATTCAACATATCAAGAGTCTCGCGAGACTGGTTAAAGCGGACATATGAGGGCACCGCAACTTGACTCTATGAAATCTGCTTCTTTTCAAGTTTTATGATGGGAAGAATTTAACAAAGTGAATTACGTGGATCCGTTAAAATTAGTAAAATTAGACGATGTCCAGGCATCTCTCTCACATGGCCAATTTTCCTGGTGGTTTCGACTCGCTAACAAAAAGCTGATACTGGCTGGCGATAATGTCCACAACTGGGCCCACACAGGGACGCACCACCGGTTTGGGGTACTGCCACGACAGCCATAGGTGGATCTGGGCGACAATGACAGTCATGGCCAAACAGCTTTCTGCTCGCCTCGCGACGAGATTGTTTGTATTTTCATTGGTCTCCTCACGATAGTCCACATGGAAAAGTCGGCGTGCGTATGGTGTCAACTCCACGGGACCACAGCACCCCTGTCAACGTGAGCCGCCATTGGCTGCCGAACCTCCCCTGCATTTTGAACCCACAGCACATGCTTCTCACGGCCCAATATTATATACCCTCTCGCTCATTCTTCAGTGTCACCGCAAGAACCCCATTCGATACCATCAGAAGCTACGGTTTGTATCTTGAGAGCGGACATCCTACTTGAAATCAGGACGTTCATTTTCTGTGTTCCTGTCCGCTGGACGGCACTGCAGCTGACGCCCAACTACCAAAGTCTGCCCGCCGCTATCTCTCACCGCCATTCGAGATGTCCACCGCCGTTGTTTCCTCCGCCGCCTCCGTCCACGGCTCTGACAGCGGCTTATCCACTGCCACACTGTCTCGGAAGTCTATCAGACGTGAGGTAGACGTCGTCGCTGGCGTGACCGTGAGGGAAAGGAACAAGCAGAGCCTCACGGTCTGCGTTGTCCGCGAAGAGAGTCTTCACAAGCTGGAAATGGCTTGCAAATACATTCGAGGAATATTCGAACGAGACAGTAAGAGAACCCCCCTGCTGCATGTTGCAAGTGCATCAACCAACATTTCTGACACTGAGAATAGCTCCGCCCATGCTCTTCACCACCGTCGAGCTCCTCCAGCAAACTATCGACGCCGCCGAGCTCTCAGCCAAGCACCGCGTCCTCAACCTCCTCTTCAGCCCCGAGATCGAGGAGGTCACCTTCGACGTTCCCCCGCACTTCAGCCAGCTCAAGGTGCTGCGGTGCGCGGACCGCCGCGACCACGGAAAGCTGTTCGTCGACGGCGCCGCCACGTACAACAACGTGCGCCTCGACAAGTGGCAGGCTCACCGGCACAAGAACCACACGCTCATCATCGGCGACGAGCGCGGCGTGCGCATCAAGCTCAGCGACATCGTCACGCTGCCGCACTGGGCACGGTGCCGCAACAACTTTGACGGCGCGGAGCAGAACGAAATCTTCCAGCATTTCCAGAACCTGTCGGGCAAGAGCCGCTGGGAGGACGTGAAGGGCATCGTGTCGTCGATTTTGGGGCTGGCGACGGGGGCGGCGAAGCTCGGCGTGAGGCTGAGCGGCGCCGCGGGCGGGATTTATGCGAAGTACACGTTCGGACTGCATGCGTTGGAGATTGGGGCTGCGGGTGTGAAGGTCAGCGCTGTTGCGACGGCGGCAGGCTCTGCTGTCGTGCTGGGGGTGGCGGCTGGAGCTGCGGTTTACTTCATACCCTGGGAGGGCCTGTTTGAGTGGTTGAAGAGGGCGTTTTTCAGTTTTTGGGACAAGATTTGCTCGCTCTGGCAGCGGTTCAAGGGCTGGGTTGTGGATCTGTTCACCGGCGGATCTGAAGTGGAGAGCAAGCAGAAGATGCTGGTCAAAATGAGGTAGTCTGGCTTTCTTTTCTTTTGTTATGGGTTTGGCTTGGGTATTGGGATATCTGATGATGCGATGGAAATTGGAATACAGTACAAGAAGTACAAGAACGACGTTTCTTCAGGGTACATACAGTAGAATGCGACAAAGAGAATGAATAGACGATAAAGCTCTGCTAGACATGATTGAAATAAGGTCATGGCGCCGGGTCACTTATATCCTGCACAGCACTAATGGCTTCATGGCTAAGGTACTCAGTGAGTGGTAGTATGGCAAGGCAGCCTATTTCCTTAACGAGTGATTAGCTTTCCGGTCCGTTGCCTCCGGTGACGGACGCCGGAAGACCCACCATCGCCGAAACTTTCGGGCTAGGCCAGCACCGAACGGCGCACATATGGAACCGACTATGGGGTACAGGAGCTTAGAAGCACATACAGTTATACAACATCAAGCTTTCCCATACTCGCCTATTATGCAACATAATCAAGCCAGATCATCAACAAGATTGACAAGGCCCGGGAATTTTCGTTGCAGAAATTCAAGATCAAAATTTGAATGCATATATAATCTTGTTGGTTCGTATACTACATAGCCCATAATCCAATTTTGTTTCGTAAAATCGTACAACAGCGCCATAACCATTCAAACGTTAACAATCGTTTTACAGTCCAAGCAGTCCGCCACCGCCCTTCTTACCACCGCCGCCACCTCCAAGAAGGCCGCCGCCTCCTTGGCCTCCGCCCAGCAGTCCGCCGAGCAGTCCTGGGTTATCCTTGCCTCCGCCGAGAATTCCTCCGAGAAGTCCCGGGTTGTCTTCTCCTCCACCAAGGACTCCACCGAGGAGACCGCCGTTGCCGCCTCCGAGGAGTCCACCTCCACCACCGCCCTGCTTGGAGTTTTGCTCGCCTCCCAAGCCACCGAGAACGCCGCCCAATAGACCGCCAACACTGTGATATTGGTTAGCTTCTTATTTTATGATTAGGATGTGAGACTGCTTACCCATCACCAACTCCGCCAACGACGTCACCAACACCGCCGAGCAAGTCGCCCTGGCCGACCTTGCCAACGCCCTTGCCCAAACCTCCAGTGATGCCGGTAACAGCATCGCCAGCACCCTTGCCAACACCACCAACGACGCCACCCAAGGGTCCGCCAACGGTGTCACCAAGGCCTCCAACAGTACCCCCGACAGTGTCACCCTAGAGCCTTCGTCAGCGTCCGTAAATTGTTCTCAGTAAGAGGAGCTCTTACCAATCCCTTGCCGACACCGCCAACAGTGTCGCCAACGCCCTTGGTGGCACCGCCGACGGTACCCATGACATCGCCCCTTCCAAGCGCGCCGGTGGTGTCTCCCAACGTCTTGCCGAGACCGCCAGTCGCGGCGCCGAGGGTGTTCGAGACGCCGTTCGTGGCCCCTCCAATGGTCTTTCCGAGACCGTCGACGCCAACGGTCTTGCCAACGCCGTCGGCAAGCCCGCCAACAGTCCGGCCGGCTCCGTCAACGACACCGCCCACGGTCTTGCCGGCACCGTCGACAACGCCGCCGGCAGTCTGTCCGACTCCGCCAACGGTCTTGCCCGCGCCGCCGAGGACACCTCCGGCAGTCTTGCCGACGCCGTCCACGAGTCCGCCCGCGGTGTTGGCCACGCCGCCGACGGTGTTGCCGACGCCGTCGACCAGCCCGCGCTTCCGGGCCTCGATCTCCTGCGTTGGGACCAGTGCGTTGGGGTGGTACGTCTTCTTCTTGGGCGTGTCGGTCTGCTTGCGCTGCGCCTCGAGCTCGTCGGTCGGCACGAGCGCGTTGGGGTGGTACGTCTTCTGCTTGGGCGCCTGGGCGGGCGCGACCGGGGCGTGGAAGTCGCGGAGGGGTCGCGGGGCCGGGATGCCCGCTGGCGCGGGGGCCTTCTTGGCGGGCGCCGGGGCAGAGGCCGGGGCTGGGGTTTTCTTGGGGAGGTGCTGGGAGGCTGGCGTCTTGACGGGCGCAGATGCGCGTGATGGGTTGACGGAGGGCTTGGTGGGCTGCGGGTTGGCCGCGGCCGCCTTCCTGGCTTGGATGCGCGCGACGATGTCGGCGCCGGTGGTCGGGGTGTTGTTGTGGATGGTCTTCTTTGTTGATGGCCTGGATGATCGGTGTGAGGAGTGGTGGTCCTTCATGGCGGTGGATGAAGTCTTGTGGCGGTGGGAGTGTGATTGCGAGTGAGATGATGTGTGCGCCTTGGAGACCGGCTTGGATACCTCGCTCGCAACTGGCTTGGTTGCCTCCCTGGCCGAAGGCTTCGCCTGCTCCTTGGCCGCTGACCTCGAGACGCGAGGCTTGGCGGCCTCGGCCGGTGCAGCGCCGGCCATTTGAGCTTGAAGTTGAGCCTGAGCCTGAGCTAAGGCCAGGGCCTGGGCCTGAAGCTTCTTCTGTTGAAGCTTCGCGATGATCTCGGCCCTGCTGGGTTTACTGGAGTCGTTGGCGGTTCGCCGTGTTGATTGCTGGGCCGCGGCCGTCTCTTTCTCGGCGGCGGCGGCTTCGGCCTGCTTCTTGAGAGCCTCGGCCTTGGCTCTTCGGGCGGCCTTCGCTCGACGGGCCTCAGCGACGACCGCGGCCGATTTGGGGTTGCCCAGCGCGTTTGGGGTTAAACCTGCCAGAGGACGTGTAAGCTAATTGAGGTCTGCGATGAAATTTACCCATGATGACTTACTCTGAGTAGGTGCTACTGCAGCCATGATGACTGATTTGGATATATGACTTCACTCTTCGAGGTATGAGATGTGAGAATACACTGGCTTTATGGGTCGAACCAGGTTGAGTGAGAGATTTGATGAAAGCGATTTCGAGTTCGCATCGTTCTACACATTGCCGATGGTGTGTGGCTCGTACTTGTATATGCTTCCCTCCCTGTGGCGGACATGTCTCTCTGAGTGACGTAGGGAGGCAGAACATTCGCGAGCTGCAGCCGGAGAAGGAGGAGGTTGAGGCACAGACGGAAGAGAGTGTGTGTGTGGTGTGTGGTGTGAGCTGACGTGCGGTCTGTGTCCGGTGACGTCGAGTCTCGGGTCCGTACCGGGGTTTGATAGGTCTGGTCTCTGCTAGCCCAGACGCGCAATTATGCGAGACCGCCAATCCAGACTCACCCGTGGAGCCAATCGAACTTCATTTGCCCACACACGCCACACTTTTCTCAAAGAGAGATGCCTGCAACTGCACCGCCGAGCCACACACACACCACACAGCAGAGTCTCTCTCTCTTCGCTTATTACGAGTGATGTGAGTGTGTGTCGGAGCCATCTTTCTCTTCCCTTCCTTCTCCCTCATTAGCCACCACCACCCATCCCATCACCCTGAGCTGCTGATCCCTGATATGACATACCCCCGGCCCGAACTTCTGATGGGCCTTTTCTTTTCGCTATCGATGTGGCGTTTTGTGGATAACGATTGGACTGAAGTGCGGGGTGGTTTGCCGAATCGCCGATCGGTTGGTAAGGGATTGTTGTGTGTGCTTTTTTTTCTGGGTTCGCCAATCACGGTTTTCTCGGCCGTGGGAGCTTGGCCTCGTACACGATGACATCCATGGGTGTCTAACCGTCGGATGTTCGGACGACACTGCGACACCCGCGGCGAAAAATGCTCCAGCCCGGCATTTCCATCTACTGCGGTAGGTTCAGAGCGCAGAAGGGTCGAGATCATTCGGAAATCGTATTCAAGGTTAAGCTTTTTTTACAGTGGTAGAAATTTCTAGGTTTCCCGGAAAAGTGCTCGATATCACGATGGGGAAAGGCAGCATGATGGGAAAGCACGCAGACCCTGGATTTGCTCACACGATTTCGATAATGGTGATGTCTCTCTGTGGATCGCGGCATACGCCCCCGTTATGATGTATGGGACTCATGGGTGTGGCATATCCAAAGACGAATGGCTGGACAAGAGTCACACTCCACCCATGATTGCGTGCAGTATGTACGTCGACGTATGAGGGAAGCTGGGGTGCGGGCTGGATCCCAACGGGCGCCGAGATGCCTGCTCTCTCTCTGCTGATCGGTGGATAGCAACCCTAAGGGTCCAGGCCCCCGCGCTGCCAATGGGCAGCCACAACACTCTTTGCCTCACTGTTTAGATGAAACGGTCGTCGTTCACCGCCGTGTGGCGTAACGACCCTGCGCAGCTGAGCATGTTGGTTTCCCGTACTGGCTGTGTTGGGGAGATGATCTCGGGCTCTCCAGAGGCGTGCAGGTCGGAACTCAAAGACCGGCTCTCGCCCTCTCGCCTTGATTCAGGAACGGCAGGCAAAATTGACATCTCCGGTGAATGCGAGACACCCTCAAATCTAGATGGATCCTCGGTTCACGCAGCCAAAAGCCTGTGAGTAAGCAGCGTGTCAAGCCATTGGACAAGTACGTGTCCGGCCAAATCCGGGAGGGAGAAGTGGCGATGTCGGAATCCGAACGTTATCCGCGAAGCGTTCGACTGCCATTGGTCAGTCATTCTAAGAGACCAATGACATCTGATCCTTGGCTCCTGAAGTTTGAGTTCTTGACATAAGAGAGTAAACGACGACTGGGCTCAGATTGTGAAGGAACATCAGTAAGATGGAGTACGCAAGGGGCTTTCAAGGCAAGTAAAAGTAGCCTTGTTTTTCGAATTCATTACGCAGTCCTTAACATCTAAGATACAGCCCAGAAGGTCAACAGAGCTTTACCGTCAATTAACTGCCAATTAACGCGGGGATAAAGTCGACTTGTAAGCTGTGCAATTCTTTCATAAAACTGATATCATCTCGAAAGGAGACTCCGATTCTTAAATGTTAATTGGAGATCTATTTCCCCGTACGTCTTTCTGCTGCGCCATTCAACAGTTGAAACATTAATATGCCCGGGCTTCCTTTTGGTCAAATCTCATAGCGGTCAGTTTCATCATGAACAGGGCGGTACACAAAGTAATCAAACGTAGCCTCCCGCGCAGTCCCGTTGCAATCCGACGCCGCCACGCCCACAAACGCACCCGTAAAGCTGCCGTGCGCCTGGTGTCCGCCGCACTCATCCGAGATTAGCGACGCGTCAAACACCGGCCCGATCTTCTTCAACTCCTCACCCTCGAGCGCATAGTAGAACTGCAGCGCCGGCCCGCGGATCGTCAGCGCGAGCTTCACCTTGCCCGCGTCCGGCAGCGGCACGGGGTCCACGAACGGCTCCGTGAGGTTGCCGTCGGGCCACGACGCCTCGGAGCTCTGGATGAGCAGCTCGCGCTTGCCGTCCGAGTGCGCCGTCACGGTCAGGTAGAAGAAGTTGTAGCGGCAGTAGTAGGCCGTCAGGCCGGCGAACTCGCGCTCGTCGGTGGGGGAGAAGGCGACGACGGTCTCGGCGTCGTAGGAGAAGTGCGTCTGCCGCCGGGCGACGAGGGCCTGCTCGAACCAGGAGCCGACGGACTCCCGCCCGATGAGGGTGAGCTTGCCGCCTTCGGTGCGGAATATGCGCTCGGGCTCGGGTGTTCTGAGCCATTGGAAATCCTGCGGCAGGCCGTTCTCGAAGGTGTACTTCTTCTCGGCCCAGTAGGCTGTCTCGTCGGGGGTTCCGGGGACCTCAACGTGCAACGAAGGGACGGGCCCGTTCTTGACGTATAGCCAGTCGTCGTCGGCCCAGTATGCTTCTTGCAGGGCCGTCTCGCGGCCGAGCACGCAGCGCCGCTTTTGCGTCGTCGGACGGCCGCTGAGGTGGACCATGTACGTCTTGCCCTCGGGGGTGTCGACGATGTCGCCGTGGCCTGCGCGCTGCAGGGCGGCGAAGGGGGAGTCTTTAGAGGTGATGACGTACTTTTGCGGGTGCAGCTCGTACGGGCCCCAGATGTCGCGGGAGCGGGCGAGGGTGCAAGCGTGCTCGTAGGCGGTGCCGCCCTCGGCGGTGAGGAGGTAGTACCAGCCGTTGCGCTTGTACAGATGGGGGCCTTCAACGAGGGCCAGCTCGGTGCCGCGGAAGATGTTCTTCTTGGGCCCGACGAGCTTGCCCTGCTTGGGGTCAAACTCCTGGAGCACGATGCCGGTGAAGGCGTGGGGGCGGCGGCGGTGGTCCCACATCATGTTGACGAACCACTTGCGGCCGTCGTCGTCGTGGAAGAGAGACGGGTCGAAGCCGGAGGAGTTGATGTAGTACGGATCGGACCAGGGGCCCTCGATGGCGGGCGCGGTGACGATGTAGTTGTGGGTGTCCTTGTAGGAGCCGTCCTTGCGCTTGACGTCGGTGTAGACGAGCCAGAACTTGTCGCCGTCGTGGGAGAGGCAGGGCGCCCAGACGCCGCAGCTGTCCGGGTCGCCGCGCATGTCGAGCTGGGATTTCCTGGTCAGAGGGCGCGTGGCGAGCGTCCAGTTTGCGAGGTCTTTGGAGTGGTGAATCTGCACGCCGGGGAACCACTCAAAGGTTGAGGTCGCGATGTAGTAGTTGTCTCCGACCCTCACGATGGAGGGGTCCGGGTTGAAGCCGGGGAGGATGGGATTCCGTACGGTAGGCATCTTTTGGGTGGTGTTTGTCTAGCTGGAGAAATGGAGAGAGGCAACAGTGAACTCCAGAGCAAGACGACCAGAGTCAACCTTTATCGTGTTGTTGCTCTCTGCTAAATCCATTGAAGACTGAGGTGCCATCCCCACGCCTCCACAAGTTGCATTTAGCCGGCTTGGGGTGATTCGTGAGAATGTCGGCCGAGGGCCTCCACCTCCATGGATGCAGTTGGGGCTTGGAATTTACCCCGCATGGGGTGAGGGGAAAGCAAGTTGGAGAAGTCGATGTTGCTGACCTTATTCTCCACAGATTATTCAGGAGGCGTGCGGAGTTCTTCTTCAAGCATACACCATCGAGTTTCATCTTCTCATGCTATATCACGGCAACTTTTTGAAACGCGCCCTACGGTGTTTTACTGTCACTGCTGATTCGGAAACGTAAGAGGCTCAGAGGCCATCAGCTGTGGTGCAGACTGAGGCCATGTATGGCAGTTCACAACTCTAGAGAAAACATCCTATTACTTGGATATGGGCTTGAAGAAATGTTTCAATTTGCTAACTCAGCCTAGGCCTTCCCAACCTGGCAGTCTAGTGTTTCGTTTTACTATTTCCCATTTCGACGCTACACATCCCATCACAGCACAATGCCCCTCTAAGGCAGGGGAATGGCCTGCTTGTGGTTGGTAAACAGACCCTCGGGGTCAACGGCGGCCTTGATCTGCTTGAGGCGGTCAAAGTTGGCGCCGTAGAGACGCGCGCTCCACTCGGCCTCGGTGAGCTCCGTGTCGGCGTAGTTGACGAAGCCCCTCAGCTCCTGGCCGCCGGCAACAAGCGCGTCCTCGAAGGGCTTGATGAGACCCTTCATGTAGGTGGTGCCGTCGGCGGGGTAGGGGGCGTTGGCGTCGGCCGAGTTAGCCTCCCAGCGGATGAGCCAGAGGTTCTTGCCGTGCGCGTAGGCGGTGTCGGCGTCGGCGATGTCGCGCGAGACGCCGCCCCAGAGGTCGAGGAAGCCGGACTTGCGGAGGTCGGTGCGGTTGAAGGCGAGGGTCGTGCTCTCGAAGAGGATCTTGGCCTGCTCGACGGTCAGGGGGTGGTCGGTCGTGGTGGTCAGCGCCTGGGTGTAGAAGGAGCGGCCGCCGAGGGTGCCGCCCTCGGGCTGGTTCATGCCGGCGCCGGCGACGGCGACCTCCATGTCCCAAAAGGGCAGCTCGGTCTTCTGGACGACGGTGGCGTTGGGGGCGAGGGCGTTGAGGGAGGACACGAGCGGGGCGATGACGGCGTCGAACTTGGCCGGGTCGCCGTAGAAGTAGCCGGTGCCCGAGTACGGGGGCGCGCTCAGGCTCCAGCGGAGGGCGAGCTCGTCGGGGCAGTCCTTGCTGAGGGAGTAGTCCTGGATGGCGACGAGGGCCTTGGCGGCGGTGTCGACGTCGACGCTGCCGATGGAGAGGGTGAAGTTGACGGCGGTGGGGAACAGGGGCGCGTGGGTGTTTGTGGTGACGGAGAGGATGATGCCGTAGGAGGCGCCGGCGCCCTGCGCGGCCCAGAAGAGGTCGGAGCCCTTGGCGGCGTTGACGACGGTGCCGTTGTACAGCATGTACTCGATGGACTCGAGGTTGTCCATCGGGGTGCCGAGATGGCGCGAGGACGAGCCGTAGCCGCCGCCGATGCTGGAGCCGGCGAGGCCGACGTGGGCGCCGCGGACGTGGGGGAAGTGGCGGCCGGCGGTGTCCCAGGTGTACTTCAGGACGGGGCCGACGTGGGAGCCGCCGCCGTAGGTGACGCGGTGGGTGGCCTCGTCGTAGGAGACGGAGTTGAATGCGGCCATGCTGATGACCAAGCTGCCCGGGTCTCCGAAGCCGTAGGCCTGGAAGGAGTGGTGCGCTCCGAGGGCGGTGGCCTTGGCGGAGGCATTGCGCGCGCAGTCGAGAGACAGGGCGATCTGGTCCTTGTTCTCGGGGAACGAGATGGCGGCCGGGTCGACCTTGATGCGCTTCTGGAAGCCGACGGTCTCGTCAGCCCAGGTGGCATCGGTGCTGATGATGTTGCGGACGCCGGCGGTCTTCAGACACGCCTGCAGAGCGACGCCCTTGGCGGCAGTGTCCTGGGCACTGGCCAGAGAGGGGGCAAGGAAAAGGAGTGAAGCGACGACGAAGCGTCCAAAAGAGCGTGTAGAATCCATGGCTGTGGTATGTACAGACGGTACAGCCCGGTGATAAGAAACGAATGTAATGGTTTACGATGGGATATCGAGCTGTAAGGCTTGAGGGCAGAGCGAACAGACTCAATGGGGCTCTGTGACTACGAACGGGTTCATCTTATACTGATGGGGGATATATGGATCTGACCCATAAGGGGTCTGTTCGGATGGGCAGAAATCCCAGAAAACAGCTTCGGCTTTTCGGTAGAGTCGGGCGCCTCTCTGCTCGATATCCGTCAGAAAGGCTAATAAGTGACGGGTGTCTCTGCTACAAGGGCCATCCATCTTGGCGGAGCCCCCCACGACCCCCCGTCATAATGACCAGATTTGCATGTCCAACGCCCCAGGGCCAAGTTTAGACAAATGCCTGTTTAATCATATCAATCAACCTGGTTCGTCGTAGGGCTTGGCGCTCACCTGCTCAGCCTCTTGACCTACTCAATCTGTAAAACCTTGTCCGGGTGATTCGCCCTATGAAGCAGGCAAACCCCTGCTTCGAAGCTCCCGCCCCGGCGCCGTCGTTCTGGAACCGGAGTCCGTCCCCCTTTTCGGCGGTACCGATGCCCCCGGCGGCCGTTTTTTAAGGTTTACATTAGTATGCTCATTGGGGCGCAAAAAGGCGCAATAAGGTGTTCTTCGTTCGGAATAAGGGGCCCATGGAGGGCAGCAGAAACGCGTCTCGGCCCCCACCCGAGGGAGAACTTGCTGCGAGTGCGAAGAAATAGAAAAAAGAGAGCTATTCCCGTCATGGTTCATGATGGTCGTCAAAAGTCTTGGCTCAATGCTGCCACAGGTGAGACTCGTCTAAGAGGGACTGCGGACGAGTCATGGGACGTCACAAATCCGGGGCCCCTTCAAATCTCCGTCAATACCGACTTCTTGGGATCGTCTACTCGGGTTCGGTAGCGACCGGTTGGCATTACTAAGGGCGGATGTTGTCCAGAGTCCGGAGTATATTAACACGTTGTGCAGCCCCGTGGTGATGATCGTGAAGCCTACGAGGAAGAGAAGAAAGCTGCGCAACTTGGCTGACTAGCGGAAGCATCATTATCGGATCAGCAGATCGCTTCACTCTTTTCAAACACCAGGACCAAAACGTCCCGGATTCCATTCGTTTTCTGTCTCTTGCAGCAGCGAGTCGCAACACCTTGACTGATTCCCACACCATCTCGGTTGCGTCGACCTGCCTGTTTTACTTGGAATTATCACCAAGTTCCGCTCATTCCACCAGTCGCCCACTCTTTCGCGATAGCTCCATTCTTTTTCCATCTCAACCTTGGGTGAGCACATTTTCCGTCTGTCTCTTCATCTCTCCTGAGAGACAAGCCAAGTCCTTTAGCTTGGCTTATCAAATCGGCCACTAATCCTCCGAAAAAAAGAAGGTTCCTCAAATCAAAACACACAACCATGCGCTCCTCATCTCCCTTGAAGAGCCTCTTGGCAGGCTCGGCCTTCTGGGCCGCCTCCTGCAGCGCCGTCACGCTCTACGCGGCCGACTCTGGCGGAAATGTCACGACGCTGTCGCTGGCCGGATCGGCCGGGGGCAACTACAGCTTTTCCGTCGCCAGCAAGACGGCAGACTGCGATGTCAACCCTGCCTGGCTCACCCTCGACGGCGCCAACAGGGTGCTCTACTGCCTCGACCGCGGCTCCAACTCGCAGCCCAACGGCTCGCTAAACTCCTTCTCCATCGGGGAGGGCGGCGCCTTGACCCGCATCGCCCGTGTCTCGGCGCCCTTTAGCGGCGTCGCTGGCGAGATCGTCACCACACCCGCTGGCGTCCGGGGCTATGTCTCTGCTTCATAGTAAGTACTTACACTATCTTTCACAAGTCCTTCCTCCGAGTCGTCGTTCTCCGAGCTTGCAAGCTCTTTGAATGGGATGATTATTCGCCCGTCCTTCATTTCATGGTGGTCCAATCGGCAACACCAATCCCCCGTTCCCCAGAAATCGAGACCCCCATCTGCGGATATGCGGGACTGTCTTATCCACCTGCCCCGACAAGTCTAGAAGGGAAAGCAACAACATCAAGAGATACCAAGCTCACACATCTCGGTAGCAACCGAAGCGCAGCGGCCGTCTTCGCCCTTGGCGACAAAGGCGCCCTCCCGGGCACCGGTCCCCTTCAGGAGATCTTCCCGACGCTGGACCAGCCCGGCCCGGTAGCCTCCCGCCAGGACACATCCTACCTGCACCACGTCATCAACGACCCCAAGGGCCAGTACGTGCTCCTCGCGGACCTGGGCGGCGACAAGGTGCGGGTCTACTCCTACGACTCCAACACCGTGGCGCCGATCAAGGAGGTCGACGGCCTGGTCACCGGCCCCGGCGTCGGCCCCCGCCACGGCGTCTTCCGCACCGCCGCCAACGGCGACGTCTTCTTCTACTTCAACGGCGAGCTCGACCAGAACATCTACTCGTACAAGGTCGAGTACAAGGAGACCGGGCTCGCCTTCACAAAGGTCTTTTCCATCCCGGCCATCAGCGCTGACCTCCCGGCGACAAAAGCCCCGACTAGCGAGATTGCCCTCACTGTAAGTTTGTGTCGTTCCACTATTCCCACATTCTTCATCTTCCTCTTTGGGGCCCCTTGCAGGCAGGCCTGCCGATCATTTTCTGGGCCTTATTTTAAATGCCGTACCGAGTTGAATTTTCGTTTAATTTGTACCGCCCGGCCGCATTCTGCTTCCGCGATTTGTAATGTTTTACACGTCGAACAAAAGATCATTTTTGGCTGACCACGTGGGGGCAACTTACAACAGCCGGACAACAAGTTCCTCATCGTCTCCAACCGCGACGTCTCCTTCCGCGACTCCCCGATCCTCGGCTCCGGGCCCTCGGACACGCTCTCCACCTTCGCCATCAAGGAGGACGGCACCCTGGAGCTGGTGCAGCTCGCGCCATCGGGCGGCTGGTCGCCGCGCCAGTTCTCCATCAACAAGGCCGGCGACCTCATCGCCGTGGGCCACCAGAACAACCGCACCGTCGTCATCTGGAAGCGCGACCTCGAGTCCGGCAAGATCGTCCGCGAGGCGGAGGGCGGCAAGGTTGGCGTGGTTACGCTTACGGGCGCTGTTGTCGCTACCATCTGGGACGAGTAGATGACGCAAAGAGGAAGAGTATGAGACGCAGTCAGGTACAGATATTTGGCAGGTTGATGCACTTCACGTTTGGGCAGCGTCGGCGTCAGTTTCTAGTCTTGATATATTAAGATTTATGAGGCAACTCAAATTACCTGGCCTTGGTTCTAGCGGTGATTTCCCACTACTGCCTCTGACTTGTGCTAACTACATGTAATCTAACACTAAGAGTGTGGTCACATTGAGTTTCGCCTGTAGTGCATGAGGCGTTTATCAGATGAACATGTAGTCGCTCCAGCCGGTGGGATTGCGTATCTACGACGAATCACTACAATGATTGAATCAGAAAACATAAATAGCACCGCAATTTTTCGGAAGTCAGGGAGCAATCGTCGAATAGCTTTGTTATCCTCTCTATCCGGAAGGAATTCAACTCGTGACCCGCTTCGCATTTCTACCTACATATCATAAAAACGGTTGGAAGCTTCGCATCATCGAGGCGTATACCAAGCAATCACTATCACTAAAGTGTTCTAATACAATGGTTCGGAAAAAACTGATTCCTGAAAACCGTTGTGTAAAATTGCTGTAAAAACGTTATCGGACTTTGAAACCGCAAAGTGGGTGCAAGCAAGTTGGCTGGAGAAATACAGCAACCTACCTTATCCTAGTCACATGCACTCATAGCAGCGGGCTAATCTCTCGAGTTTCTAGGCCCACAACATCTTATCTTCCTGTACCTGTTTCCTTCAGACAGATTATCCCCGACAAACCGGTGCTGTTCTCTAGTCATTCACCTCGTCAAGACGGCCATTTAGACGGAGTTTCCCTCGCTGCGAACATCTTTCATCAATCTCACCTGTCTTTTAAGATTGCGATGTCAAGTCATTGACGATCAACAACATAAACTACCTAACTCCGGTCTGCCATGACTCGCCCCACGTCCCAGCGCAAGTCCAGACGCATCACCCAGGCGTGCGACTTCTGCCACAAACGGGGCATCAAATGTCGGGCTGCCCCGGCAGATGCGTCGTCTGCCGGCAACAAGTCATGCTTGACCTGCATTGAGTACGACCAAGAGTGCACGCGGCACCGGCAACCCAAGAAGCGGGGCACGAAGCCGCGAGGCTCTGACGGTAGCCACGGTGCTGGCAAAGACGGGCGCTGTCAATTAGATAACCGCAAGATCGTGACTGCGCTGCTTGATGTGTACTTGGATACGATACATCCAACGTAAGTCTTCGCATATTCGCGATCATCGTAATAGCTGCTCATTCACTCTGCAGGTTCCCTTTCTTCTGCGAGAGAGAGCTATGGGTTGGCTGGAGAGAGGGCACATTTCCATCCGGTTCGTCGGAATACATGAGTCTCATTTGCATGTGCGCTCTGAGTGCTCAACATGTTGGAAAGCGGGCCCTGTTCACCGACGACATGGCTCCGTCTGACTTCGCAAGTCTCGCGAACGACTATCTCCAGGAGGCTGTGCGACTTGTGCCTGTTGATTTTGACCGTCCGGACATCGATCTTATACGATCATATGGCCTCTTAGCTTTACTTGGGGCGCAGGAGGGCAACACCGCCATGATCCATAAATATCTGGCACTCTATCACGGCATGGCAGCCCAGTTCAGCTTCCATGATGAATCGCGATGGCCGGGTGACACAACGGAATGTGATAGGGAGGTCAGACGCCGTCTTTGGTGGGCGCTGTATCGACTAGAAGTGCACACAGCTTGTGTTTTGGGGAGCCTCATTCGTTGCCCCAAGGCTCATTCTGATGTTAGCTATCCTTGTGGGACACATCATTCAGCATTCATCCCCGGCCGAGATGGGAAGTTCGAGAACTGGTTTGAAGGATGGAACCTGACGACCGATTTGTACCGGGTCCTCGAGCACGCAATATCAGATTTCCGGACGCGGAAGCAGAATCGGAGGTCAATACTGCACAACAACCACGACTCTAGTAAATCCAGAGAAATCTCGGAAACTCTTTCCAGGATTCAGGCGGAGTTGTTACCCCATTTTGTCAGCGCAACTACTCGGTCGAGCGACAGCGGGAGGAATCGGTGCGGCTTCCAGGCGGCGAATATTCTGTGCACTATCCACCTAGCCAGGATGCTCTCGACAGTATCAGAAGAAAACAACCTCCATGCAGCATGTAAAACAGCGCAAGAAATGATGCAGAACATGGAGGCGATACCCTTGGAGTACATCCGAGCTGGCGGATCTCCTCTCGTCCAGCAGCTTGCCGGTGTTGGCCACATGTTGATTGGCGTCTCGGGTAAGCACAACTTGACACGATCGGATTATGGCAATTTGAAAGGGGTTGTCATGTCTATGGTGGGCTTCTTGGGACACTTGGAGAACTACAGCAACGTTGCTGTGACCGTAAAACAACGCCTATTGTCTCGACTTACGGACGTGGATCGGCGTGTACCTATTAACTCAAGAGATCACGACCGAAACTGAACCGCAACTTGTATGGTCTCTGTACTCGGACAATATGTCAAGAGATGGAGAGGACGGCGATATTTTCTCTGTAGCCCTTTTGAACAGCTTTACTTGGCCTTTTGACCTGCCAGCAAACGAACGAGAAGCTCGACGAAGGCAGATTGAATATTTCCTATACGCAGACAAAATCTTTTTTTAGTTCGACTCCGATGCACTCTTGCAGAAAAACTCAAATAAGTTTTATTACTTCTGATCTGCCTTGGAGTTTCTGGTGTTTGTCGACTTCTGCTTGTTCGTTCTGAAGGCGTAATACTCCCCACCAGTCATGATCGGATACTTCATCGGATTCTCATCGCTGATACAAGTCGGCACAGGCTCCAGCACCTTCTGCCTGTCGAAGCCGAAGAAAAACGGGGCCGAGTACCTCTCTCTACCGCTCTTGTTGATAACTCGATGAATTGTCGACACAAAGAAATCGTTCGTCTGCCTCATGAAGCAGTCGGCAATATTGACAACAAACGAGCCAGGGATAGGCTCTGCCTTCACCCAGTTACCAGTTTTGCTAAGCACTTCCAAGCCCCCTGAGGTATCTTGGGTGACGATGGTGAAGCACTCCACATCAGTGTGTGCGCCGATGCCGTTTTGATCGTCCACTGAGTGCTTCTGCTCGGGGTAGTGCAAGATGCGCATGCCCGCCTCGGGCCGCTTGATGTACTCGTCGAAATAATCTTCAGGTAAGTGCAGAGCGAGTGCAAAGATGCGGGTCAGGCGACGAGACAGACGAAGCAGCTCAGTATGATAGGCATAGAGGTTTTCGCGGAATCCGGGCACGTCGGATGGCCAGATGCTGACTGATTCTTCGGTCTTGTCAACTGCCTCTGGGTCTTCTCGGGCATCGTAGGCCCAGTTGAAGGCTTCGCTTAGATCTTTCACGACTTTTAGCAACATAAAACTGGCACGTGTTCTGGGTGATGGAGGCCTACCTTGGTGCTTCCACCCATTGCGGTTGTAGCACTCCATTGGATGAAAACCGACGTATTCGTTCGGTACGAGACCGGTGAAGACCTCCATCTTCTTCTCTTCAGATAAGCCGAAGAAACGCTTCGCCTGCTTCATAGTCTCATCCGCGAATCTTTGATCGATTCCCTGGGGCATCGAATTAATTAAGACCTCCTCTCCCTTCATACATGGTCTAGTAATACTCACATGGTTGATTAAGTAAAAGAACCCAATGTCCCTCGAAGCTTCTCTAATCTCCTGGGCAACGGCTTCTCGTTCCGTGATGTCGTCACTCCAGATGCCCGCAGCGTCAATGACGGGGATCTTCTCAAGGTTGGTGGAGACGTTCGAGTTGAAGCTGAACACTGTCCCGTTATGTAGAGTGACGGTCCTCTTCCCGATCCCGGACTGAGAAATCGTTTCTGTTTGAGACATGTCGAGATCAACGTTGATGATTCTGTGGTCAATATGTTGCGCGACTGGGAATAAAATTTACGACGGCGCTTTTGGTAAGGGACCTGATGGGTCTTGATGAAAACCTCCCGCTAGCACCTACAACTTATATGTGTGAAGATGTCACGAATTTCTGTAGATGATACGATGGTTTGATAGGAGCTCGTACTGTTATTTCGGAAGAACTGATCAACTCTTCGACATCAGCTCGAACTGCGGGGCTACCACGGACATGCAAGCTTATCGCGGGGCGTACGACTGCTAAACTGGTGAACTGGTTAACTGCAGTCTTTGGAGATGCAAGCTCTCCCATTGGTCATGAACATCTGCATGGGTCCACAATCATCATGGAAGGGTATGATCTGCTGGGGGTCACGAAGAGGGGCTTCTCCGCTATCTTCGCAGCTCTCGGTATCGAGAGACCGATCCTTATCATGACTACAAAGCATGCTTACACCCGGCAAATGCCCGAGGCGGGCAAAATAGAAACGAAAAATGTACTTCTTATCATTCTCGACGAAAGATTGTCTTGCGAAAAGATCAATAGCTTTCTATAAAATTAAACCTCCCGAGCAAAATACACTCTCATGCTGGCTTAAGAGAGTTGAAAACTTCATAGGCGGCTCGCTCGCTTTGGGTCAAGTCGACAGCAACGATTAGTATTGAACGATGGCGACACCAACACCTTTGAGTCGCCGCCTCATCAGACGCATTGAGGTAAATCGAGATACCGATACAGATGTGGACATTTACGTCAACAAAGACACGCGGCCGTTGCCCCCTTCCCGCCGCACATATGGCCCATGGGAGTTCGTTGGCCTCTGGATGGTGACAGGTTCTTTCAATGTTGGGGGCTGGACAACAGGATCTTCCCTCATTTCTCTGGGACTCAATGTTTGGGTAAGCGTCGTCTTCCTCTGTGGCTGCCGCCTCACATAATCAACTAATCAATGAGCATAGCAATCTATGATTGCCATCATCGTCGCCCATACCTTTGTTGGCTTTGTCTGCATAGCTGGCGGTCACCCTGGCGCAAAGTGGCACATTGGCTTTCCCCTATGGATGAAGCAGAACTGGGGCATCTGGGGCTACCTCTTTCCAATGGTATGTCGCCATTCGGAGGCTCAAACTAATTCCTCTGACATGCTGGCTAATAACAACGAAGGCCATCCGCGTTTTCTTATCCTTTGTCTGGACAGCCACCAACACGTGGTACGGAAGCCAATGCCTAAAGGTTCTTTTGACATGCGTCTGGCCGTCCTTTCTCAATCTGGACACAGAGCTCGCGGATGGTACGATGAGGACGTACGACCTCGTATCCTTCGTACTCTACTTGCTCCTGTGCCTCCCAATGATCTGGTTCAGCCCAGAAAACTATCGGAAACCGTTTCTGATCGCCTCCACAACTGTTGCTACAACCGTGTTTGCACTTCTCATCTGGTCCACCGTGCGAGCTGAGGGAGGAGGTGCCCTTGTCGCAGATGTGAGTAAGGTCTCGGGTGTCAAGCCAGCTACGGGAGGCGATCTCGGTTGGGCCTTCGTCGCGGCTGTTACGGCAAATATTGGGGGCATCGCCACGCACATGTGGTCTCAGTCGGACTACACGCGATACGCACGAAAGCCGGGAGATCAGGTCTTGGCGCAGCTAATCATGGTACCTTTGGGGACCATCATCGTAGCCTGCGTCGGGATCATCTGCACTTCATGCGCCGCGACGCTGTACCCCGACGAGGGCAAGCTCCTGTGGCAGCCCTACGCTTTCCTGGAAGCCGTGCGCAAGAACGAAGATAACTCTGGTGCCCGAGCGGGGATCGCGTTTGCGAGCATCGCCTTCATGTTCTCGCAGTTCGGCATGGTGGTCGCATCCAATTGCGTGGTTGCCGGAATCGACTTAGCCGCCCTGCTACCGCGTTGGTTCACGGTCCCCCGCGGGGGCTATTTCACTATTGTCTTCGTGTTCATTATGCAGCCCTGGGCGCTCCTCAACAGCGCTAGTAAATTCTTGACTGTCGTGGGCAGCTTCAACGTTTTCCTCGGCCCGCTCATGGGGATCATGTTCGCTGATTACTTCCTCCTCCGCAAGCGGACAATCAAGTTAACCGACCTCTACGGGAACTCGTCCAACAGCATCTACTGGTACACCAAGGGATGGAACTGGCGAGCAGCCATCGCCTGGTGCCTGGGCGCGTGGCTGTTCATCCCAGGTCTGGCGCAGCGCGCTGTTGCTCCAAGCGAGGTATGGGCGGGCTGGACGAGGCTTTATCAATTGTCGTGGTTTGTGGGCTGTCTTGTGTCAGGTCTGATATACCTCCTCCTGGACTATTTGTGGCCCATGCCGGAAAAACAAGCGGTGGACGACCTTGATTATTTTGGTACATTTGGGGATGCGCCCGTCCTACGCGGGGTGGCTGAGCTCGACGCCATCTCCACGATGTCTGGAGCTGTGGACATTGACGAGAAGACTTCCGGGGCGGGCGGAGAGAAAGTCCAGACCGTCTGACGCCAGTGGCATATTTTCGTGTCCATTGCCTTTTCCGTCGTTCACTCATCATATCATCTAATCTATCTGCCCATATATTCAGCCACACGCGCACGAGACTAGTAACCCAATGTCTCAGATCTCCGTCAATGTTGACACCTCAACGCATCATGTTTCCTTTGCCTTTTGATCTTCTGTCTTTCTTTCCAGAGCTTGAACGGCCGCATTCTCCAGATGAATTTCCCCATGATCGGTGCATCGTACAAACGGCAGCTCGATCCTAGGTAGGTATGCCGTTTGCATAAAAGAGCTAAACTGTCCAAGACATCAGCCAAAACCCACTGACTCAAGGCCCCGATTGGTCCAACCTTAAGCCACAGCTGTGGACGGCGTCTGCGGGTAGCTTGCACCAATTTGGTTGAAGATCGCATTTCTAGAAGGTGAACATGCCCAATAGACATGTGAGCTGGTGCCGCTCCTCTCCCCGAGTGTCAAGCTTTCCTCAAGCTTTCTTCAAGCTTCTCGCGAGTCTGTCTCATGGGTCATCCTTCCCGTCGTGCCGTCAACCTACTGCATCTGCCATACTTCAGCCGGGAAGACTCTATTCATACCGTCGTTTAACCTCCGCCCGTGACTCAAGACTGCTGATCTTGAGTTCCTGTGCTCAAGTGCCGACCCAAATACTTTCTTTTCCCGCCCTCTTTAAAGTTCCGCCGGACGCCGCGTGGACGTAGATCCTAGCCGCCCCCCCTACGCATCCGTGCCCCCTTGCCGTCGACCGCCGTAAAGGGGCCAGGCCCAACGCCGCTAGGGATCCTGTTCCAGCAATAGAAGACGAAGGATTCTGCCCGCGATCTTCTCTGTTTTCTCGCAACATACCTTGATCCTGTTTCTGCTGCCCGCCGCCATGTCGCCCGAGTAGAGAGTGGTGGACCTCGTAAACGGACTTCAATCCCCATCGGAGCATGGTGGATGCCGACGTCGACATCGATCCGAACCGACCTCGCCGCGTTCTTGCGGTTGCCATTCTCTTTCTCTGCCTCACGCCCATCGTCATCGCCCTGCGGTTGTACTCGAAAGTTTTCATCACGCGAACCGTGACCTCCGACGACAAGCTTCTTTGCCTGCTCCAAGCTGTTTTTACGGTGTTTTTGGTCACTGAAATCCTGGGAGTAGTGCATGGTACGGGCCGCGATGCGACACAGATAACGCCAGAAGATCGACGGAAAGCTCTCCAGGTACGTTGCAGACTTGGGGTCCACCTCTGCGACAGATTTGACGACAACAAAACGAAATTACCGGACTGCTTTGTTGACTTCCAACGTGCAGTACTTCTTTGCTGGCGAACTCCTATATCTCCTCACGACAATCCTCCTGAAAGTCTGCGTCGGCATCCTACTTCTGCGCATCGCGATCGTCCCGACGCACGTCTGGATCCTGCGAGCACTGCTGCTGTCGACGCTGGTTTTTGGGTTTCTGTACCTATTCCTCGTCGCCTTCCAGTGCCGACCGGTACACGTATTCTGGGACGAGGGTCCTCGTACCCCCGGCCATTGCTTCTCGAAAACCGTCGTTCTCGGCACCACATTCACAGCCGCCACACTGAACTGCATTGCGGACTGGGCATTTGGGATATTGCCCTTGTTTATTGTCTAGTCGTTGGACCTGCGCAAAAAGACCAAAATTCTGGTTGTGCTCTTGTTAGGGTTTGCTTCAATGTACGTTTCCCATCCCGATGGTTTGGTGGCATGCGCAACACCCAACCTTCCGCTCCGGTGGCATAACTATGATTGGTGATGGAGATGCTGACATGGATTGACTTTTTGCAGCGCGAGTATCGCCACTATTATTCGAGCGGTGACAGTACCGTCGGTATTGAGCGAGGGAAACTTTCTTCGTACGTCAATCGATCTGCCCATGCCCACCTAAACTTTACCAGCTTGGAGGGGCACGAAGCCCATGAATGGCATTTAAAACGCGTGCTTACTCTTTCATCGTACAGGAGAGACCGCCAACTTCGCCATTTGGAGCACTGTCGAACCTGGAATTGGTATCACCGCTGCTTGTGCACCGAGTCTCACGCCTCTCGTCCGACAATTGTGTGGAAGGAGGCAGCGGGAGGAACAGGGCAGGGGGCATTGGAGGACTAGATCGTTGCCAACTATCGAGTTAACGGGCGTAACAAGCGAGACGACCGACACGATGTCTAAGAACTTTTTCAGGGGCTCTCTCTCACGGAGCGAGCCGTCGCAGTCGATGGAGATGCCGAGGTTGCGTTTTGACGACTTCACCTACGAATCACGAATCTCAGGCCCAGAGTCACGATCCTGTCGGCCAACACCGAACAGAAATAGGGCGTCCTGGACTTTTCCACTACGATCAGGGTCAGGATCGTCGTCTTCCTCTTCTTCTGGGTCGGAGTCCTGCACCGCCACAGCAGGAAAGTCAGCTACTGCGAGTGTTGGGGTTCTTCCCGAACCTCCATCTTCAGGCATCATGAAGACGATGGAGATTGAACTGTCATACGAGGACAGGACATGGACGAAACAAGGACGGATGATGCCACGAGATGAGTGCATGCTACGACCGCACTCTTTATCGGGCTTCAGGAGGTTGACGAGTGGGGAAGTATCCCTTTTACCGGATATCGATAGCAACAATTTGTCACCGTTGTCTGCAGACTTTGACCTAGAGTCTGGTTTTGGTTCAACGACGTTCAGACATTCATCTCCCCCTGAGGCGAGCTGGCAATGGTCGGACAGCAGCGGTACTAGAGAAACCTCAGAGCATACACTGGGACTGCCATCCCCAACAGAACAAAGCAGGCAGGATAACGGGCAACTTGGGGATTCATGAAAGGTTTCTGGGAAGGTGATGACTCCAGATGAGCTGGGACGGGATTACGAACACGAATATGAATGTGATGATATTTGGAGTTTTGAAATGCTTGGCCATTCGGTCTTGCTGAATTGAACACAATTCAATACAACAACTAGGACTTGGGAGAATCAGAAGGCGCCACAAAACTCCCGTTGAATTCTGTGATGCCTGCCCCCCCGAGTCCCATTTTTGACCCCCACTTCCGAGGTTGACGCTCTGGAGTCCGAGGTAATAGCTGCGAAATGACTGAGTTGGCTTGTCATCCACAAATGGCGGTATCTTGAACGTCTTCTTCGAAAAGCCCTCCAATTCTGCTGTTCGTCCTTCGATAACGACTGAGGTGGTGACTGAGTCGGTTGGACGACGGCTTCAAGGAGCCTTTTGGCCGACAGCCCAACTCTCCTACCGTTTCCTACTGCTTACCGATAACATGTGGGGTCTCCGTCCGTCGCTAGACCAAATGCTGAAGATATGCGGTGCAGGTTCGAGTACACACTTCTGCGCTTTTCAGGGCTGTTAGTAGATCGTGAGTGGATCTTGCGGTTTGACTGGACCCGGAATTTAACAGCATGATCCAAACGTACACGAGTTCTGTCGGATATGAAAGATTTGAACTGTGCTTGAGGATGGCCCGATAAAAGGTAATGCGTGTCTCTTCAAGACTGGAGGGCTTGAGTCGTCCATACCTGCGGTTGCGGAGCACGTGTTCAACCGCATGCCCGTTGAATGCGCTCAATTTCACACCCGCAACTGGAGAATCCGTTCACACGTGGAGGCTAGCCGCCGCAAGGTATGGTGTCATGCGGTCTTTTGCGGTATCTGCCTGGTTGGCTTCAATTGGTTGAGGGATCAAAGTGGAGGTTGGGCAACTCAATTGTCAGACACCCATGCATAAGCTTAGACACCCACAATCAGGGACATCTCGTACACTTACCCCGTGTTCGAAGACTCTTGCGTAAGAATAATCTAGTCTCTTTTTATCGTGGTAATTCTATGCATGAACATATTGAAGCCACTGATTTCTCTTCGCATGGAGCCAATGTGTTTTCGGGACCGTCCACAATCAGCGACCTTCAAGGCATTATAGTGCAATTTGAAAGCTCAGATACCAATCAGACTCACTCCAATACACTCTCTCTCAAGCATCATCTTTGTACAGTACGAGTTAGATCACCTAAGCAACTACCCGGCTTCGGCGAAGGGACGTGGTAAATGTTGACTCACAAGTTACTGCTACCATTCATGCAGAGAAACTCACGATTAATGCTTGCCTTGTCTGGAATTCACTCATGTCAGACGAACCAGTCCCCAGTTCCAGGTTTTCCCTGGGAAACGAGTAATCAATGTGCGCTCCCGGCCTTCCCTGTGATGGTAGAGGTCTATGCCATTCCGCATTGGTCTCTTTAGAGACTTGAATGAGCCATTAAACGGGGTCCAACGCTATGCCAGCGAGTTCATGACGGGTCTCAATGTACACTCAACTGACAGACCCACCAGGTGGCGTAGTTGATTTGTCCTCCAATTGCGATAGGAAACCTACAACTCACATTCGAATTGATCAGCAGACCCAAGAGCGGCATGCATGGTTCAACTCAAACGACAAGATGCCAATAGACCTTCCCCTTCTTCGCCTAGTATCCTGTCAAGCAAATCTGACTTTCGAAGGCCGAATTTTGATTTGGAATCATCTATGATCACTCTTGCTACCTGCAGGTTTCATGAAATTGCGGAGAAGGATGAGACCCGGCATACCAGCAATATTCAAGACTTTCCGAATATCGACGAGCTGACCATCCGCCGCGCTGATAATTTGGGAGCTGTGCCAAGAATGAGAGACTGGGCCCCAGTTCCGTGGTTTCCAATCGTGGACATGACAACGTGGTCGCTGACAACACAGTTCTGACAGTCGGAAGTGGAAACACAAGGCAATCATCTTCGGGTACGGTGACCTATTAAATGGTGAGGCAACGAATTGGTTCGCAGCGGAGAGGGTCGCAAAATTGGCGCAGGAGAATGGAGCGCATATGCATGATAAGCCACTAAGACCAGGGTATGTCAGCTCACTCGCCTAGAAACGATTTTGTCTAAAACCAGGCTGGCCAATGGTACCGACGCTTCTGATTCTCAACCATTCACAACATTTGAACACTGCATACGACTGCGGGGTATCTTGTTGGCGAAGGCGGTGGCTGGTTTCAATGGTCTGTTGCAGCGTGGCAGCCTTAGTTTGGATAAGTTGGCGCGAGGGCACCCGCCCTGGATTCCCATGTCCCTGGCCCCTCTTCTTTTCTTCTAATTATGCGAGTGCTTCACAGCCGCATCGGATTTTCTCTTTTTGCCTGCGGATCCTCCACGCGACTTCACAACTCGACCTCGTGCAACTGAACCTCCAACGATGACCTGGCGACGGTGACATCCCCATGCCGGAACGCTCCTGTACAGACTTGGTTCTTTTCCGACCAGGCAAAAACACTGGAACCTCTGCGGAGCGGTCCAGTATGCCTGGACCCACGCGCCGTGTTCATATAGTTGATGCAGATGGTAAACCCCAACACTCAGTCGTGAGTTCAGTCTCGAGATCTCCCAGTAGACAGGGCCGCCGATCTTCATCCTCACAATCCACAACAAATCCGGCACCAAGATATCGGCCCTTGCATGCTGCAGCGGGTTCAAGAGCCCCACCAAGATCATCATCTTACCACCGACCGTCCGTCAAGGGCAAAGAGCCTTCGTCATTTTGGCGGCAACACAGGCGTCCAACGAGTGGCAGGAACAGGGACGATTCACCTGGAGTAGGCCCATCACGTCAACATACTTGGAACCAGGAGTCATCTCAGCCAAACGAGAAGATGCATTCAAGCCCGAACAACGCGACTTACGGGAGTTATGACTATATCACAGGGGCATATCGTCGTCCAAAGTTTCACGAAAATGTTCCTGGGATGGTTCCTCCAGATTACCATCCACCAGGCCCCTTTATGAACATGAATTCATACAGCTCTATGCCTGGCCGTGCTTGTGGGATGCCGCCGCCGCCCGTAGAACCTGCACATATACCGTACATGTCATCGCAGGCTTTGCCAAGTGTGCCTCCTCCCCCGCCACCGCCTGAAGCCACTTCAAGCCTGTCGCCAGACAAAAATCGGGAAAGCGAAGAGATTGAAAGTCTTAGAAGGGAACTAGCGAAAGTCAAAGAAGACCAAAGAGCGAGGGAAGAGCGCCAGAGGCAGGAAGAGTTCGAGAAAAGGGTTCAAGAAGAAGCAGAAAAGCACATGAAGCAGAGGATGGAAGAAATCCGACTTGCTCAGGAGGCCGCGAGAAAGGAGCTCGAAGAAGCAAAAGCACAAATAGAGAAAGCCGCCCGAGAAGCAATCGAAGCTGAAAGGCAAGCTGAAGAACAGCGCCGAATACAGGAACGAGAAGAACTCGAAGAGTGCCAGAGAATCGCTCGAGCGAAACTGGAGGCAGAATTACGTGCCCGAGCCGAGTGGGAGCAGCTGAAAGAACAGGAAGCACATCGCCTTAGAATGGATGCTGAAGCAAAGGTGGAAGCCAGGCTGGCCCATGAGCAAGAGGAGCGGCGACGGATTCAAGAGGAAGAGGAAGAGAAGGAACGAGTGCGCCAACAAATCAGAGACGAAGTGCGGCTTGAGTTTATGAAACGAGAGAGAAGATACATAAGCTCATCCTCAGAGACCGAGTCTTTCAGCTCACGATCTTCTCTGAGCAGCAGCTACTTGAGTCTGAGTACCACCAGTCGGAGTAGGTCTACTAGCTCAAAGATCTCAGCTAGGTTGAAGGCTCCGAGCTGTAGCTCTTGCAGAGCCACGAAGGCGCTCAGTATCGGCTCATCTGACAATGTCAAGGTTCTGGACCTTCAGACGTCGGACGATGGCGTAGCAGGCAGTACAGAAGGAGACGACAAAACAAGGAACGCAACTCTGGACCCGTTCATGTATCTTGAAAAGACATCAACATCGCCGCCACCGAACCTGCAAAGAAACGATATTGAAACGCAAGAGCCATACTGGGCTTGGGAACACTACTCTAGAAGACTACCGTCTGGGTCTATTCCGGAAGACGCAGGATATACATACGCCGATCTAGAGAATCATGCATTACAGGAAGGCCAGCTTGCATCCGACGATGACGAAAGTGCAAGTTCATCGAGTACTGGGACAGATAGTGACGACAATGGCTCCAGTTTAGGCATTGGAGGTATCTTTGAGCACGAAGCTTCTGATGATGAGGACTCAGATGCCGGGACTGTGATTGCGGCATTCGATAAGCCCAGGCTCACTCCATCGTTTGTTCGCGATGATTGTTCTCGTACAAAGGGAAAGGAAGTCTTGTCGGTCCAAGGAACGCAAACAGAGCGCCTTTCGAACCCTGAGATGGGGAGTCCTTGTTACGGAAACAGTCGCTGCCCGAGCACCGAAAATCCGGAGCAAAACCGACCGAAGACGCAAGAGCTTCCGCTGAATATCCCAGCTCAAGGAGAGGAGACCTTGCCCGCCGCTTTGATTCAGTATCTTATTACAGAGGATAACGAGGAACAGCAGCAAATTGTTCTTGAGGAGTTTCAAGAGGGGATCGGTAATGGAGACGGAGGTGCCAACTTGAAAAGTCATCCACAACAGCCGACCATGAGCCAAGCTGTTCCTGAGCGGACCAAAAATGACTTTTTGGCGGATCCCCAATCGATTGCGTATTCGCTACGGACACGCTCATCTCGCGATAGCCCCTTGCTGCCCCTGCTTGCAAAACATATCTCCGACTTTGAAGAGGAATCGTCTCAACGCAACAGGTCTAGCAACTCTTGCAGGGTTCCTCTGCAGTCGCAAGATATGAAAGGTTCCGATGGTAGTTTTCGCCCCTTCCTACAGGAGGCTGACTACCCAAATTGGACCGGTGAAGGAAATTCAAACCTTTTGTTTCCATTTTACTTGGGAAACCAGGGACGTCAGTCAACGAGCAGCTTCGACCTCAGACAGGTTCGCTCAACGAGGGCTTCGAGCTCAGTTTCTTCTGAGTACCAAACAGAAGTGCCCATGGCTCTTGTGCCTTGCATCATGGTTCCATTGAACATGATTCAATCGGCCATGCAAGGCCCAATGTTCTATCCAGGGGCTATGCACAAACGCGACATGGATCGTTAGAAGAGATAAGACATGCGGTGTCTCTGAGGAGTCATATTTTGGAAGGAGGATCGAAGCACTTTTAGTGGATTATTGCTTGGGGCGTCAACGGGAGTTTACTGTGCGAATGATGATTATGATGTTAATGATGAATGAGGACAGTCATATGCCCTAATCCCCTGTATTGTATTTCATGTAGAAATAAATAGAGTCTCGGACAGGCACTTCTTTCAAAGCTAGGCTGCATGCAGCTTAACGGCTTCCATTTTGGATACCAGCCAGTCCAATAAACGCGGTTATTTTGACGAAGGCCAGCAGTCTTTTGGATTGTCTGGCAAAAGATCATCTGCCAGTTTGAAAAAAAAAACGATATTTAGAGAGAGGCCCCGGTTAGCGTACCGGCGCTACTACCCCGGAAAGATGATTTTGGTACCCTTCGGAGGGATCGTCGCAGCACATAAGATCCGAAAAAGGGGTCGCGAACGTGACCTGTCACTGGGCATATACACACTCGGCGGAAGTAGTGAGTCATGAAGGGTTCTTGCTATCCAGAATTATCATACTGACTAACTCCTATATCATCAAATCTCCTTTTGGCATACATCTCTGTGGTCTTAAAATCAGACACTGCCAACACAAACACAAATCCCGCAAGTGCCACGCCACCCACTACTGGTACCAAGATGGAGAACACGGTGAACACGTAGCTGGCCTTCTGAAAGGCCACACTGGCCGTTAGAATCTCCTTCGCCAGGCCCACTTGCATTGCTGTGAGAACGATGGCTAAGAACGCGAGGGCCGTCGCGAGGGACGCAAAGTGGTCGGACAGGAAGCTGGCGTACACAGAGGGGTTGTCTACCTGGGAGTATCCTCGCCACAGGGACTTCGTTTTGATGCGCCAGATGAGGTTGAGGCGTTGGAGTCGCAGCTCGCCGTACCAATAACGGGGGTTGATGGCGCAGTAGCGAAACTCAGAGAGGAACTCGGCGCAGAGGATGCGCCAGGCTGGCCAGGTAATTGTCCTGGGGAGTAGACCAACATCTTGGGCAAGGCGGAAGTCTGTCTCGTGCATGATCAGGGCCGTGTAGGAAAAGAGGAAGCCGAGAGCACAGGCGTATATCTCGTCGCTAGGCGAGGCGGTGATGGTTTGGTCGGTCGCGCCCCAGCTACCAACTGGGAGTTTACCGACAGGCCTTGGTGCCGAATCAGATGATGCTGATGGTAAGAGATAGGTTGACCAGAAGGCTGGATCCAGAAGAAACAACGGCAAGGGCTTTACGAAAATTCGATTCTTTGACCAGACCAGATGAAGATCTACCCGCTCGGTGACTGTAACTATTCGCGATATGACGATTTGATGGTGCAAAGGCCGTGGAGGCATCGGTCGACCGCACCAGAACATCCACCTGTGGATCTTGTTCAGACGCCGAACCAATAGTTCTTGTTGAAGTAAACTCAAGTCCACCTGCGCAGGCAATATATCATCTGAGTTTGTGCGATATGTTGCCGGCATGTGCGCAATATCAAATTCAAGCACTCGAGTTTGGAAGGGCGGTTGAGCAGAAATCATTCTTTTCGGGGCTGTTGGCAGTTGCAGGAGAAAACAGGAAATGGACTGTAAACATAACGAAGAGACAGTCACGTCAGAAAGTGAACTGATTTACTCCAGCCTATCGAGTATCCATTGGGAAAGCTCGCATATGTTCAGCCAGGCTAGAAGGAAGGCTCGCTGATGCATGATTGTATTGAAATTGAAGTCAACTTCCGTGGTGTCCAGAGCGCTTGGGGGCCCTAGTTCTGTCAGATGTCACCCACTCTAATTATGTCGCTTTCTGCGGGACTCGAGCCAATGATATGCCCCTCGACAACGCACCTTCCTCTCTCGTTCGGCCTGACTGCATATGCAGAATCCCATGCAAGTCACGTGGCTGATCGAGGAATACTTTGACGCCGATGATCAATGTCATCTTACGGTTCGCTCCCTCTTTCCCAACGTGGATTGTCCAGAGGGAGAAGAAGAGGACCATGATGGAGGACTTACAGCCACCGTTCACTTCAAGCCCCGAGACTCACGGCCTGACGGTCCAAGACTCCAAGACAGCCTTGTTCAGGTCGACCGGAACTTCACTGGCTTCACTCCGCTCTACGTCCCGCCAATCGGGACACCAATAGTCGCGGAGTACGTTTTGCTTTAAAATGCTTGGTATCTCGTGGCTGATCGTGAACCCAGCATCATTGCCGTCACCGGCCTGGCCGGACATGCCTATGGCTCCTGGGCGCATCACGATGATAGAATGTGGCTTCGGGACTACCTAAAACGCACGGCTTCCAATGCCAGAATTCTCACATACGGCTATGAGTCCGGGCTAAAAGACAGCCATTCGTTTAGCATACTCCAAGACCACACCAACACCTTCTTCCGCAAGCTCATTGACATACGCGAAGAGGGAAAGTGTGAGAGTCGCCCTATCATATTTGTTGGCCACAGCTTAGGTTGTTTGATCATCAAAAAGGCCATGATTGATGCAGGCTCTATAGGCATTAACGCATCCCGGCTCCCAGTCCGGGCTATCGTCTTCCTAGCGGCACCCCATAAAGGCCTCCATGTGGAAGCTTTATAGACTCTTGTGAAAGGGCAGCCTAGTTATGGTATCATCCACGAGCTTGAGAAGGGTTCCGCTACTCTGTTGGAATTGAACCTGAAATTCGCCCAGATGGCTCACGAGATCGATATTTTGACGTGCTATGAGACGAAGCAGACTAAGCAAGCCGTAAAACTAGAGGACGGAAGTTGGGCACGGAAACGCTCTCCCGTCACGATGGTCGACCGCGATTCAGCAATCGTCTTCACTGCGAAGGAGATAGTTGTTGGTGCGGACGCAGATCACTCCGAAATCGCCAAAACCAAGCAAAGCCAGGCGGGAATCTTTTCTCATGTCAAGTCTGCCATTCATCGCGCTCTTCGCCCAACCGTCTCACTTGCAGAGGATCACCAGGTCAGTTTAGCATATATGCACTTTCAATGATTGAAAAGGGCAGATTAACTAACAACAGACACAGGCCCAAAGACCTCATTCATGGGCTTACACTGTGCCGCCTCCGATGTATTCCCCTGGTACAGGTGCAGGGTCTCATATTACCGAGGTCCGTCATAAACCAGGAGTGGGTTCACCAAAATTGCCAGCGGAGTCATCTACATTACTGTCACATACTCCATCATCAGCAAACATTGGTCGCAATTCGTCGACCTACGTTTCAATCGCCGAGTCTTTGGAGGTATCCCGATATGCTGCGACTTCCACCCAGAGTCTTCCGCAACAACCCGTGTTAGAAGCACACCAGGGTTCTGGAGTGGAGCCCGGTCTGGAGACGAATGAGCGGCCGGAAGAGCCAAGGTCAAAGCCAGAGTCAGAGCCACAAGCAACCAAACCGCTGGATGATGCAAGCTCGGCGGATGGGGCGATGGCTTGCCCCATCACCAACCGCAGTTCGACAAATTGCGTCCTTTGTTACTTGCCGATTCAGGACTCAGATCCCCATTATCTCTATCACCGGCTTAACGGTTCGCCACCCGCGGGCAGCAAAGTTGAAAATCCCCGATCCGAAAATGAAGACAAAGGCCACAGCCCTTTATGTTACAAGGATGAGATACCCACCTGGTGTTGCCACGACTGCGCCGTCAGTCTCGAAGCGCCATTCATTTGTCCCAGGCACCAGCTAACGATGGGACCCAAGATTATCATTACAGGCTTACGTTCCAAGCGTTATCTACACTTTGTCAGCGAAAGAGTTACAGAGCTAGACAATAAGGTTGTAGTAGCGATCAAGGAGAACAATACGATTGCCCTGCAGCAGGCGTTGGATCATAGCAACAGAAGGCTTCTGGGGCCTTACAACAGCATTCGTGAAACCCCTCTGCATCTTGCAATCAGGTTGGGCCGTCTATCCTGCGCCAAAATGCTCCTGGCGATGGGCGCTGAATCAAATGTGCGTGACAGCCGCGGCGTTACGCCTCTAATAGCGGCCGGCGCATACGAGCGCCTGGATATGGCTGTCGCACTTTGGGGAGACAATGCCGAATTCCGTTACCCACTTCTTTACATGGCTATCGAGTACGGGAATGAAAAGATCGTCGAGTTTCTGTTACGGAAAGACGGGGTTGAAGTCGGTGCAAAGAACGAGAGGTTTGGAAACACTCCACTGCACCTCGCATCAAGCAGTGGCTATGAGAAGGTGGTACAGATACTTCTGAACCATCACGCAGCCGTCGATGCCGTAAACGACAACCAGGAGACACCATTGCATTATGCAGCATATGAAGGCAACGTGGAAACCTGTAACGCCTTGATCAGTCACGGCGCAAGCCTGGATGTCGTAGACAGCAGCGGGGATACTCCACTTATGGATGCCGTGAACCGCAAACACTGTGCTGTCGTTAGCTGTCTCCTTGAAGCTGGTGCCAACTGTGGTATAGTAGACTCGGGTGGCAATACACCGTTGCATTTGGCAGCAGCAAAGGGCCTGGTGGACATCTGTTCCACATTGATCCGTCACAACGCCAAGCTAGCAGTAAAAAATTCGGAGGGCAGGACTCCCCTCATCTCCGCGGTCGCGAAGAACCACCTCAATGTAGTCAGCTTACTTCTCAACAGCGATCCAAACCTAGACGTTGACGCCGCCGACAACGGGGGCTACACTAGCCTCCACTGGGCTGCTGACAACGGCTCTGTGGACATATGCGCTACCCTCCTGAATCACAACGCATCTACTCAGACAAGAACATGCGCGGACTACAATTATAGAACGCCACTCTTGGCGGCGATTATCAGCGACCAAGCTGAGACTGTTCGACTGCTACTGGCACGAGGCGCATACGAACCAAATCAAAACGACAGTACTATCCGCCAATGGTACGACTTTCCGTTGTTCGAAGCGGCTTCACTTGGTCATGTCAGTTGCCTGGGGCCTTTGCTGAAGTATGTGAAGATCGACTTCGAATTCGACGGTTGGAATGCGATCGCGTTCGCGGCACGTTTTGGAAAGGTGGAGGCGGTTAAGTTCTTACTGGAAATGGGCGCAAGTGGTTTCCCACCAGCGATTCTTAAAGGCAGATGGGAGAGTCTTCCTTTCCACAACGTGGATGAGTCAATTGCAGATGAAATTCTGAAAATTCTTAGGAACGCTAAGCGCGAATAGGGCGGTTGGCACTAATAGCTTCGTTATGTCCTATCAACTTAGATATATATTCTCTAGCCCTGTCCAACTTGAGCCCTTTCCAGGGCTTTTCTTTCGTCGGTGAACAGAACTCTTACGAACGACTCAAAATGACCCCGGGCGACAGGCGAAGCTTAGGGCTTTGCCTACATTAACTTGATCAAGCTGTCGCTCGCAGCAGTCTACAAATGAATCCATAACCTGATGCGATCTGTGTGGATTTTAGAGTTCGATTACCCAGCGAAACTTTCGAAACTTGAGACGTCTGACTTCAACACTACGACGTAGTGACCAATCTCTTAACTCCCGAAAATGACTGCGACGAGCTGACAGGAGGTACGTCGTCACTGATTTCAATAGTGCCCTATCACAATGATGAAAGCAGTGTGACGGCTCTACTCTGTATTTTTCGCTTGGTATCAGCCAAACTTAGTCTAACAAGTTATCATTCCCTGCGAGCCCGGCCTAGGTGCATTTGCTACTGCCTCAACGGCTTCATGCTTCTCCATCCCACCATAGACGTTATCAATCATGTAAGTTGACCGCCATCAAAATACTGAACTCTCAATGAGGCCAGAAAGGCGTGTGGATATTGTGGTTGGACTGCTGTAAAAAGACATAGTCAACTTTGAGACTGGCTTGCGGGCACTCTTTGGTGGTAGGCGCTCCTCGAACTTTTGTCGTGAGTTACGCGTACCTTAATGAAACGATCGAGGTACTGATAATATTTCCTACATGCAAACTCATCGTGAGACCCCGGCGATTTCCAAGGCAACTAATGACTGCTGTGACAGCTGTTTCCCGATGAGCTGTTCATTTCTCTTGTGACCTCTTTTTTGCTTGAAAAGTCTCATTATGCAAGTTGGAAAAAAATGTCGCACCAAAGACTCGATCGACGGCGCTTAACGCGCACATGAATCAGTGACATGGCAAATCCGGTTTGTTGCAGAAAATCCCCAGGTTTGGCGACCGCATATCATCACACCTTATCGCTGTGATATCAGAATCCCGATCGACCCGGTCTTGTGGTTGTTATCGCCGTCGGAGACGACAGGGGTCATTGACCAATGAAGTCACTCTTTGGGGGCCACATTCTTGTTGTCCCCTTGGTGGTTCTGCCCCGTGTACTCCGTACAGCTTTTTGCGGGCGGCACGCGGGGGCTAAAAAGTGATGAGGGGAAAACGGCCCTTTTATGGGTTGAGCAGCACGAGACAGTGGTGAGCAGAACATCATCTGCCACATGATGTCAATGGCGTTGACTTTCGACTTCAACAGTTGATCACATACACATTCAACGGAAATGTGGGTATCAGAAGACTCAGCAGAGACTCGAGGTTTCAGCGGGAGGAGTTGGTTGATCGCGGCTTGGCTCTTGGTAAAAAAAACTTCCGACCCATGAGCCCCTATCCCCGATCGGCTTACCGGCCGCCTGCTTTGCCAGGTAATCTTGCGAATTTTGCTGGCCCCCACATGAAACCCAGGAAAGCCCTGCCCATAGGCTGTGACTTAAGCGCAGAAGATAGAGAAAAGTTTGTCAAAAATAATTGCAGGTCCATGGAACTGGGACGGTGGCTACGTCGTCTCATCATGGGCAGTTCGTGGCATGCTCGTGGCTGTCACGTTGCCTGCCCCGACGAGAAAGCATAAGCTTGCCAGCATCGGGGGAGGTTCCTTGGGCTGCCGTCTCGGCATCGCACGATCGGCTCGGTCTTTGCTCATCACCCTGCCGCCTCACGGAGCGCCAAGCCGGCCAACAAATATATTAGTGCTCAGCCAAGAACGCGGCTTCGACGCGGCTTCATTCCGGGCCGGGACCTGAATTAGCGGAGAGATAAGCGGATAGCTAAGGCGGTCTATCGGTGGCGGCCCAGGAACAAAGCCTCGTGTCGACGAAGAAGTTTTTCAGGCACGTGGTTGCTGCGCCGTAATACCATGGTTGTTGTAGCAATAATGGAGCACACATTTCTCGTCAGGGGTAAACCGAAGAACTCCTATTCCAGAAAAAGAACTGGAATCACGAAGACGTCTGGCCGCGTTCCGGGCTGCAGTGTCGCCTGCGCCCACCGGGCAGAAAAATAGGGAGTCAATATTTCAGGAGTCGGCAGAAACGCGACCTTGAACGGCCATGTGCCCTTCTAGATTTTCCTCGTTTGACGTCAGCCCATCGTTCCCCAACTCTTTTTCCCCCGGGAGAAGTTTTCAATGGTCCAACTCTGTTTTCTTCTCCACGCGGAGTCTCCGTATTCCCTCCGTAGGCTCCCGCAAGAGCGCGAGAATGGTTCGGACTGTCACCGAACATCGGGATCCAGAACGCGGTGACGGCCCTCACGGTAGAATTTTCGGTCAAACCACCCCCTTCGGGCGGGTCTCGCACAAACGCTATCCTCGCCCGTTGTGGAGTCGCGAGTCAGATGGAAATAACGTCGCGGCCTGATCTCCGGTACCAGAACCTGCAGTCGTCGCCCCATCCATCCCACCACCCACCGCGTTCTGGCGTTGCAGTCCCGAACCTGGAGCGCAGGCTGGAGCCCCAAGGGCAATAGAGCTCATGCGCCCGCAGCACCCGCAACCCGCAACAACACCCCCAGGTCGGTCTCCGGGCACGCGTCCCTGAGTCCTGGGGTCCTCCACTGGAGAAGAAGGCCTGGAAATGCGGACGAAATCGCTCTTACTTCGGCCGTTTTTCTCCAGCTTCTCCACCCTAACACCAGACTGAAATTTTGGATGACGATGTTGGTGTCGAGGTTAGACAAACAGGTAACGAACATCGGCGAAGAACCCACAATGGATCAATGCGCTCGCCGGGTTGGTTGTTGTTCCAGTTTTGGTCCGTCGCGTGGTGTCCGTAGGCAGTTTGTAAGCGGTATTGACTGATCTGCAAAGTTGTTTAAAAGCCTGGCGCCTCCCGTCGTTCAATATCCTTTAGGTTTGCTTGGCAGCTGTCTCTCTATTCCGGACGACCTTATCAGAGCCGCAATCTGCTTGGCATCTGCTCCTAGTCAGATCCGTAGTATTTCCTCTCGCACGGACAAGCGGAAGACAACCAACAAGATGCACGGCGTAACACTAGCCCCGAAGATTTCGGGCAAACACAACCCAGACGGCCAAAATGAGGCTCACGTCGAGAACCTCCAGACAGCCCTCCCTGGATTGAACGAAAAGGATGCCCTCGCCGTCGCCCAGGCCGGAGGGTGGGAGGTTGATGCTCTCATTGACAGCTTGGAGCGTGAGCTGGAGGCTGCCGGCGGAGTGAAGAAGGGTATCTTCGATCTCGAATTCAGCAACACCAAGTACTTCACCTGGCTTATCGTCGCCTTCGCCTCCATGGGTGGTCTTCTCTCCGGTCTCGACCAGTCCCTGATTTCTGGTGCCAACCTTTTCCTGCCCGGCGACCTTGGTCTTACGGACCGTCAGAACAGTTTGGTCAACTCTGCTATGCCCCTCGGTGCCGTCGGTGGTGCCCTTATCCTCAGTCCCTGCAACGAATACCTCGGAAGAAGAATGTCGATCATCGTTTCTTGCGTTCTCTACACCATTGGTGCTGCTCTCTGCGCTGGCGCCATGAACTTTGGTAAGCACCCTTATTTCCGGCAGTAGTGTACGCCGACTGACTCCTGCCCAGGCATGATCGTCTCCGCTCGCGTCATCCTTGGCATGGGTGTTGGTCTTGAGGGTGGTACTGTTCCCGTCTACGTTGCCGAGACTGCCGAGCGTCGCATTCGTGGAAACGTTGTGTCCCTCTACCAGCTCAACATCGCCCTGGGTGAGGTTCTTGGTTATGCTGTCGCTGCCATGTTCCTTCACGTCAAGGGTAACTGGCGCTTCATTCTCGGCTCTTCTCTTCTCTTCTCCTCCATCATGTGGGCTGGTAAGTTGTTCTATGATAACCTCTGGTTAATCTTTAAGCTAACAACCGCGTTGGCATGTTGTTTTTACCCGAAAGTCCAAGGTATCTTATGCACAAGGGTAAGACTCTTGAGGCATACAAGGTCTGGAAGCGCATTCGCGGTACCTCCACACCTGAGGCTAGGGAGGAGTTCTTTATCATGAAGGTCTCTGTCCTCGACGAGCAGCAGGTTGTTTCGGAAGGCGCTAAGAACAAGCGCTTCCCCTGGATGGACTTCTTCACCGTCCCTCGCGCTCGTCGTGCTCTCATCTACGCCAACATCATGATTCTCCTTGGTCAGCTGACCGGTGTCAACGCCATCATGTACTACATGTCCATTCTCATGCAGCAGATTGGCTTCAACGACGAGAAGGCTACTTACATGTCTCTTGTCGGTGGTGGTTCTCTCCTCATTGGTACCATTCCCGCCGTCATGTACATGGAGAAGTTTGGTCGTCGCTTCTGGGCCAACACCATGCTTCCCGGTTTTTTCGTTGGCCTTGTCATTATCGGTGCCAGCTACCAGATTCCGACTACGACGAACACTACTGGTGCTGTCGCTTGCTACTTGGTCGGTCTGGCCTTGTACATGATGTTTTTTGTATGTCACCACCCTGGATGAAACCCCTCACTTCTGGGAACGCGCAGCTAATCAAAATGAACGAAAGGGTTGTTACGCATGTCTCACTTGGGTCGTGCCTTCTGAGGTTTATCCAACTTATCTGCGTTCTTACGGCATGACCACATCTTCTGGTCTTCTCTTCCTGTCGTCTTTTATCGTCACCTACAACTTCACAGCCATGCAGGAGGCCATGACGCGCACGGGCCTTACGCTAGGCTTTTACGGAGGCATCGCTATCATTGGATGGTTCTACCAGTATGTACCCACCCTTTTCCTTCCAAACATTTTTCACGCTTGTGTCACCACTGTTCATGAAAAGCCTCACTTTTGGGAACTTATAACTAACGAAGCTGCGCGTATCGATTAATCTTCATGCCCGAGACAAAGAACAAGAGTCTTGAAGAGATTGATCTCTTGTTTGAGAAGCCCACGAGTGAGATTGTCGCGATGAACATGAAGGACATCGCCCGCGGCCTCAGCAGCATTTGCGGAGGCGGCAAGAAGGACAGCAACGCGCCCGGCCGTGAAATGGAAGTGGATGAGAAGAACGAGAAGGAGATCAGTGCTTGAAACATGAAGTAACGTAGTAATGTGGTGGTGGTGGCCCAAAGGCCATCGATGAATGATACCAAGATATCGCATATGAATCGCGAGTAATGCCCCCCAAACATGGGAGTTTTATGCAGTCAAAGTACCGAATTACTTTTGAATGAGTTCCCTTGCCATTTCTTTCCCATTTGAGTTGTGTTACTTGTGGTTGTGGCTGCCGCAATCATCCTTGCCGCGACGTTACCCCAATCGCCAACCCCAGCGCCATCCAAATGCGATGAAATGCAATGAGTGTGGCAAGCAAAAAGAAACCCTGAATTGACCCATCATGCAAACCCGCTTCAATCGTCAAGAAGGCCTCGGCACGTCGATTGAGCGATGATGCCGCGCATTCAATACCAGACACTGGACGCTGACCGTCAGCGAAGCTCCCGGACCGAAAGCGGGGCCGGAGGGGGGCCGGAGCCGGGGCTCACGCCGCCGCTGCTGACCACGCCTGCCTCGTCCCCGCGCATTCCTCCTGCCTTCTCGCATCACGTCAGCCAACAGCTGAAGGATATTTGAGCGCAAAAGCATGCACGAATTTGGGCTGGGGGTTCTTTTGTTGTGAAGTAAACGGATCTCGCTCCTCCAGCTACGGCGCAAGTGCCTGCGCATCCGGAGCTTCAGTCCGGACCACATTATGATTTCCAAGGTGTTAAAGTGTGAGAATACAAGCTCGCGGAAACCCAAACTCTCAAGTCATAGCAGCCGGGGGTTTCAAATCAAGGAAGATCTATCCCGATCATAAAAAGGATACTTGTTGTTTCGGTCTCACGTTTTCAGGAGTACTTAGAGAATTGCTGTCCCGCCTTCACCATCGCGGAATATGTTTGTTTGTCCGTGGCTTGCCTCTACTTGAGGAAACTGCTCGTATGGTCATGACCCTTTGCTCTACATTTGATATGCGTAATTCCAGTGCGCTTGCGGTCCTCGACGAGCTCTTCAAAAGCACCTAGCTGAAACTTGCCAAGGTTTTCTCGTAGCTATTCGCATCACGATGTCGCTGTTGTAAATCGAAGGAGAACGTGGCTTTAAGAACAACGTCGCCTTGAGATTTCCCGACAGCGGTCTTTGTGGCTGGAGTCGCGACATTTCTAATCCCGCATACCTCAGTCCGAGCATCGAAATATGCCATCTTAGAGTTTGCGGTCAGCCTCGCTCGTCGCCAGCGGAGAAGCCTTTTAAGTAGCTAATTAAGAGTTATCTTTTTGTTTAAAGTGATTCATTGTCTATGTGATTCATTCGCACGTCAGCTCATTGCGTCTGATTCGGCAATCATTTTTGAATGGGTTCGTCATGAATCCTCCCACGATAGAGAAGGGGCTGAATAGCCTGAGCATCCCCGAGTCGGAAGGATGAAATGAGTCTACTGCAACATGAAAGATAACAGAGTCCCATGAAAAATGTAAGAAACCGCCAGGGAAGTTTCATATTTCAATATCATGATCAACGCTGTCAGAACCTTGATTTCTCCCGACGCCCGCCAATTTTGAGCCTCCCAATGTAGCCAGCAATTGCGGAATCAAAGATTAAGGACGAAAGTCTCAAGAGAAACATTGTTGAGATTAACAGAAGACACATAGGTGCAAAAGCACCATGAAAACTGGTTGCGCAACTATCTGCTTAGCTAGCCTCTGAGCCCCTGCCTACAACCTTGCCGCTCAGACGGCTGAACACACGAGCGACACCAGAAACGTGCCTGAGTAGGCAAAAGCGACGCCATGGTTTTGTCCTATCAGTCATAGGTCGGCAATTCCTCGTCCATTTCCATCGGCAGCTTCCGGTCAGCGGACTGGGAGCCGCCCACACCAGAGCTCCGCGCGGCGCCAGCGTCATCGGGGACGCTCTGGCTGGAAGGTGGGACCTGGGATCCCAAGGCGACTTCTTCCTTGCTCATCTCGACCCTGGCGAGCTCCATCTCGCGCTCTTGCAGCTCCTTCATTTGCTCATCGTGGAGGTCATCGATTGTCTTGCCGCTGGGACTGGAAAGAGAATAAGTCAGCTTCGAATACACTCGATTATGTAGTTCAAATAGCTTACAGGTACTCGCGAACATTGCGTTCAATGTCGCTCTGATCTCTGAGCGCTTTCTCCAAGGCTTGGTTGGACCTATTGATAAGGTTCTGGATGCCGCTCTGCTCCTTGGGAGAAAAGTTGGAACCGTGCTCCTCGAGAATTTTGCCGTAAAGGCGAACTGCTTGCTTCGCATTGTTGACGTAGTCATGAGGGGAACCAGCAAGCAGCAAGTGCATTCCGGCTCGATGAAAATCCCCAAGTCGTGGCTCCATCAACATCTTCATAGCCTCGGCCTCGGCCTCTTCGTACTTCTTCTGTCCGTAGAGCTTCCAGATATGGTTGTATCTCCACTTGAACATAGCTGCGGTGAAGCTCCAAGGTCAGCACAAGATCGAAGGTGCAAACGGGATGGATCAGTTACCTCCGAGGTTGCCTAGGGGGCTCTCCTCAGGAGCCGAAGCTGGTGCCGCTCCCTCTGAAGCGTCCGCCATGATGTTGTTGAGCTTGTGATGTGAAAAAGAAAGTGAAAGTGGCTTGGGTGGGCGGTAGATTGGTAGAAGGAAGGAAGAAATTTTCAGGGTGAGCTCCGATCGGCTTCAGATTGCAGGTACGACCGAGCCACTACCTGCCATAAAGGATCGAGACGTGCAGGAACTTGCCAATACCAGAATGCTTGTTTTTAATTGGCCACCTTGAGGTCCTCCGCGGCTTAGCTGAACTATTCGAAGTGAATGTGAGCCCGATTATTCTACCAGACCTTTATCACTGAATCTCCCTCAACGCAACAACCGGAGCTTAAATTCACGGGCAGGCACTGCCTCCATAGAAGTTCCACAGGTCTTGAAGAGTACCAAACTGGAGTCTACTAAGGTTTCGTCACCTCCGGTAAGATTATCGTTCAGCATTTTCTGGACTTCCTGCTGAGTCTGACTCTTCTCCGAAAATTATTAGACGAGTCCAGGCATGGATAACTGGCCTACATGCAAGTGGCACGGTGAACACGGGGAAAAGGACGAAGGATCAGCTCTCGATGAATGATCAACAAGCCAGTTGCCGAAAGACCTTTGAAGAGGTATTATTGAGAGTCACGGAGGCTACTTGCAGGAGTCCTACCTATGATAGCTACGCTCTCGTCTTTCAGTACAAGCTGTTGTTTAAGGCCCATCAGCATCGGCAAAGTTCAACCACAGTCCACCGCCATCAATACAGGTCACCTTGTTTCAAAGATGATGAGAAAGATAGATCTCCCCTACAAACTTCCTTTATTTAGCATCCGGATGACCAGTCGAGCTTGGTCAATCGTGTAGGCCTGTCAATCGTATAAGCCCGTCGAGCGGTCATTCATGAAGGTGGGACTCTCTAGGGAGATCTAAATAAAGCATCTATTCGCGACACGGACGTGGTCGATGAGGTTGACCGCGCCACCAAGGATTGCGTCAGACCTCCCGATTTTTGTGACCGTATTCCAACGATGGATGTCCATTGTGGTCTTCCATGACTGTGCGGGATGTGGACTTCGTCTTATTTATCGCAGTTGTCTGTGAGCAAGCAAGTACGACAGATGTGTTACAGCTCGGCGACAGTCGTCGCACCAGGCGTAGGGCCGGCAGCCACATCAGTCAGCTTTTGAACCAAAAGGCCAATGCCCTTATTGACAGCCGTGAAGCGGGAAGATCCCGAGGGGTCTCGCCACAGGATGTCTCAACAGCAGCCTGGAAGACATCTGAGATCCCGGGATAATGGCTGAGGAGGGCCAGCACATATGATCTACACCTCATCTGCTGCTTACTTCCCTGTGAGCGATGCAAACAAACCGCTGCATCGAGTGTCTCTTGGTGTAATGGAATAAGTAGGAAGCAAAAGGAATTCTTTAACAAAAGCAAAAGAGTATGCGGCCAGTGTGGATTGAACACACGACCTTCAGATTGATTGAATGAAGTTGCCCGGATGTGAACCCGCTTCAGTCTGACGCTCTCCCAACTGAGCTATGTCCGCCGCACTTTTTAATGAGAGGTTACAGCCCTACGTGGAGCCAAGACGGCGATACCGGAAGTTCGCCGGTCGTCACCAACCCGACTACCACTTTAGTCCTAGATAACCATCAACATTTATGGATCTGCTCCTTTAAAGATGTGGGGTTTTAATCAGCAAGGGCATGGCATCATGAGAGTTTAACAGGGATAGAGTTAAGGTGCAGTCTAAAGTTCTCAAACCATGGGAATGGTATTTCGCAACAAACATGATGAAGAGTATATCTGCTTCTAACAAAGATACATGACCGTGGAAAATCCCTCCAGGATTTATCATCCACACAGAACAATCACCCAACGGTACTTCGGCTTCAGTACACTATCTTTGCATCAGCGGTCGTTGAAGACTAGAAATCACAAGTGAAGACCGTCTGCTGACGACAGCATTGGCTGAATCCAAAGCGTCCTACTTCCAGCAAACACTCGTCCTAACAATCACACAGGCTTAGCCCCTGGCCAGAGTTTTCGGTGTATTCTCAACCAACTTACACCTTGGAGTTGACCCCCAGAGCTCTGGCAGCAGACAGCGGTCTCATCTGTCTCGTACACAATTTGGTCATTCTCGTTGGAGCTGCAGCAATAGATCGTCTGAGCTGCAGCGCTGTAAGACAGTGCTTGTGGTTAGCGCTATACAGACTGGATTGGACGGGGTTGTGCATCAGCGAACCTTGCAGCGAGGAAGTATGTGGCGATGAAGGCGGCGGCACGCATTTTGAGGGTGGATGAGTAAAACGAGTGTTTGGTGTAAGTTTTGAAGTGAAAGTGGAGTTGAAGAGACAAAGCTGGTGGCTGGTGAATGAGTGTTCTGGTTTATTCAACAAAGTGCGAGACAGGATGCCTATTAGTATTGCAGGATACGAGTACTTTCGGGTCAGGTATGCCTATCTGGGTGAGAGAAGGCACATCTGACCGAGACATCTCGTTTTCGGATCAGATGTGCCCTGCTAGGACTGAGAGATATCGTCGGAAAGACCGAAATAGACAGAGCAAGCCAGCTGACTCAAGAAGTAGACTCTAGCACACCTCTGATACCAATGAACATCTTGAAAAGACGTTGATTCAGGGTTGAGATGTCTCCAGAGCTGCGTGTATTGTAGATGGTTCGGTCGAAGGCCGGACTTGGCAAGTACGGGGCTCGAACTCAGGATAATTGAACTTACTGCCCAAATCAATGGCGATTCATAGAATAGCCTGACACTGCTGGAAAACTGGCGCATTGCGCCTCCGCCAAGAAAAATATGCCGTCCGTCTTTTTCATCCCTTCCTTCGGCCCCTTCGGATGGCGGGTGTGGGGACGAACCGCACTGGAGTCTGGACTGCCGGCGACAACCCGCGGACCGGGACGGAGAATATCTGCACGTCCAAATCCACATGATGCATCTTGGCGCTGCAGCCCTGCTAAGGGTTACTCCGTCTTTAAATTGTGATGGACGATGCCTTAAACGGTCGTTCTGAACATGGTTGACAAGATCTGGGCAACGTCAGACCAGTCAAACCTAGTTGAAAGGCCAAGATCGACTAGCTTACGTCTGCACAGACTAAGAAAGGCTATTCCATTGACTGCTGGTGGACTCCACAACACGATTGTAGAAGACGGAAGGTTCATCTAATCTGGAAATATTGATACTTTCCTTTTGGAGAACTGCGAGTCTTATGGAAGAGCAAAGTTGGGAAAGACTTCGCCAGTCATCATCTCAAGTACTGCAGTCCAGCAGCACGCACTGAGTGGGAAAACATGCACGATAGTTACGACACTTTCAACAGCTCTGATGACACGGGAGAAATAATCATCCTATTTCTTTGACGAAAACAATAAGCGACCTCGGTCTCGGTATATTTTGACTATGAATGCCCTCTGCATCTGGTCTGGAAGCGAACACACTGCCTCATCCAGCGTAGCTCACAAGTCACACCCCAGCACGTTCCGTAACAGGGCAGTTGCTAGTTCCTTAGCCTCCGCCTCGGTAGAAAGAAAACCGCCGTCCCCCCTGTCCCACGTGATGTCGGTTATCGAAGCGTGAGGTTCGTCAGTGTTTGCTGGTGGGGCACCTCCACCCGGAGCCGCCAAGACCACGTTTATGCGCAGAAGCTCGTCCCCAGTCCAGCTTCTGTGCACATGCACCACGAAGTCTCCGCGGACGTCTGGCTCGTCTGCGCGGAACATCCAGCGGTCCTCCATCGCCGCCGGCCGGAAGCCCCGGAGGAGCTTTTCAACGTCGTTGCGAGAGGCGCTGAGGCTCCAGGGCGTAGTGATTGGGTTCTTCATGATGATGATGTTCTGACGGGATGGAGTTTGATAGCGGGCGGCGCGGCAGGTCTGCGGAAAGAGGCCTTGTAGTCCAGTAATGGTCGCGCGAATGATGCAGGAGTGGGTAGCGTCTGAGAGATTGAATGTGTGAGATGACGAGATAAGGTGCAGTGGTTGCCTTTACAACTTGGGACCATGAAAGAGAGTGGATGTGTGCTCCGGAGATCTCGGGGAAATCTGTCTCAAAGAGCTTTTTAACATAGCCTTACGAGGACATCATTCTCCGCTTTTGCGTACGATTTGACCGGCTAGCACCTAGTTCAATAACGAGCATTGTTCCGTCTGCCCAGCAGTCGAGGAAGGTTGTTTGATGACAGATGGAGTGGGGTACAGCGTTTGAGCTATTCTACACTAGGTCGGATTGCGATGCCAAGCGTTCGAGAGCGTTCGACTCAATCAAGTTGAAATATTTTCGGAATAAAGCCGGCACCGCAGCTTGTGTCTAATAATCTAAATATGCTCGTACGAGCCAAGCTTGAGGTTGAACTTAGTTATGGTGCGTGCTTTTGATATCGCACTCGCAACAGTTGTCTCTTGGGTTGTCACAATACCCAGCCACCAGGACATGGAAGCTCGTGTCCAAGATTTCGGGAACGGCGTCATGTTGAGAGCGAAGTACTGAACACCAAGAGCGGAGCCAAGATTGGGCTTGAACCTAGTCATAGTGCCGGCATTCGACCTCGAAATCCAAAGAACGCTGTCTCTTGAGTCGACGACACTCAGCCACCATGAAGCTCACTGCCAAAATTACGAGCATGACATCGTGCTGAGAGAGAAGTACTGCCCACGTCAAAGTCGTCAGAGTTGAGCAGTGAGAAGATGCTGAGCATCATGAGCGTCTGGAGAAGTATAAATCAGGACGCCTTCTCTCCTTTTGATTCCTTCTGTCATTATCATCATCACTTCATTCGCTACTCAACACTAGCCACTCTCTCAAGCCTTGTCTTACACCGTCCCTCATTTGTCACTACTTGTCTTGTCGCTTGCACGACAGACCGCCAACATGGGGTTCCAGAAGAACATTCTCATCCTCTTTGTCCTCAACCTGTGGACTGCTCTGTGCAATGCCCAGTTCAGAGTGTGGCGCGCCGATACCAGAACTCCGACTGAGATGCGCGCCGCTGGCAACTTTGCTCCCAGGGGAGCCAGCCGCTTCCTTGAGGTTACCCCGAATGTCAGCATGTACAACCATGCCGTCGGCGCCGAAAGCGGTGCTAGCCGTGATAATGACGGCTATGTCTCGACCACCGCCAGCGAAGACACCGCTGTCAGGTTCCTCACGCAGATGTTCGGCGGCAACGGCTATGTCTACGAGATCGCCGCTGCGGGCAACTTCATCCAGGTCTCCGGCACTCTCGGCCAGTTCAGCCCGTACCCCAACGAGCAAGAGTACGCCGCGCTCGGCGGCTTCAGCTGGGACCAGGTCATCCGCTGGAGACACTACACCAACGGCGTCGCCGATGCTGCCGGCATGGAAGACAACAATGTATACGAGGGCAGGATCTACAACAGCTTGAGGCCCAACAACGGCCAGCCCAGCCTTGCTGGATTCCCTGCTGGCCACCGTGCCTGGACTCTCTCCCCTTGGAATGCGTTCGCCCAGGGCGGCGAGGGCTGCGGTGGTAACGGCGAGCTCTCTGTCGGTGCTCGCCGCCTCAAGGCTCGCCAGTGCGCTCCTGTTGACAACGCCTTTACCGCTGCTAGCAGATTCCTCGACGACGCCTGCTACACTAAGGCCCTCTGCGGTTAATCGCCGAGGATCAAATCACGCCGCTTGGGCTTGCGGCATGGTCGGGGTGCTTTGCATCGGATTAGACCTTTTTGAACAGCAATAAGAGGTCACGAACGCCACGTACATGACCTATGCTCACGCGAGGTCGTCGATGCATTGGATAGGGGATGCAAGATGATGGATTGAGAGATGGCTGAGGATGGGCCACACTGTCTTTACCATTGCTGATTTCCATCGTGTGTTGTTCTTTTTGTTTTTCTTTGAGTTTAGTAGAAGAAATATATTGGTGATGGGTTGCTTTCATACTTTGAGACACCGGGTCCGATATCAAGTTCGGTGTATTGTGAATGGCTGGTTGAGGCACTGCTAATACCCTGCGGCTTGCGCAGTGCTTTAAGCACAGAAGCCAGCAAGGGCTCTTTAATCCTACTCAGAACGCACCGAAGACCGATAGTGCACCAGAGTTAGCATCGAGAGAGAAAGAGACCCCTCGAACCGTTTATCTCCCTCCAGACCCCTGCCGTTTTTGACCCCCGCATCTTGATGATGACACCTGTGCCGGATCCCGATAATCACCAGGATTCAGCAAGCTAGCGCATGGAAGATAATCTAACGACCTTGGCCAGACAACATGCAGGTGGCTTTTCCCTAACAGCTTACGACTCAGTGCATGCGCCTTCCAGAATAAATCTAACTGGCTTACTTGACCTGGATTGTTGTCATTTTGTATAGTACCGTAACTCAACTCCACCCTTTCATAGCCCCTGTGCCGGATGACTCCCTCTGGATCCCACGATACCACCTGCTACCTCGAGTCTTTGGCAACCCACTGAAGCCACATGATGCAGAAGTCTTTGCCGCCTCTGGACGCCGCATGGGACCCGACCCTGCAGACCGACGACGGAGAGGAATATTGCTGGACGCCGTTGCAGCTTGCCGCCAGAGGCGGAGAACTGGGTAACATGCGGGAAATTATTGCCGCCGACCCGAAGGCCGTTAAAGACCCCCCGAGCGGCTACTACGGACAGACAGCCATCCAGCCTGCATGCATGCATGGCCACGAACAGGCGGTGCAGATGCTGGTCGACGCCGGGGCCGATATCCGCTTCTGCGGAGGCAACAACTTCCAAAGGAATGCTTTGCAGATAGCCTGCGGGCATGGAAACAAGAAGGTCGTCAACATTCTACTCAGTGCGGGGGCCAAGGTCAACGAGGTGTTGTCAGAGCCTGCGCATCCGGCACACGGGTCACCAGCGTCATCAGTTGTCGTGACCCGGTACAACGGAAGAACAGCACTTCAGGCAGCAGCGGAGCGAGGACATGAGCATCTGGTCAGGCGACTACTGAGATTGAGAGCCGACGTGAATGCTCCGCCGTCACCAACGGCAGGTTACACGGCATTACAGGCTGCAGCAGGCGGCGGCTACATGACGATATTGAAGCTTCTTCTCCAACACGGGGCTGACATCAATGGTGCCTCAGCAAAGTACAAGGGCTACACGGCTCTTCAAGGGGCATGTCTACGAGGTGATCGCGAAATAGTCGATCTTCTTATCAAGGAAGGCGCTAATGTTCACGCCCTGGGAGGCATTTACGGAGATGGGATGGCTTTACATGCCGCAGCCGAGAAAGGCCATGTGGAAATAATCAAACGCTTGTTGGCAGCCGGTGCTGATGTGAATGCTTGTAGCTTCAAGGGACGAAAAGGCCAGACTGCACTTCAAAGCGCCGCGGTTGGAGGCCACGATGAAACGATACAGGTCCTTAGAGATAACGGTGCTGTAGGCAGGACTGGGGGAGGCAGGTTCTTATTTCCTTAAGCGTCATGGATCGAGGAGTGACTATGTTTATTTGCATAAAGCTTGTGATCAGTTTGAAGTTGAACAGGAAGCCATCGGCATCATTATTTCTAGGCATACCTTCACATACACTGCTGAGTGCAACTGTCTAATCTTTGAGCGAGACAATGTCCTTCTCTCTGTCCAAAACGATGTCAGCCTCGATGGCGCCGGCTCTGGGAGCAGAAAAAGCGAAATATTCCTCCGTGACTGGCACGACTCCAGCCTTAGCCCCGCAGTCTCCCAGTTGATAGCACCGGATAGTAGCAAAAGGGTGCTACATTTTCATAAAACCTTCGACAACAGATCGATGCAAGTGCTGCATGAATATAATTTTGGGAGACGAAAAGACAGCATATTCAAAGATCAAGACATGCAATTAAATAATTACAAATAGTTGGCCACAAGGCCTTCCCCCTTTCTTTCCTCGCTGCAGAGTGTACACGACCGAGCTAATCCTTGCACCACCATGACTCATGAGCTAGCCAGTGAAGGCTCATATGATCTCGTCCTGCTTTCGCTCTTCAATGTCTCTCACGAACCTCTCCACTTCAGGGTCAAGTGACAGATTCTCCCTGAATTTATTTCTGCTTCCTTTCACGTAGAGACCCTGGAGCGAACGAGCCCTGCTGAGCGCAACATATATCAATCTCCCATCCCAGGCACTTTCGAGGTCGACGGTGACGTGATCAAGTGAAAGACTTTGGCTCTTATGGATGGTCATAGCCCAACCTGGGACGAGTGGTATTTGAGTTCTTACCGAGAATGACTTCAAAGCCAACCGAACTTCACCATCAATCTCTTTCCAACAAGTAACAACATTGTGAAAGCTGCAATCAGGGCCGATAACGCGGCGTTCGCCATTGGAAAACCGAACTTCGGGGTCTGGAAAGCATGTAAGCATCCATGAATTTATCGCATTCTGCCACACCAGGATACTTACACAGTTTCGTGTCCAGATTCGCTTTGAAGACTCCGATTTGCTTGCAACGGGCTTTCGCTAAATCGCAGCCAACCTGATCGCCCTTGTAATGTTTGGGATTTGGATCCTTGAGGTCGTCCTCCAGACGCGGTACGAAACCAATGACCGTGCCTTGGCTGCCGTTACAAAGACCTTTCTCCACATCGATCTGCAAGAATCGTCAATTCTAGAGTCCATGAGCGTCAAAGTAACTAGGATGATCTCACATTAGAAAGTAAGATGACAGGCATATTGACTTTCATCTCCAAGCATTTCTGATATCGATGTTTGTCGTCATCATCGCCGAGCGATTGAGATCGAGATTTGTCCTCATCGTCGCGTTTGTTCTTTCTGTCGCCGATGGGTTGTGTATGATCGAGGCACTGATATTGTACTTCTTTACCATCGAGGGATTTGAGCTTCGCGTCATTGTGATTCTTGACATCATTTTTGTGGCTGAACAAAAATGTCCCATTACCATCAACCCTGCGCTTCTCCAAAAGAAGGTCAAGTTCATCATCATGGACGTGGCCTCTACGAATGTTCTGAAGCATTCGTATGAAGCCCTCGTCTTTTTGCCGATGTATCGTGGTCAAGTGTATGTTTCTGGTTGTTGATAGAATTAGCATGTCGACCCATCCCAACGATCAGAGGAGGATATACTTGAATGTGCAATGATGCCAGGCGTCAGACTTGAAAGCCCACTTTTCGCAATCTTTGAACTGACCGTGGCTCTTGTCCCAAGGGAAATAATGCAGCAGATCGTCCGACGTTTCCATTAACCCGCACGAATAAGGGATCTTGGTTTTTTCATCGAACATCTCGAAGGAGCAATATTTGAATGGTTTCACGGGGGGCAATTGGCAGAAGTCACCAACAGTAATGATCTGAACGCCCCCGAAGGCACCGTGTGCCGATGGTTCGTATCGACCTCGTCGAATCACGCTTAGAACGTAGCTGAGCCTCTCGAACACTTGTCTTTCGACCATGCTGATCTCATCAATAATGAGAACCTCGGTGGACTTGATCCGGGAGAAAATGTGTTTCCTTCGTGCCTACGCGACAAGTGTGCTGTTGGCCAGGCCGAGGTCGTCAGGCCGCCATCCAATGTATGAAAAGATCGTCCTTCCTCCAATATTGATCGCTGCTTGGCCTGTGGGTGCAAGTAAGTGAACGTTCTTTCCATAGGCTGTGAGAGTGTCGTAGAGAGCCTTTACTAGACGGGATTTGCCGCAACCACCCGATCTACGGAATCAGCTGTGAGTTGATGTGCTAATCAATAGATTATCTTTCAATCACGTACATACCCAGTGATGAACAGATTTTCTCCCTTAATTGCCAGCTCTAGCGCGCGTTGTTGTTCTGGACAGAGGGGTGGTAGCTCAGGCGGCGGTGGCGGTGCGACCTCATCCTCCTCATCAAAGCTCTTTTCACCTCGTAATTCGTTGTTTGCCGATGCGACAAACGCGTCGTGAGAACTTTCAGGGTACTTAGAAGGATTATTCAGACGCGGGCGCTTGCTTGACGAGGCTTCGCTCGGGAAGCCATTTCCAGCCTTGACTGAAGACCCAGCAGCAGTGCGTTGAGGTTTTGTTGGCGAACGCGGCAAATGTCCCGCCATGGATTCCCTAGCGAAACCTTCACGAAGAAGTTGCATCTGCTGTTCGTTCGTCGTAGTCGTAAGGGCAGAAGATTGGGCTCACGGCTATCTTCCAGGTTGATGCTGAAATGCCTATCGTGATTAGCATTCGTTAGCTAAACGATTAAATACGAGTGTATGTTCTTAGTGAGAATACTTTTACTTCGCACTCCTCCTCCCGTCTGCTCTTCAGCACCACCAGGGCCTGCCCAGTTCTTAAATATGCCGCATGTTTTCCCGGCGTAGATAACATAGTACATGCGAATGTCCCTTCGTTGTTCGATTGCAAGCTGGTCGCGATTCCGTTCGATATAATTGTCTGCCTCCTTCCAATTCCATTCGGAGGGCTCGTTTTCACCCTTGATCTTATCAAGACCGCGCTTTTCCCCCATATTGCCAGTGCTGAAATATTTGTTGATGATCAAGACGCGTCGCGCAGGGCACATCGTGACATAGGTATTTCCCGTCCTGATGAGTCAGCAATTGAGGGGCCCTAGCAGAGTTCAATCTCGGCGCCCAAAATCTCCAGCTTTCTTTTGTGGTTTCAGATTCCTTCCTTTCTACCTACCTTATTCGCTCACTACCTAGACAGGAGTGAAACCGCTGGGTGGGTCTTTGGACAGGCATTAATCCTAAGCTTTGGCTTGCCCGGTCAAATTAGCTCTTCTGTTAGTGAAAGGGCGCGGTTATGAGCAGCCCTGCACGTAGGAACTGGAAAACCAGCGTAAAGAAACGACATTACCAGGCGCACAGGCTGGAGGCTAAAAGTTGGCCGGGAATCAGATCTCACGTGATATTTGCTAGACGCAAGCTACGAATCACTAAATCAGTTACAAGCCCGATATTGGAACACCATTGCATCCTCCTTTCCTAGTGCTGTTTTCCTCCCTAACAACCCATGATTGGGATGCAGCAAGCCTCGCAAAGACTGGCGTATACCTGAGTGAGAAACCGCGTCCAGCCGCTTCTTGGCCGTTTTGGTGATGTGGGGGTATCTGAGTAGTAAATGTCAGCCACGGAACACTCTGCAAGTATGGGCCACACTCAGGCCGTGGCGGAAGTGGCTTGCCTTTTACATGAAAGCTTAGTCAAATCCATGAGAACAACGAGACTTAATTTTGGTTCGTGTTCCCGGTGAGATGCCGCACGCATTGACGACGGCGGGATCCGCCGCGGCAGCGTAACACGCATCTTCAAATTCGTTGCCTCCGAGGAAAGGGTGCGGGATGATGGGCCACGCGCGCGTGCCATAGCACTCTTGCTTCTTGAAGTTCATCTTGGAAATTGTTGGCGCATTCGGGTCGCCGTAGTGCACGCCGAAGAACTTGTCTTGCGGATAATAATTGCAAGCGGCTTGCGTTAAGCAGAGGTCGTGGTCCGGTACTTGCTCGCTGTTGCACCAGCAGAAGTGATGTCTATCGGCGAGTGTGCCAAGTGCGAGCGCACAAAACAGGACAAAGAGTCTAACAAACATGGTCGATATTACGAACGCCAAATGAGTGTGGTTGAAGCTGGGAATGAGAGACTTGTTTGCGAACAATTGACTATTAAGGTCCTCCGCCCGTTGTTATCAATAATTCCAGAGTCACGATGCATGATCATTTACACCAATGTGTTGATAAACCACTCTCCGCGGGTTGACACGAGATAACCCGCGAGGATGGCGTAAGATCGGTGTGGCCGAAAGACGTGGAGATGTCACGGACGATCCGTTCCAGGCTGGGAAACTTTCGCTGGGAAAGACCCAGAGCCCTCATATTTTATACTTCAACACACTGACTCAATTACTATAATTCCTCTGCACCACAAACGACCTCAACGTAACGCTGCAATCGCGTGCTCGAGCTTCAGATTCCGTCAACGTCAAATCCTTCCCGTGTCCATTCCTTCTGGGAACTTTTTGCCTGTTTGGGGACGTCAGCTGAGCCCTCATTCGCTGCTCAACCAACAACTGGAGTTGCGGCTTCCATCGCCGCCGACCCCTAGCTTTCTATAATTAGGGTACCCCGGCAAATCATGCGGCCTCTGCCGCGAAGCGACCTTATCACGCCCTAAATCAATATAGCGAAAATATTGAGATCACCTATTCTCTCTGCTTGGGTCTCATCGGCAACAGCGAAGGACCTGACATCGCAACATTAGGGCTGACACTCATCTGAGATAAGCTTCATTCTTACGACTCAGATCCTTCACCTGCCAAGCTGATAACTCCGTTTGGGACAAATGCCAACTCCCCTATCTCAATGGTTTCCCGCAAACAAGCGCTCTCCCATTGGCCAAAGTGGTCCATTGGCAAGCTATCACGCGAGAGCGGACATCCGGTTCGGCGTGGGATATCTCTCCACACATCCGTCCCTTACCAATTACTCTTAATATGTTCCCAGAGTCATTAGAGATATGGTTGAATGGACCTTGCCGATTGCGCAATCCCCCCTTATCTGGCTAGACCGCACCTCGGATGGTGGTCACGATAGCCGCTGTATTTGCCGCCATAAGCCGGGTGTCTGCCAGGCAACCCAGAGAAATATATCATCGTCGAGGGAAACCTTGGTGATTCTTCCAAACTCAGCGTTCATCTGCAGTCGGTCGTTCACAGTTCCATATACCCAGCCGCGGTTTGGTTTTGATCGTTGTGCTAGCGCCTCTTTTGTTTTGTTTCGCTGCTCATCATGCGTTACCAACATATAATCGCGACTTGTGTCGCGTTGTTAATGTCACAGACCGTTGCTACACCAGTCCTGGTCAGCAACAACGACATCAGCCTCCCCAGACCTACAATCTTAGATACCCGGCAAACAACTTGCGAAACAAAGGCACTTTCCAACCAAACATGGATAGAGGAAGATGTCGACGGCTTTTTGGCGAACGCCTCGCAACATTACATCCAGTACCCCAGCAACAACATTCAAGCATTGGGAGCCTACCTCGGCGCGCCCAACTTCTTTTGCGGCGTTAACGAATGGTGCAATGCTGGACAGCCATGCTCCCCTGTCCAACTTCCTGGCTGGTACGTCATATCTTGGTGAGCCTCATTGTCTTGAACTCTCGCTAACAATACCTAGGTATGCGCTCATGGGCATCCAGGGGTGGAACAACTATGTCAACAACCTCAACCTCGCTGTGACATACACAGCAGCTATCTTGGGCATGCGACTTTCCAAGATGGTTACTGAATTGTGGCCGAAGCCAAAGGACAACGTCACGGGATGGAAGATGGCAATTGCGTGGATGAACGGTATCCTCAACGCTTTCCCTACCACTGCAGTGTTCGGGGCTGTTCAAGGTGGTATCGCCTCAGCAGTACAGGGAAACAACATCATCGTCAGCGGTATGTTGCTGGCGCCGAGCGCGGATAAGGAATTCGTCAGGTGGACTGCCATTGGGGATCAGATGGGCCAGAAGTTGGATGAATACAAGAAAGCCATCGGCCAATACGCGCAAAACATCATCGACGCACCCATCAACGACACCAAGTGGGGCATCAACACGGTCCTCCACGGCGGCAACTACCTCGTCCGCAACAAGAACTTCACCCAAGACGACGTCGAAAACTGGATGTACAAGACCGTCAGCATCAACGCCATGGGTCTGATCCTGCAGGCCCAGAACGTCTTCATCTTCCGGGTCTACAACATGACGGAATGCGATCCCAACGATTACTACAAGGACTACAGGAGCGCCTTCTACTGCCAGCAGCAGCCCAACGGCCTGTGGACCAAGTACCGCCTGCAGAAGATGGGCAGTGACGACTTCGTGCCCGAACATCGCCTCGCATCCAAGCTGCAAGACGTGTACGGCCTGACTAAGGAGGACATCTTCCTTGGGCCCACCACCTGCTTCGACACCCACGACTACGAGCAGCTGACCAACCCCTGGGAGGAGGTGTCACCGAACGGCGTTTTGTTCGACGCAATGCAGCCGTGCAACTTCAACCTGAATGTTTGCACAGTGGACAACGCAGAAAAGGACCTTTATGGGAAGTCTGAGTTTGATTACTACGAGAACGAGGGCGATTGGTGGTGCGAATTGCAGGGTATTACATGGGTGTAGCGGTTGTTTAGTGCTTTATAGTCTGTAGCACATGAGAACATGATGAAATTACTTGGATGGTCAATTTTCTGAACGCGGTGCCTGAACCATGTTGGGCATCAAAACCGATTTCTGCATCAATCTCAAGCGTAGCACAACCATCTGGTCGCCCCCGACCCCTATTTTTTCCGCCGTCTTGAGCGTTACATTGAAGATGCCTAGCTTTCTCGAATGTACTGTCACTTTTTCCTCTTATTTCCAAACAATTTTTTCTTCATGATGTAGCTTAAGCGTCAATGTTCACTCAATTACTGAGTTTCAATCCGTCGAAAAGAATCTTTCTACCGTTCTGCGCTTGAGGTCCCATACTTTTTCTGATCTCTTCGTGGCGACTTACTGTCCTAACTGTCTCTGACCAGGCCGAAAGAATAACGTTTAAGCCCTGCAATTCGCGAAAGGATACCTGACGTCGGTTTGCTTTTACTCTGCGTCTCTTGACGGTAGTCAACTCTCGAAGATCTGGTTCAGAATAATGCATCGCAGCCTGAGATACCCGAGTTCAAGCTGACTCTTATTGCAAGTTGCATGAAGACATCTACATACGGTACTTGGCGCAGCTGCACTCTTGTTTCACAACATCTTCCCCCGCTTCTGATCTGACACCGTGCTTCTATATATTGAATGCGTAGCCAGTAGCATCATTGCACGTCTCAGCTATTGCATATGCAGCATCTCAGCTCGTTTTAGGATGCCTTCGGGATGGTACAACATGCCGCGACTAGCCAATGATATGCCTACCAGCTTTCTCCATAGTCGTAAACGTCCTTGCCCTCAAACGATTCCGAGTGAGAAAGACTAGGAAAAAGGAGCTATTAGTTGTGGAACTGGAAAGTTTCCAACATGACCTCTGGTATATGAAAACCACTCAATTTCTTATATATAGTAGACGCATTTGCGAGCCACGATGACTCTAGTTCCAGGGTAAGTCACATCATCTAGTCGCTTCCCGTGTATCCGCTTCGGTTTCCAATTTCCTCCATCATCACGGTGATAACGGCACTATGAATTCCCTGCATTGCAAAAAGGAAGCATTCACTGTAACGGAAACGGCAATCAATTCATCAGAGACACAGCGTTTCAAGGGAGTCGTGGAAATACCTGAGACCACTGAGGGAAAAGATCCGTTCCTCATTTGCTATGAGCGACGTCACAGTTATGGTGGGCTATCACGACGTTCCTCTTTGTGCCCGTGCTCACCACTGATTAGGTGGGGTTGAAGTGCGTTCGAGGGGATTGGAAAATGAGAACGACATTATAAGTTATTCGAATGTGAACAGACTACCATGGGCTGTAAGATTTTCAGCTTCGAGAGAGCTAATGAATTCATACCAGAAATTGAGAATACATAGGACTTCAGAGTTGGATGCGGGGGGCGATGACCGTTCATCATCATTCAACATCATGTGAGTACGCACATTTACTTGATAGCTCAATGCTGACTGCAGAAGCGGCGGGTATGGGAATGGAAGTGTGAAGCCTCTAAGCATCAGCCAACAGCTCTTTCAAAAGATCATGGACGAAATGCAGCTTCCGAAGTCAGTCCCCAAGCTTTTGCGCTCTATTTGCGGCATTTTTACGATGTTCTTAGAAGAGAACGACGACGTCACAAAATCCATCCGTATGGAGAATTGTTTCAACGTCGAAGATCATTGCTAATATTCTAGTAGTAATCATCTATTCCACGCCTAATACCCTCGTGAGGGAGGTGTTTCTCGCGATGCGAGTACGCTTTACCTATCAACATTGCTCCGTAACATGCCTCTTCTTTGACGGTCTGCATGATGACCTCGTCAAGGTTATCAAATCAATTGAGGATCCAGCCGCGGATATCGACTGGTCCAACCCACTGGCATTTCTCATCCTTGTGATGCAAGATGTCGGGCGCTCTTCAGAATTCATAAGAAGAACAATGGACGACAAGATTGTCACGATCGAGTCTAACACCAACTCAGCTTCTTGGATGAAGGTTTTCGCGACTAGCCATCATCTACCGACGACACAGATACAACAGACAGAAGCACCCCTTAAGACCATGACCACCTTGCATTTGTGCGAGAATGTGATGACTTTCCTTGGCCGTGCCACCGAGGCGGAGCATAACGCATGGCTTCAGGTGCGAAGGTTGGTCAGCAAGGAGCAGTGCGATTGGTTGTTCTCAGACGCAAGGGCTGGCAGCAGACTCAAAGCTCACATGGCAGCTATTGCTGAGTTTGAAGTGGCGTACAACCAGAGCAAGAAGCTTCAAATCCGCGATTTGGAGCAGCGTGCCAAAGTACAGATCAATCTGGTGAGTGGTTATTTTTTGGCGCGAGTGATCTATCGATAAATACGGCCTATTTCTCACTAATTATGATCGTGACATTTTAGGTGAACAATATGATGACACATCAAGAAGCGTCGCAGACCAACTTAATCGCTATCGTAGCGTTGGTTTTCGCCCCTGCTAGTTTGACAGCTGTAAGTAATCTTCCAATATTGAAGTCTTCTCGTCGTATTGCCTGCGAGCTAATCAATGCATGCACGCGTGTGCATGTAGGGCATTTTCAGCGCCGGTCTCTTCGAGATTGGCACTAGTTCATGGGTTGTTTATGTTGCCTCCACTCTATCCATCACCTTGGCAGCACTTGGGGCTGGCATGGTGTTTCTTCCACAGTAAGCGCGAATCCAGCGAGCATCAAAAGCAGTGTTTGCAAAGTTGAAACTTGTAGGCAGGCGTGGCCGCCTCAAGGACATGACAAGTAGTGATAACGTGTGAGATCAAAAGCTGGACGAGTTCTGATTCGACCAGGACGACTCGGACATTTGTATTTGGGATCACCTTTTTATGGAGCAAATGTGCCCTCAAAGAATGCGTTCTTTTCCGCGAAACATCATATTTTTACACAGCAGAATGGTCACACCTTTTTGCAGACCAAAATTGCTAGAGTGACGTCAAAATTCAAACGATCGACCCTTGGTTACGAATACAGTGACGAGACTTTAGTCAGCGGGTTCAAAGCTAGAAATGCTATGTAGAGACACTTGGCCGCAATTCAGATGTAAACCCAATGATTGAAAATCATCTGGGATTTGCGTGATTTGTTTGGATCATGGCTATGCTGTTCGGATATTTGTAGCCTTCCGGACAGTCGGTGTCGTAACCCCGAACCCGGGGTAAAGGCCGATTCCTTCGGGAAACCGATCATTTTTAAGGTTGTTGTTCCGCCCAGCTTGACGGGCCTCGATCTACGATCGCGTCTGAAAAAAGGGTAAATATAGTTCGGTTATTGAATTAGGAAACCGAAAGTGCTGTCTTGGCGTTTTGGTTGGCTGAGTCGCATCAGATGACTAGCCATCTCGCGGGGAAATTTAACCCTCGGCCCAGGAGCGACTAACTCTCAAACTCACTGACAGACACATGTGCGAACTGTCCCCGACGGAATTTACCCACCTGTCGAGTGTTAGGACTGGTTGTAGCGATAAGCGTAAGTGCCAAATGTGAAGATCCTGTAAAGATCCTATTATGCCCTCGAAGCCATCAGCGAGACTAACATGAGACCTATTAGGCTTTTCACGCAGCAAAGCGATTCTGCCAAACACGTACGAGGTAGATAGTTAAAGATCTTTAATTCATATTGGAAACTGCCTCTCGCACGCTCTGTCATTCGCTCATGTTACGTGACAATCTCTTTTGGCGAGAAATTTCCGCGGCCAAATCCAAATACAATTGCTACCCGAAGCTTGAAAATACCCTATGCTGTGGGTATAGGTCGGGGTAACTCACACTCCAAAGGCCATCGGGCAGCCTCTAGCCTTTGAAATTCGTTCTTTGGTCATATCCATGTACTCCTTTCCCTTGCCCCTTTGGGAATCAGGCCCTACTTCGGGAATCAGATAACCGTCAGGATGGTATTTGGTACCCTCATCTCCAGGAAGGCGGCCACCGATGAGACGGCTGTAAATAGCGGCAGGCCCCCATCGTGAGTAGAAGGTAGGCTTGACGTAGTATGGATGGGCCAAATAAGTCGGCAAGTAGTATCGGCAAGTCTTCTTGTCGATGTCCTTGAGCATTGGGTTGGTCCACCATTTGGGCCTCGGAAGACAAAGATTCCTCAGAACCCAGCGGCGCGTGTTCATGATAGCGTTAAAGACGGAAAATTGAAAGTCGCTAGGGTCCTCGTAACTAGAATGAAGGTCAGTAACCAAGAGTTACAACCAAGACCAGTTTACCACTACTCACCCCATTGCATGCCTCAACTGGGTCTCCATCAAACACCGTAGTTGGGCAAAAACGAAGCTGTGCGACCACTTTGGAAGATCGAGGAGTAGTAGGTGCACGTTGGCATGTGCAAGCTTCTCGTTCGGGACGGCGTAAACCATATACTTCTCCTGGTAGTTGATGCTCCAGACTTGCAGAGCATCCAGCCATGCGACGGCGTCGTTTTTCTCGGCCATGTGCGGGATCAAACAATCGTACGAAATCTCCATCTCCTTGCCCAAGTCTCTCCAAAACATTGCCATGGCGTTCTTCTCGAGCATGGTCAGATCTCGCCACTCGTACCTGGCGGTCCAGCGCACTGGCTCGAGGGCGAAGAGGCTCAGTGTATAGAGCAAGTCGTCGTTGGAGATCTTCCCAGCTTTACGCCAGCGGTCATGGAGGAAGTTGACGCGGGCGATAGCTTCGATGCTACGAGGACACTCGGGTTTGTTCATCATGATTTCTGTCATCAAGACGCCTGTGTCGGTGCGCCGCTTCGAGGCTGTGGCGTCGCCGGAAAGCTGACTCGTCGCGACAAGAAGCTTGGAAATAGTCGGAATTCCGTATGTCTGTTTCAGGGTTTAGTCTTCAAAATGAGCGTAAATAGTAGCAGGAAAGCAAACCTTGAATAGTGCAAAAGATACTGATGTGTAGAAGATTGTGGGGAACTCTTGCTCTGAGAGCTCCCGAATTATTGCGGCAGCATCCGAGAGCGACATGGACGACATCTCTTCCCTCGTCTTGTAAGGGAATCTTTTCTGGAGGTCATCTCGGCGCCGGTATCTGAGAGCCCGTACAAGAAGAAGATAGGAGACGATTGCAGCAATAACAGGTAAGTAAAACATCGTGAAAACTGATCGTCAAGAGAGTCAAAGTTGCATTCAATACATTTCTAGTTGCTGGGTTAATTCTGCCCTCGATCGAGGTGGCATGACCTTCTGTTTTATTCTCCCACGACACTTCCGATGGTCTAGCGAGCAGACAAGGATACTTTCCTTTTAACCCCATATGTTTCCGCGCTCTTTTAGCCCATCTTTCCGCCCCATGCACCCCTGGCCCCGAAGGCACAGGCTCGTTTTGACGTCAACCGTGCGATTCAGAGTCCACGTGGAGTGCGGGGGGAGTGGAGGCCGATGAGGCGTCTCTAATCACAAATATGGGCAAATTTAATGCATTAGCGCAGCCGGGGATGTTGGCTGGGCCATCCCACGCGATGGGATGTCGGCCGACGTCCAATGAATGGGGGAATAATTGGAAAGTGACACGGATTCCGTCGGGCAGCCGAGTGTGACTATCAGACGAAGTGCTGGACCAACAAAGCTAGCTCCTCGCCGGAGTCAGACAAGGCGATTCAGATTTAGACATGGTCTTTGCTCGGAATCTAGACTTGTCGCATTGGGTAAGTCGGACCCGACGTCCCTTACACCATTTCCTGTGGCGCGCCACGTCCGGATGGCAGGTCTGAATTTGCCCAAATTTTCTGACTTGTAAGATCCGACGTCGTGGGTGGCTACAATGTTGCAGGACGACGGAGCTCGTTAGAGCCAGGGGCAGCGTGTGGCGGACATCGTCCGGCTCGGCGACTTGTTATCTCATCTCGCCTCTAGCCGCCTAACACGCATTCATAATTGACCGTCATTTGCGATACGGCCTATGCAACACCTCGGTGCCCGCCATCGCGATGGGTGGGTCAGACTAAGCTCACAGAATTGTCTCGGAGCCTACGGTGCACCACTCTCGGGAGATCTTCAAAACCGGGAGGCGGTGATCCACAGTACCCGAAGTAGACAAAGAGCTCAGAGTACGCGTAGACCATTTAGCCCAGTAGGGCTGCGTCACTCTGTACCCCGGATTGCCGGATGATCCTTCATAGTCCCCTGTTCAGACCCATCGTGGACCTTTTGTCTTGAGTGTCGTGAATTAACCTCAGAGGTATGTTGGCCCAGAAGGCAGGCACTCAGTCTTAGTTGCTAAACCCACAACCTCCGCCGGAGTACCCGGTTCCACTACGAAAATGACGCTTTCCGGGGCCGGGACCGGTATAAGACGGCAAAGCCGCCTTTGCCGCAACATTTGACTTCATTCATACCAGCATCGCACAGTAAAGACTGTTTATGTCACTGAACATTACATTATCCCTTGATAGGGGTGAACCTAGGGGATAACGTAGTAATTATTCCTTTCGACTATCCATAAGCCTTTGATATGCCTGAGTTAGGGCCATCACATCTGAGTCATCGACAATATCTTGCGCTTCTCGTCCGCCACTTGTATCCGAGGATACACTATCATATGCCCATTTTACAGACCACTCAGGGAGTTCGACGCCAGCACCAGGAAGCACGTCTGGGACGAGACGGACAGAGTCGTCTGCCGCACGCATGAAGAAAACCACCTTCGTCCCCCGGACCTCGCGGCCGAAGACGTCCCTGCCGGTCATATCCAGCGTCTCGGTGACAAATTGCTCCACTCGCATGGTCTTGGCAGGCAACCCCGGACGCAAAGGCTCAACTCCAGGCGGTATCTGTCCATATTTATCCAGAACCACGCCGTGTTCCATCTCCACCATACGCCGTGCCACCGCATACATTCCATCCCTCTCCCAGAGTGCTTCTCTTGGCGCCGGGAGAACGGCCAGGCACCGAAGTGCCTTCAATCGAAGACTGAGATATCGACACTTCATGACGAGAAACAGGACTGGCGCGATGAAGCCCATCTCGAACTCAAATTTGCTTTGGCGGCCTGGAGCTCGGTTTTCGACTGTCTTTAGCATTTCTTCCACTGTGGTCTGGTAGTCGTCGAAGTGCTCGTCGAATGCCATTTCTGACGAGGCAAAGGCTATGTTGGACCAGATTCGACAGATATGGTACCGAACTAAGGAGAATGTTCGAAGAAAGCCCTTCTTGGTTTTTGTTATAGTAGACTGTTTGGTTGTCGAAATTAATCTGGTCTCAAGGTTTTCGAATAGTGCATGCCATTCGTTCAGTAACTGTACGATTCTTTGTTGCTGGCTCAGTAACTCCGGAGACGGGTCTTGGCCTCTCATGGACCCGCCTCGGTAGATGTAGCCTTGGCACAGAATCTGGAATGCCTGGTTGAAGATATCATCGACCATGTCTCCCGCCTCATCATAATTAGAAAACTGAGCAGGGGTCAAACATCTGAAGACCTTGAGATCTGGTAAATCAGGTCCTTCCCCGAACCAGAAATTTAGGGTGTTGAGGCGGCGGAACAGTGGCAGCACCCACTGCTTGACCCAGCGATAGGAGAGAGCATCGGAGGTCCCCAGAATGATCGTCCCGTGCGTGCTATGTTGAAGAGCAGCTTCGCGGTTCGACTGTAAGATCTCGATACAGATGAACAAGAGGCAGACAAGTACCACCAGCCCCTTGTTCTCCATGACCAGCAGATGCTTTATCGCAATGTTATAATGAGCTAGTGCGAGGTTGTTATCACGCAGACATCGAGTCTGGGAGCTCCTTTTCGCATCCGCACTCGTCATGGTGACATCTTCATATAATGCGCTGATGGCAAGCACGGAGTGTTTTACCGCCGGCTCGAACCTGGTGAACTGCATGACGAGGTCCGTCCAGAAATACGGGTCGGTAGCGCCGGGCAGGTTTGGGCCTACCATCTCAGAGAAGAACTGCATGGCCCTGTAGTCCGCTCCGTTTAGAGAACCCGGAAACTCGTCCGGGGACTTCGCCAGGCAAAGCTGCGGTCTGGCCGGGCGTGCCGGGGTCAGCGCCTTGTAGCCGTCGCATTTCCGACCGGTCGCGGAACATTTCACGCAGACCGGCTTTGTCTCGTCGCATTTTATCTTCCGAGCCCTGAACGTAGCCGTGTTAGGTGCAAGTTCACTAGATGACACGCGATTTGAGGCAATGGAGTGATGTTACTCACTTGCAAGTTAAGCAGCCCGTTCTCACTTTGCGGCTTCCTTTCCGGGGCATTGTTTCGATAACGGCAGGATGGTGCTCAGTGACGAGGTCAAAAGTGCCCCCTTTTCTAGTTTCCAGGTCCTGCTGTGGGTCTCCGTGGCTTTATTGGCCTCTGATAATGGAGAGCGGGTGGGAATTGGGGCTATGCGAGAAGACTGGCAGGGGTCAGACAACAGGGGTTGAGGAGTCTTGGCGGTTAGCGACTGGGTTGCGACCGGCTGTCAAGCTGACGTTGGCAACAATGATGATGGTGGCAAGACCGCTTCAAGGAGACGAATTCCAGAAAGCCAGCCGTAACTAAGTAACTCAGTCTTATAACATACGTTGGATTCTATGTCTCAGCTGTGACCCACGGCAAGTCAAGACTTTACGACTACCCAAACAGTCGCATTTCCTATCTTCTTAGACAAAATAGAGACTGCAGCAAGAACGTGTTGCTTACTAGGTACGTTGCTTATTAGAAAATACTAATGTCGTAAGCGGAGGCAGACATGAGAAGCATCTCAGGGTCAGCCCGCATAAGCTGGGCTGACGACATTATATTTTCGGGATTATTGGGTAAGGTATTCTAAGATGCTTTGATCAGGACTGTGTATGATCAGTAAGCAGTGCCAGCCCTACGGAGTTCGGACACGTTATGCGTATAATTTTCTTCTTCCCCCCAGTTTGATTAGACTCGGGGCAAATATTATTCTAATTGGGTAGGCCTTCTGATCACACGGCCATCGGGGTGTACCCTGGGACATCCACAGTCAAGTGGAGGGGTTAAGACGACAGATCAAATGGCAAATATCATCAGCAACAAGTCAAACGCGGTATCGAATTGTCCCTAGGTCACTAATTGTATCCAGGTATCGCAATACTAAAGGATATGTACCGAAAGCGTGCAGGACTGATGATAATGACGTACGCTTAAACGACTCAATAGTTCCTTCCTATTAGAAGCACGCTGAGATCCTTGGTAGTGCTGCCGCACAATTACGTTATACATTTCGTCCTTTTAAACGCAACCTCGCATCCGCAATCATAAAAGTGCGCATAACTGAAAGCTACAACAATACGCCCGTCGTCAGTCCGTACATAGTGGCCCGCAGCTGTTTCAGTTCCTTTTCTCCTCCATAGGATAGCTTCTGCAAGACCATTTCTCGAAATTCCACATCCCACTGCCCGACTGCCTGCCTCGCCAAAGCCGCTTGTTCGAACCCTATCGGATATATGCCTCCGAATCCAAAGTCGACGAGGCACAAGTCCTGTTTTCCTTCATGTAGGATGAGATTTCGAGGTGCAATATCTTGATGAGTCAGGACAACATCCGTGAAGGAGAATCTTTGGGGCTCATTGCTCGTTCTCTTGAGTCGTATGCAAACTTCCAGTTTATGGTTATACCAGTCTTCCATATCTTGAAGGGTCGGGAAAGGCCCCGTGCCGTATTCGGTGAAATAGGGACCTCGCCAGGGCTCATCGCCTCCGTGGTCCACAGGGCCAGGAGGCATGTCGCTTAATTTGAGAGACTGCATCCGATCGATCATCTCGGCGACCTTGACTGCCACGGTGTTGCGAGTGTCAGTGTTGAGGTCTGGCCATGCCTTCTCAAGAGAAACTCCCGGCACAAAATCCATCACTATGAACCAGCTTTGTTCCTCTTTGTTCCTCTTTGTTCCTCTGGCCAGTCGGGGTACAGCCCGAACAGGGAGAAGACCCGATGGACCGTGGGAACTGGGAATCCATGGACTGCAGCGAAGCGCTGAGTTTCACCCTCGCCTTTGGAGACTGTGCCATCGCCTTTCAAAACGAGACTCTGAGAGATTCGCACAATCTTGTTACTGCCAGCTTGGTATAAGACGGGTGCCGTTTAGAAAAGACGACCAAGTTGCTCGTCAGAGACCGAGTCAAACTCCACGTCGTCCAGCGGATATGATATGTCTTCCATTTTATTCGACTTATCGGCCTCAGTCTGAGATTCTCCAGGTCTGGCGTCCGACGTCATCGGACGATCTTGGTTCGGGGTGGCAGCGACGAAAATGCGCATGTGGACTTCGGTCAAAAGGAAATAGAGATGCGACCAGCGAAGATCATATAAAACCGAGTGAGAAGCAGAGATTCGATGTGGTTTGCATGATCTCTTGCTGCGATTGGCTAAATAATGAATGTCGATGGGGTTGTGTTGGTTAGGTCTTGGTAGCGCGCGGCAACATAGCCGATGTCACGTCGTGTTGGCCGGTTCTTATGGTCAAAGGAAAGATTTCCCAGCCTGATGCCTAGCCATACCCACTTAAACCTGTCCGGATGTCGTTGCATCTCAACGAGCGGTTACTTAAGTAAGTGGTGCGGCGAGCCAGTACCCTTTCATATTCTTAAGTGCTGCCTGTTAACGAGCTTCGTGGCCGTTCTACCCTCCTTCATGCAAAACCAGCTTGTTAGTATCAACGAGTCCTCACGATCTGAAAATCTTTCTCTTCGAAGTCTCCGTACAACAAGCAAGGTTCTAGCTTCACAGAATGACTTCGATGACCCAGAGCGCCCGTGTCGAGCCAAGTTCGACTAATGATTCCTCTGCGATGCCTTCAGTAACCTCTGAACCTGCTTCAACCCAGCAGTTTTGGGCTTTCCAACCACCGAAATTCGAGGCAGTGCAGTGTATTCCAAAGAAGGATCGAGAACACATCTTCTCCCTCTCAGTCTTGAAGGCAAGCGCGGTCGCCCACGAGCCCCTCGCTAACGGCGGCAATCACTGGACATTCTACTTGACCGTTACACCGAATCATCTCGACCCTGATGCCTGGCGTCTGATACAGCTCGACTGCACGCCCAGCGGAACCCCAGCCGGCGGTGGGGGCGATGGCTCTAAAGCCAACATCGTGATCAGCCTTTTGGAAGATCGACAATTCAGCCGGGCCCAATGCATTTGCCGGCTCACTACTCGACAGCCGCTAAAGGTCAGCAATTTTGTCGACACAATTGTTGAACATGGGAGGGAAAAGTATGACTTCGACAACAAGGGACAGGGGTGCAAGAAATGGGTTGCCGAGCAGATGGACTTGTACTTCAAGGTCGGGATTATCACTGATCGGGACGAAGTTCAAAGCCCGAAGAGCGAGATGATGTTCCAGTGGGAAAAGTTCAAGCACATAGGCGATCATTCTATGTGGGCTATGGGCAGTTACTATCAGTGAGTCGGTGGAGGAAAAAACAGGTCTTCAACTTGGTTACACACAACAACCTTGTTAATATAATTGATTTCACCCGAAGTTATGCTTATTATTCTACTTGATAATCCCACATGAAGCTCTGTAGATTGTGTCTCGGCTGTCCGCTGACCATGTAATCAAGGAGTAAAGATTTCTTGTGAGTTTTCGCTATGGTATGCCACGCTATATAATCTCAACCGTACGCCAATCCCTATCTATAAAGTTGAATGTGAGCCCACTCGCAGTGGCCACAAGTAAAAGACAACATATTTACGCAACGCTGTCATTCTAGCTGAGCAGGCCGTTGAAGTCAGTGTCGAATCGAACAGGAAACCTCTTCCTCCCCTTAGCGTCCTTGTTGACGAAGCATGCCATGCTGTTTCGTTGGCAGGGGAAGAGTCCCAGGCCATTCTCATCAATCATGACGTTGGCAGTCTCCAGACCCATAACGTCTGTCCATACTTCCCCAGCATGCTCGCGTCCAACCTGCATGCAAATCTGGGACTCGGCCTCGGGAGATTGGGTCCAGCTCATGACGACAGCAAGACCATCGGGTCGCTCCTCAGTTCCCTGTCTCACCCATCCGATGCAGTCGTGCTTGTCAAAGTAGTCTTTCTGCTTGCCGTAGGCGTAGAGCTTCCTGGCCAAGAGCAGATTCGGGAGGTCTGGTACAGAAGGCTCAAGGTGGGGAAGGCCGGTGCCGTAGAGATCGCCAAAGAAGACGCAGGGGTGTCCGTCTCGTCGCAGGAGAATGAGAGAATAGGCGAGGGGCATGAATGCTGCTGAAATAGGCGTGTCCATAGCTTGGCCACGCTGGGTATCATGATTGCGAATAAAAGTCTGGAAGTATGTTAGCTGGGTGTAATCGGCTGACACTCCCGTATGAGATACATACCACTGCGTTATTGGGACGTTGCTCAACCAAAGTGTTCTTGAAGACCTCCATCAAGTCGTGATCCTCATGCCATGACAGTCTCGCGATGTGGTACATCAGCGGGACGTCATACAGGCTGAAGAACGAATGCATATTGTCCATCCAGTTCGTCAACACCCGAACGTCGCCGTGCCAGAACTCGCCGACAAACATCAGATCTTGCCTACTGGTCTTCTTCAGGTACCTCGTCCACTCATTGATGAAGTTCCATGAGATGTGTTGCACCGCATCCACGCGGAAGCCTCTCAGACCAAGCTCGTCTACGATCCATCGGCCCCACTCTGTCGACTCCTTGACAACTTCGGGGTTGGTGTAGTCGAGGTTCTCCAACATGAGGTAATCTGCGTTGCCCTGGCTGGTGCCGACGTCTTGGTGCCAGTTCTTTCCATCCTCAACATACCGGTAGATTGATCTCTTGCTGTTCTGCTGGTTCCAGTCGGTGCCGTTGAAATGCGTCTTGTTGTATGTGAATGTGCTGTACTTGCCACCTCTGGCCTTGTAGTTGAATTTCGTCCATGCCTCAATCTCATACGTGTCTGTGATGTCTATCCGTCTATCTAGAAACAAAGTTTAGCATGGTATCCTGGTGTACATGAGTCGCGCGTGCGCCTTACCTCTGGGGTCAACTTCGACGACCTTGACCATCTCAGTCTCATCCGCATAAGCGCGATGGTTGTGAATCGCGTCCCACACCAGTCCGATGCCGTTCTTGTTGCTTTCGGCAGCCAGCGCCATCAGGTCCTCCTTCGTGCCCCATTTCGTGGGTACTGAGCCCTTCTGGTCAAACTCTCCCAGGTCCCACGCATCGTAGATGTCGTAGCCGTTACTCTCCGGATCCTTGGCCTTGCTTCCTGGAGGAAGCCACAGGCTGTTGACACCAACAGCCCTTAGACTTGGGAGTGCTAACCTCAAACGCTTCCAATGGGAATGGTCAGCGGGGAGGTTCCATTCAAATGCCTGGAGTTGCACCGGGTTTTGTGTGCGATCACCGCGACGACGAAGCTGTGACTTGGTCCTCTGGATGACTGTCGGACGAACGGGAAGATCAACTTGTTTCGTCATCGTGGCGCGGAAAAGAAGAAGGCTAAAGAAATCAGAGGTCTAGTGGTTTGCATGACATCTCATGATGAGTTTTGGCGGACGGACTCGGCCCCCTATATATCCAAGCGCAAGATTCATGAGGCATGGACCAGATAGGCAATTTCATGGATCGCGTTTACGAGTACGGCGCCGCCACGGTGGCTTGCGCTCCCACACAATAAGGTATGCACAGCACCGTCTCAACAAGCGCACTCGAACCCGAGATTGAGGCAGGGGCCAATCACAGCTGAGCACTGCCCAGAAGGGGTCCAAGAAGGCATTGGGACGTTGTCAGCGCCATCACGTGTCTCATACATCAGCCGTTCCAGAAGTCTAATGCGTGTGCGTCTGGTGCGAATCGTCATGGCCTCTGCGTCTTCCCCCCTCGGGTTCGCATTTGGAGACTTCGGTCCCGCAATTCAATACGAGCGGGGCTCCCCCAGGTCCCCTTATTTTTTCTTTATTCAAGCTCCGGGACCCCAAGGCAAACTGACACCCGGAACGAGTCGGGTCACCGGGTGGCATGTTGACGGAGAGCAGCACGGGCACCGCAATGGCGCGCATTGGCGCCAAGCTCTAGTTCGAATGGCTATGTTTAAGGGGGAAACTTGGGTGTTCATGGAGTTAAGGCCGGAGTGTCGGGACTCTAGAACATTGCAGCACGGGACGGGGCGAAGATCAAATTACCGATAGCGAAATTGTGTCCAAAGCTTCTCCTTATCAGCGATCAGCGATTCTGCCCAGCGGAAAAAGAACAACAGAGACAACGCGAAAGCGAAGAGAGCACAGCCTCTGCTCCAGAGCAGTGCACGGCGCGCAAATGCTTCATTCAGGCGTCAAGTAGATGACCACATCATGTTCAGGCAATTTGAAATAATGCCACATCACAAAAAAGCATGTAAACGTTGGCGGCAGTTGCCCGGGCCGCGTTGATCGGTGTGGGTTGCGCGCCAGTTTGTCAGTGTTTGATACTCCCACAGCACACCTTCTCTACCCCACGTGGCGTTCGCGCAGAGAGTCTGGGTGGACCATGTGGGAGATCCTTCGAACGCATCGCAACCTTTACTCTTATGCGGCAGCCGGCACAATCACGGTTTGGTCTGCTGATTGAATCAAGCTTATTGACTCGAACGGCCTTTGAATCTTCAGATGCATCGGCGAACGATCGCGCAACATAGCATTGCTGGCCTGATGGGTTGGTTTTGACAAGAAACCGACCACACGCTAGAACGGTTTGACATGACTTGAGATTGAATCAAGCTCAAAGCTAGACGTCACGGTGCTTTTTTCGTCGTCTTCAGACCAAGAAAGACTAACATTGTCTGTAAGGTATCTATCTAGATTGTCCCTTTTCGGAACGTTGCATAAACTCAATGGGTGTCCTCATCATCAACTTCTCGCATTATCCGAGATCCCGATCGGGTTTCCAGCACGGCAACCTCCAGATTCCAGCCGGCAGCCGACAATCTCCTCGCGTATCCTTCGTATTTCTCGTCGGATAGAGCCATAGTCGCCTGAATGTGTCCCAGCATGATGTGCTGGCCTAGCTGAGCTCGCCTCAGCTCGGGTGCCTTCAGACCGTGCAGCCGCTCAGCGAGCAAAAGACCGTGGAACCAAGCTTTCAGTTGCGACTTGGCGGAAACGCCATTCTTCAACACGATCAACACCTTGATCCTGGATGCCGCGTCGTAATTTGTCGCCTCGGATATTTGGCACCATATGATATACTGCTGATTCTCGAAAAGCTCCATGAGGTTGGATAGGTCCACCGTCGGAAGTTGAAAAGACCTCATGTTCTGTTGGCCATTTGCCAAAGCCTGGAGCATAGACTCCAATGGCACCCCGAATTTGCAATGGCCCAAAATTGTATCTGCGTTCCATCGGAAAACCTCGCCACCGCGTCTCTCGAAGATCAGCTCCTTTTCGGAAATCTTTCCGGGCGTAAGAACCTGGTCTTTGGATAGCAGTGCAGAAAACGCAATGTTCGCCCTCTGTCGATTCAGTGAGCGAGATTTGACGGCTCTGACGCCCTTCCAGTTGAGAAATAGGTAGATGGCGATCAGAATGAAGAGTGTTGTCCAGGTAGTAGTTGGTGTTGTTAGGCAAGAAACCACCAGAGTGCCGGTCTGGTATGAAGTTAGCAAATGCTGGTGCTATTCTGAATATCTGCAACTCACGAGCATGCCCATTAGTGAAATTGCCGTTTCTTGACTTGCGTCTTTCTGTATGGTGTTAGTCATGGACAAAACGTCGGAAGCAGATCGCTTACAGCATTGAGTTCCCCAAGATTGTTCCACTTCGCAAAGTGCCCGCTCAGACTGCTCTTTGATGCATTTCCAGCAACACCACTCGCCGCAAACAAGATACTTGAGCAGCACAGAATCAGAAATCTGATACTTCTCGGGAACAGCGGCGAGAGACAATCCAAGATGAAGGCAATGCTGCACAGCACATCGGAAGCCATGCGATAGGCCTTGCACTCAGCCTCTATTGATGTCCCCATCAAATGAGCAAAGGCAATGGTTCCGAGTCTGCCCATTGACTCGCGAATCACCTGTATCATCATAGCGCCAATGGGCGAAGCCCTGGAGTCACCAACTCCCATACCTGTCCGATGGGTTAGCGTCTATCTCACTAGCAAGTGGATCACTTGGACTGGTCTTCATCCAAAGATCAAGGGGCAGGTTTAGCCGTCGATGACGTTCACAGCTGCTTACCTTCCCATACGGCACGTGAAGATATCATGCCGGCTATCGTCCCGGCGAACGCCTGGAACGAGTCCTGAATGCTAGTGAGCAGCTGCCATCTAAAACCGGAAGGAATATCAACATACGTAGATCTGATAGGCGGCATAGTCATCCGTCACGCTGTGAGGATAGCCATCCGGCAGGAAGATGTCAAGCACCTTTCTCCAAGGCTTCTTTCGTATTGTAGGAAGCTGCACAGAAGAACCGTTAATCACATGCATCGCGCAACTCTGTTGGTGAGGTAAGGATCAGGGGTGTGGTGATGGAAGCTTTTTTTTTTTCTTTCTAAGCTTACCAGGATATCGACTCGAGCAGGTCCGGCGCGCGGAGCCGACTCGATAAACTTGGCTTTCAGGTTCCCAGCCCTGTCATATTCCGCAATCGCCAGACTGGCCGGTTTCCGAGCCTTCTTGGGGGGCTCAAGCATAACTTGAGCCGAAAGCGAAGGCATATTGAAAGAAATGCGATGTTCAAGCGTCGAGCGCAACAAGTCAAAGAATCAATCGGTGCGGGAAAGTCGAACGGATGCGATTAGGGAGGATGAAGGAAAGAAAAGATGGCATGTGAAAGGATGAGATTAGGGAGATTAGATCAGTACAAGAGGACTAGCCAGATGGGTTTGGCGTGTAATGACACAACGAAGAGAAAATTTTTGTTTAGGAGATTTTCCGCGAAAAAAAGACGGATACGAGAAAAACAAAAAAAAGGGTGAAGCAAGACAAGCTGTTACAGCTGTACGCGTACGGCGTGGTTATTTTGACAGGCAACGAGACTGACTCTCGAAACTTTCCGGGCTGTGCATTCCGCTCCGCGTACCCGCGCCCGCGCGCATCATTGTTATTGTTTTTTTTCGCCTCAGCCTGGGATCAAACGTGTTCGATGATCTGTCATTGTTCCCATTTGACATATGTCATGGAGTGGAGGATGTGGGTTGGATGTGGCGCTTGGTGGTGGTGTGCTGCGGGCTGTAGGTGCATGGGCCGCTGGAGGGGGGGAGAGGAAACAGGAAAAGCTCTCAAAACTGCATCAGAAAAACCAAAGACCACCATCCACAAACTTGTTTCACAAGTTGGGATGCAATCGCCCGTCAGGATTCCGTGGGAGACGCGGGAGAAGGACGTACGTCAGCAACAAGGCGTGCATCCCTCCCTACGCTGTCTCCGCTCGGGCCTAATGCGAATAATACGACTGTCATTCGTGAACTGATGTATGGAGCTTATGCCTACATGGGATCATCAGTTCGCGTTTGCTTTTCCGAACGATCGGCAGGATGAGCTTCCGGAAGAACTTGCGTAGTTCAGCCGACACAGCTATCGCCTCGTAGGGTTTTATCACACTGCGTTGGGATTCGGGACGGACGCAAGAGTCTGTGGTCTGACTTGGATACATGATGTTGGCATTGCCTGGCCCCCGTCGCGGCGAGATCCGTTTGGGTAAAACACTCGTAGCTAACGGCCACGCCGCCGATGGAAACCCGTGTGGCTGTGAATGGTAAGGTCGCCATGCATGTTGGGTTGATCGTTGATCTGTCGATCATACGGCTTGAATTATGGGACAGTCACTAGTTCGAATGATAACGTGCAGCTGGTAACGTTGAATCGGTGCTGTGCCTTTAGGAGAATCTAAATATCAATATTGCAATCGGTTATTGAACTCCTGACAGAGTTCAAGGTGACCTTTCCAACCTTAGTGCCCCCGTAGGTTGCTGTTGGCTCGCACGGGGGCATCATTTTCGGCCACGCAGACGCAATCAACCCCACACTGATGCCTCAAAGTTGTCACAACGGTTTCCGCCCATGAGGTGAACAGGTTCTTTTTTCGTATTTACATAGTTCCGGTTCGTATCGTGTGGAGGGTGCAGCCTGTCATGAACCGCTTGAGAGAGTTCAATCAAGGGCGATAGAGTTCTACAAGACAAAAGGCCTGGGACCAATGCCCTTCCTGAGACTGTCTTCTCCAGAAACAGAAGTAAAAGGAAGTTACCGCCGTCAGAAATGACCATGGGATACTTGAGAACAGTCTTCGACCGGCGTGGCGGTGGGAGAAATAAGACCTACCGGTTCCGAAATCCGACAGACCCAATCCCCACACGATAGCCTCAGGACTGCCAGCGTAACGCGAAACGACGACGATCCTAGACGAGGTTGCATTTTGGCCATCCAATCGAAAACGTGTGTATCCGTCTACCCAATCCAACGAATAGATGCATGAGCAATCCGAGGAAACACCGTATTCAGGCCGTGCTCTGCAGTGCCGTTTTGCTTTGAGTAATGTCGTTCGCTTTCTTTTCCCAGTCACAACTGCCCGTACAAGGCGGTGTAAACCCCAGTGTCGATCGGACCGAGCTGATCGTATGACTGCCATAGATAACGGTGTTGAGTATTGCCGAGGTGACACACAACGAATCGCCTTTCGGGTTCCCAATGATGTCAAGACTGCAAGACATGAAGGCTTTCTGCCATAAATGACGCTGGGAACGAACACAATCTTTCAGAGACGTCTTGTTTCTAGTCACTGTGTCAAGTTGCGACGGTGATCTCCTTTCGGAAACCTCAGCATCCGAGAGCGCCTCTTGGTATGGCCGTGGGATACCGGACGCATCTGCAGACTATTGCCACCATCAAAGGCAAGTTAGGCTGAACGTGGTTGTCTCTGGGCTTTCTCAGGAGAGAAGAGGCTTCTCGGCTTTGAATACCAACTGTCCCAAGGCAGCATCAATAGGCAAGTATGTAGCCGGAACATTTCCTTTCGCCCTCGGAGCTCCCCCCTATCTGACATCCCGCAGCAAACTGTTTGAAAGCGCCGCCGACGATCCGAGGCTTGCCCTACACGACACATGTCCAAGCAAGCTATGCGAGCCTGGCTCTGACGTCGAGAACTAGAATGACAACAAGCACAACGACGACTCCAAAACGAAGCTTCCACCACCTACAATCACCGGCAAGTATACTGTCACGGCAGGAGGAACCTCTAGTATTGATGTGCAACTCTAAAAGACAAAGGAATCGCCAAGCCCTGTCCCGGGCGGTTCAAGAATCCAAAGTCAAAAATTATATGGCGATACAACAATATTCTGAAAGAGTCGCCTCTTGAGAAGGCACAACATAAGAAACGCTTGAACGGCCGAGGACTCTTCTCGTCGATTCCTCACAACACACTGCGTTAGGGGGCATTGTTGAGGAAGTTTCGAGCCCACCCAGTAGGGGGTTCCAGCGTCGGGGTGTTATCGTAATATACCTCGATTGGCGTCGGTGTAGAGGAACTTCCAAGCCGGCTACGGCTCGATTCGTAGCGTCTGCATGTTTGGTGGGTTGCTGTCTCGTTGACGGCATGTCAGGTAACGTGGCGAACTGCTTCCCTGGAACTTTTTCGTCTTCTTATCTGCCTAGTATGGCAAGAATCCTGAACATGGTCGTTGTCTACAGTGTAGAGCTGTGACCTAGTGACGCTTCAACAACTCAGCTGGGTTCTGTCCGTCTCTCTTTACTTGTTACGTTTGCACTTCTCCCAGGCCTGGTGTATCATTGACCGGAGCTCATGATATTGGGACGTTGTGAGTATTTAACAGCTTTCTGCATATGTATGGGTCTACCTCGAAAGTCTCTGCATCCACTCGTACGCCTAGTGGTCTATGATGATTCCAATCAGTGGGCCGCGGTACGTGAGTTCAATTAGACGGATGACACAACAGACTTCAAGGTAGACAAAAGTTATAATGAATCTTATAGATTTAGTCTGAACTACATATCCCGATGTAGCCCGCACAGCACTAGTACTTTTATACACAATTGTGACAGTCGTAGATGGTATAACCCTTCCGATCCCGAGGACGGAGAAAAAAGTAAAAAATAGACACAAGAAAATATGGACAAAGGCCAGCAGCAATTTTCGCTCAAGAAAGCCAGCCCCCAACCGCAATCCTTCAACACACATAAATACCATAACCCCAAAGAAAATCCCCAACCCAAAGACGTTTAAGAATCCCAAATGGGCCCAAACGCAGGAATACCTCTGCTCTCCATCTGGTACACAAACTTATTCGTCGTCGGCCCGTTCGATATGATGGCAACGCACTCGGCGCCGCTCTCCTTGTACACATTGTACGCGAGCTGCACGAGGTTCGGGCGGCCGAGCTGGTCCGTGTCCCAGATGAGCGCGTCCGGGTCCGCCTTGAGGATGGTGTCCATGATGCCCTGGCCGTACGTCTTGAGCGGGTTCTTGGTGGACCACACCACGCGCGCGGGGACGCGGCGCTCCATGAGGACGGGCAGGCAGGGCCCGATGCCGGAGCCGGTGGCGACGAGGACCATCTTCTTGAAGAGGGGCGCGACGGCAAGGACGCCCGAGGCCGGGGTGCCGCGGGTCCAGATGGAGGTGGGCGGGTTCTCGATGATGCGCTTGGTCCAGTCGCCGGCCTTGGAGACGACGATGGAGAAGCCGGGGCCGTCGGGCTCGGGGATCGCGGCGAAGGCGTGCCACTCGACCATGGGGCGGTCGGTGATGCGCACGCCGCGCGAGGTGCAGGGCCCGGGGGTGGTGAAGTCGAAGTGCAGGCGGACGGCGTGCTTGGAGAGGGGCTCCGGGACGACCTTGACGCGGCGGAGGCGCATCCAGGGGAGGGCGATGCTGAGGGTGGTGAGGGCGACGAGGTAGAGGGCGGGCGTCTTTGCGAGGGTGGCGCCGAGGGGGGCGGTGGGCGAGGCGGAGGAGGCGGCGGTGGCGACGACGTGGGCCCAGACGAGGGCGAGGGCGGACCAGCCTGCGAAGCGGTGCGTCCACTCGAACTGGTCGTGCATCTTGCCGCGGATGGAGGGGTACGCCATGACGAGGATGGCGAGGAGGAGGAGGAGGATGAGGTAGGTGAGGACGAGGGTGATGAGGGAGACGGAGTGGAGCGGGTTCGAGGCGAGGAAGTTGCCGGTGGCGGCGCCGGTGAAGATGACCCACCAGACGGTGGCGGAGACGGCGCAGCCGGAGTGGACGCCGCCGTTGTGGTAGACGCGGGCGAAGTGGCGGCGGATGGCGAGCGGCACAGAGGTCGGGACGCGGGAGCAAAGCCAGAAGATGAAGTTGACGACGTAGTCCTGGCGGAGGAGGACGGCGCCGAGGAGGTTGGCGGCGACGGCGGTGGCGAGGTGGTTCAGGGGCAGGGAGAAGTTGTTCTCGCGGGCATCCCACAGGAGGAAGACAAAGGTGGCCAGGTTGGCGAGGAAGATGACGCCGAACAGCTTGCGGTAGGCGTTCAGGCCGCGATGGCGGATCCAGCGCCAGCCGTGGAAGCCGTTCTTGGAGGGGAGCTCGTAGTCTTCCTGCTTCTCTGCCTCTTCTTCCACGAAGGCGGCAGTCTTCTCGAGGTCTGGGTCGCTGCCATGCGAAGGGATGACGGTGAAGTTGCGAGAGTCGACGAGCGTGCAGCCAGATTCGCTCTTCGTGGGGGATGCCACCTCTGTCCTGATGGAGGAGGCGGAGGAGCCGGTCTGGGGCGTGGACATGGAGGTGGAGATGGGCGGGAGGGGAGGAGAAGGAGTGGCGCCGCCAGCGATATCCCGGAGCACGCGCTTATCAACCTTGCCGTTGGGTGTGAGCTCAATGACCGGGAGATACTTCCAGACCGTGGGAACAGCGTAGAAGGGCTGGCCCTCGCCGACGATGGTCTTGAGCTCGGCCTCGTCGATGGGAGCGGCAGCGGAGTAGAAGCCCCAGAGGCGGTCCTCGATCTTGAGCGCGCAGCCCTTGGTGACGGCAGAGTGCTTCTCAATGGCGCGGGAGACGCCGTCGAGCTCGACGCGGAAACCAGAGATCTTGACCTGGTCGTCCTTGCGGCCGAGGGGCTCGAGACTGCCGTCCTCCAGCCAGCGGGCCAGGTCGCCGGTGTTGAACATCATACGACTGTGAGTTTTAATGTCAGTGGCGTTTTCTCTCGGCCGGGTTAACGGGACGGTGGGAGGAGGGAGGGAACTGGACTAACCCGTCTTGAGTGAACTTGTCCAGCTTATATCTCTGAGAGGTTAGCTCGGGCAGGTTGAGGTAGCCTCTGGACACGCCTGGACCGCCGGCCCACATGACACCCGGCTGGCCGATGGGGACGGGGTTCTCGTTCTCGTCGAGGACATAGACGTTGGTGTTGGGGTTGGGCTTGCCGATAGACAGCGTCTTGCCGGGCTTGTGGAGGTGCGCCGTATTGAGAATGCTGATCTCGGTCGGGCCGCAGACGTTCCAGAACTTGATGTAGGGCGCCCACTGTTCGGCGAGCGCCAACGGGCAGGGCTCGCCGCCGACGGCGATGGTCCTGATGTTGGGGAAGTCCTCACGTTTGGGCATGTGCTTGAGGACGACTGACGGTGTCGCGATGACGGTGTCGACGCGCTGCAAGCAGTCCGTCCAGAGGTCGTTGCCGCTGCCCCTGATGTGCAGGGTTCCGCCGTTCATCATTGTTCCCAGAATCTCCCATGCGCCTATCCGTGTGCCGCGTCAGCCAAACAATGAAAGCTGAAAATGGGAATTTAGAGTTTGAGACATTTGACTTACACATATCGAAACCGACGTTCAACTGTTGCGCCACATTCTTTCCCACACGGATGCCCAGCTTCGACGGCTCCGCTAGAAGGGTGTTGGTAACGCCCTCGTGTCTCACATCCACGCCCTTGGGGCGGCCGGTGGTGCCCGAGGTGTAGATCACGTAGGCGCCGTCCTCGGGCTTGACGATCACGCCGGGGTGGCCCGCGTTGCCGTGCTTCCACAGCCAGCTGTTCGCGTCGAGGTCGACGACTCTCACCACATCTCGCCTGTCGTCGGGTATGCTGCGCAGGACCTTCTCCCTGAACTTAGGCAGGCACAGCACGACGGGGGCGCCGGAGTCGGCAATGTCGTAGCCGAGGGTGTCTTCCGGGATGATGCCGCCGTCGAGGGGGACGTACTGGCCACCGGCCTTGAGGACGGCGAGGATGAAGACGACCATCTCGATGCAGCGCGAGTAGACGAGCACGACGCGGTCCCCCTTCCTGAGGCCGTGGGTGCCCCGCAGCTCGTTGGCGAGGATGTTGGCGCGGCGGTTGAGCTCGCGGTATGTGATCGTCGTGCCATCGTAGTGGCGGACGGCGGTGACGTCGGGATGCGCCGCGGCGATGGACTCGAAGGCGTGGTGGACGACGTGGTAGGGGATCACATCACTCGGGCCCCTGCTGAACTGGTTGAAAAGCACTCGATCCGCCAGGGAGAGGCTTTCCAGCGAGTGGAAGGAACGCGAGGAGACCATGATTAGTAGAGCTAGAAGTTGATGCTCTTGAGTGATTGTGCCCACCAGTGACGCGAGGGATAACCATAGCTCGAACGAGGAGAGGTGGGAACCGCGAGGCAGATATATCCCTATCCGCCTGCTGCGTCTAGACCATCAACATGCCCACGCCCCCGTTGTCTCCATGTCAACTTCCTTGCCATGTCTCGCCTTGCTCGTCTGTGTGTACCGGTAGGCGCGTGGCCATCTCGCGAGATGCCAAGACGAAAGGCCGTGCAGAAGCCCTGTCATCCGAACCACAGCTCCATCCCGTTTGGCAAATTCGCCAAAAACCTGCGTCGAGCTCCGTGAACGAACAAGGTTACAGCTTCTAGAACACCCTGGCCAGACGCCGAGGGATGGATATCAGGGCTGGGCCTCGTTGCTTCTTTCAGCTCCTGCCTACTACGCAGTGTGCAGAACAAATGTTTTAGATGCGGTGGAGAACCGGGCTGCCTGTTCTGATGAGCTAGGTAGGTAGCAAGCAGGACGGAGGAGCTTTCTCACAACACCATGGGGGGGCCTTGTAATCGGACGTCTTCTGGGAACCGTCAAACCGTAAACGAAAGCAGCAACGGACGAGCGGATACTTGGCCGCACTCCGCAAAAGCCAGGGATCATGACGGGATGATGTGCTGGATGATGGGCGCAAGCAGCAGGTGTCCTGGAAGCATTTTGCATCCATCACCAAGAAAAAGCCCCGAGCGCCAAGGGGCACACCGGGGCACGGTCGAGAATACGCCTCCCTTACGAGCGCGTGTAGTACGAGTACAGGCCTAGTAGTGCTGGAGATTTGCCGTTAGTCTGCAGGTATCCATAACCATAACACGGTATCCGTAGAGAGCAAGTAGTAGGCCAAACCGACTAGGTTGAATTTAGGGCCCCAAAACGGGCAGAAATTTGGTTGTAACGCGCCTGCGGCCCTGTCTCCATCCCGCGGTAACAGTTGTTGTGCGGAACAGCTGTGCGGAACGGCGGGGCTGGCCCGGACGAGACCTCCAAATGCGGGAAAAACGGAGGTCGATCCGGACCAGATCCGCCCAATGCGGCAGCTGTTTCCTCAGGACTTGCTGTTGCTGGCGGACCTGGACCTTGGAGGACGTGAAGTTGGACTGTAGCAAGGGACTTTGTGGACGGGACGTCAGGATTTAGGGGCTCCCTTGAACATCCCCCGGTGCAGGGGAGTAGGGGTAAGGGGACGGGGGGAGAAGGGTTCGTCAGGGGGGGCTTACAAAGTTGTTGTCAATCAGTCCCATTACTTGACGGATTGCTCCCTTCAGTACGTACCATCGATCGTGGAGGATTTGTCAGGCGCTTGCGGATTCACAGCCGATGCGTGAACTTTGACGACCCCTCGTCATCTCTGTGCTGTGCTCCGTCTCGAACAACTTTCTCTCAACCCACGTCCCGTCCCTGATGCGTTGATGAAATGATGTTGGTGGTGTCGCCTCCTCCCCGGTTGGGCGACGGTCGCCGGCCGCCCGGGGTAAACCCTGATCTTCGCGGCTCCTCACGCCTGTTTTGACCGTTCACAGTGTTCGGCCGCCCTCCCTCCCCCTCATCAACTGCACTCAACTCGCCCTCTGATTATCCGCACTGCTGCTCCTGTGCATTTTTGGAGGCTCCAGTCGGATGCGACCCTGAAAAGGGCCCTGCGACGCACTGTTTCCCCTCACCCTCGTCGGTCGGCCGAATTCGGTCATAACAGGGCGGCCCTCCTGGACTGCGCGCTCGGTGTTAGTGAAGAAGCAAAACCTCGTGAGGGGAAAGAAGCAACGACGGAAAAAATAAAAAAAGTATCAAGAAGAAAACGTCCAACTTCTTTGTCTCTCTTGCCATGTGCTCACCACGCTTTTGACTCTCATTCCAAGTCAATTCCAACCGGTCCCCCGTCCGTTGTCTCCATTTCTCCAATTTCGCCCATCACGTTTTTGCTTGTTTTTTTCTCCCGCTTTATCGCCATTCCGAGGTTTTTTTCAATATGGACAGCCTGCAAACGCTCGAGTTGACCGTGGAAGCCGACAAGGGCGTCGCTCTCGTTCGATTCAACCGCCCGGCCAAGAGAAACGCCTTCTCTCAGGTCATGATCGGCGAAATTATCGCGACACTGGTGCATCTCGATGCCTTGGAAGCCGTCCGCGCCGTGGTCATCACCGGCGGCCCTGATGGGCCCTTTTGCGGTACGTTTCGTCTTCCGTCCAGTTTTCCAGCTTCCAGCTTCAGCACTCGAGACATGTCCATGTTTCTTTCCCCAAAATTTCCTGCATCCCACAAGCTCTACTGTTGGCCGTTTGGGATCTTGAAGTCTTGGTGCGACAGACAAACACCCCCTCATGCGTTCGAAATCTCGACCCCCTCCCCTCCCCTTCGCTTTTCCCCTCGGCATCTGCGGTTTCTTGCAGTTGCTTGTCAATCAACGCGCGCAGGTTGGCCTGGCCCCCCTTACCACGTGCATCCAGGCGCATCACCAACAGGCGCGGCGCCGCACACGGCAGTCAAGCCTGAAAGGCACCGACAACTGCCATCCCATCTCCATCTGATTCCCCACGGACGTGATACACAAGGGCGGTGGTGGGCCCTGCCTCCGTCCGTCGTTGGAACGTCGACGTTTCTGAATCTCTGAAACGTCATGAAAATCCTCGACGGGGGCCCCAGCAGGCGGACCTTTCATCTAATCTAATGGACACCATAACGTTAGCTAATCCGTTTTATGGTGCAGCCGGAATGGATCTGAACGAGCTGGTGCAGATCTCCACGGCAGAGGCCCACAACAGGGCCTTCCTCAAGGACCTAACAGACGCCTTTGCCAGGTTCTCCAAGCCCATCATCGCGGCTGTCGTCGGATTTGCCGTAAGTTGTTTTCCGCGTCGTCGTCGTCGTGCGTTTGGCGTCTTGGCTGGGCTATAGGCCGCTTTGGCGCCCTAAGGCGACTCCCCCCGGTCCAATTGCTTTCTTTTCCTCCCTCCAGAACTTGGAAAAACCTGGCTAATGCGCGAGCCTCAAGTTGGGCGGTGGCTGCGAGATTGCCCTGGCGGTAAGTGACATGAGCCCCCCCCCCACGGTCCTGCTGCTAGGCGAGAAAAGTCGCTTTGGGCGTGTACTTCGTACGTGCTGTGCTCATCACATTCGATAGTGCGACATGATCTATGCCGCTGAGGACGCCTCCTTCGGCCTCCCTGAGATCAAGATCGGAACCATCCCGGGTGCTGGCGGAACTCAACGGCTGGCGCGCGCCCTTGGAAAGCACAAGGTAAGTCAAGCCGAGAACGAAGATCAACTTAAAGTTTGACCCGTTCATCTTTATCGACTCACTCTCCAATGAGCTAGCGCACTGCGCCCTAGAGATAGATTGAACTAACGGTTGTTAGGCTATGGAGTTCGTCCTGACGGGCGATTCAGCAAGCGGAGCCGAGTTTGAGCGACTGGGCGTGGTCAACAAGGTGTTCCCGCGCGCAGAGGTCGTCCCAGCGGCCCTCAAGCTCGCTGAGCGCATTGCCGTCATGTCGGGCCCCGTCGTCAAGACGGCTAAGCAGGCTGTCCTCACCGGTGGGTTCCCTCACACTCTCTCCCTTTTCTCCGTTTGGGGGATGGCTTCCGGATTCCACTTAGGGATCGAGGGGGCGTGTCCCTGTAATTATGACTCGCTGACCCCATCACAGTTGAAAATAGCCACTTGGACGCCGGGATGACCATGGAGAAATCTCTTTACTACTCGACTTTTAGCCTTGGCGATTTCAATGAAGGGATGTCGGCCTTCCTCCAAAAGAGACGTCCCGAATTCAAGCATCAGTAAGTTTCGGGATGGCCCCGCAGCAATCGGTCGCTGTGCGACGCCAATAACGGGGTGGCGCACTGCAAGGGGCGTTGTAACGGTATTTCGACGTCGGGAGCATAGTGCTTGATGACTCGAGCCAACACTGGCATGTGCTCATGGCATCACGGAGTCCTTCTTGCTGGGCCCGCGCATTCCACGGTTTCCGGCGCTTGATACGCGCCTGTGGCTGTAGACGTCGGTTGATTAAACTCATGTAACCCGAGTAAATAGGGAAGCTGTTGTACTGAGCCCCTCTAGACGTAAACTTGTTCAAGGCAAAGATCCGTTTAAGCTCTAGTGAATTGACCTTGGCACAGATCGTGTCACTATGCTCCTGCTCGATTGAGGTGTCAAGCGAACACAACGGCGGCAGCGACCTGTGCATTGCAGGCTGACAAGTTGTCTCGATAGTAGGCTGGGACAACAATTGCACCGGCGGCTGGTGGCTTTCGGGAAGCTGCACAGCTAGCACACAGACTGCTTGCTGGCAGCGTAGCATGCAGCGCATCTGCCGGAAGCATCCGCCACTTCGCGCCATAAGCACATGCTTTTTGATGATTTAACGACTTGCCATTTCTGTAAAAGGTCCTGTTTCCCCTGTTATCGCCTCTAGGAATACATCACAAAACATGCTGCTTTTGACTCCATACCGTTGCCCTCCGTGCCGTGTCTTGTCCCTAGTGTTTTTCGTACAAACTGCAGTCTTCCGTCGGTTGACTGCGACTGCGCCATTTACCCGCCAGCAGCACTGCAACGTCAGACCGTTGTAGTGCCAATGTCAAAGATTGCATTGCGCCACCCGTCTCTCTGATATTCGTGCACTCGGTCGCCTGCCAGGGCCGCCTCCTCGTTCCACATTTTGACGAGACTGCCGGGGGCATAGACCCCCTTGAAGACACCCCGGCCGGGTTGCGCAACGCCCACTCGGGTGTAGAGATCTGGATCCTCCGGAGGCACCAATCTCGCTGCCACGGCCTTGAGGAATGTCCACAAGTCCTGCGGGTCGGCGATGCGGGTGGCCCTGAGCCGCTCACGAGCAAAAAGAAGTTCTCTGTTAGCGAAATGAAGCAACTCGCCGATGCTGGCAGCAATCTGGGCTTCCAATGCGGCCTTGACAATTGGTCGTATAATCGGCTTCAGCACCCAAGCGAGGCAGGCGAATTTACTCTTGCGGAGCGTATAATCGAGATGGTGGATGCGAACTCGGACATTGTGAAGAGTCAATATGTCCTCAAGTCGCTCCTTTCCGACCTCCACATCAATGGCAACATCGATCCCCCGCTCATCAAGGTGGAATCCAGCGATGCCAGCATCGGCTAGCCTCAATATTCCCGAATGAAGGCGGAGCCAAAAGCCCAGATCCTCTGCGGCAATTGACAGGCCCGATATGGTAATTCGCATCAGCGTTTTCACTGTGGAAGTCGTCCGGAAGCGGGCCTTGCGAATTTCGACATCATTCTGGGTCGATATATTGATCTTGTAGGGGAGGAAAGAGCTGTTGTTGACGGTGCGTCCTGGTTCCAAAATTAGGTTCTCCAAAAGGAGGTCGATTGCCGGTGCTGAAACCTCCAAGCGAGGAATTGGCACGTATTGAACAGCCTGCACGAGCAAGGGGATGAAGACGTTGACAGAGTCGGCCACCAACTCCCCGTTCGTGTATTGGTGGGCAGGCGACAGGATTTTAAGAATTCTTTGGGTGGTGTTGAGCACCTTTTTGATGTCGGCATCTTCAAGCACTGAGTGCAAGGCCAGTTGGACTTTGTCGAGCAACGCGTCAAGATCATCCCTGACGGATGACTCGGATGTAAGCTCTTTTGACTTGGCCCTCAACTCCTTGAAACGGTCTTCGGCATGTTCGAAAAAGTCAGGATCTGTCAACATGTCTTGCAGCAAGTTGCCGATTTGCCTGACGAGCTCGTCAAACTCAGGATCACTCCGGCCATGCTCCATAACAACCTTGAACATGCGTTCGACTTCGTTCCAATGGTTGCGGTCACCGAGAGAGGTCAAAAAGAGCCAGAAGTTGTTAAGGGCCCGGTCCGCCTCAGGGTTGGTGTTGATGTCATCCTGCGCAACTTCGATGGTGTCGGAGATGGCGTGCGAGTAAACCAAAAGATATCGTCTGATCAGAAGAGACAGCGTGGACACCGAGTCAGAGTAGTCTTTGCGGTCGCGCAAGTTCAGAATCGTCTTTTTCAATCGGTGCACGATGGTCTCTTGTTCGTCGCCGGTGACATGATCCACTAAGCTCTGGCTGGCTTCATCTGCGACTTTGGCGACGCCATCAGCAACGACCTGGGAAACCTCGACGACCTCATCCTGGAAGTCGTCCTTGGAAGGGGGAGGCTTCGAGTCCCCGTTCGGATGTCGGAGAGCTTCCTCTTCCTCTTTGGAGGGCTCTATTTTCTTGGCAGCCTGCTTGGACACGTCGGATAGGGTGAAGGCTGTGTCGCGGAACACCTCTCGACCAATGGTGCCGAGGTCCGATAGCAAAAGGCGAAAGTCAGAATTGGTTAACACGAGAGAGCCGACGGTTTGTAAGCTTTTGTATGCTTGGCAATTGTCAGTTTTAAGTCCAGTCAGGCTTTCATCTATTTGACTTTGATGGAACGTGGGGTCCTCCCAGTACACGGCATCTACGGTGTTAAGGTGTCAGTAGGGATCGACCCACCAGCAACTGTATCGGCTCTGGCCCTGGCTTTTGACGCTCGAGCACCAATGTCGTAGGCGTCGATGGACAAGCGAGCTTTCGTCAGATACCAGATAAAATCTTGAATCTGGTCCTGGTCGTTCTTGTGCAGCAGGAGCTCAATCAGCTGCTTGATCAGGAGCTTGACGTTGAGGATGAGTTTGCGCCCAGAGTCGCTGAGGTCTGGCGTGTCGGGGTTAAGGATGTCGCAAGACAGCAGGGTGCGCAGGTTGATGATGAGCTGCTCGTTGGACGGCATGTATCCCTTGCCGAGAGCTCTCAGCATCTGATACGTGTGCAGCTTCTCGTGCAGCCGCTGCTGGAGCGCCGTGTCGTCATTGTAGCGCGGCAGCAGAGGCTCTCGCTCGCGATCCTCGCGTGACTTGCCGAACCCGAAGCAGGACAGCATCGTGCGCCACCTGATATTGAAGCCGTAGGACGATGTGTTGGATATGCGCGTCAACTCATTCATGCCCGAGTCGAATGTGGTGTATCTCGTCGATAAGAGCTTGGAGGTTGTTGACGTGAAGTCGCGACGAGCAGGCGTGTTGCGTGGTGGAATTCGAAGGGTGACCAGCCCATGACGTAGGTGAGTTCGTCCACAGCGCTGAGCGGAGCTTCCCATCCGGCAGGAGGCACGTGCCACCCCAGACGCAGCAGAAGCTTGGGCCCAAAACCGCAGTTGCAGAACCCAAAGCTCAGGCAGCCAACCAGCGCGCCTGCGAATGAGAGACAGGCGATCGTCCCAAATCACAAAGACCCGAAGGCTGCACCTGTGGTTTCACTGCTTCTGAGGTGCGAGCTGTCGGGTCGTGTGCTACAAGTACCGGGATGAGTGGCTTTCCGATGACTGACGCCTCAGAAATGGGGCCGTGAGCTCCGGTTCCCTAGCCCCACTCTCTTCCGCGGTACGTCCGCAGGTCCTCCGCTCCATGTCCGCAAATCTTAAGTATGCTTTTCGGAGGACGAAGATTGCTGCAATCGTACTTATTATAGCATTGTATTTTGATATGTTTGAAGAAGTTATTTGATTGCTAGGTAAATACAGTTACAGTGTAGATATATGCCAGTCTCCAGCTCGCTATTCAGCATAAATAAAAAGACTTCAAAAACGCAATAGAAAATCTCTACTTGTCTATTCTATCACCGTAAACATGACGACCGAATGCAATCCAGAGAAGAATATCCCTTCACTGCATGGGAAAATTGCTGTCATCACCGGCGCAAAGTAAGTCGACTCACCCACATTCAACAAGCCTCAGCTTACACGATTCTTCCCACAGCAGTGACATTGGACGCGAGACAGCCAGATATCTTGCGCTGAATGGCGCAAAGGTGTATCTGGCGGTGCGATCTGAGGCCAAAGGTGTGCAGACACGAAGGCTCATTCTAGACAAAACCCCCGAGATCGAGCCGCAAAATCTCCAATGGGTCAAGATAGACCTCACGGATATGCGTAGCATCACGGCCGCAGTGAATTGGTTGAAGACACAGGAGCAAAGGCTTGACCTCCTGAGTATGTTACTTGCCCATACCCAACCCGGAATAAGAGTCATCCATGCTGACATTTTGGAAGTCCACAACGCAGCAGCAGCAACCTGGTCAAACGAACCAGTTGGCGCGGGATGGGAGCCTCACATGGCTGTGAAGTAAGTTCTATGAGTCAAATACAAGATGTCCTCTCCTGACCAGTGACTGCAGCTTCATCGGCCCCTTTGCGCTCACGAACCGCCTTCTCCCATTACTCCAAAGTGCCGCCGCGGAGAAAGGTGCCGACGTCCGCATTATCACTCTAACCTCCACCGCACAAGTCGCGATGCTACCCATTGGCTTCAAGTTCCCCTTCACCTCGCTCGACTGCCTCCGCAACCCGGTCCCGTCACACCCCTGGCAATGGCGCTATTTCGGCAAGTTCGCCTTTGGCTTCGACATGATTCGCTACGCGGTCTCCAAAGCCGCCAACCTCATTTTTGCGCAAGAGTTGCAGAGAAGGCTGGACAAGCAGGGTTTGCCCATCATATCTGTTGCGGTGCACCCGGGAGAGGTCGCCACAGAGGGCGTGTTCTCGATTAACAACGCCATGGTCAGGACCTTTGCGCGCTTGACGTTTCTCTCGCCGGAGCAAGGTGCTGCAACCTCCCTGTTTGCGGCAGCTTCGAGAGATGTGAAGGAGAATCCGGCTGCATACAAAGGGCGATTTCTGTTGCCGGTGGGGAAGATCGGTGTTCCTGCTTCGGTGGCGTTAGATGAAGAGCAGGTGAGGGGGCTCTGGAATTCCGCCATGGAAGAAGTCAACAGAAGACTAGCGGATGAGAGTCTGCCACCTTTGCAAGCTTGGTAAAAAGTGAAAAAGAGTGAAACGCGGCGAGGTACTGGACCATATACGAGGCAACTTTGATTTTCAATTCACCGTCGAACAGTACCCCGAGCTGTTTATGAAAAGACTTGTCATTTGTGGCTTGTTCCAAGTTCTGTAATTTTGCTTGCAACCAAATCCGAGGTTCACCATGACAGATATATGGAAATCCTCAATACATGACAGATACACTATCGCCAGTACTCACAACCCAACGTTCGACCTTCTCAAGCCCCCACATTATCGTGAACAACAGCCTCGCAAACTCATCAACCTCCGCAGCAGGTATCCCGCGCTCAACCAAGCTCTGCCCGTGCAAGCTATGCAAAAACAACGGATCCGCCTTGCGAGCGCTAGACTCCCACCGCGCGGACGAAGGCGCGTCCCACAGCTCCGCACGCGCGGTGATGCATATATCCCCGCCGCACGTCTCAGATCATGTTGACTTGAGCGCGCCGTACACGCCAGTAGCGATGCTCGTCAGCAGGTACGTCCGGCGGATCGACTCTGACAGGACAAACGCCCGATACAGATTCTGCACCATGTCCGTCGTGTCGGCGCCAGCGTCTGCAGGCAACGACAGGGTATTTGAGCAGATGGACGAGGAGGTTGCGTCGAGCGCGGCAGACTCCCAGAGCTGCTGGGCCCACAGGCGGAGCATGTCGATCAGACTCTCCGCCTTGGCGCGGCGGGAGATGGAGGGAGAGAAAAGGGACAGCAAGAGGTGGATTAGGAGGGCCTGCGTGCGAGCGAGGTGGTCCCTCGTGGTGAGCAGAGAGAACGCCGGCTCCGTCGCCGAGTGGCTGGCGATCAGGTCCAGGATGTAGGTCGCGGAGGTGGCGTCGACCACGTGTTCGTTGTCCGGCGTGACGTTCTGCGCGATGGCGATGGCGGCGTACGCATCTTGGAGGCAGCGGGGCATGCTCGATTCGGTGTAGAGGTTGCGGTGGATGAAGGGGTTGTGGCCTTTGCGGAGGAAGCGGACGAGCCAGTCCTGCAGGCCGCGGACGAAGTTGGTGAACACAGCGGCCGGAGGGATGGATCCCGGTGGGTGGTAGTGGTAGGCGATGGCCCAGGACGGGGAGTTCAGGAACCAGCTTAGACGCTCCACGGTGGGGCTAAGCTGGTTGGGGCTCGATTCGCTGTTCGACTGATTCGGGTTTGTGTTTGAGGATGATGACGATGCCTCGAGGTTGTGGTCGATCCCGAGGGATAGAGTACTCGGCACATCAGCTGCCTGGTCGGAAGCGAAGAAGGTGTCTGCTAAGGCGTCGATACCCTCCACCTGCAGAGCAATGTCGTTCATGTCATCCTGTATTGCGGGCCAGGCTGATTCCAAGTCCCAATTGGAAACGGACTGCGTCCCCGGGTCGAGGTCTGGCGGCGGACGGAGCCGTGACCGGCGGACCGGTGGGTATGCGCAGTCAACGTCCCGATCTAGACATCGGGAACAGGCGGGGAGTGTCCGATCGCAACGCCTCTTGGCCTCAACACATGGAAAGCAAGATGTCTGTTTTGATCTTCGGCCCATTGCGGTGTAACTTGTGATGTTGAGAAAAAAAATTGGCACGTTGTCCGCGTCGCACTAAACACGGAGTTCACGATGCAGGGGCCGCGAAATAGAGTTTCGCTGCGGAGATATTGCGGAGCGGGGGCACCGTTAGATCGACGGCGAATATTTTATGGCTCCGTCTCTAAACACCATTGACTCAATCCTCGAATATCTTCAATTTTATGGCTGATTTCCCAATCGTCGGGAATCATTGCTTTTGTGTGTTTATGGTAGCCGGTGCATTGATAACCAGATCCATAAGAACATGGTTTAGGTGACCGTTCAAGGAAACAAGAATCGGTACATCCGCATTTTCGGCACTACGTCTACTTGGCTAGACACATATAAGCTGCTAAAGAACAATACTGGGCACGTAGCGTCTTGGCTGGAAAAACGGTTCCATCCTAAGGTTCAGGGTCTCAAGTTAAGCCAAGGCCATGAATTAGGTTTCGGGCAGATCCAGCAACGTGGATGCAGGGACTGAGAAACACTAGGTGTGGGATGGAACCTGATCGTCTTCGCAATATATTTGAGTTTGCGCTGAGCATCCATCATCCCAAACTTCAAACATCAAGATCTGATGCCACATTCCATCTCTCGGCAGGGCGGGCCGGCGGTGGAGGTGTTTAGCTGGGCTATTCAGGACTGGTATCGGCATCCCACTCCCATCTCAGAACGAACCGGTGGGATAGGAACTCTAAGAGATTTATAACAACTTTTTAGTAGACATCCGGCGAGGAGTTCTACTCATCCCCTAAGAGAGTGCTAACCAGTTATGATGCCATTCAGCGCAGGCACTGGTCATGAATAGCATGATATGGGCCTGCTACATAGCACTTGAGAGGGCTAGCCTCTAGGCTTTATTTGGCCATCTTTTAGTAGTATTCATGATTCTCTGATATTGGATGGGTTGAACTTGGAGGGAAGACTTCTCTGAGTGGCCAGAACCCCTGGAAGAATCCCTTCAGGAGTGCCAAGAATTGGAAGGATTCACATTGCTGAACGGCGATTCGCTACCAACCATAGGCAGCCACTCCCAAATCTAAGGCAATTAATTGATTGAATTCTGGTCACCTAACCTTGTTCAACGTCATGTTCTTCTAGTTCTTCTCGTACTTCCATTTTCTCCCTCCAAAAAGTTGCTCTTCCGTTACGTAACCAATCGTTATCAGGTTCCAACTGCACGATATTTCAAAGCCAGCACTTTAAGCGCCTTAGACACTCATATTCAGTTCTATCTTGTCGTGGGAGGTAGTGTTCTGGACCAGAAGACCACCATGTCTTCTAGTCACAGTGACAGCGACGCTGTCGTGATTGGCCACGACGACATTAGCAACTACAACCCCGATCAAATTCTGCCAGAGCTCCCCGAGGTGATCGAGAACCTAAGAGCATGGCTACGACCAGCTTAATATGACCTAGACAGCGGCGAATATCGGAAACACCTCTCATCTCACGCCCCAGGCACCGGAGAATGCATCGCATCAAACAGCACATACAATGACTAGCTCAAAGGTAGAGAGCAAGGACTCGTATGGGTCAAGGGCAGACCGAGCTTTGGAAAGTCAGTCCTGGCGTCCAAATCGTTCGATACCTGTCCAAAAACCAGCCAGGAACCCCGGTGCTGTACTTCTTTCGAGAGAACATTGACGCCAACCACGAACCGGCTGCGCTGTTGAGAGACTGGCTGGATCAACTTCTGCTATACAGCCCACCTCCTGCAGAAGCAGATCAAGGGGTACGTCGAAAGCAAGCGATCTCTCAACAGCATGTCGCTTGAGAGCTTCTGTAAAGACCTTCAGATGGCACTTTCTGGTTTACATGAGAAAGCGTTTTGCATCATTGACGCTTTGGATGAGATGGATCGGCACCATTGGAAGTTCATCCGCGCTCTGGGTGAGCTCGGGACTTGGAAGCCTCACAAAGTCAAAGTGATCTTGACCAGCCAAATCATGCCTGATATGAGCCACTCATGAGAGATCTCAATCATTCTCAAATACAACTTGAGTTTGGCATAGTTAACGTCGACATTGCCACCTATGTTCGAGCGATTTTGGGGTGTTCAAATGTACCTCTAGAGTACCAAAAGGTCTTCAGGGAGGCTATCCCAGGTCAAGCGCATGGCCTCTTCTTGTATGCCAAACTCGCCATGGATATCTTCCTCAAGCCAGGAGCCAGTGCCCAGGAGGTTCTGCAAGCTCTCCTTAAGGATATGTCGGTCATATACTCCAATCTGCTCCGTGAGCACTCACGGAGGTCTGGCGTTCCCGAAGATGTTCAGATCTTCACTCTCTAATGGACTACGCACGCTATCCGTCCACCTAGCCTAATGGAGATGGAGATGGCCGATGTCATCAAAGTCACTCATGCTAGTCTCGCCAACCAAGACCTCACGCTCAGCAAAGACAGCGTGAGAGCAGCCTGTGGCTCTTATTGGAAATACTGCCCGATGAGACCGTCTGTGTGATCCACCACACATTCAAAGAGTACCTCACAGATATCAACAGGAACCACGACGCTGGATATCATATTCTGACCTTCGGAGAGACGAGCGCCAGACTTGGTTTAGCATGTTTGAGTTATCTACAGGCTGGGCGCCTCGATGAGATGAATCCCGAGAAACATGAATCACCAAAGCGTCCTGCAAATAAACCCAGACGCGGCTGCAAAAGACATGACACTGCCGAAGTAAACTTGGAGTATCCCTTTGCTTGCTTATGCAGCAAGCAACTGGTACGACCATATTGTCAAATCGGCCTGCGAAGGTTATCCACAGAAGGGGATCGATCAGGCACTCGAGATGTTTGTTGAGAACAATCATTGGTTGAGGATATGGCTCGAAATGCGCTGGGAAGAAGGACATGGCGGCGTAACGCCATTGCATGTCGCGGCCAGATATGGCTTATGTGAGTAGGTGAAGCATCAGCTCACCGTACCGGATGCCGCCGTCAATCCTGTAGATATTAATGGCAGATCGCCTCTTTTTCTGGGCTGCTGAGTCTGGCAGGAAGGACATCGTGAAATCTTTGATCGATCCTCTCTGGACCAAATTGCTGCTAGAAAGATCTGTCGACCCAAATAATGCCGACAACAAGGGCTACATACCCCTTCACAACCCGGGAAATACAGACAACATGTCTCAACTGATTGAGACTGACCATGCAGATATCAACGCGGCTATACCTTCAAATGGGAAGACACCGCTCTTCTTCTTCCTCGATCGCAACGCTACATTTCTGGCTCACAAATCCCTAGACTATGGCCAGGACTGCAAGGTCGTGGATAGGGAGGGTAATGAGGAATTGCACGTGGCCCTCGGTAAGTCCAACTCAGACGCCAGAATCATCAAGAAACTGATCGAGGCAGGCACCGACGACAATCTCAGCAACAAGTCTGACATAACACCTATGGACGTCATGAGGCTATCAGGCGAATACGCGAAAGAGATTTGGGGCATGTTACTCCGTGCCGGTGCTGACATCAATGCCAAAGACAAATATGGCCGTACCGCACTTTTTAGGATGGTCAAGTCCCGTACTTCCAAGACCCTCACAGAGACATGAAGGTATTGATAGAACTGGGCGCCACCCTTGACACATGCGATGCCAAAGGTCGCAGTTTGTTGCACGAAGCTGTGAGAAGCCATCCTGGGATCTCAAAGAGACTTTTCCATGATCAGGAACATCCTCGACTGGACCTTTTCTTCGGCCAAGGACTTGATCCGCAGGTCGTAGACAGCGATGGAAACACTTTGCTCCACGAATTCAGCTGGCATCCATCGAACTTCGATAACTTCACCAGCGTCATTCCTGTCTGGAAGCAGCTCTTGGATCTGAGACTAGATCCTGAGAAAACGAACCAGAAAGTCAGGACGCCACTTCAGAACCTGCCATGTAAGGCCCATCGAGGGTGGGGCGAGCCGGACGCGACATACCCCATGGATCTGCTCCTCTCACGAACGAAAACCATCGATGCCGCTGATGAAGACGGCATTAATCCGCTGCACATTGTCGTCACCACTTCAGAGTATCATGCCAAGGAGCTGATCGACGCAGGTGCTAACCAGAATGTTGCAACTAATGAGGGGTTGACACCACTCCATCTCGCTATTAGAAGCAGGCAAAGCAACATCGTCGGTTGATTATTAGACTCTCTTTGCCAACCAACTGGATTCGAATACGCACGCCTAGGTGCTTGGCTCGCAGATGATTGCAACTTGCTTATCCCCTGTGTCAATAACGAAGACAACAAGGGTCAAACACCTCTCCATTACGCTTGTAAATCAGGCCGCCCCGAAATTGTTACTACCTTATGCTGCTCCGTGCAGACGCCAATGTCAAGACCTCCGGTCTTCGCGAGGCTTGCGACCTTTTCGGAGTGGAACATGCGCTGTGGAATGCTCCTCATAGACGTGCCCTTGAGCCAGGAAATGGAGACGCAACTGGTCTCTAACTCTCAGACTTGTCCCGTCCCCAGTATGACGGCAACAATCATCTGTTAAAAGACACAGCCAGTCTCGGTGAGATTATCGACATGCTTCTTGATAGGGGCGGAGATCTCTCATGGCCTTGGGAAGGACGGCGATGGGATGAGAAGCCTCGCGGGGGTTTCGACTACCTCCTTGGGATGTGGAGATTGCAGGTGATCTCAGGTTTTGGACTGAAGCATTGCAGACGCGTCAACTTGCTCTCTATCGACATCGATTTGGACACGCAGAAGCTCCATTTGATGAGCAGCTCGTCAAGTACCGTGGCGAGGCACCCATCACGGCGTTGCGGGACTATGATGGTATCAAGAAGGGAAGGTCGAATCGAAGACTGCTTTGTTCGATATTACAGCGGCGCCATTATTATCTTGTGGAAGAGCTTTTCCACTGTGGTATCGATTTCTTTGCTGAAAACCGGCGTCTAGGGCTCACCAGTCTAGAAGAAATAATACGTGGCGGCTTCACGTGTTTGGTGAATCGCATCATCCAGCTGGAAGCCAAAAGGAGACAAGAAGATGGCGTCTCTCGTGTAGGAAGGAACACAACAAACCCGACAGCCGGAATCGATTCGTCTTGGGTGCGGAAGAAGGAGTCAAACAAAAGTTTCAGGCCATTCATTCTGGAAGCCATCCATATGGAGCTTCCAGTCTTCGACGTAATCTGCCTTTTAGTTGAAGACTTCGGCGCTGGTATCAACGAAATGAGTTGGAGCGCCATGAAGCTTGGCAACGATGAGATGCAGACCATGCAAAGTGCTCTACATATCCTTGCTAGAGGGAATCACTGGTGGCATGTCGCACAAGCTCTGCCATATCTCATCGGACGCGGCGAGAACCTCGAGCTGAGGAACGATAAGGGGCCAACGCCACTTCAAATTGCCCTTGAGTGCGGAGAAAAGATAAGAATTGGGCCATTCCACCGCAATGCAGCTCGACCGGCTACTCGTTTTTGGAAGCGCGAACGCGAATGCCGTTGACACGATGGGGCGGACATGTCTCACATATGCCGGTTCTGACGCCGAGATGATTCTACTCTCAATGGAGCATGGGGCTAATGAAGCGGGCGTGTGTTGAAGTTGTTCCAGCATGGGGAGACTGAAGACGAGGGAAGGAGAAGCTGAATGAATGGTGATGCCATCTTTGGTCTGGGATGATGGGATTGCGGGGACGGGCGCATACGGTTTCTCTATGCGAGATGTATCACCATATCATCAATGCCTGCAGATTGATTATCGTACTTGCTGCCTGAAGAACTGATCAGTCTAGACCATTGGATGGTGACCGGGGTGCGCGGCTTGCGCGGTCTCCGCGAGTGTTCTTTGGCCTGCTAGCCGAGGTCTTCAGCGGCAGACTAGTCTCGATGGCATTTCTTGGCGTCGCTGAGCCCTTGCCATTTCCATACCAAGCCCGAGAGACGCGCCGTTGCTCCAGTTCCAAGTTCGCACCGCGCATTCTGGGCATGATCGGCGGCTACGATTGCCTTCATGCAGTTGTTTGAGGCTGGACGTGGGCTGTCAAAGTTCCCCGTGGGGAAAAGGCTCCGCAGGTTCATCTGGACCGCAATTGCCCGTGGAGAAATGTTCTAGACTTTGTCCTACACGAAAGTTCTATCTGGGTAAGGTGTCTTAGTGGGAAGGATAAGTTCATCAGGTGAGGCAATAAAGTGATGGGCTAATGGCTTTTCAATAACCTCACGGGGAGTATCGGCTGTGGAGTGTCGGCGTCGGCAAGACGTGGAGTATCGGCCGCGGCTACTTGGACGGGGAACAAGACGCTTGTTTGGCAAGGAGGTGCCTGGCCACGAGTGAGCTGAGATGGAGGACGCATCTGCCGATGTCAACACCGGAGCATTCCTTGGCCATGTCGCCTCGCTGGTTGCAGAAATTGGGGATCAACGAGAGGCAGCCAATTGCGACCGCGTTCCTGGCTTGATCCGGGGGGGTCGTGTGGGGAACAAGGACTTTGAGACCGAAGATGCGGGGAGTTAGGTGACCAGGGTCAGTTGTACCGAGACTTGGATTTCGGGTTTGATTGCCTGCCGGGTGTTGAGTGAACTATCATCAGGGGGGAATAACATCGAGATGTGTGTATTCTGGCTGGCCGTTCCACTGCGATCGAATTGTCGTCAATTCAGTGTTATCAATAGCAGGTCAACCTTCATTAACCGCCGTTGATGAGCGAAGAACACTCCTTGCAGGCCCCACGTCTCGTTCTGGACTCTTCCGACGGATAGACCCGTCGCCGCTGTATCAAGTGGAAGAGACATATTTGTGAAAACAATCATCATAGTCTATGCTGGCTCTCAAATAGATAAATTCACGTATAACTAAAGAAGAGGTCCGCGTTGCAACTGATGCATTTCAGTCCAACATGACCCTGACACAGCCACGCCTTCTCGCTGTAGGAACGAGTCAACGAATCCAGCCACGCGAGTCGAAAAGGAAGGGCCAACCGCAATTCTCACTTGGCATTGGCTGTGACTCCCCGCATTCAAAGGCCCGACTCAATGGAGAACATTGGTCTCCGCGTTTCCCCAGCGGCGCAGAGGCCCAACCCGGTTTGAATCCCCCACGAATCCACTTTGAGGCCATGGAACAATACCTGTCAAAAGCGAAAGAGGCCTCGTCTCGCGCGTTCGCGGCCTGATCAACCGCGTCATTGGCCCACCTCCGCAGTTGCATGAACAGGGGGCTATGCGGGGTATTCTCCTTGATACCCCATGAACAAGATGAATTGTCCGATGTTCTAGCGAATACACCCATCTCCCTGTAAGTCGGAGGCTAGGGGCATCTCGGTCGACGCCAAGATGATACAACGGGGCGGCATGGCACGTCGAAATACTTTAATAGCCATAGCTTCGCCCTCTCGATTTCTCAAAATTCTGCCCGGGCCCAGAGCCGCAGTTCTCTCGACAACTACCTCACCTCCTCTCCCGACCTTCCCAGGCTTTCAACATGGGCCGAAAGAACTCAGCAAACGCAAAGGCCGTCGGCGCCGAGTTGGCCGCCGTCCTCCCGGACATCGGTCCGTGGTACAAGCAGCCGCACATCCTACGCCTCAACCTATGCATCATCTCCATCATGATGTGCGCCTCGGCCAACGGATACGACGGTTCCATGATGAATGGCCTGCTTGCGCTCCCGCAATGGCACGCTTTCATGAACCAGCCCACCGGCCCGTGGCTGGGATTCGTCAACGCGGCATACTCCCTCGGTAACGTCCTCGTATACCCGGCCGCCGCGTGGGTGTGCAACAAATATGGCCGCAAGGTCGGAATATACATCTCCTGGGTGTTTCTGGCAATTGGTACAGCGGTGCAGACGGCAGCACCGAATGAGGGCGCTTTTGTAGCCGCCAGGTTTATAATTGGTTGTGCTTCTGGGTTCTTCCTCTCGGCGCCGCTGCTAATCACCGAAAACGCGTATCCTACTCATCGCGGAGTTGTATCCTCACTCTACAACTGTAAGATCCACTGCTCATCTCCTCTCGACAAGATTTATGCTGACTCTATAAAGGTATGTGGTATGCTGGAGCTGTCGTCGCGGCTTGGTGTACCTTCGCCACGAGGCATCTCACCGAGTGGTCTTGGAGAATGCCATCCCTCCTCCAGATCGCCCTCCCACTCTTGTCGGCTCCGGGTCTGTTTCTGATCGGCGAATCGCCCCGATGGCTTGTCTCCGTGGACCGAGTCGACGAAGCTAGGGTGGTCATTGCCAACGCACATGCTGGTGGCGACATTAACTCTCCTTTGGTCAACTTCGAGATGATGGAAATCGAGGAAACGATCCGCGCGGAGAGGGAGGCGCACACAGCCACGACGTGGGCCGATCTTTACAGCACACCTGGAAACAGGCACCGTCTGTTTATCTCTGTTAGTTTGGGAGTCTTTGCGCAATGGTATGTCGACTTTCCATCCCTTCCATTACATCTAGTAACTTATTGGCGATAAAGGTGCGGTGTCGGCGTTATCTCGTACTACTTGGCCCTCGTCCTCTCATCAGTAGGCATCAAGTCCGTCGACGACCAAACTCTCATCTCGGCTTGCATCCAAATCTGGAACTTGATCTGCGCCACCAGCGCTGCTGTCATGGTGGATAAGATCGGAAGACGAGCTCTCTTCCTGGCATCAGTGAGTTCCTAAACATGTAACCTCTAATAACTGTTGCTGACCATCATACTATCCAGGGCACGATCATGCTCATCTCCTTCTCAATCGTGACCGGCCTCTCCGGCAGCTTCGCAATGACGGGCAACGCACCCACCGGCACGGCCGTCATCCCCTTCCTCTTCATCTTCTACCTCGGCTACGACATCGCCTTGACGCCCCTAATGGTCGCCTACCCTGTCGAGATCTGGCCGTACCGCCTCCGCGCCAAGGGTCTCACGGTGGCGTTGATGGTCAGCTTGGCCTGTGTCTTCTTCAACACCTTCGTCAACCCCATCGCGCTGGAGTCTATCGCTTGGAAATACTACCTCGTTTTCCTTGCCGTACTGGTCATTATGCTCGTGAGCGTCTGGTTTGGATACCCCGAGACTCGTGGACGGACGCTTGAGAACGTCGCGTATTTGTTTGATGGAGAGGACGCGGAGGTTGGAACTGGCACGGCAGAGGGCGCGTTGAAGCAAGCGGAGGCTGCTCATGTCGGAGAGGTGGCACATGTGGAAGAGACTGAGAAGAAATAAGTAATAGAGGTTTGTTTGTCTACAATTACTCGTAGTCAGAAAGCAGTAGCTTCGAAGGTGTATCTGGAGCATCTAATTTCTGAAGCCAAGGAGAAGAAGGTTTCCATTTGATGACTTCTGATCCGATGCTATTTTGGTGGTCGCTGTTCCATGCTGCATCCTGCGTCATCGCCATCGAGTCGCCGAGGACAAACTTTGATTATCTCCAGCTTCTGAGTCTGGACGCACATGTGCTTTTCGCGTGGCCGGTTCTGGCCGTCCATCCTAACGCTGTTTTCATTTCGCTCAAACCAATCGGGGGGGTGGGGGAGGATCCAAAATTCCCCATGTGCGTAGACTTCCGGGCGATGCGACTGATCACAATGTCTGGACAAATTCCACCATCGCCAGGCCGCAGTCAATGCTACCACCGCGGTCCATCCGCCTAACGCTTTCTTAAGCAGGTAGCCGGGAATAAGGACAACCGCCATTATTTCTTAAGGGTTGCAAGTCAATTCTCTAATCCAAATGAGAATCCAAAAAGAGTTCGCAAAGCACATTGGCCTACTACATCTCTATCCCTGAGTGGACCCAAGGGAAGACTTAATCCGCAACCCACTTCGAGGTGAGCTTGGCCGGGGATCGAACCCGGGATCTTTCGGCATCGTGTGGTGCGAGCCGAAAGCCATAGACCAACTAGGCCACCTAAGGTATCTTTCACGACGACGAGAAGGAAACTGGGTGATGTAGCAGGCGGCGGGGGAATGGGGGAAGGGCGAGAACAATTGGGAAAGACTTGGGGAGTTGCGATGAATGGGACGTGGAAGGACCGGCACAGACGGGGAAGAATGGAGAGGGTGTGGTGGCGATGTTGGAACGAGAAGGAGGATGGCCTGAGACCGGCAGGTGGAGACATGAATGGGAAGCAGTGAGATGGAGCAGCGGGTTTGAGAAGGGAATCGAGGCAACATCGAGTTCAGAACAGGAAGGGGGAGGCACGATTTAGCGGTATCATGTGGCAAGTGGAAGGACCAGGACTAGAGCGCCTGACTTTTTGGACGAGTTTACTTCGAAGCGTCGGGAAGGCGGGGCAGTCACCAGCGTGACAGCCTCAATCGAGTTCCATAGCAGCTTTCAGAGAAGGGAAGAACCAGAAATGAACATAGCCCAACAAAATCGCAATCAGGAAGAGTTTGAGTCGGGATCATGTGGTATGAAGCTCCGCATAACCACACGGACTTCTAACAGAAACCACGGACAACATGCGAGGGGGTTATCAAGCGCAACATAGGCCTCAAGTCTGTTCCCTTAGCAATCGTTGCCAAAGAAGAGACGGCGTGATGCTAAATGGCATGAGGCTGTAGGAAACCTTTCGCACACGGTGTCCAAATATCACACCAAATGCCGGGCGAAACGTAGAAGGCGATATGGCGGGAAATCAAGAGAAGACACGAGATGGCGACTTAGTTGAAAACAGCATATTTCGGCCAGAAGACGTAAGAAAAGGGGAACGAAATTGCATGTGTGGAGCGTTCGAATTCAAGTTCCAGCTAATTGCGTCCAGGCTACGATCCACAGCGCCCAGGAGATATAGAGCTAGCTTCTGCCACATTGGATATCGTGTGGTGCGTCCCGAATGCCTCTGTGGCCGAATGGTTACCTATGGTATCAGGATATCTTTTGCCTCTTCCCTTCAATTAGGTCTGTGGTTCGAGTCCTGTCTTGTGCTTTCTTTTGGTCCTTTTTTGACGTTGACCCTTCAGGTCCTCGTTATTAAACTTTACAGATTTTTACCTTAATGTCCGCGAGAAATACCTTGAGATCTTGACTCAAATGGATGTAGTTATCTGTATGTCTTTCTCAAATAAAATACAGTCAACGTAATGTTTACCCCTGAAGTGCAATAGGTGCATCCAAATAACCCGCCTGGCTTGAGAAAGGCGAACCGAATGACTTAGAAACCAATCTCCGACCATAATCGCGCGAACACTTCCCTCTATGCAAAAGGTGAGGTGGTTCCGGCTGCTGAGTACGGCAACTTGAAGAGGCTACCGAAGGGACACCGTTGCCGAGCCCCCAAGAGGCTGTCCAGCGTAACGACCACCTCATGGCCTCAGAGGTTACCGGATGATTCTCAAGCTGCATGTAACTAACTAGAAGTCATGTTGAAAAATGTTAGTTTGGCAAGATCATGAGGCCTCTTCGCCAGGTAGAACTGAAAAGTATGAGTGAATCCGAGTGATGAAAGAAACAGAGCATCCGTACATAGAGTTCGCCTTATTTTTCTTCTCACATGGCTTTCGTCCGCATTTTCCACGGCTTATAATAGGCAAGCGGCGTGTCTAAAAACACAAAGTACGTGACGTTCAACACATTGTTAAACTTGCCGTTCAAGTCAAAAACACCACTCGCCTTTTGTGAAATTTGAGAGTTGCGATGGATAATAAATAAATAAGCCAAACGGCTGACAGTCCATTCCTCGAGTCCAAGCAGACGTAATTACACCAATGACGTGACAGAGCAACGGCAGCGACGCTCATATAAAATGCTTGAAGCTGATGCCAACTCATAACGTACTTATTTTTCGTGGACACTCGAGGAGGCTTTATAACTAATTAAGGCTGACTTGAAAAGTTGGGGACGAGGCGCCACATATGTGCTTAAACTCGTATGGTCTCATCGTTATGTTCCCGTCATCCTGAAGATAGACAAAGACGGGCTCGAGAGCGATTCACAGCGTACGTCGTTAGGTTGATTTCGCAGAACGCAAAATTGCAGCCTGTCGCCAAAGCACTCTATTGATATCTTCTCACTAAGGATTAGATACAAGTTTGTATCTTCAGGCTTCGTTTGAATCGCAATTTTAGTCCTCCGATGTCCGGGAAAATCATTGACGTTCGCAAGGTTATTTCATTAGGCCGGAAAGGAGTGTTAAGCAGCATCTCTAGGGGCACTCAACTGCATCTAAACCTGCAGACTTTAACTTAAAACCGCAGCAGAAACCAATGCTTCTGGGCTCGCCTTTATATGTCTATAAATTCTCCCTTCGTTGGAAACCTATCCGATCATCACTGGCCATTCGTGCCGAGACCCTCTCGTGACGGTTGGCGGCGAGGGTCTGTCGGCTCGTGCCGTAAGACATGTCTCTGTAAGGATTGAGCTTGTGTCTGCGATGAAATTAAAGGGAGGATTCCTTGAGTAGTCGAGAACCGCAAGAAAGAAGCAACGCAATACAGCAACTCCGCTTGATTGTTGAAAACTGGCGCAACTACACGTTTGCCATATTGTCGACCCCTGTATGTGAAGTGGGTATGCGGCCGGAGCCGGTATGGGGGGGGGGGGGGGGGGGGGGGTCCGGCGCACCCAAATTTTCGGGCGGTTGCGGGGCCCGGAGGAAAATTCTTCAACACCCTGATCGAATCCACCCACCACGCCACTGCAAAAAGAATTTTCTTCCCATATATGCAACTTATTGCCCTCCTCTTCCAACAATTCAGCTGGGTGTTTCCAATCGCCCGGCTAGCTCAATCGGTAGAGCGTGAGACTCTTAATCTCAAGGTTGTGGGTTCGACCCCCACGTCGGGCTCAATTCCCGTCAGCGATTGACAGTACCTAGCTTTCCTTTTTGCTTTGTTGGAACGTAGCATAAACAGCACAGTCTAGAAGTTCACTGAGCTCGGTGGGATTAGATAGTGGAACTACACGTTGAATTGCCATCCTGATTATCTATAGCTAGATACGACCGCAATCCCACCTTTTATCACTAAACAATTATAGATTACTGTGATAAGACCCCTGAACTAAACACATTAAAGCCAGCTTAAAACAACGCAAAAAAACAAGACTATTGCACTAAGTAGCAAAGACGACCAGCAACATCTTCTCAAACCCGCATACTTAAGCGACCCGTCTCAAAATCCTTGTAGTCCTGCTTGGAGGCTCCGGCTTCCTTGCCATCAGTGGCTGCAGGCATTGAGGTGTAGCTGCGGTAGGTAGAGAAAATGTTGTTATCGGTCGGTTGCTCGCTCGTCCCTTGAAGGATAAAGACTTTGGTCTTGTCAAGCTCATTCCAAGGTATGAATCTTCCCTCCATCTGTAACCGCAACAACGCCAATGGTCAGCAAGACTACATGTATGAAACGGGGTGATGTGTTGCAATATCCTTGTCTAAAAGGGACTTCACTTACCGAGACAGCAACCCATGTAAGACCATCCTTGAGATAGGTCTCAACGGTACTCGGTGTCAGGTCTCCGATGGCGTCGATGTTCTTATTCACGGCGTCTTTATACAGGGAAATCGTGAGGGAAACAGAAGCGCGCGAGAGCACGCCTTCGTCACGTTGCCTTGCACATTTGGCGCAGTGCAATGTGTTGTCTTCTCCCTGACCCACAGTCTCGACTGGACTGCTGAACGTGGAAATGCTACCGACATGACCTGGAAACTCATGGATCATGCGATCACCAGCTCGAACATCAGCTTCAGCTGGAGCTTCTCTGAAGAAGAAGTGAATTGTGTACGGAGCGCCATCTTCGTAGCCGTAGCTGTCAGAGGTTGATGTCAGTAGCCAGATCGAAGAAAGCCTCTTAGATGTCTTACTCACCGATCATAGAGCACGTTGATAACATAGTCCTCATAATCCTTGTCGCCACCGCCCAACTGTCCACTGAGGAAAAGGCCACCCTTGTCATGTTGAAGTACGTCGCCAGTCCCGTGGTAGGTTTTGTTGATGTGGCTTGTGATGCCAGCAACATACTCCTCATCCTCCTGTCCTTTCTGGCGAACCAGAACATCATACTCGTAGCCGAATGTCGAATACGCTCTGACGTCATCGGAATTGAAGTAGTCAACGTGCCTTTCGCCGCCGAAGTCATTGTGGAATGGAACAAGCTTTTCTTGTCCACCAGCCGGATCAAACCAGCTATCGGGATTCAAAACCTGCCACATGGCAAAAATACAGTCCACGTAGCTATCACTAATTAGTTCAATACGTTCAAGATTGTGTACATAGGCCATACCAATGGTGCATCCAGAAGATTGGATCGAATGCTGCGACTGGCACATTTGACATGTGTCCGATACCCTTGCTAAAGTCACCAGCACCTCCGTTGAAGACCTGAACAAGTTAACCATCGATCTCGTGATGTATCTTCTCGGTAAAAGACGTACATGGAGATTATTGTGGATGAACTCGAGGGATATCCACTGAGTCCACTCCACGGGCTCTGGTGATGTGTCGGCAGTGATAGTTGAAGAAAACGATCGCCAGTCTTTGACATTGGAGAGAAGGCGATAGACAAGATCGCTGACGGGATGCCTGGATACTTCCCCTGGTTCATAATACTTGTGAGATCCAATGGCCGATTTGATTGGCTCATAGTTATTGATTCCTTGGGATTCAAGTTCAGCGGGCTCCGAAGACTTTATGCCCCATCTACTTGTACCTGAGCATTTAGACCACTGTTGCGGAGCGTTTCATTAGTTCTGAATTCCTTCGGGGAGGAAATCTACACATATCGGAAGCGTCGTTGTCTCACCCTGCTTCACATCGTCAATTTTGTATTTACCCAACGCTGGGCTTCCCATTAGCGTGACCTTTCCGTCAACCCTCATCTCATAGCGGTGCAAGGGATTCGTAACCGTCTCTGGCTCGGTTCCTGACGGAGTGCAGATGGCCACCTTGTCATGCTTAAATAAGTCAGGGACCCCCTCGACTGGTTGGAGAGCCCAGTTCCAGTATGGTAGTCTCCACGTGCTGCGCTCCTTCAGCCACTCCTTCTTGACTCCGGGATCTTCGATTTTGAGGTCTTCGATGACCTCACCCATGAGATTAAAAAGCGTTTGCTACTCGTGATATTGACAATCAGCATCGAGTCACAAACTATTCGATCTGAAAATACACACCTCGAACAAGATCATATAAGGTCTATGCCAGGTCGGAAATGTCAGTTCATTGTGAGTGCAGTACATTTTCTTCTGATATGTTTTGCTCTCATGGTGAGGATCCTCGGAATTGCCCCAGGCTAGATCACCTGGATACCCATGGATACCTGCCACAGACCCGGTGAGTAGGATGAACAAAAGAAGACTGTATGAAAGGGAGCATGCCTACCTGCTATTTGAAAGTATGACAAGGTCTCCGTGTAAGGTGTATCATAGAACTTCTGGAGAGCTCGAATGAAAAGGGAAACTTGGATGCTTTTGGCAGGTGCTTCGGTTGCCCAGCTCGTGAATTCTCTTCGGATGCCAGGTTTTCCGCCTAAAGGAACTGATACTCCGCCAATAAGAACATGATTCTTGGGGTTGTTGGTATCTCTGGCAGACATGACTGTTGAGAGTTTGTGTTTGAATACAGCTGAAGAAGATTGGGTGAGCCTGGATAACACACAAGTGCAATGGGGTACCCTCTTGGGGCAAGCTTGCCCAGATACTTATACATATTCCCAGGGAAACAAAATGACCAATCTGGTCAGCTTTCCCGGTCCATGATGGCCACTTGATTCTTGGCTACACTGAATTTCGGAGAGGTCAATCGTCGATTCGTCAATGTGCCTTTGGAAGAGCACAGGAGCGAGAGGGCGCTGCGGCTGATAGACGCTAATTTGCGGGGAAATGTGACGAGTCTGACCAGCCAGCCAAATGTGATGACTTGGACGATCTTGGTGCCAAAATGTCTAATGTCTCAAAACTTCAGCTGATACATATCGGTATTTTGGTGACTGGCATACGCCGAGCTGTGTGCAGCATGATGCCATGTTTGAGAATCAGCCAGCCGTTTGCTAGAGTGGAATGCCGGCAAACGGAAATATGCGGGTAGCCCGCTGGCTAGAGTACGTAAGACAAACTGGGAAAAGATCCCACAGTGAATCTCATCTCGGGACACAAGTCTACAGCCCGACATTAAGAGCCCTGCGCTGCAGCTTCCATTACTGGGAGGCTTCGAGGCGCATCTGTCCTGAGACACGAGAACCTCATGCCGCAACACGCAAGAATGTGCAGTGCACCCTAGATTGACGAGCCCAATCAATTCAGACCGCTTGAACCTGCAAACAGAGGATTTTTGGAATGGAAAAGGCTTTCATTGTAAACTTGGATTGCGCAGTCCGCGTACAACTATGTGGTTGAGTTATCTACACAACCGCGTCTTCAAGGGATGGCCAGCTGAGACCCACATGAACCCTGAACGCTTCAGAACGCAGCCTGGACCTAGTGCCTTGCTCTTCCAGAGCCCAGAGAGGGATGGCGCGTAATTTGATCATGCTAAGATATCTTTGCGGAAGGCTGAGCTTTTCAAAACAGGGTCTGCGTAACAAAGCAGCCTTCCGCAAAGACATCTAAGCATAGCGATGTGGTGTTGAGGCAGAGAGGGCGAAGGAAAATAGGCGACAATTATGTGTGCGGCGGGAGCATTTGAATGAGGCCAAGGCCGAAGGGCAAATTGGGCCCCGAACCGCAACAGGGTTCATGGTGACTTTGCCCATTTCGTATCCTCATTGACCCTCTGTCAAATGTAGACCGCAGCCGGTGACGTAGAACACCTCATCAATACCGTTGATGGTGTCACACTCTGGCTCATATCACTCACTGGAACGGCTCAGCTGAAAGCCATTAGCGTGTTATGCCTCTTATGCTGGGATTTGGTACTCAGCCACATTTCAATGTGGGTGGCCCGCGGCCTCCGGGGTACGAGACGACGGGATCTAGAAAATTTCCGGGGGCTGTGAGATCTCGCGGGAGCTTAAGGACTAGCGGGTCTTGGCATTTCTTGGCACCGACTGACAGCTTGGGGTAGCACCAAAGTACCTGGAATCGACATGCGGCTCAATCCTCCAAGTCGATGTCGTACATGGTTAATAGTCAACATCATGTTTTTGCGTTTTGAACGTGGCACGATGGCCTGACTTGGCCGGCGGTCGTCCAATCCACTGGGACAGAGCAAGTGAAGACGCTGCGCAATTGTAAAGATGATGACGAGGGTCAATAAACTTTTAATTATTAGGTATTAAGATAGTATGTAATCAAGCCCCGAAAGTGTATGCAAGAACGCTGCAAAGACAATCAGATCATTTCGCTTGCTTCTCCATCCATTGCTCTGTGTCTATTCGATCGCCCCGTTCTCTCTGATGTTCCTAGCCAGTGTCTGGTTGGCAGCGGCTGACCAGCGTGCGCGGCCTCTTTTCAGATGGTATCAGTCTGAAGTCTCGAGACGATACCAAAGCCAGGCGTGACTCGAAAGCCCTGTGTGTTCTTAACACGCGACTCGAGTGAATAGGCCTCTCTGAATCCTTCGGCCGGGCTGATGTTGTTCGCAGGGTCTGGCCCAACGGTCACAGCGCAGATCTCTTGTTCCTGAATCATGTGTCGTGCCTCGTCTGATGGTTTGGGTGCAAACTCGAAACAGGATCAGGCTGTCTGAAGTGACCCCCTCTCCCCCCATGTGATGGTCCGGGCGGTTTCTTGGCCGCAGCCTGCATGCGCTTTTGCGCAGCTCCAGACACGTCTGATGGAGGCCTTGGCGTCCGTATTACTCCTGCGACCGTGATTTTGACTCCTGTCGACACTGATTGGATAACCCTCGGACGTATCCCGCACGCATCGCCCGACTCTGAGTTGGCGATTGTTGCGTCGTGGTTTCTCTAATGCTTCAGACCGCTTTACTCTTCGATTCTTCCTCCGCTGTAGGTATTTCTCCATCGACGGCCGAGCCCGGAAGTTCGGAGATAGGCTCGACTACTCCTTGCTGCTTTGTGCCATTGAGGAATTTTCGCTGCTCGGATCGCGCCATCTGGAAGAGTCTTGATGCGCCGTAAAGTTGAGTTGTGATCCATAGGGAGAAGATCAGGGGAGTAACGACTCGCCATACCCGTCCCCATCGGTCCCAGGAACGGTGCAACAGGTAAATCGTGATCGAGGTTTCCAGGATGGCTCCGAGAAGGATCCAACCGAAACAGCCGTACGCCAGGTAAGAGAGGAGACGATGGTCCTTACGTCTTACCCTCCAGAGGATCATGGACACGTAGATGGGGAGCTCGACCACCACGTCAAAGGCGCCTTGAAGAACACAATTGTCAGCTGACACGGTTGATGACAACCGAGAAGGAAGAATGCCTACCCCAAACCATGCACATGTAAAACTCGATCGTTGCCTCTGGATGCTCTACGAAGTTGCCAAACAGAGACAGGGCAGTCTGTGTGATGGCCAAGAGGCCAATATGATGCGCGATACTGAGAGGACTGGCGAATTGAGTGCGGAAGCAGAGCTCGAAGACGTAGTAGGCGCTGTAGACCTGAGAGACGGTGAAGAGCATATCGCCGATTCGAAGACGATGTCCCTGGACCACCGGGGTCCCCAATCCAGCGGTTCCAGTCAAGAAGTGCATGACGGGGTAGATGCCGATGCACAAGAGAGCGAACATGATGATTGCGCCGACATGGTAGTATGTGAACGATCGACGGCGCTTCTCGTTCTCAGGGCGCTCCAATGTCTTGTAGACTTCTCCGTAGACCATGTGAAGAAGCCATCTCTCGAGGATGTTGGCGATCAGGACAACCACGACGACACTGGAGACCAGAAGCAGGGAGCCATATGAAAGAAGACCGGAGATGGGCCCGTTCTGAATGGTTTCGATCTTGGGCATGCCCCTGCCTTGAAGGGCTTCAGTGACAGACGCCATTGTTGAAAGCGGATTGTGGAAGGCGTCGAGTCGTTGATCGTGGCGTGTGCCATAAACGGATGTGTCTTACAGCTCTGGGTGAGGGCCAAAGTATATAACAAGGACCATCGCCAAGGCTAGCAAGCAAGCAAAGAGAGAAGAAGGGACGAAAATAAAACACCAAGGACGGGTGTTCGCCAGGAGCGCATCAGCGCTAATCTCGAAAGGAATGAAATGAGCGTTGATTACGAGCGTCTCACCGATCTAATAGCTCCTTGCGCCGTGAGGTTGGCTAGGTGTCAGGCGTCCTGGTGTGGTGGCCGCGGGATCCGTGCTTAAAAGCTTCGGCCGCCGATGCTCTTCAGACAGGTTTGTAAAACTATCGTTCATTATTGAGCGAGAGACAGGGCAACCGAGTCGTCTTGAAATGCAATCCCACCCCCGGTTCATTGAGCACGTCCGACCTGGCCTTACCTGAGCCGATCTTGCCCTGGTACCCCTGGCGACACCGGCGGCCCAATCATGGTAGTCTGAATCTTGCCGTCAAACCCGTTTTAGGGGGTGGAACGTTTGGTTTGGTCGCGTTACAAAGGTGGAACAAAGAGTATGCGGGGTGATCGTTTCTTTTTGGGGCCCTGGGTCTGCCGCTGCACGGCTCTGATGATCCACGAACGGTGTTCTCGGCACCCGGCACCTGGGGTGAAGACCAACACAACAATACCACTGCGGGCAGGGCTGCACGACACCCACACCCACACAGGTGCTCTGTACTGTGTCGCGTGTCCGCTGTCCGTCCGACCAGATAAAACCGACGTGTCTGGTCTGCGTCCCAGGGAGGTTTAGGCTTTTCTTTCCACGCCGACATCAGAGGCCAAGACGCCAGACCTGCGTGGAGACGAAACTCAAGAGAACGGCTGGTGCGGGTTGTCCGATGTGTCTTTCCTGTTTGAGAGGGCAGCAGATCTTGTTGCCTGGAGTCCGCTAGAGTTTTCGCTACCTGGATTGCAAGTGTCATCGAGAGAGACGGTAGAGGCATTTTGCCTCGGGCGCAAACCTCGCGTGGGGAATCTCAAATTACGCCTACACACGAGATCACGTGGGACTGAGCTGTTTTTAGGTCAAAGAGACACGCAGGGAATGCAAATGCGGCACAAAGGGGGGAATGGCGGCTAGGCGTACCTGGCGGTTCTAGCGTAGATCATGATCTATCGGCTGTGGCTGGCTGCCTCAGCTTTGCCTGAAAAGGTTTAAGTCGGTGCCGGTTCCCGAGCCCGAGCTAGGCGGTGCCGAAAGCCGGGACTTGGGCCCGTCCGACTCATGGATCTTTCTTGGTGGTCAGTCAGCGCCCGAGCAGGAGAAAACAAATAAGGGGGCTCCGTCGAAAAGGTCGCCGCCAGTGGACGGACGATGAGCATCAGTAAGGGGGAAGCTAGCGCATCTGAGTGGGATTAGACGCGGGACTAAGATGCCGTGGGAAATGCGGCGCGCGATATAATGCTCATGCTACTGAAGCCCACGGACACAGGGAACACATGTCAATCAACATAAATGTCTCGTCAGCATCCTTCCAATGACAGCCCGGGGTTCCGCAGTCTCGCAGTCTTGCTGTCATTGTCCGAAGTGAAGCAGCTCAATTGGTTCTACCTGATCGTGAAAACATCCGTCTACCGTTACGAAGCACCGGTGCCGTTGTCCAGTACCCCAAAGTGCCCTGTGCACAGTTGATGATGGCCTACTCCTTGATGCTAACAAAACACGTCTTAATGGTCGAAGCCACTTTCGCGTTAATTGTGTTCGCGTTTCGAGATTCCGCAGTCCTCAAATGCCGCTCAAGTTGATATGTGACCTCCTTGAATAGTTCACTCGTTGGATCTTTCATGGCCGGATTGCTCTGTATCGTCTTCTCCCATTCAATCTCTTGCCAGTTGTAATTGGTCCGGTACTCTGCCTCGCGGTTTACCGTCTCCCAGACGACGTCAGTCACTCGACCCTTGAGGTGATCCATAAGCTTGGTATTCGCATCGCCTCTGCGATACTCGGCCACACTCGCCAGAACCCCATTGATGTTGGCCAAGTGGCGCGTGATTGAGATGTCGTTTGTGACGCCCACAATTCTTCCTTTCTCAACCGCGTAGCCCAGATCGGTCCAGACGCCAACGTAGGTTTTTCGCCCGTCCCTGAGTCTTCTGAACCTATCATCCTTCTTGGGCTCGTTAATAGACATCGATCGCCATTCGAACGTGGCAGTCATGATGTCGGTTATTGAGTTGAGGGTGAATTCCCACTTTGACTTGATATCGTAGATTGTAGGCGTGGGAGTGGTGCTGCCCGTCTCAATGTAGCTGACGAACTCATTGTATGTGCAACGGTTGCCGGTGCCAGTGCCCCTGCAGCCTAGCGCGATGTAGCCCTTGCCCACACCGAATACCTCAACGTCGAGTTCGTAGACTGTGTAGAAGTACAGCATGTCTGCAGCGTCGATGAGTGTGTAGTCCGACTCGGCACATATTCGCGAAACAAAGCCCACGACTGCTATCAGCAGTGAGAGGTTCATGGTATTCTGCTACGTAAAACCCGGCTTGTTAGTGACTAAAGGAATGGAATGGATACCCGAACATACCAGTGGAGGTTGTGAGTGCTCTGAAGACCACAGCGACCTGGCAAAGATGCCTATCAAGGTGATGGCACGATTTGATATCAACGGCAAGTGAACAAATTCGTAAAATCAAGCTAAAGCCCTAGACGTGAGTACCTATGTAGTCATGTTAAGAGGCTTCTTTTAAGGTCGCAGGTGGAGAGTTCAGCCAAAAGATACACTTCCGGAGCTGGTCATGAGTCTTATCAGAAGCCAGCAGCCTTTCCAATGTGTCATCCTCGGGACTATTCAAAGACCGAGAATAAATGCTGGCCGAATTTGTTCATGGAGGTCTCGGTCGTTCTCTTTTCCAAAGTCCTTCCTGGGGTTCAGGCCAAGCCGGGTCAGACGGCGACTTTTTGAGCACGAGATGCGGGATGTTTTGAGCAAAAAACATCTACATCCTGATCAAATTTGGCAATATCGCGGCCAGAGTGAAAGTCAGTCATTTGAAGGTGGCACATCACAATCACTTGACTGCCTACAACATTCCTAATCCGACGTTAGTCTGAACAAGCTATTGATCGAAGGATCCTCGCAGGGGTCAAAGACGCAGCCCATTGAAAAAGGTGTGTGTGATAAGCTTAATGACAAGCATGCAAGGCACGCGATCGTGTGATTCCGCCGCGGGAAGCCACAGTCTCTGGAGATGGTCCCTGGTCTCTTGGCGGGCGGCCGACCGCCAAGACGGCGGAATCATCCCTGCATCGAAGCGCCAAGTCCTGCTAAACACTAAAGTCCCAAATCCTGTCGGCCTGCCAGCTCGAAGAGGCACTGGTTACACACGGCTAAAGCCAGCAAAGACTCATCTAGATGGGATGTCTTGGACGAAAGTTCCACCAAGTTAGGGCAAAGGATGGCGGGATGTGGACTCGCCAGGAGCTGAAGACCAGAATACACGGCTCGCTCAAGCTATTGCCAAGAGATAGGCCTTTCTGTATCAGTCGAAATTGAACATGAAGGATCAAGAATGAGTCGGGGGCGAGAATCCCATGAACCCAGGTAGAACTCGTGAATGAAGTGAGGGTGTGAGTGAGCCTGGACCAAATGGTCCGGACGTGTATCGTCAAATGACAGGTTCTCAATACCCTCATCAACTATACTAATAGCTTGCACGGCCCATCCCTAAAAATGGCCTGCGTTTGGCCTTGCTATTCGACTGGAAGACTTCATTTCTGACGTAGAGCCATTAAGGTTCCTCGATGGGCATGATGCAGTCTTTACCAAGATTTCTCAAGCTGTTACTTCTATGGCTTTTCCTGGGCCCATTACATGGAACATTCGCCTATCCCTATCATCATGATCGTTCGGAAGACCATGAAGGCGTGGGACTTTCCAATCAGACGCATCCTTTCGCGGAATCCGGTTACAGTCCCGTCAAATCCAGAGCGGACAAGCCAGAGCTCAGAATCCTGCCGTTGGGCGCCTCCATCGTCTTTGGCGTCGGCTCAAGCACAGGCAATGGGTGAGTGATACTAGGAAAGACCGAATCTAAGGAGTAGGGATTACTGATAAGAGATCCTCAGCTTTCGGAAGCCTCTTCGTGATGCCCTCCGATATGATGGCTTTGAAGTCAACATGGTCGGCACCAGGCACAATGGTAACATGCAAGATTGGGCATAACACTGAGCACTATTATTTGTTTACTCAAAACGCTGACGGGAGTAGGATAATGAAGCAACATCTGGTGCCATCGTCAGTGAGATCCGCTCATACCTGAAAGGGTCTCTCGCCTACAAGCCCAATGTCGTTGTCATCAATGGCGGCACGAACGACTGTAACAGAAATATCGACATAAACAACATTGGCGAGCGCATGAGACTGATTTTGAATGATATCTGGGGCGCACCTGATATGGCAAACACATGGTAACCCAATTGAACGCCCATTATAGATCAAAGACTAATCTGAGTAGCGTAATGCTTTCTACCATCCTTCCCACAGCTGATGCAACCGGAGCTCTCAATCGCATCACTGCTAATCAGCAGTACCGACTTCTCGCTGAGCAGCTTGCTGCTTCTGGAAAGTGCATCTACATGGCCGACATGGACCCTGACGAACCCAACATTGCTCACAATTGGATTGCTTTGGAAGCTGATATCGGTGGTGATGGAATCCATCCAAAGTACGGAACCCTGCCTGATTCTATCGGCAACAGTCACTGACACTGAACTAGCGACCAAGGCCACAAGAAGATGGCCTCTGTGTTTTATAATGCAATCATGAAAGCTGTCTCGGATGATAAGATCAAGAACCCCGCTGCCATGGCGAAAACTGGCACCACCGGCTGCGATAAGACGTTGGGTGGAACCTGGACTGTGGCGATCACCGCCACGAAATCAATGTTCGAAAATTGCATCTTGACAAAGCTACATGCCGCTTCTCACGAGAACGTCTAGTCCGGATGGAGGAGCGGTAGGTAGACAACGCATGGAAAAAAAAGGAGGGGAGGGGGGGATAGGCAGATTCCTCAGGTATCGTGATGACGATTGCCACAGAAACCCACATGCTGTTACATAACAATTATTCAGTTTTTCTGGTTATCGTAGATAGCATCACGATGTTTATAAACAGAATTTTTCCCTAGTGTGGCGTAAATCTCCCCAAATTGGGTGTTGCTGGGCTCAAAGATAGAAGGCGCAACAATAGTTTTAAGTTGAATTACACAAAGACCTTCGAAATTTTGAAGCCTCCAGGAACCCGCGTCTGGAACACGCCAGCCGGGTCGTACTTTGCTGCGACTTCCTTCAAAAACTTGACATTCTCTTCTCCATACGTTTTGATGGGGTCTTGGGCGGGATTGACGTAGTTCAAGTAACGCCAAGGGGTCGCCTTTCCGTTGGCTTCAGCAAAAGCCTCAAGCTCAGCAGTCGTGGCGGCCAGCTTCGCATGAGCCAAGGCCTCCTGCTCAGCGGTACGTGTCTGCACTTGGCCTAGCCAAATGATAGAGTTGTGCGTCAGCGAGGTTTCGAGTCCCAGCACATTGTTGCCGCTGCCCTTGGTTGCGAAATGCTTGGGCAAAGGCTGGCTGACGAAGGTGAGATGGAGATCCGGAGACGGGATGAGAGTCTGCAACTCGGCGAGCAGCTGGTCATAGAGCTCGGCCATCTTCCTCATGATCTCTATGTTGTTGAAGAAGCAAAGTGAGAACCACACATTTCTGTATCATGATTAGCGAATGCACCGAGAACATTTTATCACAGGACTCACCTTGCACCACCAGCCATGGTGTGAGTTGTGATAAGTGTGCCATAAGTCTTTCTGCTTCGGTCGTCAAAGAAGGACGGCAGCGTTGCGAGAGGTGCGAACGAGGTGGAGTTCGATACGCCTGCAGTGTTGACAGCCTGGACGGCGATCATCGGCGCCGAAGTCTCGCTTGAGTAAGCAAACGTGACGACTTCGGTGTCATCCGGATGTTGCTCATTGGTGTCGATCAGGTTGACAAATTGCTTCATGACAGCATCCTTGTGCTCGTAACCCATGAAGATCAGGCCCCCGTAAAGACCACCGGGGGCAGCAGCAAATGTCTGCATATCAAAGCGCGTGACGATGCCGAAGTTGTTGCTACCACCCTTCAGCGCCCTGAATAGATCAGGGTTCTCGCCACCATTGACATTGACGATGGAGCCATCAGCCAATACAGCCTCATAGTTCTTGACATCGTCCGCTGCGAAGCCGCGGTTACCAGTGTGGAATGATGCGCCGCCCCCGAGAGTCAGACCTGCGACACCGACGTTCCCCTCGCGACCGCCAGTCACGGTCTGGCCGTACTTCTCAATCTCGGTGTACACCATACCCCACCTAGCGCCGGCTCCGATCGACACAGTGCCCTTTGCAGAGGTTTAGTTACTGTCGCAAGAGGGAACTGCAGCACTTACACTGCAGTTCTTGTAAACCACCGAGTTCATGCGGCTCATGTCGATGGTGACGCCATGGGCAACATTATTCGAGGTGAAGTGCGAATGGCCACCGCCACGAACGGCGATATCCCAGTTGCCGGCGGGACTTGTCTTGACGAGTGCCGACAGAGCCCTGGAAACCTCGTCGGTGTTGGTGGGTTGGATGATGCACCAGGGGTGGAGGGCCTGAGAGTCGGCAGACCAGTAGGAGGCGATACTGGAATTGTACACCGAATCAGTGGGAAACGACACTCGGTCGGAGAGCCCAGCTGAAATTAGTGCATCGCACTGCAGGTCATCATGTCAGCAATACCGCTCAAGTCCATTAGATGTCAGCGACGAAGGAGGAAAGACATCTCATACACCTGTATAGCCACTGGCAGGTGGGGCTTGTCGAGCGTGTCGGCCGAAGCCGACCTCTACTCGTGCGGCTGCGACGCAGGCCAGCAGCGAAGAAATGGCAAGCGGAGATGATAACATCATTGTAACGAACGAGCGAGCGAGGAAAACGAATGAGTGGACTGAGGATTGAAGCCAACCTTACTCATGGTGACATCTCGTCGTTGGTATGGCGCATCGCTGCTTTTAAAAGCTTCCCGAACAGTATCACGAGTGGCGTTTCCAACCTCCACCAAACACCCCAAAGCAGTCATTGGAGTGCGAGGTAAAAGCGAAACCGAGGTGCATACAAAGGAGATTAGAATACGACCCTTGAAAGTCTATACCTGGGTTGCTCCGTCTTTCCTGAGATGGCAAACATTTCTCATATAGAATTAAGTAGACGGGAGATATAATTAACCGAACACCCTTCTACACGACGTGCCACGCTTATTACAAACATTCAAGGGAGATATTCTTATGAACCCCATGCGATCTTGGCGAATATGTTGAAAGAAGAAACACTGCTGGAAATTGGCCCCAAATTGATGGCCCTTGTGTGCGTGCTGGAGGCCTTCTGCATCGGGTTGGTGCTCCAGAATACAACTGGCAGAAGCTCCAGAATTTAGGACTCGGAGTGATTCCTATTGGACTCGGTTATGGCAAGCGATGTGTTGTGCCACCATCCTGCATGCGGTACCATAGAAAGACGGAAGATGAGGCCGGTAACTTGCACCAACAACAACATGTTGGTTGTTGACTGGGATAGATACGAGTCGCTCTTGGCATGCAGAAGCGAGAGGCCAAGACCGGTATGTAATCGGAAAATCGGCGTCTGATATGAGTGATAGTCATCACGGCGATCTCACAGTTTGGGGCGGCACGGTTTCAAGATTGAGTTTGGCGCCCAAATCACGGGTATGTTGACATACTGCATCAACAAGCTGCGACATATTTGGCGTAGAATCATAGTAGTTGATACTGAGCAATGTGCGGTTGGCTTTTATGTTGGTGGACAACGGGAAGAGGTCTCGCTTCTGTTGGTAATTTACATGAGTTTTGCTATCCGGGCGGTAGTTTCTGGCCAACCGGGCGGTACCCACTTATTCTAGCCAATTGAACGTCTAGCATTGATCGCGCAGCCAATCACGTATAACGCAGCGTTCTGCGCGCAATCGACGACTTCGCGCGGGCGCAGTTATCGCGAAGTCGTCAATTTCGCCTGAAGTCGTCAATTGCGCGCGAAGTCGCTGATTACGCGCAGAGCGTTAATTGCGCGTAGAACGTCAATTGCGCGCAGAACGTCAATTGACTTACGCTGTGGTGGTTTTCTGAGTGGGTCAATAGGATCGCTGAGATGGTCGATAAGTGGGGTACCGCCCGGTTAGCTAGAAACTACCGCCGGATAGCAAAACTCATTTACATTTCATGGACCCACGACATGGTGGCCCACCCATGAAGTGGAAGCCAGGGCTGCCCAACGGTTTTTTCCCAATTCGTCAGATATCCAGCAAATACAAGGTACGGGTTTCGGGGATACGTCCGGCTCCAAGGAATAACTGCTAATGGAATATGCGCTCCGGTCCAGGCCTACAGGGCTCGTCGTCAGTCTGGACTGCAATCACAGGAACCAACAACCTTTCCTGTACTTGGCGTATCCGTACCTGCTTGACGATCGCAAATGATATCCAGAAAACTGGTCTTTTTCAGGTCGGTTGCTTCATGGAGCACGCTAGTGCCAGATCTGCCCTGTTCCTCCGATTCTCGTTCATCACATTGTGGCTACTTGATGTCAAGACATCACTCATACCCCTATTCCGGGGCAGTTGAGAATATTCTACGCCACGCGCTTACAAGATTTCGTATCACATACATGAACTCCTAATTAAGGATCAGAAACAATTGCTCTGCACGGATTGCTACTGAAGAATGACTGGATATCTCTATTGATCAGTGGCTCAATGCCGACGTTGGGCCCTGATATTGACTCGCTGTGCCTTTTTTCCTGTCTACTGTCTTTCTACGTGTCTGTCTTCCTCTTCCTCTCACACACACGCCGAAACCTCTCGAGCTTTCTCCATGTCTTTCTTGCTTCACACTGGTAGTATTGAACTCCCTAGTTACGACTTTGCAAGGCAAAGACTCCCCGATTCCATGATGGGCGGCGAACCCACTCCAAGCCTTCTTCAACAAGACGGAACTACCGCACCCCTGCCGATACCGATTAACTATGGCGATCCCTCTGTACTGATCAATGCCCCTGGGTGGTCAATGCTCGCGATCTCGACAACATTCCTTTGCCTCCGAATCTATTGCAAAGCCTTCCGAGTGTGGTGGATGGTGTGGCTGGATGACTGGCTCTTGATCGGTGGGTGGGCCTTCCTCGTCGCTTCGCAAGCTCTCTTGAGCGAGCTGATGCGACTTGGGTTCGCAAAGACATACAATGTTACGCCAACGATCAGCACCGTCATCTACGCATGGGACAACTGTCACAAGCTTTCCCTCGCGCTGACGAAGACCTCCTTTGCCGTAACATTACATCGGATTGCTTCCTCCCGGCAAAGATACATCATTTGCTTTCTGGTCGGAACCATGAACGTACAATTCATCGTCCACATCATCCTTACCTGGAGAGCAATTTGCCGACCGACCCGACCTGGAGACACGACACCTCACCTGCCGGTATCATGCTGGCGCTCTGAAGTCGCAATCGCTCTTGGGATCTTCGGTGGCTGTAAGAGATCCCTGCTTTACGGCTACTTGCTGTTGGAAATACAGCCCGCTGACTGCCATAAGTCTATTCTGCCGCTTCTGACTTCATCCTCGCCCTACTGCCATGGAAGATTGTTATGGGACTACAGATGAAAAAGCATGAGAAGATCGGAGTGGCTGTCGCCATGAGTATGGGGGTATTGTACGTTATGATTGTCGTGAAGAAAGTCTCAGATTGTTGGAGTCCTAACAGAAAACAGTGCCGGGGTCATGGGTGTCATGAAAGCCGTTCAGAGCATCATCATGTTAGACACATCAGCACCAGATTGTGAGTTCTTTTTCCTTCACCCAGAGATAGTCGACGTAGAGACTGCCTCCTGTTCACGCAATAATGGGATATCTACATGCGTTCCACGAAATTCCTGACACCATATGGGATTTCAGTGTTTTGGAAAATTTGCATCATGCATGTTTGGGCCATGGCCGAACCGAACGTCACCATTATTGCCGCTTGCATCCCTGTTCTCCGAGTCTTATTTCGACACATTCGCAGTACCCGCGAAGCGGAATATCCTTCTTCGGGGGCCTACATCAGATCAGACACCCTGAGCAAGTTCCGGAACCAAGACATACGAGGTGGCAGATCAAGGATCACCCGTAATCAAGATGAGGGAGACGATGGAGACAGCGATCGCAGCATGTTACCCCAAGGCATCATCATGACCACCGAGGCAACGGTAGATTATGACAAACGCAGCGGCAAATCAGGCAGCAGCATACCTGGCGAGGACGACATCGAACTGACAAGTCGGCGTGTAATTTCGGCATGAGGTCCGAGGGCTGTTCTGCTATATTTCGGGGCCTGGGACGCCCCTTGGTAGTGGAATATACACATCCGGCTCCGGAACAATCTTGTTTAACCATTCCATCCAATGATCCAATTTGGAAAGTTTTGCATCATCCTTCAAGTTTTCGTTGGGCTTTTCAACCCTACAGCCTTGCCATATGACCCCAATATCTTCAGCCGCCCTCCAATCAGCTTCGTCAAGCTTCCGGGAGTTCAGTTCATCCATCACGACTTGCATTCTTCGCTCCCAGTGGTCGTCAATAAACGTGCCTACATCGGGACAGTTTGCATAGTCCTGTTCCAACTTTCGGAGAAGCTCCTCCAGATAAACAAGCTCTTCTTGTTGTTCCTCCACAATCTCTGTCACATCTTCGTCATCCCGTTCATGAATTTCGGAATACTGTCCCAATCGACAGCAGCTGTGACGAAGATCCAAGACAGTAAAGGTCAAATATCTCGATATCGACTCAACCATCTGGGTCTGTGCTGCAGCCTGTCTCTGGCCTCCCACAGCCCATGTCCAAAGTTCACAAAACCATCTAAAGTTCTGCTTGTAGTCGTGCAATGCGGAGGGTTGCTTGTTGCGGCTTGCTCTTTCCCAGGACACCACCCCATCTAGCAATATGATCAGGGAGCTGCAGCCGTTCAATGAACATGCACATCGACACTGGTCAACTATGTCGATGGATGTAATCGCCTTTTTGATAAGATCAGGCAACTGGAATCCGAAATCGCCATCCTCAGCTAAGGCGTGGCATAAATAAGCCGACAGCAAGTGCGCCGGCGTCCACAAGGCATGATTGATTTCCCCGGGTTCTGTGCGAGACAGAGGTTTTCCAAGCTGCGCCCCTCTGTCAACTAGCCATAAAACATGGTACACAAGTTGAGACCTGTGCCATGCGTCCTGGATGACAAAGCCGTTGAGCACACACTTCCATAACTCGTCAAACCCGAAGGCCGAATCGAGACCAAGGTCTCTGAATCCCTGTTCCCATGCGTATGAAGCGATACATTCATTTGCGATGTAGGAATGGAGGGGCCTGAAATTCCAATCTTCGCCATTATTGCTGTCGCAATCATAGACCTTTAGTGAGATAGGGACTGAAATCGAGTGTTCGTTGAGAGCCGTTTGCACGTGCCCGGCCGCTTCATCTAATATCTTTGGTAGATAGAGACCGAGTTGCTTGTTTTTCGCAGGAGAAAGGTGATACATGGCATATTCGGCCAATCTTCGACGTCTTTCTCTTAAGCAGAGAATGACTCTTTTCTGTAAATGCATCGCTGTGCCCCCGTTGTCCCTAGTACGTCGGGAGAAAACAGTGGATAAAAACGAAGGAAGCATTGCGCAATCAGAACTTAACAAAGCCTCCAAAACATTGCAACCGTTGCACTCAAGGGAAGCTGAACTGCAGCATTGCTCATGAAGCTCCGACTGGACAGAATATTCGATAGGACGATAGCCTCGAGGTTCTGTGCAGTCGACTTTGTTCAGAAGCGGCGCGTCTGCGTGAAGCAGAATGATTTGAAGTATTTCCAGGTTCGCAGCACCTACCGCAATATGTACTGAGGTCTGGCCAAAACAATTTGTGCTGCGGATGCTTGACGTATCTTTCTTGAAAGTCTCCAGGACGCCGCTCTTGTCTTGTCTCAGGATGCAAATCTGGAGGTCAGGAAAGTTCAGTGCTGCTTGGTCAGTTGACAGTAACACGACAATTCATTTTTGAGTGAAGCCCACCTTCTGCTGTCATCGGAAAAGCCTTCATCATTTGTAGGTGATGGGTAGACCGTTCGAATAAACGAGGTTGGTAGGGGCTGTCGATATCTGTCTCGTGGCTTACGAGATTTCTTAATACTGCGTAGCCTGAGGTGTTTGCCGATAGCCAACCAGAAACCAATACCAAGGCCACGGGATGGCTTTATTCAGAACAGTGAGCAATGATAGTCCGCTCAGTCACTAATCCAGCTAGTGATAGCTGCCAAAGTAACTCACCCATTTGCGTTAAAATTGGGAACTGGCGAGACATGCAGAGCCTGGACTGAATGAATCAGCCAAAGAGCTTGTTGACTGGTAACGGTACATTCGACGTCCATCCCTATGAACTTTGATTGGTTTAATTAGCATTGACATCCAGAAAAATGGGTCAGCTTGAGAGTTCCGATGGGGACGAATCATATTCTGAGTTGACCATACCTTCATTCTCTGAAGCAAGCAATACAGCAAGGTTTCTCCCCGCTCGTTTACGTCAGTTGGGAATGCTTTCTTTTGAAGGTAGCACCAAAGGACGCGTCTCCATATGGCTCCCAACAGACGCCATCGACCTTCAGGTCCTAGGAAGTTCTGACTTTCAGGGGATGACAATACAGACTCTGCGAATCTTCCCAGTCGAAAAGGCAACGAACGATCGGAATCAACTACCTCATTGACACTGAGACACTGCTGAAGGTGCAACCCAGTCCGTCCGCTTGTGATAGACCAGAAAAGGCGAACGGCTTTGCCGGCTATCGATTGTAACATAGGTATTGTGACCTCGAAAACCAGAGAACTTCGGTTCTCATTGTCCATGAATATTTCCATGGAGCAATCTCTCGAATGGCGAGTAAATCTTTGGTCTTTGGTCTTTGGTCTTGAATTTCACAGGGCCCCATCGTATTTGATGGTTATTCCGCCGGCAGTAGTCCTTGCATGAACACCGCGTCGTGTTTCTTCGAAATTGTAATGTTCTTGGCCAACTTCGTACTCGAGCATCCTTCCAGATTTGTTTGCAAAACCACGTAGACCATCACACATGGCTTGCAGGTTTGATGGTCTCGCTACAAGCCGAGCACTTTCAAGATCCGCGGTCGTACGTTGAAGCTCAGTTCGCCGAGCCATGTCATTAAGAAGCTCTTCAAAATTTTCCAGGCGTCTGTCAACGTGAGAGATTTTTCGCTGGATGCTGAGAGTGTTGCGGTCAATGCGAGCCGTGATTTGATTCGTCTGCGATAATATATCTGCTTGTTGAACCATCAGTTCAGTTGTGCTCGCCGTTCTTTCGTCGATCGTGGGAAGTATTCGATTGGAATCAGCTGTCGACAAGCAAATACTCTCAACGTTTCTCGACAACTCCTGCATTTCGTTGCTAGTATCTCCTACAACGGTACGAACAATATCCACGGTGGACTTGACAGCGTGAATTTCATCCTGATTGTTGGCGAGTAATTCCCTAAAATGGCATGCTTTAGATGATGCTGGGCAAGTACTGGAACTTGGGGCTGTCAACTTACAAGCCCAAAGGCCTGCATTGCTGTTTGGAGAACCACAATCGCTGAACCTAGTCTCTTCTCAAGTTCGATCATGGTTTCCCGATGAAAAGGGAAAGCTAGCTTTCTCCCCTTTTCTCGAAACCTTCCAGATATCGTGCTGATGGGCGCAGATGGTCCCTGCAGCCGCATGACCAATGCTTCCAGGGCGACAAGCTCGCTTTGGCAACTTGCCAGGGTCGCGTCGAGTGGGTCCCTGGATGCCAAATTGCGAAAGGAGGGTTTGGATGTCGCAACAGAGATAGCGTCGATGCAGCGCTTCAAATTGTCGCCCAATCGCCTTGCAGAGTCGAGTTCTCGCTGTATCCCCTTGACAGCTTCCAGATACTTGGAGATTGCGCCATACACCTGGATCCCCTGGGATATCAGACCGGCAGTCGTACCGAGAATTCCTGCGACCTCAGCCATGTTTACAAGGCGGTCGCCGATGGTTGATGCGCCAGTCAGACTGGATGGTATCGGACGGGAAGCGAGAGAAAACAATGGCGGCGGAGCTTCTTTTGTGTCGGAGGCTGCAGAAATAACAACTCGCAGCACCATGCCAGTGCATAGCTCATACGTCACTAAACATTCCGTTTTTGTCTTTGAAATAGCTATATGGATCCCCATTGGTTCTGACTCTACGCTGTATTTGCACACGGTATTCCAAAGACTAGGTATCTTGACACAATGAACATACAATCGACGCCTCGATCAGGAGCCTTCGAGCAGATACGCAAACTCATATTTTTTCAGTCCTTCCTAAGGGACCTCGAATGTCCTCATGTACAAAGCTGCCCTCCCGTCAGCTAGATTTCCATAGAAAAGAAGCATTTAGTTGCGAATGACCTCTATCAGATACCTATCAATAAGGACTATCAACATGAAATGCGGCGATATACCAATCAAGATACCTTGATGTGACATCTCGTCGCATCACTCCACATATTTCTCTCTACGCGCGCAGAAGAAAAGTCCACGGAAATGACTTCGCACTTTGCATCCTCCCAAAACTTTCGTATCCGCCCTCACTTTCATCCGAAAGCCAAACAATCCTCCTCCACAGACGTACCGCGCGTACAAGTGATTGAATGCTGACGTGTTTTTCGTCGCGCAGGCTAAGGCGCCCCGTGCAGGAGAAGCCTACTTTTTTCGTCGCGTCTGGCGAATCAGCTGTTGCGGCAAGTGAGGGGTTGACGTGACACAGGCGCAGCTTGGCGGCAGTCCTCTTTTTTTCTGCTGCTTCTCCTCCTCTCTCAGGTTGACAGGATTTGAGGACTGCCTAGTGCGTCTAGGCAGCATTGTGAAGGTGAAATATGGTCAGATTGGGCTTGTCGGCGCGGGGTTGAATTTTGCTGCTTGGCTTTTCGGGAGCTAGAAGGCACGCAAGGTGAAGATGGCTACGTTTGCTGGACAGTGAGATAGTTAGTGGACTTGGAATCTGTCAATATGACGGTTAATGTGAGATGCATTCGTATTGTCTGCTTATGAGCATCTTGTATTTGAGTTGCCAATTTGCCGTGTCCTTTACTTTCATCCCAGCCAGCTTTAATGCCGTCGTTTCCGCCGTGTAGCTCAAATCACCATCCTTTCCCCCCTGGCCCCTTATAGCAAATTCCCTGGTAGCATTTCGGCGTCGTGTGCGATTTCAATAGTACCTTATGTAGACAATAGTGGTGAGTGATTTTAGCACGCAGACTCCTAGGCCGCGAGCATTTGGGTAGTTCCATCTTCGTAAACCTTGACGCGAGGTTTCTGTAGAGCACAGGTCAATATTGGGAACGCGTAAAGTATCACCAGGGGGGGTGAGCCTACAGTATCAATGTCGTGATAGCCCTGGAAGCGACACGAGCTATGTTCGCAATTTTTGAGCCATCGACAATGGTGTCCAAGCATGCAGTCGGCATTATCACAGCCTGACATGTCGTTGCACGGTATTCCCCGAGACTAAGGGCCATTAGCGGAGACCATTCATACTGTATATCATGACATGGGATCATCAAGACTCACTTTCTGCTTTAGCAGTGTCAATTCTCCCTGACTCAGCTTTTCACCGTGGAGGAATGGGCACGCATCGCCATTCTTGCAGAATCCATGAAGATGAAAATTGTTGCAGAGGTTTTTGCCAGACTTTGTCATGCGCTCTTTGAAACGCTTCTCGACGTTCGGGTCAATACGCGGGAACTGCTCGTCGACGCGCTGACTCTCAACGTTGAGAAGATAGTACTTTTTAGGCGCAGGTTTCTTGGAAGAAATATCAATCGTCTTGCCGGTCGAGACCTTAGTGACGACAGACCAGGAGGTAGGTGTCTGCGCACCGCCGCTCGATGACTGCGGGCTCGCAACACGCTGGGGCTGGCTCTCGTTCGTGTTGCTTCTCAAAAGGGCGCCGCCATTTCCATTGCTCGTGGGGACGTGCACCGGGGGCGGCAGCGGTTGCATGCCGGCAGTGGGAGGCGACGCGACGGCAGAAACGCTTGACACACTTGATACACTGGGGCGCTCGACGCGATCGGGGAGTTTTTCGGATCTGAAGACCGACTTGAACGAAATTCGATGAAAATTGAGATGTTTAAAGCCCTCCTCGGCAGGAGTGGTCTCGATAAGCGTCAGACGCGGGTAAACCTTAGGGTCTAGCTTATATGGCTCAAGGACAGGAAGGTATCCGTTATCATGGCAAGGGCCAAAGAAAATGTGCTTGCACTGATTGATGCGAACCATCAGGCGCAAGGTTTCGCGAATTTTGTGATCGGCGGACTCCTTGCCAGAGCCGACGTCAATGAAGCTGAACAGGGGCTGAGCACGGCCAAAGCCACGTCCAAAGTCGGACAAAGTGCGCTCAGCAGCAGTATTGGAAATAATGCCACAGGCGTGGAGCTTCTTGGCCAGACCGTCGAGATTTAGCACGATCTGAACCATGACGCTCCAGTCCTGACTGGCTGCCTGGGGATAGGCCTCGCTAACGTAGTTCATAATTTCGTTGTGGAGGAGGTACCCGGCTTGAGAGCCTCCATCGGCACCGGCCTTGAGGAGCATGTCTTGAAAGACTGCCCCGTCTCCATCAATAATAACAAAAACGAAAGGATTAGATTCCTGCGGTCGGTCAGTAATCGTTTGCGTGGCAGGAGGTGACCGAAGCCCACCGTCGTCTTGAGACTCTTGCTTAGTGCCTGCATTTCTCTATCGTAGGTTCCTGCCTTGGTCTGCCACATTCGGCGGGACTCGACTTCATTACTGTAGTCGTCGCATTTTTCCTGGTATGCACGTTGAAGGTGTTCATATCGCGTAAGAATTTCCTGTGATTCCGAGAGTCAGATATCGGATCATGTGATTTGGAGGCAGCAGCCGTCGCCACCGTTGCCGTTTTGACGGCATCTGAAGTTGCTTGTGTGACAAGAAAGCATGATCTGCTTCAATTTCGGAGAATCATCGGGCCACTCACTCCTATCATTTGATCGCGGGCATGATCCTGATGCCGGAAAAGTTCGAGTTGTCGCACATATTGGGTGAGGTCGTTAGCACCGTCCATGATGGCGGCGTCGTCTCGTATAATGCTAGTCCGCGTCGACAAAAACACTATCTCGATTGTCTATCGACGGTGTGGGCGATTGATGCTGAGATATCTCGATTTCTGACGGCGATTGAGAAAAAAAAAAGGTGAGATGCAGAGATGAGGTTGCGAAGGTTTTGAAGTTCGGACGGCAAGACCCCATTACTTAAGCTCAGAGTGGGGTCGTATTCTGGGTTCTTCCTGCCTTTCAGGCCATTCAGAGCGTCGCTTTGCATTGTTCCGGGGGTAGCAAGCCCCCGGCGCGGCGCCTTCCCGGTAAAGGCGCCCATGGACTTCCAGCGGATTTTTAGCTGCCCCTGCCTGTTGTGTTTGTGCTTGCTAGGCGGAAGTCCTTAGCGGGCCAATCAAATTGCCGATTTGCCCTCTGTTTGCGCCAAAAGCGGGGGCCTGCAGGGACCGCCATCGCTCACCCCAACGTGGCACGCATTCTTTTGATAAACTGTGCCGCTTTGTCTGATTGGCCCATATTAGACATCCGAACGATCCTATCAATGGGACTTTGAATGGCGCTGATTTCGTAGATATAGCATTCATGTTCTGTTTTGTTTGAGAATGTGTCCGTTTGCAAGTATTTTTCAGAACTTTTTGAACAATGTCGCAGCTCAGACTCTCAGTTGGTCTGAACTCATGAACCTGACAAAGTCTGAAACCATTCGAGGGAAACCGATTGACACAAACAAGCATAGTCTATATTTGTAATTATTTATTAGTGTGTTTGCTGTTAAAAATCATAGTATGAGCCCTTGAAAGCTGCACGGATGAGGCGTTCACGATGTTTGTTGAGAGAATTTAGACAATATAGTAAGTAAATGTATTACTGTTGTGTGATGAAATCTTGCTGGCTCGTACGTAACATTTAAAATAACTTCAATCAAAGCTTTTAACAAACACTATGGTCTCCTTTCATGCATTGGTCGGGAGTTTGATGTTTCGAAAGCAATTGCCTTCGAGTTACTGCTTATGTATTACCAACGCATATTACGGAAAATGCATGCATTGCACTGGAAAGTGTTATTCACTTGAGGATCTTTTAACACATACACCATCAAAGCATGAACTTCAGACCAGCTTAATAGATGATTCACTGCCAATGAACACAGCGCCAAGCGATGAGAAAAAAAGCCTGGGACACCTTTGTTGGCTCTGATTCACTCACGATACGTTTGGAAAAGAGCAAGCAAGACAAGACCGTGGTGATTCACCGCAGACTCAGAAATGGCATATAACTTGGAAACATTGCCACTGGCCGTTGAGATCTTCTGGGCCACTATTAACCACAAACATCCACACGAATCATCTCCGTCTTCAGTGGCGCACTTGAAACCCCAGAATCAGTGCCTGTCTACAATACATTCTCAACACTCCATCATCATCAATTCATCATCCATCTTTGACTGTCTCATCATGTGTTTCGGATCTGGCGACCGACCGAGAAGAAAACTGAAAAAACGGCGTCGCAGACGGAACTCCCTTGGCTACTTTTAGAAAGACGATGGTCTTGAAGGCTGGAGTATCAACGGGGACAAGTTCAAGGTGGTGGAACGTCGAAGGGATGATTGCCATCCATTTCTGAAGTAGTCGCAGAAACTCAAAAGACGCCCGTTGACTTATTTCTATTTTGCAACTTATTAATTGTCCGACTCTAGGCCGCTGTGTGTGGTTGTCTACTGTGAGGCAAACGAGAGAACCGTAGGACCACAGCAATCCAAGTTTTCCAAACTGCTCATGTTACAAGAAAATAGAAGAAGTATGAAATTGAGGCTGCTGAGGAACATTTTGTGCTTCGGAGGAAGTAAAGACCGCTTTTTCTGCACCCGCAAGAGTCAGTAAGTGACGTCTGAACGACACAATCCACCATCAGATGTCCACGGAACGCGTTCCATGTCCGATGTTCTCCACCTGAAAAGCTTGATTAAACGCGAAAACGAAGATGCACGACTTATTTGTCCCACTGAGTGCCGTATCCGAATCTCATTCGAGAAATCTTACGTTGAAACCCGCAGGTCCGGGCCGGAAAGACCCACTTCGGAACACTATGACGCCAGTAACCGGAACCACACGATCGTCGGCGGAGGTAAGACGCTCTTCCCATTGGTCAGACTCATCAACTTGGGAAAGTCGCGGAGATAATGCGCACTTCCCATTGGAAGAGCCCATCACATCCGGAAGCTCGGGGCTGATCGCCACTGCACAACTGGAGATCCCGCTCATCGGACCATCGAAGCGGCTCCATTCTTTCAGCCTTAAGCCTTGGAATAGACGGGTCCAGACTGACACAGAGCTGTCCCTCTCACCAGCTCCAGACGTCATGTTCTTTCGGAAGACAGCGGGATGCGCGGAGGCTGCTCCAGCTCCGTGGAAACCACGGCTCTTCATCAATATCGATATGGGATGAGGTCGAGTATAAGAATCGTCGACGATGACCCCGAAAGACAGAAATTCTCTTCGCCATCATCAACACAAATCACAAACACTCAAACAACTCTCAACAACAACTTCAACTCATCTACACAACACCCTTTACTTAACCACAAACCACCCAACCCATCAAAATGCTCGGCAAGATCGCACTCGAAGAGGCCTACGAGATGGCCGGCATGGAAGCCAAGTCCCGCCGCGAAGCCGCCCTCTACATCAACCCCAACGACCGCACCCGCTACATGCGCCAGATCAGCGACGTCAACGACGAGCGCGTCAAGCTCGCCGACGACCACGGCATCGGCTACACCATCATCTCCCTCACCGTCCCGGGCATCCAGGGCATCGCCGACCAGGCCGAGGCCGAGCGCCGCGCCACCGAGGTCAACAACTGGGCCCACGACCAGATCAAGGCCCGCCCCGACAAGCTCGGCGCCTTCGCGTGCCTGTCGATGCACGACCCCGCGCAGGCCGGCCGCGAGCTGACGCGCTGCGTCAAGGAGCTCGGCATGCACGGCGCGCTGCTCTGCGACTTCCAGCATGCGGGCCCCAACGGCGAGACGTACAAGTTCTACGACCAGCGCGAGTACGACGTCTTCTGGAAGGTCGTCTGCGAGCTCGATGTTCCGGTGTACATCCACCCCGCGGCGCCTGCCGATGTGATGTTTGACAAGTTGTACGCGGAGCGCAAGTACCTCATCGGCCCGCCCCTGTCTTTCGCAAACGGCGTCAACCTACACCTCATGGGCATGATCTCGAACGGCGTATTTGACCGCTTCCCGAACCTGAAAATCATCGTTGGCCACCTGGGAGAGCATTTGCCACTAGACTTTTGGCGCATCAACCACTGGTTCGAGGATGTCAAGAAGCCCATCGCCAAGGACGAGGGCAACGAGGACAACATGTGCAAGAAGACCATCTACGACTACTTCAAGCAGAACATCTGGGTCACCACCAGCGGCCACTTCTCCACGCACACGCTCAAGTACGTTGTCGACGAGATTGGCGCCGACCGCGTGCTTTTCAGTGTCGACTACCCCTACGAGACCATCGAGAACTGCTCCGCTTGGTGGGACGGCAAGGCCGAGGAGGTCAAGGAGGCGGTTGGTGGCGTGGAGAACTACCGCAAGATTGGAAGGGACAATGCGAAGAAGCTACTCAAGCTTGGTAGCTTCCACGACTCTGAGGCCCCTGTTTCTTAGAGAGACTTATCGTACTAGACTCTGTTTCAGTCAACTAGATTTGTAGAGCGAATAGGTAGCAAAGCATGATCATTTTGTTGAAAATCTTGTTATCTTGCTGCGATGTTTGGTCATTGGAAGCTTGACCAGTTACTTAAGTCTATACCTTGCATATTGAACCAACTCTCGTTCAGGAGGTCAGAACTAAGGAAGTCGCCAAAGTCCTGAGCCATTGGTGTTTGACTCATGCCAGGCATGGAGCTAAAGGGCAGCAGTAAGTCGCCCTGGTTTTGCTCTTGTAGTCCTTCAGGGTGCGAAATCTGAGAAGCTATCGCATTTGAACCGGCTGGTGCATCCTTTCTTGACACAGCCGCAACAGAGTCCCGGAACCGTTGCAAAACCTCAATACCTCTTGTGGCTGATGTCACATGCCTTTTGTGAAAGTCAAATATCCGAAGTGCACGATCCCAAGATGTTTTTGTGGGTTCGGTGTCAAAGCTGACTTGGAGATCAGGGCACAGAGTTGCAACGACTAGGGTGGATGCTGCGGCAAAGGTGACTACCGTATCCGTTAGAGGTTATATCAAGTTAGGCGAATTGGTAGGGAAACAGCTTACATAGTAACACATGCCATGCTGAGTTTTGGCGCACACTCCCTAGCTTTTCGTACATTTCTTGGAGAACGCCATGAGCTGTAGAGACACAGAGGGTGTTTGCGGCATGGCGAAAGCTCTCGCTCAGTGCCGATGAGTTGGGCAGATCTCTCCTGGACTTGGTCGTCTGCTTGGCTTCTACTAAGAGCAAGGGACGCAGGAGCAGAAGCCGTATCCAAAGGACTCTATCTTCAACATCAGTCTCTGCCGTGGTGAGCGATACGATTTTGGGTGCTTCTACCTTGACTTCAAGATGTTCGCCTGCATCTGTAGACTTCCCTTGAGACTCTCATCATACTGAGACAGGCTAGCACCTTCTCTCAGATAGACCGGAAACGAGTCATTCAAGTCATCTAGCTTCGCTGAGAGCTGAAGCACGTCGCTAAGAGATCGCGATTTTAGGTCAGAAGAGCCATCCCCCTCACCGTAGAATTTGGCCAGAATTTCTTTCAGAACGTCGAATAGGACCAGAGAGTGCACGAAACATGCTAGGTACGACGGTCTGCCCACCGCCTGGCTTCCTTCGGTGATGTCTGACAAGTACTCGTCATCAACCATGGCCGGAGCCGGTGTCGAATACTGTCTCGACAGTAAGACGGATCGCCCGAATGTAGTTGCAGTAAGCCTGACATTCTGCATTAGCTCTGAGCGACAGTGGAGCAGGGATTGTAGACCGGCTTACCTATCCAAAGTGAGACAGCAATGCCAAACGCGCCGCCTCATCTCACGTTTGAGCTGATTTACTCCAACGGTTTTATTTCCTTCATTTTGCAGTCCCAGCCCCTGGGCTACTCTCACTGCGACGCCAACAGTATTCCAGCAACGGTCAGCGTACGATGTATAGTGCAGGTAGACACCTCTCAGAAGTAGCAGCTGAACGACTTGCAATGAAGAGTGGTCGAGAGTGTCTACCGATATAAGCTTCACAGACTGCTTGTAGAACTTGTCAGTGAGGTTCGCCTGCTCTGCTACTGACACCTGATCGGTTCGTTGCGATCCCAGCGCAAGCACAATGCTTAGAGTCGAGTGGAACACAACGTCTTTGAAATCCCGCTTATGATTTCGATCTTTCGTTGGCTTCCAAAGCGCCTTGTATGATGCAATGAAGGACGGCTTATGTAGAATTGGGAAGACCGGGTGCACGAACTCCCAGAAGGACTCCATCAAGCTGTCGGCAAGCCATCTCTCGGGTAGCATCACCGGTTCAGGGAGGGGATCGGGGCTCTTTGGTTGGACTGTAGAGAAGCCAAGGACGTTAGGCGTGCTCTCGGTCTCGTTTCCGGGACCGTCTGGGCCAGAGTCATATGGCTTCTGCGCATCCGCGGCAAGAGTGACTTGTCGGAGAAAGGAGATATTTGAAGAGGGGCCGTAGATGGTCTCATCCTCATTGTGGGACGTCGATCCATTTCGCTGATGATGGCTTGCCGGCATGCCTTCAGCAACCCTCGGCTGTAGTCCCGGGCCTGTGTCGCCAAGAACAGTCTCAACTCCGATGCCAATTGGCCGAGCCGGAGCGATTCCGGAAACTCCGGGAGCTCCGGAACCCGGCAAAGGGGGACTGCTATTCGGAGGTACAGATGTCTGGGGAAGAGGCGATCCCTCAAGTCTCTCCAACCTCTTTTGGAGTTCAGAAATTGTCCTAAAAATCGTCAGTATCATCCATGATCTGGAAAGAGTGGACACGTACGGCCTCGAAGATGCGTTCATCACCGACTCCTGATAGGTGCACTGCTGCTGGATCCCTTTTTTCTGGCACGCCGTGCACACCGGACGCGTCCCGTCGCAGCCGGACTTTCGAGCCCGACACGGGTTGCACGCGAGCTGCGTCTTCCGGCGCTTTCGGGGCGGCACCTGCACCGAGGACATGGTTGGTGGTGTCTACCTCTTGGCAATGATGATGCGAGGCATGGTTGGGGGGATCAGCAGTTCAATTGCCGACGAACCACGTCCGGAACGTGGAGAGGGTAAAGCTCAAGGACCCACATTTGTTTGTGCTGTGCTGCACCGGAACTCGGCACTGATGACATTGCTTTCTTTCAGGCCTGAAGTATTATCATCTTTTTCGATCTCTGATTACAACTTGCCCGAAAATCTCGTCGTATCAAGCAATCGCATTTTCCGAACAATTTGACTCGCGTTTGATGCGCGAACTACTCTGACGTCACATCCGAGCTGACAAGGGTTCCGAACCTCTTCTCCAACTGGCAGCGGGGAACAACAGACGTCATTGCAAGACGGCCAGACCGGGAACCTGAGTCGGTGGCTAGACTTGCTCAATCCAAACAGGAACCGGCGCTTCGTTTATCCCAGAATCCCAGCAACCGCGTTCCTGGTACGAACCCCGCGCGAAGGAGCAACTGGCATTTGCAGAGATCCGCTCGCGATGCCACCCACGTGCGGAGAAATACCACAGCCGACGCGGAGAATTGCATCTACCCTTCCAATTGCGCCTGTCAACTAGCCTGCTCTGAGCACATGAGTGAAGAGCCCTCTCCACTTTCTTGACGAAGAAGCGGGATTCGGCGCCGTTGACCGAGGTTCTGGGGATCAACCGCCCCCGTAACTACCACATCCCCTCCTACGTGGTTAAAATTACCAGTTATCATTGGTCTCTACGAACCTTCGGCTAAAGACTTCCTCTTCAACTACAAATCTCCACAGCGTAGTGATCGTCGGCCACGGCGCCGATGACCGAAAAGAGACCCAGCCACGTGGTTAAGACTCGAATCTGCGAGGAAGTTTGAAGCTCAACGTGCGGAGTAACGGGGTAGCGGACTGAAGACCGGCAGTTTAGAGCGTATCCACACTTGTTGACAGGCAAGCGATGACTTCAAGATGGGTGAATACAAAAAGGGCGCTATCTCGCCTCCGCTGAAACATGTTTCTGGTTCCCGGAGTAGGTCACGTTGGATCTCGGTCATCTACATCATGTTGTCCGCTCTAGCACTCGCTTCCTGGTTCCTGCCGGCTTCAATCGCGGTGCCCTCCCCTAGAAGCCCCGACTGCGAGTCTCTCGCGGAACAGGTAAAGGCCTCTGTGCCAGAGTTGACCTTGGTTAGCTCCGCTCTAGTACCTGCGAATAGCCTTAACATCTCTTCGGTCTTCAACTCCGCGTCGTTCTGTCGGTTCAATGGCACCGTTCCGTACCCAGAGAACAACACGGTTCTCTTTGAGGTTTGGTTGCCGGAGAGCGGATCCTACAACGGCAGATTCCTAGCCGTCGGTACGTCAATCAAGAGACTATGTTGAGGGTCAAAGGCTCTAACGTGAGATAGGCAACGGAGGATTGGCTGGCACGATTGACTATGCGGCAATGGTAGAGAATCTCAACAAGGGATTTGCCACAGCGGGAGGCGACAGCGGACACCGCGCTGCCGACAATAACGGTGGTGATGCCTACCCCGGAGGGATTTACCTCCCATTCCTGCATGATCGAAACCAGGTTCTCGCATGGATTAGAAACTCCATTGCGCTCTTCACTACTCCAGCAAAGCAGATCGCCAGTCTGTACTACGCGGAGCCCCCGTCGCATGCCTATTACAAGGGCTGCTCGACTGGAGGCGCTCAAGGCTTTGCCCTGGCGGAGTATCAACCTGAGTTATTCGACGGAATCGTTGCTGGGTGCCCTGGAAACTGGTACTCTCACCTTGCTCTCTCATTCTTGTGGAACCAGCAGGTGTCTCTGGTTAGTAGCCAATGCGAGCCAGTAAGACGAACTTGACTCACGCTTCTCAGGACTCGGCTTTCATTCCCCAGGAAACGCTCACCTTCATCCGCGACTCTATCCTGGACCAGTGCGACACCCTGGACGGCGTCGCCGATCGCGTCATCGAGAACCCTCTAGCCTGCTCCTTCGACCTCTCCACGCTCGCCTGCACCTCATCCTCAACCAACACATCAACTTGCCTCACACCCGCTCAGATTACCGCAGCCCAGCAAATCTACGCTGGCCCGCGCCATTCCCAGACCAACGCCAGCCTGTATCCCGGCTTCGACCTAGGCAGCGAGTCGGAGTGGATCAGTCAAGAAGGCCGTCTGTCCCTCTCCTTCTCGCTTCCTCTTCTGCAGAACATGGTCTTCGATGATCTCAGCTATAACGGTAGCACATTCGACTGGGCTAACGATGTTCAAGCGCTGGATGAGAAGGTTGGAAGCTTGATCGACTCGATCAGCACCAACTTGACCGCGTTCAAGGGGCACGGGGGCAAGTTGATTGTAACCCAGGGTTGGGCTGATCCGTACAATGCTGCGACGTGGCCGATTCAGCATTTGGAGGATGTGGAGAAGGTCACTGGCGATCGGAAAGATTGGGCTTCGTTGTTCATGGTTCCTGGTAAGTTTTCACAATTTCAAGCGAGAGAGAAACCAAGATTAACCTTTCTGCAGGAGGCGGTCACTGTGGCGGTGCTTCGTCGTATCCTCAAGTTCCCAGCAAGCAGAGTTCGCTCGAGGCGCTGGTTGAATGGGTGGAGAAGGGGGCAGCACCGACTGAGTTGCTTGGAAGCGAGCCGGCAGATGGAAGCAGCAGGACGAGGAAGCTTTGCCCCTGGCCACAGACGGCAAAGTTGGTTGGAACAAAGGCTGATGACTCGGGGTCATACGTCTGTTCATGATGAATCGCTGACGAGAATGGATATCATACAATGTCAATGTCCCGTAATTCACTTTCATCCTCCGGCCACAACTCGCCCTTCATCATCCCAGTGACAACTGACGGCCCAACGAGTCTGTACTCTCCATTATCACCATGCGGTCTTAAAACAAACGGGTGCTTCAGACCAGCGATCACGAATATCTGGTCGTCCTCCAATATCCATGGCACACCAAGCCCGGCGCGTCCGTCGATTGAAAAGAACATCCGACCTTCGCCTATGGCCCACTTGACGTCGATACCCGTTTTTTCGTTTCGGCAAAGGATTTCAAGAAGATCGTGAAGGGTGGCATTTGGTTTGAGGGGAGGCAGTGGTTTCCGGCCATGACGTTTCGTATCTATAATGCCGTCCAACAGTTCGAAAAGAGTGGCTGCAACCTTGGCCTCTGAGAGTAGATCTGTCCCAAGTTTTCCATGAAGAAAGGAAACAAAGTCCCCCATCAGCTGTCTCAACCGATTTTCGTACTTGATGTCGGTTTCAGAAACGCTGAATATGTCGTCGTCGTGAAATTCCTGGCCACATGCAGAAGCATCTTCTCTTGCCATTTTTGCCATCAGCCAAAAGTTGCCTACAGGGTCGATGTTGCTAATGAGATTCCCTATCACACCAACACTCCTTCCACGAACACGGAGGCAGCCTCCAACGTCGAGAAAGGACATCAATGGCGGACTTCCACGTGAGGCATTGGAAGATAGGTAGGGGTCCATGTGCGCCCTACGGTTGAATTGATGACAATCCTTGGTGCCGAAGTCTACTGACCACGACGGCATCGAGCCAATTTCGGTGACCTCCAGAGATGTCCTCGCCAAACTAGCAAGATATAATAGATAGAGCCGTTTGGTTTCTTTCAAAACAATCATGGAAGTTTCTATGTACAGATCATGCAATGGTCGCTGGTAATCAACTTTGATCTTTGCAAACACATCAGTAGATATGGCGCGAAACGCAAATATTCTGTCCCTTGGCTCTGTGACTTGCAACTTCAAGAAGCGCTGTAAATAATAGTGACTGATCAGAAGAGGATCGTGGCTAAAGCGCCCAAATACTCGACATCTCCCGTAGACGTCTCGGTGCATCAATAGTTGCCCGCCGTTTTGTGAAAAGTGGCTGCTGTGGCGAATCATCTTGATCATGCCAACAAAGGATATCATGTTCGAGTTCTGGCAAAGAATAGAAACATGAGTATTGGCGAACTCTTGAATGGTCCAAGCGCGAGACCAATAGGAACTCCAAAGTATGGCAAGGAGTGTGGTTTCACTGCAGCCTGTTATTATGTCAGACGCGTCCACACACAAGTTTCGGTGGGAGGTGTAACAATCCATCCTTATGAATATTTGACTCACAGAAGTTACAAAGAACATTTCCTACCAGTTTCTCTAGCCTTTTGACTTGGGGTTCGAACCATCTGAGGGCTTTCGAGCGCTCTGCCCAATCGAAAAGACCACTCAAACTCCCCATATCGAGATTCGGTAACAGTGCACATGGCAAAGAGCCAAGCAGAGTCCTTGAAGTTAGCGGAGCGCGTCGATCACCTAGCCAGACAGCCACCCTCTTTGCTCGGTGGAATATCTCGGCCATCATCGCAACCTGAGTACTCTTATCGTCGTTTGAACTTTGGTTAATGCAAATGGCATCGACCCACAGCGTTACACTTTTGCGCCTGTTGATGAGTCGATGAAGGGACTTCCGGAACACTCTCAGAGCGGCGGCGCAGTTGGGTGTGATAAGAAGCCGGGAGCCCGACGTCTGGCTCGTGTCGACTTGGGCATTGCCAATCGTGAGTGGTTCACTAGGAGTCTCGCCGTTCCATGTGTAAGAGAGGGCAAAGTAGTCCGGCGGATTATCCAGGTTAATCTCGTCAAGGTTGCAGCTGAGGGGACATGACGGGCTTTTCGTCGTCCCGGGGTGCAGCCTGATCAGTCGAGTGAATCTGGGACCCGATAAAGGCGGATACTGGTAGGTGCTAATCGGACTCATAATGTGGAGGATGAAAGCGACGTGAGATTTTCTGAAATGACGTTGAAAATGTGGTAGCGAGATGAGGCGTTCGGCAGCAGCGCCTCCATGAGGTCATGTTATATGGCAACGCTTACGACTGAGCCAAGCAAGGGCGAGACCATCGCCCCACTTATAGGCATGCCCAGCCCATCGGTATATGTGAGGGAGGAGGAGGGCCCTTCAGGAGGCCCTAGGAGGGGGGGATAAGGCTATGAGAGGTTGAGAGGGCATACGAGGGCTTACGGGCGGGCCTTTGAGGCTGTAGATAGCCTCTGGAAGTGAATGTTGGTGGCCTCAAAATTACCCGATCAGGTAATCTCTTTAACGTCATGCTGTACAGTGACTGATTTACCTGGACTGTATTTGCACCACCCAACTAAAACTACATAGAGAGGGCGAGAAACCCCCCCCCCCCCCCCCTCAAGTTGACAAGTATGGGGTTCAAGATTGCTTTGAATGCCCTTATGAAGGCTCTGCTCCGCGGCTGTCTTACGCACAACATAGGCTGGGCTGAGGAATGGATCATCTGCGCGTGGCGCAATTAGCTTGGATGGTTACACAAGACCTACCAAACATCGGCGCAAACCGCCCTCGGTCATGCACTCGTTCAAGCAGGCTCTGTCGCTGCCTAAAATGTCAGAGACGCATGCAGCAATGTAAAGATCAAAGGCCATGGTTGTAAGAAAAACTTCTTGCTTCTTGTCGTCAAGATCTATGATATGAACAAATGAAAAACGTAAGATATTACAGGTAGGTATCACCAACGGCATGAAAAAGAATGCCCCCAAAGACACCGAGCCCCATGCAACCATCCCCGACTCCGTGACGATGCAAAGCCCATATATACCAACACAAGTAACCCAATCCCCGTCTATGGTATCCATACACTCTATCCTTCTCTATTTTTCATCTAAAAGCAGAAGACGGCATCAGTCATCTTGGACATGGACCCCGGCTTCTCAAAGCCCAAGTTCTCCAACGACTTCTTCGCCGCGTTAACCATGCCCGGCGGACCGCACAGCATAATCTTGGAATCCGCGCCCGCCGGCGCGGGGAAGCGCTCCGCCATCATCTCCTGCGTGACGTACCCAACACCGCCGGTCCAGCCCTCGGGCGGGGTGTCGAGCAGGTAGTGAAGCTTGAAGTTCTTGGGGTACCGTCTCGCAAAGGCCTCGAGCTCGTCGCGCAGGAGGATGTCGGCCTCGGAGCGGTTCGCGTAGATCAGGCTGACCTCGGTGGTGTCGCGGTCGTCCTCGCAGATGGCGCGGATGAGCTGGTACATGGGCGTGATGCCGGTGCCGCCGGCGAGCATGCCGATCTTCTTGGTCAGCCCGCGGCTGTAGCGCATGGCGCCCTTGGGCCCGCGGAACAGCACCTCCTCGCCGACCTCGACGTTGGCGAGGTACTTGCCCGTGAGCAGGCCGTCGGGGTAGCAGCGGATGACGAGCTCGAGGCGGCCGAGGTCGGCGTTGTTGGAGGTGGGCGTGTAGGAGCGCGAGACGGACTTGCCGTCGATCTCGGCCTTGATGGCGACGTGCTGGCCGATGGGCAGGCCGAGCACGGTGGAGGGCGTGGGCAGCTCGAAGACGAGGCGGTAGACGTTGGGGGCGATGAGGTGCTTCTCGGCGAGGGGGAGCGGGTGGTAGGTGACGGGGTCGAGCCAGCCGCGCTGGAGGAGGGGGTTCGGGCGCGCGACCTTGGGCATCTTCTTGTGCGGGCGGAACTTCATGGGGGTGAGGTCGTAGTGCAGCAGGGCGGAGAGCTTGTTGGCGGTGACGGTGCCGGCGACGGCGAAGATGGCGGAGGCGAGGGCGAAGCCCTCGACGAAGCCGAAGCCGGTGCGCTTGGGGCGTGTTCCGGCGCTGCTGAGGGAGAGCCACTCGGGGAGGTGGAGGTTGAGGCGGTGGACGGCGGCGATGACGTCCTGGCCGGCGGGGGTGTTTGAGGCGTGGCGGGCGGCGACGGTGCCGAGGGCGAGGAAGACGGCGGCGGCGGCTGCTTGGCCGGCGATGCGGACGGGGCCGGAGGTTGTGTTTGAAGGGGCCGCGGGGGCGGCTTTCGGGGCGACGCGGACGGCCTTGGGGGCGTTGCGCTTGTTGGCGCCCTTGAGCTTGCCGACGCGGAACTCGGCCATGATCTCGGAGGCGTCTTCGGAGTGGCCTGCGTTGTCGAAGGCTTCTGTGGCGTCGACGCCGCCGGCCTCGATGAGGACTTCTGCGCCGCCGGGGTGGTCGTGGAGGTACTTTGTTACATCGTAGACTTTTCGGGTGAGGAGTTAGCTGGGTGTTTTTGGTGATTGGAAGATAGGGAGAGGAGGGGTTGTTTACCTTCACCGCGGATGACCATCCAGCAGTCGTTTGCTTCTCTGTGAGCGGCGACCTCCTTGGCCGTGTATTCTTGGCCTTCTGTTGACGCCATGATGTGTGTGATGTGTGTGTTTGGAGGGGTATCTCAGGAAGTGGACCAAAGAAATTGAGAGAGGAACCGGTGTTGATGCGACCGAGCCGAAACTTGGGATTGTGGGCGGGATATAAAAGGATTATCTATCTTTACTTATGGATAGGGAGAATGATGAGAATCACCGATAAGGTTCGGGTGAGATCGCAGTGGGAGAAAGGGCCCCTTTCGAGTCGAGCCTCGGGACGTGGAAACGCAGCCAGTATTATTTATCAACGATGGCGCCACGACAGCGTGCATGCAGACGCGCAAAAAAAGGATGGGATATCCACAATTAAAAAAAATCATTCCAGATCACAATCGGCCGTGTGTCATGTCGAGTCCGTGTCTGACGGTCCATGGAACCCATGGAAAGGGTGCCGGTGGTGGTAGGGGATAGGATAGCGTAATGTCCGAGACGGGGGGGCGTCGGCGGGCAAGATGCCGAGGTTCGAGATAAGTGCTGTGGATTCTTGGTTCTCTCGTCCTTTGAAATGCCTCGCAATGGTCACGAATTTAGGTGCATTTTGCTGGTGTGGATAACCCAAGGTAAGGATGGGAACGGTGTGGGCACCGGGCGGGATCAAGCCGCGGCGATCGGACGGGTCGGCCGTCTGACAAAGAGGCGCGACGGGATTGGATGCCGGGCGGCGGCGGTGTCGGCGGTGACGATTGCGTTCGTCTTTTTTTCCCTGGGAGCTGTTTTCTTCGGAGGGGCCGAGGCCTCTCTGCCTTGTTTCATGCCAAGTTTCTTCAGCACTACGCTCCTCTGTCTCTGCCTTATCGGTGGCCTGCGGCGAATGGTTGCCCTTTACAGACGGTGAACAGCACTCATCGCGAAAACGAAGCCCAAGGTCTCCAGAATTACGTGTGTCGAGGGCAGAAAAACAGAGTCAGCACCCTCGCATCTGCCCGGTGCTGCGGTAAACAGGTCGACTGCCGGCGGGCCAAGAGATGGCGGCTCAGGGCGAATCTGCCTGCTGTCATCTGTTCATGCAGGGCGCAACGCAGCGTGGCATGGGCGGGAGCTTCTTCAAGCTTGGGTTGGAGCGGGAGCCCACATGGAAGCAGATGAAGCTTCTCATTGGCTGAAATGTCCCTAAATTACGTGGGTGGCACAAATAAACAGCAGCACCCAGAGAACACGCAACGAGCCGAGGCGCAACGGATTTCGGGACTTGGGACGCCGCCTTGTGGCTGCAGGCTGCAGCAAAAAGAGGGAAATATCGCATGAGCAAGGGGTCAATGGCATGCCATGGCAATGCAATGCAATTTGATAAGGCGCGGCGCGGTGCGGTGCGGTGCTCTATTCGTAAGGTGGTCCCCTATTTTCGCTGTGTTGTCTCTTCGTTTCGCCTCGGCACCTTTCTTAGTGCCCTATACACTACTTTTTAGTGTGTGCGGTACGTACCTCAGTTAGCGCAGATCATCCACTTTAAGTCGGCCCCTGTCTCCCGCTTGACCCTATCAAACGACGCGAATTCTTCTGATTCTTCTTCAAAGCCCCGATTTTTGCTTCCATTTTTTTTCGTCTCTTCCTTTTCGTATCGCCTCCGTTCCGCTGTCATGCCATCGAACCGCGGCTTGTCTCCGTCCACACCCCCCAAACCTCCCCAAGATCCAAACCCAAGTTCCAAACTACGGCGACTACTTCCAAATTGTTGTCTGGTCCACGCAGTCCACGCCGCCCACGGAGCCGATGCCGATTCAATGCTGCATGCCCGCCGCGCACTTCGGACTTGGGCGCCCATGATCTCATCAGCTCCCCTATCGCGGCGCCGACCCGCCCACTCTTCTTTCCCATCACCCACCACCCCTGGTCCGTTAGACACTTTGACGTGAACCTCGGCAGGCCACTTTTTCCCTCTCGTGTCTGAGCTGTTCGTCGGTCTGTTTCCACCGACGGGTTGCCATTGCCCAGGATCAGATTGGATAAGCTGCGGGCGGCATCGTTAATCTGCCTGGCTGGACCTGGTGGTGGGATGGGAAGGTACGTACCCTTTAGGGATTGCGACTTTTTTTTTTTCTCTGCTCTTATTATTACTTATATATCGTGAGCTCGTGGCATCTCCATCCTGCACTGCCTTTGGTTTATTGTGAATACGTCTCTTATCTACTACCTCAATACCATTTCTTCATAATCTGGTCGCATCGTCACTTCCATTTCCATCTTGTGCGACATTCAAACCACACCACACATCACACATACACGCAATGTCATCACAACGCTTCTACCTGTTGGGTGAAGACCCTTCAGCCACAACAGAGATCGAGATCCCCGCCTCGACAGACGAGGAGGGCCTCCAGCATCTCGCCGCCTCTCACTTTGCCGTCGTCGACCACAAGGGTAAGCACTCTCTCGTTCCCACCCTTGCTCCTGCACCCAGCTAACATTCCCTCAAGGCATCGGCTTCGTCTCCGGAGATGAGGCTCTGACAACCGTCGCCGACGTTCTCGCCGCCGAGGGCCCCGTCGCCCTCTCCATCGACGGCCACGCCGTCCGCGAGGTCCCCGGCCCGGCCGGCCTGCCCTTCATCGGCAACTACTTCGAGGTCTACCCCGACCACCTCGGCAACCACCAGCGCCTCTTCGAGCGCTACGGCCCCTTCATCAAGACAAACAACATGGGCTCCGTCATCTACCACACAAACGACCCCAAGCTCGCCAACATCGTCTTCTCCGAGTCCGACTTCTTCACAAAGAACATCATCCCCGGCCACCCCCTCTACCCCATCAAGAACCAGGAGTCCGGCGTCTTCCTCGGCGACACCGACACCCCCGAGTGGAAGATCGCCCACAAGTTCCTCCCGCCCGCCTTCGGCCCCAAGGCCGTCCGCCACTACGCCCCGACCATGCAGGCCACCGTCGAGGACGCCTTCAAGGTGTTCGACGAGCTCGACGACAAGGACGAGGCCTGGAACGTCTACCCCTACATGCTCAAGCTCGGCTCCCAGGCCGTCGGCAAGCTCGTCCTCGGCATGGACTTCAAGCATTTTACGGCCGTCGACGCCCCGCCCCACGAGATGGTCATCCGCATCGCCCAGTCCCTCGAGCTCAACAAGAAGATCACCTCCATGGGCTCCTGGTACGCCAAGCTGCCCTTCGGCGACCCCCAGCGCCTGCGCGACGCCCGCGGCCGCATCATCGACATGATGAACGAGTCCATCGCCGCCGCCTCCCGCGGCGGCACCGCCAACCTCGAGCTGCAGGAGGCCGCCCTCAACGCCGACAACATGGTCGACTACGTCCTCCGCGCCGCCGACCGCGACGGCAACAAGCTGCCCCAGGACCGCATCATGGAGCCCCTCGTCGTCGCCACCGGCGCCGGCTTCACCACCACCTCGTCCCTGCTCTCCTGGCTGCTCTACGGCCTCGTCGCCTACCCCGGCATGCAGGAGCGCCTCCTCCAGGAGCTCATCGACAACGGCTTCGACGAGGACACGCAGATCACCGCCGAGCTGACGCAGAAGCTCACCTTCCTCGACAAGTACATCAAGGAGACGCAGCGCAAGCACAACCCGTCCTACCAGCCCGCGCGCACCTCCAAGGTCGACATGATCCTGCCCGGGGGTTACAAGTTGCCCAAGGACAGCATCGTCATCCCGGCGATCCACCACATCCACAACAACACGCTCGTGTGGGACAACCCGGCGCGCTTCGACCCGGACCGCTGGGACACGGAGCAGGTCAAGAACCGGCCCAACGCGAGCTACATCCCCTTCGCGACGGGCCCGCGCATGTGCATCGGCTTCAACTTTGCGCTGCAGGAGGTCAAGGTCTTCCTGCCCAAGCTGGTCTACCGCTACAAGTTCAGCCTCGCGCAGGACAGCGCTGTGGAGTACGACCCCATGTTCCAGCTCATCCGCCCCAACAACCTGTACGTGCGCGCCGAGAGGAGAGTCAAGTGGCCCCCCAGGAGCGACGCTTAGAGGTGTGTGAAATTGGGATAGGATGGGTTTCGGGTTTGTGTTATTTTGTATGTACCATATTTGTCGGTGTATACCCTTTGGAGCATTGCATGGCGCGGGAATTCGGGGCAATTGGGGTTAGATCTCATGACATAGACATTAGAGCTGGATAGATCTAGAATAATTACAACTTCTACTTGTTCACATCTGCTTGTTTTTGCTCGTCTTCAGTGTTTCCAAATGCGGCAATATGATGAGGCCATCACCACGGAGGACTGCCCCGCGCACCATCCTGCCTCAGAAAACACGACACGAAAAGTGCCCCGCCGTCCCCACCCTGGATGACCTCGAACCCCCACATCCCAGGGGCGGTAATGCCGACACCTGGATTCTTCAACCTTATGCCAAGTGCCGATCCCTCTTTCACAAATACGACATTGGGAAATCATGCGAAATCAAACATTTTCGATGGCTCGCTCGAAAGAAGCTAGGCTGCAAAGTGTGCCACCGTCATCCCCTGGTAATCGACAGGAGAATATTAGAAGGCTGTCGGGGAGAAAGGTCTCGGCGGACCGGGCACCTGGCAAGCGAAGAGTGGGGGCGAGATGAAGAGACAAAAACAAAAGGACAGAAACCAAGGGGGACAAAAAAAAAATAAGAGCTCAATTCGATCTAGAATCGAGTCAAGTCCATGTGAGCGGTTGTGGTTTTACATGATAACCTCATCTTACGACTTGCTGTTCAATCAAGAAGGGCTCAGGCTCAAGATGCCCTGCGAGACAACTCGCGTTTGGTCTATTTCCAACATCGGGAGGTATTAGACGTACTGCTGTCACTCTAAACCGCTCTCATGCCATTGAGTACCTTAAATTGAATGGGTGTTGAATGGAGAACTGAGTGACAGTCCCAACGTGTAAAATGAGTCTAGATAATTCGATATAGTCTCATACTTGTCTCGGAGTACGTACCGACCACTTCCACCTTATGTAAGGGGACGAAACTGCAGGAAATAGTTAGGCGACTGCCCAACGACATGTCCTAAATCCCCATCTCACCATCGGCATAATTCAACTTCTCACCCACTCAAAGCCGGAGATCGCTCTTTGTTTCTATCCACATAAGCCGCACCGGAAGATATGCCGCGTCCCAACTTCTCACAGCATGCACCGCCGCCCCAAACGCCGGTCTACTCAGATGCCTCAAGTTCCTGTTGGCCACCGGGCTGGAACTACGACCGCTACCGCCATGCTACTCACGCTGACATCGCCGAGCTTCCTGAGGGGGAGCTTTTGAAGATGCAAGTGGGGCTGCGCGATGTGCTCGGCGAAGACGGGGTGGAAAGGTTGGCGATGCATGTGTACGAAGAGCAGCAGCGGCAATCGGGCGCCGATGCTAAGGAGAGTGTGCCCGGATACTTCCCACCAAATTGGCTCAAGCATTGGAGCGAACGCCACAAGGGCCAGACGTGGGGTGTGGTGGCCTTCCGGACAGCCAGCTACGATGATTCACATCGATGGGAAGCTTTCACCAAAGAAGTCGACAGGATTATTGAGATTCCTTTCCAGAGGGCGGTGGACGAAGGCAATGTTCCCGACGAGTCCACGGGATCCATTAAGGAGGCCAGGTCCCAGTTTGAGATCAGATGGATCGAAGATGCTGCCCTGGCCAGCGAAAGCGCCGACGATCTCCGGGCCAGATTCGACGGCCTCAAACCGGATCTACCCGCCGGCATGTCGGACAAGGTCTTCCTCGTCGCGTCAAACGAGGCAATTGCATCCGTGCTGGACTTGGAGGAAGCCGAACGGCCGACTACGAAATCCATGTGGTGGCGGCCGTCGGCGCCGTTCCTGGTTGCCGTCGCCGTGGATCCTGATCCAGGGCTAGAGGAAGGTCATGAGGAGAGAGAGTGGTTCAGACCCATCTTCAAGGTGGCTGCGGAAGTGGTGGTTGAGGAGCTGTTGTGGCTTCTGGACTCTGACATCATGCCCCTAAGAAGAATCACGCGAAGCGTCAAGGGATTGGAAAACATCACAGGCAATGAGGTCGTCGGGGACAGGGAATCAGATGATCTCTGGTGGAGTACGGCTCCTTCTCCGCAGAGAATGAGGAAGCGTCGTGGAGTATAAGCGCTACGTCTTGGAAGGAACAGCAGGTGTTACGTCCTCTTGTGGCACGCCGAGGCTGGTCAACATCTGAGTCTCTATCCCAAGCTCCTGCGTGAGATATGCTGCCATCGTCCTTCTTAATTTCTGATCATACCACCCCTCTTTAATCGATCTTTTTCTCAGCCTTCCGTCATTCTTCCCCCGTGGTCGCACATAGATTAACTGGGAGGGACCTGCCTGCTGTTCCTCTACGAGAAACTTGACCATATCAAGAACGGGATGCTTCCCGAGAATCGCAGCAGCCAACACACTGCCATATTCTCCAAACTCCAGATATGCGTTAACATCAGCGCCACTTGCAACGAGAAAGCGAGCGCAGTCCAATTGTCCCATCGATACAGCAGCTGCCAACGGGCTGCCATACGGGCCGAACTTTGGGTTCATGTTGACGTCCGCTCCATGCTCCACGAGAAGGCGAGCGCATTCGAGCTCTCCACTGCATACAGAAGCAGCCAGAAGACTTCCAAAGTCTCTATATTTCAGTTGGGCGTTGACACCTGCACCCTTCGCTATGAGAAAGCGTGCACAGTCAAGCTGCCCCATGTATACGGCAGCTGCCAGAGGACTTCCATCCAGATCTCTGAGATTGTCTGGGTTCACGTCTGCTCCCTTGTCAACGAGAGCTTTCATCATACTTAGATTGCCGCTGTAAGCAGCTCTCGATAGGCCACGACGAAGATAGTGTTTGACGCCAAAAACAGACACGAAGCGAAAGCAGGATCTGCTGCGACACTCGATGTTAGGGTCTGCGCCTTTCTCTAGTAGAAGGGTGCAGTAATCGATCCCCTTTTCCGTGGCCAGACAAAGGAGACTGTGATGGTTCATGACGCGATCCGGGTTTGCTCCTTTCTCCAGAAGCATTCTCATAGTGCCGATCTTCTGCTGATGTATGGATGCGCCCAGTGCGCTGTGGCACGTAGTTTTAGTATTTATGTTGATGTCACATCCCTGGTGGATGAGGTACTCGCAGAGTTCGGTGTAGCCCAAATAGGCGGCGATTGCCAGGAGATCTGACCCCTCTGCATTCACCAGTGAAGAAATATCGACGTCTTTGTCCCACCAGCCAGCCAGAAACCGATGAAGACCAAATGTAACAACTCCAAAAACAGGGTTGTCGTATGGATCGACAGAAGCACGCATGTAATTGCCGGAGGAATTGTCATAAGTCCAGTCATCGCTACTTATGACAATAAGGCAAAATGCCCTGTACTCCCAGGAAGGCTTCTGAGGGCTTGCTTCCCCTAGGAAGCGTTTCAGAGCCTGGACAACATCCAAAATGCTGGAATCTTCGTTGGAAATGTTATGTATGTGCTGTAGCCAGTTTCGAGTAATGTATCTATGAAGCGGATGCCAAGGATCCAGGGTGTGCTTGGGAGCGGCCCTCCTAGCCTCAAGCCAATCGGAGAGTTCAACGACTGTTTCGTCGTTCATCATACACTTCATCGGCCAGACCGAGGAGCAGAAGTCTATCAAGCACTTGGTCAAGATGACTGTCAGCTTCCCTTCGGCGTCTTTGACCCACGAGTCGTTTTTAGCTCGAAAGTATTCGGCAACTGATGCATGCGGGAATTTCCAAACTCCAAGTTTTGGGTCTCTCACGACCAGGTGTCGGCAGACAGCCTCCAAAATGGGCTCGGTGAGGTCCGCCTTGTCAAAAGACTGTTCCCCGTTCGCTTCCTCGCTTTCGATTCTGATGGCTGCCAGCAATGCTCGACTTTCTAACGGTTGTCTAAAGTGCTGATTGTGATCGTCGTCTGCGGCCCTTGAAATGACCTCATGTAACCATTCAAGTCGTGTTCTGGACGACTGGCTATGAATATCTTCAGTAGTCGATTACTTCTCTCAACGAGGCGCTTGAATATCTCAATAAGCTTTCTCCTCGTTTCTTTGTTGCACTCTTCCAAAGCGTCGAGTATCAAAACGGTCCGTGGATAACTGTTAATCATCTCAATCAATGCTGTCTCGCAATCTTCGACTGTAATATCGCTCTGGATTTCTGCTCTCCTGTTGTATAGATCAATAACCACTTTGTGAACACTTTTGCGATCACGCGTTACCTCACAAAGTTGTCGGACATAACTTCGGAGGACAGAGTGAACGCTGTGCCGAGTCGTATCAGAACTATTACAGTAGAAAAAGGCAACCCCTTCGTCGCTCTTCTCACAGGGTGGCTGACTGGCGTTTCGGCTCTGAGCCCAATAACGATCAATGACCTTTGAAGTGAGAAAAGACTTGCCCGTACCAACTGCGGAAGAACGCCCAGGTCAGTCCATCATCCCGTAAAAGTGTTGAGGCACCAAAACTCACTATTTCCTTGCAACCAGAGAACCGAAGAACAGGCCGATTCTTCCCATTTGAGGAATTGAGTATGGTGTATCAGCCATTCACATGTGTCTCTGGTTCTATTTTCACGTTTCTCGTTGTGGTGAACCCCGACTGGGACAGTGCTGATGTATGTCATAGCCTTTTCCTTTTCCTTGTCAGCAAGTCTCTCAAGAACTGCCGCAACATTGTCGTCAACACGCTTGAGCGGCCACGCAAGACTCTGAATCAAGCCTCGATGTTCAGAGCTTGCTTTAGCCTCGCAAGCCTGAGCTGCGAACTGTAGCCTCTGCTCAAGGGCTTTTATGGCCGACACGCGCTTGTCACCGTGACCGGGATCTAAGAGCGCCTCTAAGAATCGCCGCATATTCCCATGGTGCAATTCGCAGTCCACGAAGGCTAGAAACTCCAAGCAGTTCGAGTATACCTTCACAAGCTCTTGCTTCAAATATTCCTGGGCTGGGAGTCTAGGCAACCCCCGAATGTACACCTCTTCGTACACTATGCCACGCCTCACGAGGCAGAGGACTATGTCTGCACAACCCATGACAGCTACAAGATCTTCGCGTTCCAATACGTTGGTCTGAAAGATCGTCAGCTTGCACGGTTGATGAGCAGATATTTTAGTTGCAACACCCTGGCACCTACCTTCAGAAGCATCTTGACCGCTGACCACACGGTTGAAGAAGGCGCCGGGGCAACTGTGACGGCAATGTCTCCGATTGCAGTCAATAAAGAGATGACTCTGCTCGCGTAATCCCTCCATATTTGACGGCCGCCGATCGTGAGCTTCGGCGCCCATTTCCCATGTTTCTCCTCCCTCAATCGGACCAATTCCACCAGCTCTTTTACGGGGTCTTTGGCATTAGCAGCACCCGGAATACTGTCGATCCATTTACGAGTATTCTCATCCACCTTGTTGTACGCTTCTTGCCACAGATCAACTGTTGCCGCAGCGCGGTCTGTTGTTGCTGATTCTTGATCAGTAATAGGGGTGACGGAAGCTGGCTTGTCTTTAACGTTAACAGCTGACGGCGCAGACGAGCTTTCTTCCAAGAAAGCCGGGGTTTGGATCTCGGGGTTCGTCGAGGCAGATGTTTCATCGTTAGCTGGATTGAGCGACGACAGCTCGGTCACCTGCGTTGCGGATGACACCAAAGGGGCTAGTTGATTTGGGCACTCGGAAGGACCTGGTCGCGGTTTGCCTCGTCTCTTGAAGCAAGAAGATAGAACGGAGAGACAACCACTGTCTTCACTAGGGTTGGTCATATTGGAGTAAAAGAGGCTACTTCGCAAAGTACAGTCTGATAGAAAAATACAATATAGAAGGACGACAAGAAGAAGTTGAGGGAGGCCTGGTCGATTGCCAAATCCCTCGCCGTGTTTCCCCTCTCCTGCCGGTATTTTCTGCACCTATCCGTTTTGGAAACGTAATGCAGCTCAAACTGCACATTTCCGCTCTCTCACTGGTCAGATTCCTACGTATAAAGGGGGCGGATCCTCACCGGGACCGTATCAGCAACCAACCAAGTCATTTAGGCACAAAGCTTTGAGCCCTACATCTGCGGCTGGACTCGAATGAAGTAAGCAGTGTTTTGATGGGGCTTAGAGTCGACATAGGTATCCATCCAATAGGCTGTCGCCTGGGCGATGAGCGAATGAGGTCATCGGAAGCCCTTTGTTTCTACGTTTTTAGTTGGCGCTTGACCATAGAGAAACAAATCGTCTGTGTAACTACCCTGTGGAATGAATTTCATTTTCCCCAGGCCTAGAGAATACCCTATGCTTTTGGTGCACAATAGGGACACAGCAAACTGGTATTTTCTGAATATGGAGTTAATTAATTACATATGGTCGTCAAGAATACTCAATGCGGTAAGCCTACTAGGTAGTGGCCCGTCCCGCGCTGGTTCTCGGGATGGGTGAAAGTTGGGTGTGATCTTCTCCCCAGTGACATCACCAGTACTGTCTTTGATGACCACTGGCTTTGTACCGAACGTTCACTTGGACTGCTACACTACGTCCTGAGGGATCACATAGACTCCGTCGCTGAACATTATTCAGTACCTTGGGTCACAAACATGCACTGTGAAATATTTATCACTCTCAAATTATTCTCATCATGACTTGCACAGTCAAATGATTGGAGTTCGTCGAGTCAGTGGAGGCAATTTAGGTTCACACATAGCTACTCTCTAACGCTGCCCCAACAGATGACCATGGAACACCAAATGGTTCACGAACCCTCTTGCAATCCGACCATCAAATTTGACTCCCTCCACAACCTCCCCTCCTTTTCCTCATCGTAAGCCCATGGCGCGAACCCCTGATCAAGCGAAAACGGACCCTCACCAGGCTTCACCGGTCCAACCTCCCCACAATCACTCAGATACCTGCCTCCCCGGCCTTCCCAGTCTTTACTCACAGCCGCGTACACCGTTGTCGCAGCTCCTTGCGCGGGGCTCTTGAGCGACTTGGCGAGGATGTCGTATTGCTCTCCAAATATAGCTCTCAGCTCTCCGGGGTCTTTGCCGAGTTGGTGGCGGTTCAAGTTGGTGATGATGCTGCCCGGGTGTAGCGAGAGGCCATGGAGACCCTGGGCGCCGTAGCGGCGCTCGATCTCGTTGGCCAGGTAGACATTTGCGATTTTAGTTTGGCTGTAGGCGATAACCGTGTCGTAGGGCCGCTTGGTGAAGTTGTAGTCGTCGAAGAGGACTTCGCTGCCACGGTGGAGCATCGAGGCTACCGCGACGACGCGAGAATGGAACTGGGGTGTTGAAGAAGCCAGGAGCAGTGGTTTGAGCAGTTGAAAGAGGAGAAAGTGGCCCAAGTGATTGGTTGCAAACGTCTTTTCGAAGCCGTCCTCGGTTGTCTGTTTGGTTTCTGGCATCACACCTGCGTTGAGCACGAGGATGTTTAGCTGCTTGCTGCGCGCTGTAAAGTCCGCTGCTGCCTTTCGCACTGAGGCGAGAGAGTCGAGAGAGAGCTCTACCAGGTGGAGGCTGCCTTTGCTGTCTGCGTTCGTCGACTTGATGTCGTCGATGGCGGTTTGGCCACGGGTGAGGTCGCGAACGCCGAGATAGATGGTGGCACCGGTTGAGTGCAGTGCGCGAGCTGTCTCGAGGCCGATGCCTTGGTTTGCGCCGGTGATGAAGATCGTTTTATTGACGAGTGCATTGTGGAGGTTCTCGTCGTCAATTATCTGGGCGGCTGTAGGGCGGGCGTCGCCTGGCCCTTGGATATTTTCATGAGCGGCCGCGTACTTCGACATGATGAGTCACTAATCTGGGCCGACGCTGGATCACACTTTGATACCTTCTTTATTTCATAGGAGTTTGAATAATGGTAGTGTGGAGCTCACTCGGCGGTGATCTTTATAGTCTTGATTCTGAGGCGTGGGACCGGTCACCGGACCCGCCGGCAACAGCGTGGTTCTCACATGAAGTACCTCACTACAGGTGATGCACTTGCAATATACATGTTCTGCAGCACTGACTTCCGGATGTTACTTCAAATTCCCGTTCCGAAATGCAAAGTTTGGAAACGGATACATTGACTTGATTGGGAGAGGTTCGGATGAAGACATGGTCACATGGATCGCGGTGCCCGGTAGGAAGAAAAGCCCGCTTCAGCCGGCGGGATGGTTTGAAGCTGGTATTTGGCCAAGCCTCCGGCGAAAACATGAAGACAGCCGCTATCACCAGTGTCATAACTCTATGGAATCGGCAGATAATAACAAGATACAACCGAAAAATGCGTAACGTCGTGGGGAGTAGTCATTCTTAGAGCAGTTTCCCTGATAATGCGAGACCTCATGAACTGACCTTTTTTGGCATTAACATTAATGGCATCTGTATTGCTTGAAGGAGCCTCCTTCGGTTATTCCAAGGTAACTATGCTTGATAACAAGATAATGAAGAAGTTATCTGTTGGTGAGGACTACGTCATAATGAAGGGGGCCCCTTGCATCATAAGACATTACACCTTCAGATTGCTGCTGCTGTGCATCTCAACAATATCGCGGTGGTCGGCCTCCAGCATTTGACCAAGCCTACGCCTGCACTATCGCGTCTCCAACCTGGAAATTTCACCGCCCATCGCATCTATCCTCAATGATTTAGCCCGCTGCATGTTTTCAGCTTCATGTAACAAGACCTTGATAAAATGGCAGCTATGCCGGCCATCAATTTGTACAATGCGATCTCCGCACCAGACTAAATTACCAAACAACCACGCAATTCAGGAGATAAAGAACCTATACTTTGTCCGAGATGGCCAAGAAAAAGTCCACCAGTCTTAGCGGCGAGACGAAGACCTCATTCACATTCCCACACTTGAACCAGGAGGTTGCCGACGCCGTTTCCAACCACATCACCTCCGTGTGGTTTAACAGAAAAATAAACCAAGAGTCCGACCGGAAATATTCGACCTTTGTGATGGGGAGGTTCACTTGCGACAATGGCAGCTGTTCCAAGGCAGCCTGGAGCAGCGGGAAGGTGACCATAGTCATCAGAGGATACCCCGACAACGGATACAACGCAGTCGTATACAACCAGCGCTGCAAAGCCTGCAAGAAACTAGGAACTCTGACTCTGGATGAAAATTCGTACGTCGAGCGGGTCGCGTATCGGTTGAAGAAATGGGCAGGGGTGGACATGGAACGTCCTGTCTACAGCAAGAAGGAAACACCTCCCCACAAAAGGGAGCTTTGTGAGGGTTGCAAGAGTGGTTATTGTGAGGCCTCAATGTATTCGGCACGGATTTGATCTTTATGCAATGACTTGCTTCCTTTATGAGGACTACGGCTTGTCTAGCTATGTTTACCGATGTGGGAAAAAGAGCTTTCGCAGAGCATGGTCAGAGAAACTGATATCGTCCTCAACATCATTCCAGAAATGCGTTAACCCGACTAGGGAGATTGAGATATTTCAAGAATCAATCGTCGTTCTTCCCAGAGGGTTTGTGGGCGTCAAAGATTCCCGATATACTTGAGACATGAAGCAAACCCTTATCCATGGCTCGTAGTGCGAAAATTTCAACACCCTTGGGATGATGTTCATCTTAAACCGACCCGGATATTTCTGCCATTGAGTAGCTGCATGGTCGAAGCAAATCCAACACGCTAACACGCAGCTTTTCTTGTCCTGGCTGCCAGTTACCCAAAGGATAGATACTTTTCCCGCCTCAAACGCGCAGAACCTTCATTGACTTAAGGATTCGAACCATCAACAAACCCAAAAACGTAACCTCGCATGTGCCTTGTAAAAGTGTGGCCTGACTTTCGAAGTTGTTGCGATAGATACCAGGACTTCCTGCATTGCAGTATGCGGGGTGCTTTTACAGCAGGTGCAACGTGGACCAACAGAGCTGTGCAGGCCTCCCATTATTGGCTGGAAACTGCAGCATGCAAGCCACACAAAGCTGCTTTGCAACCATGGCCCATGGGCCGTTGGTTGGATTGCAATAATTCTGTCACGCTGATGGTGGCAAATGCTTCCACAGTAGAAAGCACATCAGGCTTGCGTAGGCCACCTGCAGCAAAGCCCAAATCGCTTGGCTTGGAGGCACCTAAGGCGCCTGCAACATGTTCCATTCGGGGCGTGGGCAATTCGGAGCAGTACCTTGACTACTTAAACAGCACTATCAGGCGACTTTGGGTGGAATGCTTTCTCAAAATCATAGGCATCGAGAACTATGGCCAAAAAGAAGAAGAAATCGCAGGCGAACACCACAGACGCTACCACTGTCAACGCAATGCCTCCAGCAGATTATCAAATGATTCCAGAAGACGCGCCCCCGCCCCCGCCCGATGACTCTGAGCCTTCAGGTCCAGAAGATGCGCCGGTGCTTTCGTGAGTGGTATCCCCTCTGCACGAGGTGCAACAGAGAGCTGACATGTACTTGGGTTCAGACCATACACGAGCCCAAGCTGTAGGGTCTACTTCAGGAACAAAATGCCGTTCTTTGTTCCACGCGACCTGCTATGTAATGCAAGCGAATTGCTTGGGGCGCTAGCCACTTTGCCAAGCGATGAACCCCGGGATGAACTCAACGATATACATATCGAGGAAGTTCCGGATGACGCCGGTCATGTACTGGTTCATTATCTCTACACTGGGACTTGGCAGACCCTTTCACAGAGCCATTCACAGCAAGAACCCCTCACATGTTATGGCTCCAACATCAGCGTCATTAAGTCCGACTTTCAGACGAGCGTACATGTCTACTGTGCTGCTAAGGCTTATGGTCTCTCGGGCTTGGTGGGAATGGCCAAGAAAGAAGTGCTGCGGCTCGCCAATTATTTGACGCCGCTGGACGTTGTCGTATCGGCCTCCGAGGCTTGCCAGCTTCTGAGTGAACATGACATCTGGTTCAGAAGCTTTCTACAGCGCCGCCTGAGACTCATGTTCAACACCTCGAAGCATCTGGACGATTCGGCGTTTTTGGGATGCGTTCAACACGGCACGGTCTATTCAAACTTTCTGGTGAAGAGCATGTTTTTGTTGTGCTGTCAAAACTCGCGAAACCGCCGTGTATTACCAGTCGCTGATGTGGAACAATCCGATTTCGAAACCGACGAAGCCCATTTGAATGGATCGGCAGCGGCAGCCGACGTGCCTGCAGATGATCACTTCTCTGTGTCACAAGATGAGCCACCAGCAGAGGAGACGAAGGTGCCCGAGACACCGCCATCGGATGACTGGGCTGTGGCTGAACAACCCACGACCGAAGAGTTCGCCGAGCCGACGGAGTCACTGATAGAATGGGCTGAGATCAAAGAGAGTGACCCGGCGGACTATATTCCTGAGGCTCTGCCAGAGACCTGCCCTCAGCAGGACACGAACTTGATTCAGTCTACAAAACAGTCTAAGAAGGATAAGAAGAAGTCGAAAAAGGCCAAAGCCTTGGAGAGAAACGAAGGTGTCTTGATAGATAATGGGGTAGAGCTTGTGTCGGAGCCGGGGCCAGAGCCGGAAGCTGTACCAGAGGTCGAGGCAGATCCTGGGGCCCTTTGGGGTGAGCTGCCCAAGCCCAAGAAGAAGAAGAAGGAGAAGAAAGTTGAGGGAGGAAATACGAAGAAAAACAAGAATCAGGAAAATGTTCCGGACGCCCCAAACCCAGAGTCCGGCACAGAACCGGGCGCGGAAACCTCAACGATGACGGTGGTAAACCCCTGGGGGTTTCTGCCGAAGAAGAAGACGTTGACGAGGGAGCGAATGATTATGCCCGAGTTAGGATGTCCTGATAGGGTCACTCATATCCTTGGTGGCGGATGGAACGAATGCTCTACCTGTCGCGAACAAGTTGGCAACATATCGGGAGAGTATCAGGCTAACCAAGCCAACGAAGGTGAACGGCTGTTATCTTGAGTAAGTAAGATGAGTTTTCGTGGTTATTATCAACAGAACGCACTCATTTAGAAACAAGTCATTCGTTTAAAGAATCATCAGAAATTTGTGAATCATTTGAAAACGAACTTCTCTTGCCATCCACTTGTGGCGCCCTCGGACTGCAGAGCTGAAGACATAACGCGTCAACTAAGTGTCGTTGCTGGAGCAACGCACATTGGGAGCTCTGACACGAAAAAAGGGACCTTTGCTACCCCTGCAATCGATCCTTATCAGCACTCGATTGCATCATCGCCGCTGTGCCGTTCGTTTCTCAGCGACCTTCCGAGCTTGGTTACTCGTACCAATTACCCGTAACGGTGAATGCGCTTATCGCTGATGTGAGGCATCAAGCGCCATCTCTCTTCATAACCCCTTGCCAAGCCCCATCTCTCCTCCACACATCCACAACCGCAACCCAACAGCCACCATGCGCTACTCTCTGTCTACCAAGCTACTGCTCCTTCTGGGCTCTTCGCAGCTCGCGCTGAGCGCCTCCGATGACCAGTTCGTTATCGCGCCTGCCAGCAAAGATGCTGCGACCCCGTTCCGAATCCACGATGCCGATGAGTCAGTCCTCGCCGCGTTGAAGGCGCATCCCGATCCCGTCGATGCCCTGCTGTCCCTCCAACCCGAGAAGGCGGACAAGCTCGCCGAGCGGAGATTGCTTCACGTCTTTGGCGAGAAGGAGCCGCAATGGATGACGGAGGGAGACAAGCTTCGTCTACGTCGGAAGGGCAAGAAGTTCCGCGACATCACGAACCACCAGGACCTCTATGCCGAGGATTCTGTCGGCGCGTGGTCCGGCAAGGCCAGTAAGTGCTAGATCAGCACGCATCGACTTAATAGACAACCAGCTGACGGGTTCTCGTCCAGACCTTCCCAAGATCACCCATCAACGATTGGTCAAGCCCCTGTTCCCCAAGGTTAACCAGACCGAGATGCACGACGTCCTCGCCCACATGACGAGCTACTACAACAGATACTTCGACGGTCCGACCGGCGAGGAAAGCTCCCAGTGGCTGCACGATCATATCGCCGAGATTATCGCGCAATCTCCGTACCATACCCATATCTCTCTTGAGTACTTCACCCACAACTTCGTGCAGTCCTCCATCATCGCGCGTTTCGAGCCCAAGGTCCGCGACTTCTCCAAACCCCTGACCATCATCGGCGCCCACCAAGACTCCGCAAACTACCTCTTCCCTCTTCTCCCGGCCCCCGGGGCCGATGATGATTGCTCCGGCACCGTCAGCATCCTCGAGGCCTTCCGTGTGCTTGCCCTGAGCGGCTACATTCCCCAGGAGGGGCCCGTAGAGTTCCACTGGTATGCCGCTGAGGAAGGCGGTCTGCTCGGTAGCCAGGATATCGCCGCTTACAAGAAGAAGGAGGGCGCGAACATTGGTGCTATGATGGAATTTGACATGACCGCCTTCATCGCAAGGAACGCTACCGAGTCGATTGGATTCATCAAGACTGATGCGGACGCGCCTTTGACGAAGTGGGCTGTGGAATTGAGCACCGAGTACATCAACATTACCACCAGTGTGTATGAGTTGATGCCCGGTGCTGGATCAGACTACATGTCCTACACCAAGCTGGGCTTCCCTGCCACGTTTGCCTCTGAGGGCAACCCCGTTGCTGGTGGGTTCCCTGGCGAGTTCGACCCCTATGTCCACACCAGCAAGGACCGGATGGACATTGATGACGAGTTTGGCGTATTTTCTATTGACCACATGGCGAGGTTCTCCGAGCTGGCTATTGCTTTTGCTATTGAGCAGGCTGGTTGGGATAACAAGTGGAGGTAAGGTGCATTGTAGTATGTCCAAAGATTGAGCACGATCGACTGCAGGGTTGTCATGGTATTGTCAAGCACTTCCAGTGCTGGTTGGCGAGAGCGGGATCACTGGTGTAAATGATTCTAGTTCCCTTTGAATATGGCAAAGTCAATATTACTAGGTACATGGACTCAGTGCTGCATCGTAAACGTACGGACCACCTAGTTTAAACTAATGAACTGACAAGTTCGCCCTGACCATCTTGAGCCATGTCCACGCTGCTGTCCTACTGGCGAATTATTTTCCGCGAGGACTACAGCCAGCGCTATATGCCTCCAGATCAGCGTCTTGGACCTACATGGGCGTTTGGCAGTCTGGGCATCATCTGAAACCCGAAGAACGTGATTCTTAGTGGACCATCCATCTCAAGTCAGCGTAGATGCGTACCTCGTTGCACCTTCACCGAGCAGTTGCTTTCGAACACCTTTGGCATTTTCAAACGCAAAGAGGGACTTAGACGTTTCTGTGTTGTGCATCTCAACATGAAGCCTGCGCTGATACGTATTGGGTCTGCTCGTGTAACGCGGAGCCATGAAAACAAAACGGAAGTCTCTGATGTTCCAGCTTGCTTCACAAGCCAACGCATGAGAGCTGCTGACAGCTCGCAGTGGTTCTGAGATACGAATACGGTCGTAAACGTCCTCTCGGCCGATGGCAGGCCCCCGATGGCAGGCCCCCGATCATCCACCGTAACGGCTCGTTACCATGACTCAATTAGGTCGAAGGCAGCGACGATAAGCTAAGGATGTAGCTGACCTTACCTCAGCATACCGCGCCTGTGCTGCCCTCATGTGATATCATGAGGTCATGTATCGAAGCTTCAGAAGTCAATTCATGCACGGGGCAGAAGCTTCCATGCCGCCGCTACAGCACATCCCGACTGCCGGAGTCCGTAGGGAACCCAGTTCTGCTCGTACCCGAACCCCGCTGAGACTGGCGAGAACGAGCGGTCGTGTTTGTCGCATTGTTCTCCATCCGATTTGGCCATGCGTCTCATGGTTGCGAGCTGTAGTGGCTTCCACCGGGGAAGCAGGGATGAGATGACTTTCATCGGCGCCGGAGTTTCGAAGGAAAGTGAACGTTTTCGAAGACACGAGCCACGGCCTGCCACGCACACGTCGTCCGTACACCGGCCGGGTTATGGTCATATGCCGAGGCACATGCCGTTTCTAATGTCAAGCCGTCTCCTCACGGGCTTTATGAAGCAGTCAGTGTCAACAGCCAAAAGGCAGTCGATTCCATCGCATTTCCAGCTCTGAGCTGCAATCACACTCCCAAGCTATCACGATGTCCACGGCTGTTACAACAACTGCTCTGAGCAAAGGCAAGGTGAAGTTGTCAGGTGCGCAGGAAACTCTCCTGCTCACCCTCTTCGCCCGCGCCAAGGATGCCGAGTCTGCATCGCCGATTCTGAATGACCAGTACGCCCTAGAGATCGTCAACCAGATCAAGGAACAGGGCTATGACTTCAACCGAACATCCATGGGATTCACGAGAATTCCAACGTTCTCCGCACCGGTAGCTATGCGCGGTCGCATGCTAGACATTTGCACTGAGAGGTTTCTTCGAAGAAATCCGGGTCCTGCAACGGTGATCCACTTGGCATGCGGGATGGACTCGAGATGTCACCGCGTGCAGTGGCAGGGAGAAGGAAGGGTTTGGATCGACGCGGACAAGGAGGATGTCATCGAGCTGCGGCGCCAAGTTTTGAATGACCCCGAACCCGTCAAAGGGGCCGAGTACCGCTTGATCCACCCCAATATTCACAGCGACACCTGGCTCCGCGAAGCCAAGATTCCTGTGGACCGGCCAGTTCTGATCCTTTTCGAAGGTCTTACTCCGTACCTCACGAACGACGAGATGATTGGGCTGGTCCGGCGCATTGTGAACTACTTCCGTTCTCATGGCGCCCATGGCGAGCTTCGTTTCGATGCCGTCGGCTCGATTACGTATTACGCGATGAATTATATCTTCAAAACCCCGTTCAAGACTATGGGAACGCGATTCTACTACTACCTCGACGATCCCAGATCTCTGACGCAGAAGATTCCGGGGCTGAGGTACAAAGACTCCATATTCCTGATGCCAGACTTATTCAGGTACGGCATCTTGGGGCTCGTCCTCGGATTCTTCACATGGATCATAGACCTCTTTGGGATTTCTGGCCGTCTCGGTGGTGGATATGGGTATGAATTCTAGAGGGTGGCTAGGCCTTTTTGATTGACCTTGTCTTCGGCTCAGTGATTCGTCGTATGAAAGTTCAGGGATTTGGTAGATCTAGCTGAAGTGCGATGCGATGGATTGGTCATGTGTAGAACCTAATGTACTTGCCTAATGCTGTAAACCACCTCATTGTACTTAACGTGATCTCGTTGTAGGGCAGGAACTGACCGAAATAAAACATCACCGAAAGAACGGGATTCAAGCATTACTTATAACTCCATAACGCTCTCGTGTATTTCTACTCTCAATCACCTAATCATGAATCATTGCCGGGTACTGTACTGTGCCTGCCTTTTGTTCCTAACGTGCCATGCAGGCACTCGAGTCGGGTTTGCTATCCTCGACTGTGGCAGACTGATATCATCGAAAACATTCATCGCTAGACTCGGCAGTCTCTGGTATCATTTCGCAGCAAACAATCAAGCAGACGCATTGTTATATACAAAGCCATCGAGGTTGAAAGCAGAGCGCGTGGTATCAACGTCTTTCAGGAGCACCTCGACAGCGCATGCCACGATCGTCCAGACTCCGAGGACGAAGTTGCTCTTGTGTACTCCGCCTCCGGTCGCAGGCCATCTAGGATCGAACTGGGACAGCTGCTTGAAGAAGGTCACGGTCCAGACTCCCATCCAGCTGGTCCAGAGCCACCATGATCGGAACTGAATCAAATACAAGGGCAGGCAGATCAGAATCGGGCCGACGAGGGCGACAAGAAACCGATGGAAGTTCCGTCCGCCGACCGTGTAAAACGAGTTGATTCGCATCTTTTGATCATCGACGATGTCCTGGTAGCTGTACGCAGTGTTCAGGTAGATGATCCAGAAGAACACCATTGTACAAAGTGGGAAACACTGGCTGACGGTGAAGTCGAAAGGTTGCTGCCGACCGTAAATGGCTGAGCGTCCCATCACGGCGGGCCAGGCGATGGTGAAGCCAAGTATGTATTGCGGGTAGATGCGAAGGCGGCGGGCATTCGGTCGCTTTCCGTAAGGATAAAGAATAGAGGCGATGATGACGGGTATCATGTGCTTCCACCTGTACTGAAGTTAGCAACAGACATCCGGCTGTATGCAGGTACAAGCCATACACATCCTTCCCATCAAGCATCTTGTGAACCAAAGACAAAGCCATCAGCAGCTGCAGCGCCATCCACAGCATGGCATCGGTCACGGTGACCTTCTCGGCCGCTAGCGGGCGATCCTTCGTCCGAGCGACCTTTGCGTCGATTTCACGGTCGACATAGTCGTTCCAGACCATTCCCGCGCCGCAAAACAGGTAGGCCGAAAGAAAACATAACGCAGTCTGTCGGAAGACGAAAGCGGGTTGAATGTTCGAATGGGGGTTGGATAGCTCGGTTGCTCCAGCTAGCAAAGCGGACCACACTGTCTCTGCTCAGTCGTGCTGGTTTGAAAACGTCGGCTTTACGGAAACATACCTCCTGCGAACGTGGTGAAGAGGGGCGTGTACTTGTTGTACCGAGAGAGAACCACGAGGTTCCAGAACAAAGTGACTTGCGTAGGCCGTGGCGGGCCGTAGTTGATCTCCTGGAGCTTCTTTGCATCCAGAGCAATCTTACAAAGCTTGACGGCGTCTGATATGGTATCCATGATCATGTAATAATGATAAGTGGACGACAATGATAGAACGCGTAGATTTCACAGTCGAATCATCGAAGCGGGCAAAGAATAAAAAGACTTCTGGATCCCTTCTTCGCCTTTAATTTCAAGAATGCCACCCCCTCTCTGCAGCCCAACCCGAGGCGTGCTCGCCTTGATATTCGCGGCGAGAGCGGCATGCTCCGCGCGTTCATCTGGGCCGTTTCAGATGTGACGTCGGCTGGCCCGTTGAGTTTGTGCTTGCATGGACTCTGCCTTACGACACATGCTGACGTGCGCTGGTTGCTATTTTGCCGTGTCTGGGATTTGCCTACAAGCATCTTAGCACCGTCCGTGGGTTCACGACAACCTCCCACAGCTGAACGGTGCCCGGGGTCGATGGTGGCCCAACAACCACAACAGACATTTATGCCCTAAATTCAAAAAGCCAGATGTGCTTTTAGGACGTTCCAGCTCTTCTCTCTTTTTCATGTAGGAATTTTGGAAAGCTGCACAGGGCTTTGGGGTTGGGCTTTGGTGGCCTTCGCAGGACTCCCACTTACCGAGCGCTTCGTGATCTGAACCCCAGGGATCCGTCCATCATCACAACCGTTGGCGTCTCGGTTACCATTTGTGGAGATTCTAGAAATCTCTAAGGGGGATCCAAGCCGAAGGGATCTATGCTCTATCGCAGATCGGGAACTAGCGGTGCACATCAGTCTTTAATTCCTCGGCTCCACGCCCACGTCACTCGTAAACCAGCAGCATCCCAGTTGAAGTTTAAACTTGGCACTCTAGCTGGCCCAACTCCGCCTCACCTCTACGTGGCGGCCCGTGAAGTGGTCTCAAGTGCCGCGGACCCCGCCTCCGGTCAATGTGAGGCTGCAGAATGTGGTTGTTTGGCTCAAACGGCTCAATTTCGTTAGGGCGTTCCTGATGAAGGTCTAGTTATTGGCGGAGACTGATCGTGTGAACCAGTGGATCGTGCAAAGAGTCCCGCTGCAGAAACCAACAGTTTGGGAGAAAATCTCCTGACTTCGCCTTGAGTTTCATTGGTGCGGGAGTCTGATAAGGACGGCGCTGCATCTACCTAGTGGGTGTAATGAACTATGGCCACCCAGTTTCCAAGACCACTTCGATACAAAGAACGGTTCTCAAGTTTGATCCGAGGCTAATTTATACTGCAAAAATATATTTAGACTGTCAATTTCATTTCATACCAGGACTTGAACGTACACGACGTGATATCAGTATCTCTGTACGCCTGCGTAGGGGAGATTGGTTCAGGCTTGCCACGTCATTGTACCGTCAACTAGCTATCTCGGACATACAATTGCGCCGGGCATCTAGCACGCCATTGTTTGTCCAAGGACTCAAACACACAAATATGATATTCATACGCCTCATTGCCACTTGTATCTCAAAGATGATACTTGTGCTCAGCGCCGGCCAGGCATGTGTACGATTAACGACACTCGACGTTTTCCAAGGCTTCCATCTTCATGTGTATTACACCTGTGAACAAGGTACCCAGCCGGGAAGGTCCTTGTTATGATTTGAGCAGTAGAGAGTGGAGGGCATTCAAACACTGCATCTTGGTCGCATTTATCATCTTGCTAAACAGCAGGCACGTCTGATTTTGCTTTGGCTTTACACTGGAGTTTGATTGCTTGGTCTTTTTCGAAGCGACTCCACATCTCTTGTTGCTTCTTTGCCTTAGCAACTAATGTTCTCTGCTGCGGAAGAGGCCAATGAGCAAGAGCCAATCGATCTCCTTGCCTCATTGTAGCCATTTCTGTTTTGTCGAATAGGTCATTACTCTTCTCAGACACAACCAGATCTTTAGTTTTCCCATTGTTGATCACCAAAGCCGTGGCATCGCTTAGGCTATCGGGGCGCTTTCCTTCTTCCACAAGAGAGAAACTGTCGGTTCCTCCTCCCGGCCTCAAATCTCGGTGATCACGAACTTTCTTCGTCTTTCGATGGGATACCGTCTTTCCGAAAGGCAAGCGCCTTGTTTCGTCATCCGCGTCAACAAAACAAGCGTGTCCAGAATCACCACAGCGGCTGCCATCTGGACCGGCGTTAGATTCGAAGGCGTAGAAGTCTCTGAACTCGGAGTTCTCCTTTTGAACGTCGATTTTGCAGTGTTCCTTCCCCGTCATATGTTGTTGCGCGGCTTGTGGAGTATTCCGGATAGATCCACAATAGAAACATTCGTTGTACTCGTAGATTACGAGATGGAGGTACTTGACTAGTGTCTTAAGGTTGACTATCAAACTCTCAGGATAGGGAACGATCATGCCGTGTCGCTTTCGCATATGATCAAGGTTTTCGTCCAAGTTCTCACTGTTATAATTGCATAAAAGACACTGAGTGGCATCGAAGACGTTGACATCAACTGAGGCCTCGCTCTCATTTGATGATGCCGACTATGCATCTGGACCTCCAATGTTGAGATTTGAGAGCTCCTTATTCAGGAATGCTGCATCGACACAGACTTGCTCGTCTTCCGACGCCATTGTGAAGCGAGAGACTTCGAGGGAGTCGTTCTGGATAAACAAATACTCAGTTCCTGACTGCGACATAGATACGGACAACGCAATGTTGAATGTGCTTACGCAAAGAATTGTGATGGGGTGTACCGCGTAACCTGGGCGAAAAAGAAATGAAGGTTGAAGAGCAGAGACACGATGGAGTGAGGGCATACCAAGGAGCATGACTTTAAAGGGTAGCACGCTGACAGGCGGCAGGAGACCGACCGCGCTTTGAGAAAATTGAAGTCTAGACACCGCTCTGGTCCAATTCACTACTGACCTTCCTATTTGAGTGCTCAAATGCCGCTATGGCGTGTCTCGCTTCAACGAACATCAGTTTTGACAACAGACCTGTAGTCAATTCGTGCGCTTAGCCATTATCCCTTTTTTTCTCGGCATATAGAGATACCTCAGTTGCTCTTGTTCCGCCTTCCAAGTCTGGACGACTCCCAATAGGACAAGCTTATCCTCCAACAAAAGAAATACCGTCCCAATCTAGGCTCAAAGGTGTCTCTCTCTTTCCCAAAACCATCGATAATACCCTAAGGAAGGTTTCAGGGTAAGATCGGTTTTTCTAAACAGCATTCTCCGCCTTGAAATTGCAGCTCGGCGTGATCAAGCATAGAGTGTGTGTTATTTACAAGGAGAGTCTCTCTCAATCTTTTGAGGCACTATCGCTAGATCTAATAGGGCGTAACTCAACAACATAGTCTTACCGCAGTGATAGGTAGGCTCTTCAGCAGTCGAGGAAACATCACGTTGTCGTACCAGATTCAGAACGTAATCAAGCTATCAAAGACGAACTAGAACTAGTATTAATTTAGTACCTATCAAACTTTCAGTACAATAGAAGAGGCAACTCAACCCATGAAGGAAGGACAAGATAAGTAAAGAGAGAACATCTGACGCTGTCTTGCCAACTAATATTCCCCTGAAAAGTCTCTCGAAGCGTTTGGTCTGCATCTTACGACAGACAAACTCTTCTTTCTGGACACGCGTCCGGACGGATTGCATGGATCACAACCTAGACCCCAGTTTGTGTCATGGGCGTGAATTCAATGTCTCTTCCTGGCCGCTTACGTTGCACCAACAGCGTTACATTCTTACAATTATGAGCTAATCACTTTCTGATTATCGTGTTCTGCGCTGATACCTCAGGCAGCAATCCTACTTGTAATTGTCAAGGTAATTGGTTCTTCCTCTACACTACCCAACTTGACTCCATCAACACCACACACAACACCTGTAAGTCATTGCAGCGCGGTTTTCACGATGGCATCCCCACGCATCCAAGCCACGCCGCCCTCCCAGGATGCAATGCTCGATCGTCTCCTTACCACCGGCCGCCGCAACGGCGTCTACGTTGGCCTGCGCGATTGCGATCTCGAGGTGGAAATGCCTCTTCTTCTCAACCGGGCTGGCGCGCCCGTCGTATGTATGGAGCCGTCCGATGACTTCGAGGCCGTCAATGCCCACTTTTCGGTTCAAGTGCACGCCTTCTTCAATGCCCTGCACACTCTAGAGAACATGGCAGACGAGCAATCCCCCGACGAGACGGACTTCATCCGGAAACCTGAAGACGGCGGCCTGCACGCCGCCATCCTCATCCTCAACCAGTCCTACGACATCTACCCCGACTGCTGGCACCGCACATTCCACAACCGCCGACTCACTGTCCAGAATCCAGACACCCTGCCTCTCCTCAACTATGTTACCCGGCTTCGCGTCTTGCCCGCCCCCAGCAGCTCCAACGAGCCGGACATGCACTTCGTCCACATGCGCCCCGTCTCCCCGCGCGTTCCCCTCGGGCTCGCCGCTCGCCTCCCCCATCTCCGCGAGCTCGACTGTCCCTGGCTGTGGGAGCGCCTCCCCCTCGCCTTCTCTTCTCAGGCGCTGCGCATATTCTCCCGTCCCTGGGAGGGTCCTTGGCGGGATGCCCGCGTCGAGTTCGGCCGCGGGGTGCGACAACTCATGCCCTCGCTGCCATCTTCCCTCATCAAAGCCCGTCTCTGGTTCTGGAGGCTCAACCCCTACGGCGGCGACGAAGATCAAGCAGTGCACATGCCCGACCTGGTCGGTGCCTCGCCATCGTCGCCCTCAGAGTTTGAAGGCATGGACCCCGTGTCTCTCGGCCTGCGGGACCTGGGTAGTTGCCTGGCGGAACTGAACATCCGCGCCCTCATCACCCCCGACCTTTTCCGTTCCTCGTCTTGGCCGCACATGCGGCACCTCAGAGTGGAGTTCCACCCTTGCGCGCCCGACGGAAGGTGGTACTTCTCCGGTCCTAGAGGCGAAGATCCCTACCCCACGGGCTACGCCGTCACGAGAGAAGAGCACTACCCGCCCGGCTCGGAAGACGTCGAGGAGACGCACGCCCTGATGTCTCGCGAAGAGGACGAGTTCGAGGGCGACGATGAGATGTGCCTCGAACGCCGGTCAGACATGTTCCGCATACTTCCTATCGCGGAGCGCATAGATCCTCTGCTCCTGGCGTTTGTCTCGTCTCTACGGCGACAAGACACGCCCTCCCTCCAAGACGCCGAGATGTTTACGTGGCTTCAGTGGCGGCCTTCCAAGGATCGGGCCGAAGAGTATGAAGGGAGCGACGAGGTGCCTCCTTCGGAGGATGAGGACCAGACAGTCATGTTCCGATGGGGTGTGAGATACGATGCGCCTGATGGAGATGGGAAAGGGAAGGTGACATGGCAGGTCGGCGAGGACTGGAGGCCGGGGGGGGAAGTCATCAGGGCGTTTGAGGAGCTTGTGGGGGGAGACGGGGAGGACATGGAGTGGAAAGCGTTTGAGTTTGTCGGGGAGAGGGAGACGGAGGCGTACATCTTTGATTAAAGCATCAACAGGGCAGGGCAGGGCACCCATCAGCCATGCCACTCACTTGATATGACAGGATCAAAGTCTTTTTGTCTCTTTTTCTCAACAAAGGGCCAACAATCGTGCCCACAGCTACAGGCAGACACACAAAGAAAAGAAAGTCATCTGTAAGTATGTAAAGTACCAAATATCAAAGCAAAAACTTGAACTTGTCACCAGCCAGCAGTATGGATCCCCCTTCCACTCTTAGCCACTAACACCGACGCAATACGCCTCTCCCAGCCAATAATTTGTCAAACAATCGCTGCTCACAGCCGGGTTCCAAGCCAAAAACTGACTCAACGTGATCCCCGCCTGGCTCGCCATATCCGTGCAGGTCAGACCGTCCGTCACCAGAGCCCATTTGTTGCAGTTGTCCGGCTCGCCTCCCATGGTAGGCCCAGGAGGCGTCACCGACGTCGTCGTCGCCACCGCCGTGGTCGTCGTCGACGCGGGGGTAGACTCACCAGAAACACCGACGCAATACGCCTCGCCCAGCCAGTAGTTCGTCAGGCAGTCCGAGGACACGGCCGGGTTCCAGGCCAAGAACTGCGCGAGGGAGATACCGGCTTGGGAGGCCATGTCGGTGCATGACAGGCCGTCGGTCACGAGGCTCCATTTGTTGCAGTTAGCGGGCGACCCGGTCATTGTTGGGCCGGGCGGCGTCACCTTCGATGTCGTGGGAGCGGTGGTTGTCGCCGCCGCCGCCGTCGTTGTCGTGGCGCCGTCGTCCGAAACGCCGACGCAGTAGGCTTCGCCGAGCCAGTAGTTGGTCAGACAGTCTGACGAGACAGCTGGGTTCCATGCCAGGAACTGCTCAAGAGAGATTCCGGCCTCGGATGCCATGTCAGTGCATGACAAGCCGTCCGTCACGAGAGCCCATTTGTTACAGTTCGCGGGTGAGCCCGACATGGTGGGACCCGGCGGCGTGGGGGATGTGTTTGTCGGGTCCTCGCCGCCCGCGGTCGTTGTAGCCGTGACGGCGTCTTGGTCTCCGTGTTCGATGTACCACGAGCCGCAGTAGCGAACGCCGTTTTCGAAAGCGCACGCCGAGTCCGAGACGTTGCCGAGACTGGGGTTCCACAACCCAAAGGTCTCTGGGTCGACGTTGTAGGTGTGAGCGGCGAGCTCGCAGTTGCTGGCGAAGGGCGAGCCTGCGAGGTCGTATTGGTAGTCGTCGCCGGCGAAGTAGTGGACGCAGTCGCCGCGCGTGCCGGTGGCCTGTGGGAGAGCCGTGTACAGCCGGGTGTAAGGGGAGTTTGTCGCGTCTGGTCGCTCCGTGTAGGGAACGCCGGTGAACGGGGCCGAGGGGTCGAGTGTGATGGTGGCGTAGCCGGGGCGGCCTGAGTAGGTGTTGATGTCGCCCACGGCGGCGACACAGTACGACTCCAATGCGAAGAGATTGGTGCAGTTGGTGTTGACGGCCGGGTTCAGGAAGAGGAAGTCGGCGAGGGTGATGGCGAACTTGACGGCGACGAGGTTACAGTAGTCGCCCTGCTGGACCGAGTACCACCGCCCGCAAGGCTTGTCGGAACCGCCGGAGCCATCGGCCGCGTCCGTAGGCTTGGGAGCCGTGGTGGTCGGAGTTTGAGGGGGCAGAGCGGAGGTGTCGCTGGGGGCCACGAACTTGCGGCCGGGGGCGTCGATGCAGACCTCGGAGCCATTCATCCTGGGCAGATTGGCGCACCCGTAACTGATGGAGGGGTTCCAGGACTTGAACTGCGCCTCGGTGATATTGGCGGCCGCGGCCATGGCCTCGCACGTCGTGTTGGTAGGGACGGTAACGGTGGTACACTGATTGGCGATGCAGAGGCCGGTGCCGGCGGAGGGGAAGTCGGCGCAGAAGGCCGCCAAGTCGTTGTCGGCCAGCAGCCAGTCGGTGCCGACGCCTTGGCTCTTGGAGACGGTGTAGCAGTCGTCTGAGTCCTGAACCGTGTAGGTCGAGCCCTCGCACACCTTGGCCGTTGGAACGGGTGACGCAGTGAAGTAGTCGATAGTCGTCGTCACGACCGGGCGGTCCACGATACCGCAGCTCGCCGTCATGCTCGCGTACAGCGACTGGCTGGCGGCGAGGGGTCCGTCGAAGTACGGCGACCCCTCGCGCAGACGCAGGCGGTTGGCCAGACACACGTCGCAGTCGTCGGGCCGCACCTGGTCGGTGGTGTTGGTGACATAGTTGAAGGGGCTGATACCGGGCTCCGCGAAGGCCGCTGCCAGGGCCGCAACTGGTCCGCAGTAGCGGCCCGAGTCGTCCTGCAGGCAGGCGTTCTGGAAATAGTACTGCAGCGACCCGGGGATGTAGACAGCCGCGGCCTCGACTCCAAGGTCTGCCGAGATGGTCTGGTTCCCGCACTGGGACAGTACGGATGACCGCCATGTTTCGATGGCGGACGAGCAGGCGGTGGTGCAGATGCGTGTCAGGGACGTTGGTGGGTAGAAGACGTCAGGACGGAGGTCCCTCACCAGCGGATCGCAGGCTGTGACGTCCACGGCCAGCGCGCCGGTGCACTCCGAGGTGAGTGTTGAGGGCAGACTGTCCGGGTAGAGCAGCACGGTGGCAGATGCAGTTGATGCTGCCACGAGCAGGTCGACGAGGGAGTACCGCATCATGAAGGTTTGAATCCCCTTGATAGTGGCCTGCCTTGCCTTGCCTTGCCTTGGGACCTCAAAATTCGGCGGGAAAGGCACTGCTATTAGGAAGGGAGGGGAGCTCTTCGCAAACTGCACGTCGCAAAAGGCGGCATCACAAGAGACCCTTTTCTTGGCCAGGTTGCCAAGCGTCCATCACAAAGCCCCCATGTTCCATTAGGCATCAGACCACGAGGAACACCGTTGCGGCGCGGTGCGGTCCGTCATCTCAGCGTTGCACTTTTCTGTCTCGGACAACTTGCCAACTCGGGCTTGAGGTGTCCAATAGTCTGAATCTGAACATCACCTCTCTGCCTGCGAGTGAACCAATAAGTGAATCGACAACAGGACCAACGAGGGGACCAACAGAAGCGGCAGGGTTAATCAACCAATCGGGGCCACGAACCCGTGGAGTTCTTGGGACTCGCTTATGATTTCGCGCAGCCTTGTGACCCCTCCTCTGTAAGATTAGATGTAACTATAGGCGGGACAAGATAATCAAGCTCACATCCTCCCGCCTTAGCTCTTCAGCGGGTACGTTGACGAGCCAATGAGAACTTGACGATGTAACATGGTACCTGCATAACGCCGCAGCAATGCAGTCTCACGTCAGCCCTCTTCATGTGCACATAAGCCGAAATTCTATTGCAAGCAGGGAGATAAGTGAAAACCCCCATTATATCTATCTTGTAAGATTAAATGTAACTCTAACGGCCCGGGCTAAGTGAATGCATATCTACTTTTCGACATGGGAGGGCCTCGCAAGCTTCACCATCCAACGATTCGACAAAATACCTTGCATACGACACAGCACGCATCTGACGGGATTTCCCAAAGTAGATGTAAGTCGACATCCGAGCTCACCGTCAAAGTGAGCAGACCGCAAGGCTTGGCACGGCAAGGCAGAACCGATTTTGGCGCAAGTGGCGGCGCTCGCCGTGATGCCATTCTCTTATACAAGATGTAGCGGCAACTTGCTGGCCAAGACAGGTGATGCAGCATTCCCGAGCAACCACAACAGTCACGGCCATGCGGTATCCTATCATCTTTGCCCTTCTGTGGTGGCAGAAGCTTGCCGTGGGCTTGCCTAGTGCCGGTCGTGCTGCTGCTGTTGTTGTTGATATCCCATCAGCAACGTGCCGGAATCCCGTCTTGTAAGTGTTATGCCGTCGCGTTTCGAGCCGTTTGCTTGTTGGTCCAACGTACTGATTCCTTCCCCGCCACCGCAGACCTTTTGACTACTCGGCCAAGACCAGGCGGGATTATGAGCTTCCGCTGTGCCGGGACGGCAACGACGGCCATCCCGGCCTCACCGCCGTCTCCGCGCCATTTCTCCTGGGCGGCCGCGCCGTGGTCGATGACTACACGTGCGGGCCGGACCGGCCTTGCGCCAACAAGGCTTGCTGCCCCAAGGAGACGGGGCAATGCAACTACGGCGAGGAGGCGTGCGGCACGTCGGGCATCTCGCCCAACGAGGTGTGCTGGTCCAACTGCGACGCCAAGTCCGAGTGCGGTGTCAACGCCAAAGTGCCCGGCCAGAAGTGCCCTCTCAACGTCTGCTGCGGAAAATGGGGCTTCTGCGGCATGACGGACGACTACTGCGATGCCGAGGACCACGGCGCCACTGGCGGCTGCCAGTCCAACTGCGACCAGCCCGGTCCCAAGAACAAGGCCGACTCCCAGGACCGCATCATCGGCTACTACGAGGCCTGGCGCGCCGACAGCGCGTGCCAGGGCATGGGGCTCAAGGACATCCCCGTCAGCTCGCTCACCCATCTCTACTTCTCCTTCGCCTCCATCACGCCCGACACGTATGGCATCGCGCCCATGGACGGCATCCCCGGGTCCCTGTTCTCTGAGTTCACCAACCTCAAGAAGAACAACCCGGCCTTGAAGACCGTCATTGCTATTGGTGGTTGGACCTTCAACGACCCGGGCCCGACTCAGAAGGTGTTCAGCGACATGGTGAGCTCGGCACGCACTCGCGAGACCTTCATCGACAACCTGTTCAGCTTCCTGAGGGAGTATGCCTTCGACGGCGTCGACTTCGACTGGGAATATCCCGGCGCTGATGACCGCGGCGGCATCGACACCGATGGTGCCAACTTTGTCACGTTTCTCAAGGAGCTCGATGACGCCAACAAGAAGCAGCCCGTCAAATACGTCGTCTCCTTCACGGCGCCCACCTCATACTGGTACCTGCGCCACTTCGACCTCAAGGCCGTCGACCACGTCGACTTTGTGAACGTCATGTCCTATGACCTGCACGGCGTCTGGGACGGCAAGAACCCTATCGGCCAGCACATCTACGGGCATACTAACCTCACCGAGATGGAGCAGGCCTTCGACCTCTTCTGGCGCAACGACGTCCCCGCTAATAAGCTCAACATGGGCCTTGGCTTCTACGGCCGCGCCTTCCAATTGCAGGATTCCTCGTGTAGTAAGCCGGGTTGCGGCTTTAAGGGCGGCGCTACTAAGGGCGGCTGTAGCGGGGAGTCGGGAATTTTGAGCTATCGCGAGATCATGGCCGTGATCGACTCCAAGAAGATCAAGCCCGTACATGATAAGAAGGCTGGCGTTAAGTATATTACGTGGAACACGGACCAGTGGGTATCGTATGACGATGCTGATACCTTCGACCAGAAGAAGGGAATGGCTAAGGACCTAGGGCTGGGTGGCTACCTCATCTGGGCTATCGACCAGGATGACGAGCATCTGACCGCGCTGCAAGCCGTCATCTCGCCTAAGAAGCTCGGTGATCTGGGCGCAGCCGACGACTCTGATGACTGGCAATCTTCCAACAAGCACTGCTACATCACGTCCTGCGGTGGTAATTGCGACGCCGGCGATGTCAAAATCACCGACCAACCTTGCGACAAGGGTCGCAGTAAGCTCTGCTGCCCGCTGTCTGGCGCCCCGGACCCCAAGGAATGCACATGGCGCGGCGGCGAGACCACCCGCTGGTGCAACGGCCGCTGCAACGACGACGAGGTCATGATGGAGATGAACAAATGGGGCGACGGCGACAGCTGCTGGGATGGCAACAAGGCCTACTGCTGTAAGAGCCCGCTCGCCGAGGAGAACAGCTGCTACTGGGGTGGTGTAGGTGCCGCCTGTAATGGAGACGATCTGCCGTTGACTTTTTCTGGCACCGTCCTGACCGTCTTGGAAGACGTAGCCAAGGTCATCCTCCGTGTCGTTGGACGTGCGTATCCCCTCACGGCCCTGACGGGAGAAGTACTTCTCCAGGTACTTGATGCCCTCGACCTCGACACGGACAAGTACTACTGCTGCCCTAAGGAAGACATTCCCAAGTGGAAGAACTGCGAATGGTTCGGCAAGCCTGGAAACTGCTTCGACGGACACTGCCCGGATATGACCTACGCCCAGCTGACCGACAGCTACTTTGGCGGCGGCGAGACATGCGGTGGCCAGCTATCCCGCGTGCGTACCTTTTGCTGCGAGCCGAGCGAGGACCCCCTATTTCTTCCCGTGCCCCTGGGAAATCTCTTCGAGCATCCGCCCGACGGTGATAGTGTTGATACCGACTTCACCCTCGAGACGGACAAGGACTCCGACTCTCAGCAGAACCCCAACGACGCGGCCTTCCAGTTCGTCGTGCTTGCCTCGCCCGAAGAGCTGCAGGTCTCTCTCGACAAGCGCGACGGCTCCCACTGGGACATCTTCTCTGGCTGCGGAGGAGTCGTCGGCGAAGAAGGGCCTCACACGGTTCAGATGGTGTGCACCGACTTTTCCGCGGACAGCAACTGTCACAAGATCGGGCTCGGCCACGGCGTGCCCGGCACCATCCTACAAATGCCTAATGGGTGTGGTCCCGGGAAGTACGCCGTTGCAAAGGACATGGTCCCGACCCCTGAGACGAAGAAGCTCATTCTTCCTCGCCACCTCAAGCACCTCTCCGCGCGCTCGCCCATCGTCTACGACTTGACGTTTGACTACGACTTCACCCGCGTGCCTCGCGACCTTGGAGATACACAGATGCGCGTCGACTTCAGCAACCAGGATGACTACTGGAACACGGTCGTCGCCGGGGCCGCCACGAGCAAGAAGAAGGTCAAGCGCACCCTCGCCGACACCGGAGGCAACCACGTCCGCTGGATGGAGGAAGAATTCCGCGATGACTACCATTTCGGCGCCCTGTCGCGCCGCGAACTCGAGGAGCGCTGGTTCGGCTCAGGCATCCTCGACTGGCTTGCCCAGCTCGTCAAGCCGGAAATCAAGCGCGAGTTCACTTATAGGTACGAGGACACCCTGACTGCCAAACTCATCGACGAGACCTGGCAATGCACTCGCGAGGGCGTCGGCTACGAGGGCCATCTCCTGGCCCAGGCCCTCCTGAAAGTGAACATCGAGACCAGCTTCGGTTTCACTCTGATCGTCACGAAGCTGTCGCTCCCGCTCGACCTTTCCCAAAGCTATTTGACCTTCTACAATAAGGGCGAGATCACCGGCGTCCTAACCCTCGAAGCCGTCGCCAAATTCAAATACCATGAGTCGGAGGTTATCATGAACATCCCTTTCCCGGGCGCCTCCTTCAATATCCCAGGAATTGCGGTCATCGGCCCGCAGCTGACGGTCGAGGGCAGCATCGACGCTCAGCTCACCCTGGCAGGCAAGGTGGAAACCCGCCTCGAGTTCGCTAACTGGGAGGTCCGCCAGGTCGTCCCGGACAATGGTGATAGCAACTACACGCCCAAGGAGATCGGCGACGGCGACCCGGACCTCAAGCGCAACGGCGACACCAAGGACCTGGACAATCCCAACTTCTACGCCGGCGTCCAGGCCCTCGGCGACGTGACGGCTTCGATCTCGGCCGCGGCAGAGTTCGGCGTCCGCTTCGACAAGCGCTGGGAGGTCGAACCGGCCGCTGCGGCCGTGGTGGGTGAGGCCAGTGTGATCATCAAGATGGGCGCCGGCATCTCCACCAAGGACACCTGCCCCTTCACCTGGGGGCTCGACGTCGGCGCGCGCCTTTTTGCGCGGGCAAAGGCGCCCGCTGTGTTCCGGTGGCCTGGAGCCGAGGTGCCCATCACGCCCGCGTACAAGAAGCCCATCTTCGAGGGTGGCACTTGTCCGGAGCTGGGTCCCCTCCCTACCAAACGTGACCTTGAATACCTTCCTACCATTGGCAGCAACTTTAGCCGCAGCCTTGATCACCTTCACAACCACAACAGCCGTGGTCTCGTTCACATCCGCAACAGTCGTAACCTAGACAAGCGAGCGGCCGTCTGGGGCCCCGTCCTCAGCGTGCCCGTGGGAGACTACTTCTGCCCGCCCGAGTCTGATGACAGTGCCGGCCCGGGAACGGTCTGCTCCAAGATCGGATACGCCTGGACCGTGGACGACGGCGACGGCAACGCGCTTGCGAAGAGAGGCGTCCTCGAAAAGCGCGGCACCAAGACGAGCTCCCTCTGCGGACTCGGCACCCGCTTCCAATACCCATCAGACACGGAGGCCAAAGATATGGGCAACCCGGCCTACGGATTCACCACCACCGACTGCGACGACTACACATGGGGTGGTCCCCTGAGTGCCGACACTCCCAACTCCAACTACGAAGCCGAGCACATTCTCGAGTTCCAACTCACTAAACAGTTCTTCCAGGAGCTCGACCAGACTCTCGACGTCGTCCCTCACCCCGACCCCAACAAACAGACGACACTCAAGTTCTGCGGCCTTGTCGATCAGCTGTGGAACATCCCGGCCGTCCCGATCCCGAACCTCGATACCGCCTCCGGGATGGGCGCCACCCTCACCCCGGCCAACCACGTCGCCAACCAGTTTCCGACCAAGACGTGGAAGCAGGAGGAGTACGTCCGGCTCGACAACACCATCAACTCGCCGCCAAAGGCGAGCGCTTGGGCCGGCCTGTCCAAAACGTTCAAGCAGATCCAAATCGTCGACTTCAACAAATGGATCGGCGGCGACCCCAATGACCCCGGCAGCGTCGTCAACACGGACCAACCCAACTACACGGGCCTCATCACCGAGATCGACGGCGCGGAGAAGATCATAAAGTCCCTTCGCGCCATCGTCGGCTCGCGCCTGTACCACAGCGACCCGCTCGTCATGTCTATCTTGCGGAAGCAGAAGGCGCGCGTAGGTGAGGTGCTGCGGCGCCTCGATACGGAGATCCTGCCGGCAAACCCAAAGCAGCCGACCTGGACGCCCTGGGCGCCACTGGGGCTCAAGGAGCGGTGGGACGAGTTCATGAAGGGCAAGGAGCTGCTAGCGGTGACCAAGTCGAACAAGGTGCTGAATGATATATTGCCACGGATGCAGGCCATGTGGGCGGACCAGGCTGCGAGGGACGCGGCGGCGGCTGATGATAATGATTCACAGACCGAGGCTGAGGCGAAGGCGAGGAGGCTGAGGCTTATCAATAGTATTGATGCATTGGCGGATGTTTTGAGAGTATTGCCGGCGTGGCAGATGGCGTTCTGAGACACTGACTTTGTGCTTTTCGTTGATAATGGTTAAACTTGGTCTTTAGTTTACTTTGTTGAGACCTTGTGTGTACATACACCCTGCTCGTCAGCAGGCTTTGCTTAGTTCAGTACATAATGTATTTCGCACATCGCAAGTAGTCATGGAATTCGATGTGTTTTTCAGAACGGTGTAAGTTTGAGATATGATATCTCCTGTGGCTTTGTAAAGGCGCGGCTTTAGACAGTCAAACGTACCTCGATGAGATAAAGGGCAGCCTGGATGAAAGCCAACAAAGCATGTTAAAAGTAGGCCTTCCAGCTACCAGCTGGAATAAACTATACCTTAGTAAGGCATCAGGCTCACGCCTGCCTCGCCAACCGCCTCAGAAGTATCTCTGGGCAACCTAGCCTACCCTCTAAACTTATTCGCTAACTTCACCACCCAATCCTTCTCAGAGAAGTTCAGTAAAACAAGGGCCGTCCTTCCGTTATAGCTAGCTATAGTGTAGACAAACACGTCCTCACTATTATTATACTCTGCTACTATTAAGTACTAGGTATATGCCTTTTGGAAGAAAGGTTATACCTTTTAGAAGAGAGGTTATGCCTTTGAGACCTTTTCCGCAAACGGGATCCAATAGCGTCTGGTCGAAAGAGTCTTATGTTGGTGTAAGACACAGTAACAACAGTCCAGGAAACAAGACCATGATCCAGCCGACAGACATGCTCATGCAGCCGACCAACGGTCACTCTGCGGTTTTCCCGACCAATGCAGCAGTTCAATTGGACTGGCAGGCCTTAAAAAAGCGCCTTCGGTGTTGGTTTTGCTTTGGTACCTGTGCCGCACGACTGCGCTCTCGCACGAGTTACTGTTTCTCCTTCCTAAAGGAGGTCTTGCCAGTTAGCGAGCAGTAAGCAACCAACAAGGCGACCCCGTAAAATTGCCGCCATTCCGGTGCCAAGAAGAACCAACAGCAGTCTGGATCCCCTTTTCGCGAAACCAAAATGAGAGGCACAGCAATGTACCATCACGGCAAAATAGCGGTCATTGACGGGTACGACTTGTGTCTGAGGGGCTGGCTTTAGTAATTCCATGCTGTAAAAGTTTCGGACTCGTCGCTAAAAAGCTTATCTCTTTGCTTATTCTTCCGCCTCCCTTGAGTGTAGCTGAGCCGTGAACAACTGTTGGAGCCCCGAAACCAATCAAACCTCCGCTCCACATGCTGAGATCTTTCGAGGTTAAAATGGGTCCAATAAGGATACATCTGCACTGTAACCACCAGAAGAACGCATGGGGAACTTTTGCAAACTCCTTGTTGGCGGCTGTCTCTGGATTGCGCCATGTTGGAGGGGGGGCTTTTCTAATTGAGGCACAGTCAGATGTCCTCTCGGATGACGGGAACTTGAGTCTATCCCAGATGCTCTCAATTTGTGGGAGACACTGCCACACCTCGACCATTTGAGATCTAAATTTTCCATGGTAGCTGACAGCGATCCAAAAAAAAACATTGTTTCTCGTTTGCAACTCACCTCAGTATGGGCGAAACTGACGAAATCAACTTTTCTGCTTCTAAGGAGAGACTACTTTCATCTTCATTGTCTAGGCATGAGGATGAAAATGTAGAACAGATTCGGAAGTCACGTCCACATAAGTATTCCTGGGCTCTGGTGCTTGGGCTTGGCTTGTCGCTCGTGCTCAATGTCGGACTACTCGGCCATTTATTTTACAGAGCTAAGTTACCGAAGGCGGCAACTTCGCATCAGTTGAGCTCAGCTAAAAGTGTCATAGCCCTCTATTGTAAGTCTATTCGCGCTATTAAATTTTTCTGAGTGTATCTAATGTTTTGTAGCTCCAGCTAATGATGCTGTGGAATACTAGCTCACCAAATTTGCGAGCTCGGTTGAAGGGGGAGAGACCGACTTTTAGGGAAGACCTTTGATGAAAACTAATTAAGCTTGGCAGGGCTTGTATGAAAGTGAGAGAACGATATTTGATTTTCTTGAGACCAAGCTGACAAGTCTTTCTGCGCAGATGTGTTCACACACGTCATGGAAGAAGACGCATGAATGCTGCCGAATAAGACCGCACCCAAGCTTGAATCTAAGGAAAGCGGATATCTAGTCGTCCTGAATGTCTTTCACGATCTCCATTGCATGGATAACATTCGAAAGGGGCTCTACTATTTCCTCGAACCGCAATGGAACAGCACACATAATCCATATCTCCTATACGAATCTCCTGAAACCGCGCTTGAGGATCGCGGGGGCGACCACCTGAGTATTATGCATCTAGACCATTGCATAGACTCACTCAGGCAGTCAATTCAGTGCACCGGAGATGTTGTCCCGAACGTTTTCCAGTACAGTCCAAAATATGGCGATGTGCGGGCTCGCTCTACTGTTGTGCACGAGTGTCGTAATTTCGGCAAGGTGAGTGCAGCCGCCCATAGAAACGAAGCCATGACTTACACGCAGTTTTACCGACAGATTCAGGAGTGGGCTGCTCAGCACCACGTCCCAGGCCTGTTCAAAGACTTTGGCAAAGGCCCCGAGCTCGGAAAGTGTGGAATTGACGACCCGTGGACTTGTTTGTTTGAATAGGGTTTAGAGAGTCATCCTACATAGGAAAGTTCATTGTCTCAGCTTTTTGCAATTGTTCCCGTGACACCTACTCATTAATGAAGAAGTTGCAGTGAAGGTCGCAGCACTGAACCAATTAAATGTGAAATCTACCAAGGCGGGCATCACATCCCTGCACCCCTTGCACAATGTAGGCCCTGTCCAGACTAGCCCAGCTAGGAAGCTGGGATCGAGGGTCCCGTCTTGGCTCAGGCGTGCCCTGCATTTCGTGTTGGTACTTCAACAAGGGCTACCAGCTGTATTCACGCCACGGCGGAACACTTGTTTGGTCTTTCTCTTTCACTTTTTCCTCCCTCTGCGCATTCTTGACTGCTGTGCTGTGTTGCCGACATCAACAACCGCGCTGCGATGAATGCATCGGCGCATTTCGATGCCTTCGGGCCGCAATTGACAGGACAATTCGACTTCACGCTTTATTTTGAACAAGCAATTCTGTCCATCATCCCGTCCGCGCTCTTCTTGGCGATCCTTCCCTGCCGGGTCACATGGCTGTTGCGGAGACATTCGATCCCGCCCAGCGGATGGCTTCTCTTGGCAAAGCTTGTACGTGACATGGCCACAAAAAAGTTGAAGAACCACATCTAAGATCTCCCTCCAGGCTGCTAGCACAGTTCATCTATCCCTCCAAGCGACTCTCTTGGCACTATGGGCACTTCCGACCACAATCAGAACTCCAGCCTCGTTAGCAGCAGCTATTTTAGCCCTGGTCAACTCGATATTTCTCATTGGCTTGATCTATGTGGAGCATGGCCGCTCAACTAGGCCGTCTAAGCTCCTCAGCATCTATTTGTTTATCTCAGCTTTGGTGGACATGGCTCAAGCGAGATCGCTCTTTCTGCAACAGCCCAACACGAGTGGAAGAATTGGTGCTGTGTTTGCAGTGTCTCTGGCCATGAAGCTTCTTCTTGTCTTGCTGGAAGAAATACCAAAGTCAGGTTTACCGGAGCCTTCATCAAAGGAAGAGATCAGCGGGCCGATTAACAGATCTGTATTCGGCTGGTTGAACCCTTTATTCCTCCGAGGTTCCAGGGGCACGTTACATGTTGGAGATCTCGGAAACATCGATCGCAAGTTTGACTCCGCTCGGCTGCTGTCTAAGCTAAGCTCCTCGTGGGATAGCAGCGATAGATCTGCCAAATATGCCCTGCTCAAATCCACGCTCTCCGCTTTCAGAACGGGTTACCTGGCCCCGATTCTTCCGCGATTGTGTTTGGCAGCTTTCAACTTTTCCCAACCTTTTCTGATTAAAAGGATCATTGAGTTCGTGGGGGAATCTAGAGACATGCAGTCTCGCGAAGTTGCAGGAGGACTTATTGGAGCTGCTTTGCTGGTTTATTTGGGGCTAGCAGTCAGTGTCCCCATATTCTCTCCCACTGTAGCGAGTGGTGTACTGATTTCTTAGATCTCCAAAGGCGTTTACAACCATGCCGTGTACCAACTCACGACCACGCTTCGAGGCGGATTGGTTTCTATCATCTTTAGAAAGTCTCTTGGACTGGACGCCAGAACAGCTAGCCAAGAAAAGGCTGTTACTCTCATGAGCACCGACATTGACGCAATCGCCAGTGGAGTCAAAGATCTGCATGAGATTTGGGCTAGCGTGCTCGAGCTAGGCATAGCTGTCTATCTACTGCATTTGCAAATCGGCGCCGCGTGCTTTGTCGTCATGATTCCAGCCGTTGGTAAGTGGTCTTTGTATCCCCCCTATGCCGTTTTGACTCTGTGACTGACAGATGAACAGTGTGCAGCTTTATCACAGAGAGGGCCACTGATGGCATTGGTCCTGCCCGGATGATGTGGAACGAGGGTGTCCAGGAACGCGTTTCCACAACTTCTTCAATGCTTTCTCAGATCAAGGGTATCAAGATGATGGGTCTCACCGACTACTTTGCCACCATGGTGCAGCAACTCAGGGTTGCAGAACTTGACATGTCTAAGAAGTTCAGGATGTTTATCGTGCGGATCATTCTCATCTGTGAGGCCCCGGCTTCGCAAACTCCACCATTCACTCGCATCTGACACTTCCAACAGCGAATCTCTCGGATCAGATGACCCCAGCCGTGGTCGTGACGGCTGCAGTCTTCTGGACTCGGGCGGATGGCTTCACCATATCCCAGGCCTTCACATCTCTCGCCATTGTGGCCTTGGTGTCTACACCCCTGGCTAACCTCATTGGCTCTTACCCGACTTTTGTGTCCTCTGTCGCCTGTTTCGGTCGCATCCAAGAATTTCTCGTACAAGACGAGCGCAGACCCGAACAAGTGCAAGACACTGACGCCTCCGAGAGGAAAGCTTCCGTGAGCACCACTTCGATCCCCGATACCACGTCGCACACGACCTCAAAACACCGCGCCATAGAAATGAAGGAGATGCATGCGCCACAATCTTCAGAGAAGTCCGGCGTTGCTATCAGTCTCGAGAACGTGAATGTCGGCGTCGAGGGAAAAGACGAGCCAATCCTCCGAGACATCATGCTGTCCGTTCCAAGAGCCAAATACACAGAGGTCACTGGCGTCGTGGGATGTGGAAAGTCCACGTTACTGAAGACCATCCTTGGAGAACTTCCTTTGATCAGTGGTAGCATCCGGTTTGCACAGCTCAACATGTCGGTTGCTTTCTGTGAACAGTCAGCTTGGCTACGGAATATTTCCATCAAGGACAACATCGTTGGCCAAGAGCAATTTGAAGATGAGTGGTACGGACGTGTTCTTTTCGCCTGCGACCTAAAGCAAGATATTTCTAGACTACCAAAGGGAGACGACACGCTTGTTGGTAGCGGAGGCATTACACTCAGTGGTGGGCAGAAGCAAAGAGTTGTAAGTACCGTCAATTCCTAAGTGGAGAACCCTGTTCACTGAGAACGTCTTATCCAGGCGCTTGCGAGAGCTGTCTTTGCGAGACGGTCTATCGTTCTTCTAGATGACCCTTTTAATGCTCTCGACGCTGAGACCCGAACGAAAGTTTTCAGCCGTCTACTTGGTGAGGAGGGCCTTCTGCGGAAAGGCGATACCACTGTGATCCACGCCACCCCCGCCGGTAAGTTGGCTTGCCTGCTCACTGTCGGCAACCACCACCGTTGTTGTCATCCCGTGAGCACTTCAACTGACAAGATTCCACTAGGCCCACGAAAGACAACTGCCGACAACGTTATACTTCTCAGTAAGACGGGGTCTGTTGAACAAGCAGGACCTTCGATCAGTCTTGTCACGGCATTCAAGGACGTCGATGTTGAGCCTCAGCCTGAAGATAGAATTCAACAGAATGAAGATATAAGTGCGGCGGGCAAGACATCAGAAACCAAGGACGAAGAAGCTACTCAGCGGCAATCGGGCGACTTCTCGCTCTACAAATTCTACCTTCGATCCATAGGCCCGGCCCTAACCATCACATTCATTCTTGCTGCGGCCACGTACATCTTTCTGGGCTTCATGCCAAATATCTGGCTCAGAATTTGGACCGAGCGCGGAACCAACGATGGAAGCCGCGGCGCTTACTTCGGCGCCTATCTGGCATTTTGTATCGGAACCGTCCTGTTCTCGGGACTGGCCATTGGGCTGTTTTTCGTCGTCGTCATCCCCCACTCAGCCACAAGGCTTCACTGGCAACTTCTCGACTCTGTTCTCAAGGCTCCTCTGTGGTTCTTCACAACAGTGGACAGCGGCGTCACTCTGAACCGCTTCAGTCAGGACATGACGCTTGTCGACCAGACTCTACCTACGGCCTTTTTCGAGGTTGTGCTCGACACTCTGGTCGCTATCGCTTCTACAGCACTTATCGCCTCAGGTGCCCAGTACTTCGCAGCTATCATTCCGTTTTGTGTCTTGCCCTTGTACTTCCTACAAAAGTTCTATCTCAAGACATCGCGGCAGATGCGTCATCTTGATCTCGAGTCAAAGTCCCCTCTTTACACTCACTTTACAGAGACACTCAACGGTGTCGTGACCATCCGCGCCTTTGGGTGGCAGCAGGAATTTGTCAAAGAACAACTCCGTCTACTTGACATTTCTCAGAGACCTTACTATCTCCTGTTCTGTATCCAAAGATGGCTAGCAATTATGTTGGACCTGTTCGTGGCGGTGATCGCCACCGTTCTGGTGAGAATGCCGCTTCTGTTCTGCAGTGTTCGGACGTGCTGACTAGTCCCAGGTTGCCTTCGCTGTCAAACTCACCAACACTACAAGCGGCGGTGCCATTGGTCTGTCCATGGTCAGTCTCATGGGCCTGAACTCTAGCTTGTCGCGGCTGATCAGCTCTTGGACAAACTTGGAGACTTCTCTCGGCGCAATCGCCCGGTTGCGTGATTTTGTCCGCGATACTCCTCAAGAAGACAGCGTCGATACCCAGAGTCTGCCTCCGGTCCCTCAGGGGTGGCCATCTCCTGGTGCAATTGATTTCAAGAGTATAGACGCTAGATACAAGTATTTCCCCCCATCCCATACCCTACATTTAGTGAAAGGGGTTGGTGCTAATTATTGCGAAGGACCGATGATGAGATTATTCTCCGCGAACTTTCCCTGAGCATCAAGCCTGGCCAGAAGGTCGGCATATGTGGACGCACAGGAAGGTAAGTCATCTCTCTGTATATACCAATTACGGGAACCACTACTCACGCTGGCCAATATAGCGGCAAAACATCTCTGCTTCTCACTCTCCTTCGTCTTCTCGAAACGCCGTCGGGATCCATCCAAATCGACGATGTCGATCTCTGCTCTCTCTCGCGCAAAGCAATCCGACCACTTTTCATCACTCTGCCTCAAGATCCAGTGACCCTTCCTGGGAGCGTCCGAACCAACCTTGACCCGAACGCATCCTTCGATGGAGAATCAGGAGACAAAGCACTTGTGGAGGCACTGGAGAAGACGTTTCTTTGGGACGATGTCATCAAGTCTCGCGGCGGATTGGACGCTGAATTCGCTGAGTTGGGTCTGTCCCACGGCCAACAGCAGTTGTTCGCTCTGGCTCGCGCCATCTTGCACAAAGACCAGAGTAAGGTCGTGCTGCTGGATGAAGCAACCAGCAGTGTCGATCACGGAACCGATAAAATGCTTCAAAAGGTACTCAGGAAGGAGCTCGCTAGCCACACCATTCTAGCCGTGGCGCACAGGCTCGACACCATTGAGGACTATGATGTTGTAGTGGTGATGGACAACGGTAGGATCGTAGAGGTAGGCAATCCGAGACAGCTTCGAGAGCAAACCGGATCAGCCTTCCAACGTCTCAATGTGTATTAATCATACCAAAATGTGGGCTGGCTGAAGTTCGTATTGATAGCTGTCTTCAGAGATGACTCACTCGTCTATATGACCACCGTGAGAAGTCTAGCTGTTATGGAAATTCTCCTGGCTCTATTCTTAGGACATTTGAAACGGACGAGCTAGGAGTAATACGATAGATAGCACTACAGTAGAAAATATATAGAAGATTGATGTGCAATTGCAAGTCATTAGTCGATCGCCGGCGCATGGGGGAGCCGTGGCGGCTATCACTTTTCAATGTATGCGCCTTCTTGTGGATCAGGGTTTTGCCAAGTGCTGGCATCGAAGTTGAGGAAGTTCAACTGTAATTATGAAGGAGAATTTTCGTAGATAAGATGCCGAAAGAAATGAAACATTAAGAAGTGGGCTGCCTTTGGATTGGGAAGCTTCGGTGGTGTTGATCTGTTGAGTCATAACCGCAAATTTCCCTCGCCCAGACTCTTGGTGATCGTTTCCAGGTTAATCTTAGCCAGGGGGTACCGGACTCCGGAGCCATTCCGACGCAGCGGACCCGTTCCGAAACTACATCCTTACATAGGACAGTACTACGGCAGCTTTTATCTCTGCATCTACCCACTGGCAGATTCCCTGTCGAATCCTACGCAAGCTATGATCGGGAAGTTTTTCTTCCCGGTCAACGAAACGCCATGAAGTGAGTCGGTAGCAATGAGTCACAAAGGTCAATGCTTGGAGAGTTGCCGTAAGATGTGTAGAAGCTGTTCCATCATCGACACGTTCGCCCAAAAGACTAGAAGATACATACTCCCGTCCTTACACTTCAAATCTCTTTGCATTCCAGCCTCAAGTTTTCAATTCTTTTGCCTCCTACGATCCAACGAATCGCGTAGACTAGAATACGGGAACAATGACGAGCATCAATGGATCGGATTCTCATGGCCTAACGCATGCCCCTAACGAGTCGGCACCACGCGAGATCTACAATCGACCAGTCGAGAGCTTCCTGAGCAATGTTTCGAGGTTTAAGTTGATTGAGACAACACTTCGCGAGGGAGAGCAATTCGCGAATGCTTTCTTCGATACAGGTTTGTCTTGCCTGCCCCTGATCTTGCTCCCACGTTCTGTCAAGGCCTGCACGGATACAAATTCCCTTCATGGATAGCAGCTAACCAGTTTACCTAAGAAACCAAGATCAAGATGCAAGAGCCCCCGATCGGAACTGCTTGACCAAACGAACGATTCAGAACATTAGCTGACATGAGGACAGAGCCAAGAAGCTTGATGAGTTTGGAGTGGATTACATTGAGCTTACAACTCCGGTCGCATCTCCACAGTCACGCAAGGACTGCGAGCTTATATGCGGACTTGGTCTCAAGGCACGACCCTCTATGCGCTTTTCTCCAAACTTCTTTTTCGTCATTCCTGATTGACACGCTTTTCAGGCCAAGATTCTAGCACACGTGCGATGCCATATGGATGATGTACGAGCGGCCGTAGAGTGCGGTGTTGACGGAGTGTAAGGCAACCCCACAGTCAATTCCCCGTCACTGGCAGCAGAGATTGATTGTTTGATGCAGCAACATCATGATGGGAACGTCGGCTCTCCTTCGCCAACATTCTCACGGCAAGGATGTTGCCCAAATCATCAAGGCAGCAATCGAAGTCATCGAATACGTCAAGTCCCAGGGCCTCGAGGTCAGATTTTCCACTGAAGACTCTTTCCGATCCAATCTCGTCGACATTCTTTCCGTCTACAAGACCGTGGACAAGATTGGGGTCAATCGCGTAGGAGTTGCGGACACCATTGGTTGCGCCAACCCGCGTCAGGTCTACGATCTAATACAAACCCTTCGAGGGGTTGTCTGTGAGTCATCGCCCCCAAACACCGCTCCCAAACACCAGCTTCCTCAAAACAGCAAGAACAAAAGAAAAGGAACGTGAAATATGACACAGCATTTTCTGACTTTTCAATACCTAACCAGCATGCGACATTGAAACCCATTTCCACGATGACACCGGCTGCGCTACCGCGAACGCGTACACTGCCCTCGAGGCAGGTGCCACACACATCGACGTCACAGTGCTCGGTATCGGCGAGCGTAATGGTATTACGCCCCTCGGTGGCTTCATGGCGCGCATGATTGTCCAGAACCGCGAATACGTCACTAGCAAGTACAAGCTGCACATGATCAAGGAGCTGGAAGACATGGTCGCCGAAGCTGTGCAGATCAACACGCCCTTCAACAACCCCATCACTGGATTCTGTGCATTTACGCACAAGTCCGGTTATCACGCCAAGGGGGTCTTGAGTCACCCGAGCAACTACGAGATCATCAATCCCGAAGACTTTGGGATGACGCGATACGTCCACTTCGAGTCAAGACTGACGGGCTGGCATGCAGTCAAGACCCGAGTGAGCCAGCTTGGTCTGGACATGCCGGACGATCAAGTCAGAATTGTGTAAGTACTGGTTCAATAGGAACTCTGTTGGTCAAGTCTCTAGGCACGTTTTCTGACATCAAATTTTAGAACGGAGAAGATCAAGACGCTGGCTGACATTCGACCATTGGCTATCGAGGATGTGGATTCTATCATTCGAAGTTTCCATGCAGGTCAATCGCGAGACCAATAGTTATTGTAATTTGCAGGGCCTGGCTTGGATTTATACATCTGTAGAGATAGGGTGATAGAGATTAAATAAATCTCCAGCTCTCAGTCTTCCGTAGATGGATGGTCTGCATCCCACATGCTGCAGGAGCTTATTGAGCGGGATCGACGGCCTTGTAAGTAGAGTCGACAGAAACTTCATCAAACCAGATTTGTCGAAATGCCTGGCTCCCAACCATCTTCTTATCATCATGCCAGCTGTTTGCGTATAAGCCGACACGGAATGCGAATTTGCTGTTGTCGTTGCTAATCGTTGTAGCAACATCGTACTTCTCAAGCACCTTGGCCCCATCGAACCAGATCTTGTAGAAGCCCGTGTTGTCGCTATTCCATCGCGCCTGAATGACGACCGTGTGCCATGCTCCAGCAGAGACGGTGGCAAGGTTGCCAAACTCAGAAAAGTTGCGGATGCAGTTCGGACTGGTGTATTGTCCGCTGACAATGCGTGTTGTGAGTTGAGTGCCCTTGAGCCAGAGCATGGACGAGGGCATCCAGTCGTCATCGCCGCAACCAGCGCCGGGACGATTGGCAATGAACTGAGCGATGTTGTAAGACTGCGTCCCTTCGAAAGACCAGCTCTCCGACAAGCGAAAAGCGAAGCCGTAGAAGCGCTCGTCGCCACGAGTATAGCCGTTCGAGACGTCTACCTCGGAGTGGTATCGGCCGGTATAAGACGCGTCGTAGGTTTGCGTCATCTTGAGGGCTGTGGTACCTTTGTATACGACGTTGGTGACTTGTTGAACTGTCCCATCATGCTCTGCGCGAGAGGCGTCCCAGTTGCCAGGCAGAGTGCCGGGGTTGTAGAAAGGGTATGTGGCTTGGACAGCGAAGGGGAGAAGGGCCAAAGCACTGGCAGCGAGAGACTTGGGAGTGATCATGATGGAAAGAATGGTTTTGCTTTAGGGTTGATCAGGATGTCTTACGAAGTGGCCTAGATGGTACTTTATACGTTCATTTAGCGTCTGACTTCGGAAGACATCGAGACAGTTGAGCCCATCAGAGAGAGACAAAGATCCATGTACTACGGTATATTGCCCGAGGACTCGAGACCACCGATTTCGTCATTGAGTACCAGTCTTACTGAATGTTCCATTTCATCGGAAAGGTTCGTCAACTCGAAGACAGTTTCAGGCTTTCAATCAAGCGCCGGTACCTGTGTCGCCAGTTGAGCCTGCCATGCATGGTGCATGCACTGAATGTGTATGGGCTATTATTCAGCCATCTTACTTGCATCAGTCAATGAAAGGAAATCAAGTGTCATGAGACTTCATTCGGTCAAGCATGGCGCAAGAAAATTCGATAGTGCTACTCTATTTGACTCACGTCATTGGACAGGGAACGCTGATAATTGTTTGTGATTGCTACCCGTCCAAATCAGGCAGGTCAATACCCGTGCATAGGCTACTCGACCTCCATACGAGACATGCTGCTGTCCTAGACTTCAGCTGGGCTGCATGTCTCCGCCTGCTGCAACGCTACGCCAGTCAGCAACAAAGACTATCTTCTCCGGACAGGATTCCGGAAGTGGGACCGGCCACGGCACCGAGTGGAACCCGGGGAAGGAGATGTACATGCGGGGTCTACGTCAGGATTACATAAGCCATTAAATATTTTCGCGGCAGCAGACTCATCACTCCCTCAGAAATACATCTAACCAGCCGGCGACATCAAGACTCACCAGCATGTCATCCGCGAACACGAAAACGGCCCCGGCCGCTCTGGCTCTTCCCCCGAACGTATCAATATTTACGCCGAAGGATGCAAGCGTGACAAAGAACCTTCTGAACGGCAAGGTCTTCACCCGCCTTACAATCACGGACAAGACACAACCGGCACAAATCTCGGCGGCGCTGAAGAAGGCAAAAATCAGCGAAACCTTCTGCCTCACCCACCAAAACGTCATCTTGATTTTCGATCAGGATCAAGATACTCACCATGAGCATTTCCGGGTCGTATGCTTGGCTCTGAGAGATGCGGACATCGGATTGAGCGTTTCTGGATGCATTCACGACGCTCCGGAGGTCTTGCAGGCTGGGTTTCAACTGGACACACTGAACTCAAACTCAATCCTGGTCATTGATTTGATGCATGACGACGACGATGATGATGATTCGGACGATGAAGAGGCCAGCCTCGCTGCCTTGATGAACGGAGAGTCTAGCACGACGACATCTTGAGGCGTGCGCTACCGACAACAGCCCTGGCGGGGCCTTATAGTTTTATGGAAATGATTATCAAGAAGGGAAGCAGTTGTCAGGCCGTCAACCGGAATGATGGGATTTTCTACGGCGAGGCGGTGGTCTTGACTTTTCAATGACCTCCGAAGAGGTTTGTGTATTAATAATTCACCTTTCACGCAAATAATCACAAATCATCCAACATTTTCTTGGTGCTTTTGCTAAGTAGACACTCTTTATGGCGTGAGTCTTAAATACTGGTGTAAAAGAGGCCTATAGCTCACCAGGCTGCTCATTGACTCTCGAATTTCATATTCCCTCTACTCAATGTGATAAAAGAGGAAATTCCTTTCACCTGTCAATATCCTTACGCCCAGTCTAGACTTCAATAAATCGCGCCATCCAGGTATTAGTAATTTGCTTGGCTTCGTCTACTAGACCCATATCTAGAAGCAATTGAACGGTTCCCCTGAGAGCACTCTCGAGGGCACTGAAAGTCCAGGTGTGCATGAAAGTAGCTGCTTCGCCGATAAACACAGTTTTGAACTGCGTTTGGTAGAAAGCGGGAAGGTAAAGATCTTGCTGCGAGAAGATCTGCATGGTGAAGGCTCCTGCATGGTGTTCATCCTGTTCCCAGCAGTGCCGAGCGGAAATGCCCGTCCAGTTTTCCTCAACGACATCGCCGTGGACTTGGATAAGAGCCCGTTTGATGTAGGCAAGGTGCTCCTGTTCAGACATGGAGCAAGCGACGGTAGCCTCGTAGTCTGAGAGGTACGATGCTAGCATAGTACCTGGTCCAGTGGCGTTCAGGTCCCACGAAGGATAGCACACCTGGCCGAGCTGAGGCTTAGTGAGACGGGTGCAGCCGCCGAAAATGGGCTTCTCGAGGTGTTCCCAGAATCGAGTCTTGAACTGAACAGCAACCTTGACAGCGTTACCGAACAGGGTTCGATCAACCGCGCGCTTCAGAAGGCTTGAGTAGGGTGGCAGATCCCAGAACTTTAACAAGTTAAGTGGGACACTGTTCATTACGTAGTCGAAGGTCTCGACTTCTTCAGGGGTCTCGAAAGGCTCGGCTCCAGTGGGTTTCCAGGTGACAGAAACAGTCTTGTTTTCGTTGTAGTGCAGACCATTAACCTTGGCCCCGTACTGGATTCTGCCCTTCATCAGAGGCTCAAAAGCGGCCGGCAATCTACTGAGCCCGCCCTTGACAGTAACCCACTTGGTGGCGAGAAAGTAAACGGTTTCGTATTCCCACATGGGCCAGTAGATGTGGGATGGTGAAACCTCATCAGTGGTGTTGAGGTCCGTTTTGATGACGTCCCGCAGGTAGGAGACTTCCGAATAATCGAACATGCCGTCTTCCTTAGCTTGCTTATAAGCTGCGAAAATGTTCGTAGCGTACATGCGAATTCGTTCGGCGTCGAGGCCCTTGAACTTGTCGAGAGCAGCAATGGCCTCGGCAGCAGCAGTGGCGTTACTATAGACGGTAGGGTTTGCGTAGGCTGGGTCGGTTGCCACCTCAGTCTTCCCGGGGAACGTTCCATCAGGACGTCGAAACGGAGAATCAACAGGGGTGTTGGGAGAGCTTTGGATCCAATCCCAAAACTTGACTTGCACTGACTCATTGCCAGCGTTGAGCTCGTTGAGTACGTCGGCCAGCTGGAAAACGATGCGTTGATCATTGAATGGGAAGGTCTCGTTGGTCTCGGAGTCTGTGATCTCGACCGGGAAACGCATAGGCCCAAGCTCGTGATATTGACCTTCCTCGGGGAAGGTACCGTTGAGATAGATAGTCCTGAAGCGGCCGCCGAGACGCTCAGATGACTCCAAGATTTTCCAATTGTGAATACCAACAGAGTCCAGGAGTAGCTATGATCCAAACAGGTCAGTCCATGCACCCAAAAATCAAGGGAGCCGACAACTTAGACTTACAGACGACATCAGTCCAGACATACCGGCACCGAGAATACCGAACGACTTGTTCTTTGCCGCGGCGACAAATGCCTCATCAGGCTGTTTCTGCTCCAGGTAGGCCACGCCGTTGAACCACATGCTGTCGTCTCCTCCCACGTCTGCGAACGATCGTTTGGCGCTTCGTCGAGCCATGCGCTTGGTGACTGGAAGATCCTCGGATTGCCCCACTAGCTCACCATTGAGGAACGCACGAAGACACCCGCCATCCGTGTCGGTGGGTGTCAACCAGACAAACTTGGTTGGCCGCCTGTCCTCATGGTCCATGTGGCGCGCAGCTAGAGGATGGTCACCGACATGAGTTGTGCCGAGACGCTGCTTCGCGTCCGAGACGACGGCAGCACCGTCGCATGAGTCGTAGGTGATCGTGATTTCACCATCTGCACTGCCGCCATACTCAATAACGACGTTATGAGCACTTCCTGGGCTGACCTCCGAAGGGGACAGGAACGTCACAGAAGGCTGATCCAGCGGCTTTGCCTCTGCCAAAGAACGCAAACCTCCCAGGAGGGGAATCAAGTGAATCGAGGACCGCATGGTTGACTCCTACAGGCGATGGGGTGCACAAAGAGTTCAAGACATTATGAACGTGACAGAGGCTCCCTTATAGAGGGGTGTGTCGTCCGCGTAGAGTGGTTCTCGGAAAATGGCTCAATCAGAGCGTAATCCGGCTTGGTTCCAATGCCAAGGAAAGTTTACCGATATCGCCTGTCCGGACGTTCGTCATGGCCAGGAAACGGGTTGCTTCAGTCCAAAATGTGTCATGGGCATGACCACTCGAGCAACAATGTGGGCTACTCCATACCAGATAAGACCGCATCACACCCCATGCAAACAATATCGGCAGAGTAGCGATGTTCTTGTTTGTCGGTGAAGAAAAAAGCGTTCAGTTTTCCGTCCGGATCATGGGTCTAGATGTTGCCAAGAAGCTAAAGAGAGATGAGGATCGGTTGATAAGGCAGTGTGCAGCAAAAATGGAGATGAGAGCTGCAATTGATAGGTTTGTGTCTGTGCAGATAAGAAAGACGTGATAGGTAGGTAAACAAATAGCCGACGCCAAGCAAGAAAAGAGACCCTTGTCGTTTCCCCGCATTGGCAAGACGTTCAGCAATGAAGGCGGTTGAGCCTCTGTGATGTGGTCAGTTGTTCCAAGCAGGAGAAAAATGCGAAGTTCACTTCATGGGGGGGTCATGATGGTCGCAATCCTGAACTTCCGGCTTGCCCTTTGCTGTGTTGCGTCCTTCAGGCATTGGTATGGCCTCCCAAAGCTGACTTCCACGAGTTGGAGCCAAACTGGTATAACGCCTCGGGCCCAAAGACCGTCTCAGTAGCCAGGTAGTTGTTTGTCGAACGTGAGGAGATTGGAAGTGTTGAAGGGTATCTGGTTCACGGTGAGGACTTACCTACCTCACTTTCAGTTGCTGGACTGGATCCATTCAACCCATGGAAGCATGCGATAAAGACATCAAAGGTTTCGATCGTCTGCGGGAAGGATATTAAGGAAAACTTGAGTATCTTCGCCAGTCTTCCCACTTTTCGTATCAACTATTAGGCTTTCTATATGTTGCAAGTTCTCGGTTATAACACATAGGGTTGATTTCGGTGTACCGCTCTCCGGCCGGTCCGTTGTACGCCACTTCTCACTATACTGGGAGACGTCGTTGGGCAATCTGAAGTCTTCTCGCCGGACCGATGGCGATCAATCGAATCGACATCCGGAAAGAGTTCCTTTGCAGCTGCTTCTAGATCATGTCGAGGAATCGTTTGACCAATAACTTCCTTGGTGAAAGCCTCACTTTTCACCTCGGGGATATCAAGTAACGAGGCATCAGATGATTCGATCTTGATCGTTCTGTTGGTGCTACTGCAAGCCAGCTGTGCAAGCCGCTCCTTCTTCTTGCGACTCTTCAGAGTTTCGGTGAAAATGTATTCCGTATTGGCGCTGATCAATCGTCGGTTCGCCTTGGCCAAAGACTCCATAGCAGCTTCGTACTTTGTGCGAAAGGGGATGAAGCGTTTCTCTGCTTTGCTGAAAAGCATGTCGGACTTCTCTTTGCGCTTCCTGACCCTTTCGCATTGCTTGTACAACTTTCCCCCTAGCGTCTTGGCCTCGTCGAAGTCCAGATAGACGCCCAAGTGAATCTCGTTCCTGTCGCGCGTGTCTTTCACCGAATAAAATTTTGCCATCTCTTCGAAATGTTTGGGCTTCATCTCATCGAGGCGTCGCTGCATTTTGTCTTTCTCTGCAACGGCGACATCAACCTCTTCAGCGAGGTCACAGAGGAACTCGTCGACGACCCAGTGAGCGGTTCCCGCGAGTTTGCCGCAGGCGTCGCACGCGACTCTGGTCATTGTTCGCATATCATCCATCTAATTTCTTAGCATTGATTTAGAACTCCGGCTTATTTGGCTTACATTGAGGCCGATCGCATGAGATTCTGGAGTATGGAGGTCGTGGAGGAAGTAGGTGATTGAGAGAATTGCAAGATGGGAACAGTGGACGCGTCGCGTTCAATGCCGGGGCAGGTCGTTCAGCGCGTTCAGGGGGCGCTAGAATGTACCCGCCTATCTCAAGCATGTGTAGGCCGCCATTGATGTTGAACCACCAAATCATTGGTGCTCACGATCAATGATTTATCTCAAAGAGAGACATAGATAGTTTTTCATTTGATGTTTCATTAACATTATGCCCTGATTCCGGTGAACCTGTTTGTTGAATAGCTCAGAGTGATACTTATAGATGAACTTTTGTTGACCGGCACACGCTACTAAGACGGTATTGTCTGCAAGGCATTTCAGTGCAGCAAATTTGGCATTATGAACGATAGACTAACATTCGTCGCGACGAGTTTCTTACAGACTCATATAAAACAATCCTTCGTATCAAAAAACATATTCCACTCTTCGTACATATTTTGACAAACTTGATGTCGCCAGGTTTCACAAATGCCCAACCCACATTTCACTCCTCGGCAATTCTAATGAGTTCAGACTGACCCGAAGTCTCAAACTTCCCATCCTGTAACAGCCATTTTATTCGTTTTGCATCTTTGTTACGTCCATTGTCCTTCCTCAGCGGTTTCTAAGCCTTCGCACACTCCTCCTCGCAATCTTGCGGCACCGCCTCCCCTAAGCACTCAACCTCTGGGCTCTTGACCAAGCGCTCCCTCACGCTCGCTGCTTCAAGTTTCTCCAATTCTGTTTCGGCCCCATTCCCTTCCGGCTGTTGCATCTGCCACTTCAGGATGTTGACCGCCGATCGGAAGTAGGGCTGGTGCCTAGCTGCGATGCTTCTCGTCCTGCTGGACCGCAAAGGCCTGACGGCAATGACTGACAGTCGAGTCAATGGCTGAGATGACGGCTCACTGACCAGCGAAGGAGTTCCAGTAGTCCCTTCAACGACGAGATGGGGCATCTCGGATAGTGAGCACGACACTGACATGGCCTCCACCTGCTCAGTCTGGCTCGAAGTGGATGCGAATTCTGGCGGCGGCGTCCGGTAGTCCTCACACACGCACGCGTCCCAATCTCCGACTGGTAGCACACGATGCTGTTCCGCCTCGCGTTTAAATATCGACGCGGCATTAGATAGACGGACCGTTGAACGCGAAAGGTAACGATGAGTTTTGTTGGCTTTCTCATCGATTTCAGCCTTGTCTAGCCAGGCCTTTTTCACTCGACGCTGGGCCCTCTCCAGACGTTCCTCGCATGCCTGCAGGCAGACGATAATTTGTTTGAGAGCCACTTCAGCTGCGTCTCGCTCAGCTCTCAAATCTGCCAGCTGGGCATTGTGTGCCATGGAAATCGAGTGCGCCCTCTCCGAATTGATCTGAGCGGTCCATTTCTCCTCTTCCGCGCGATGGAGATCCTCGAGGGCGGAGTGGTATTTGGTGTTCTGTAGGCTATGGTTGTTGACATTTGTCACATACGAGGCGATTGTTACAGCGTCCATCTTGGCGGATGAAGTCTTGTTAGGGATCACTGAGATGTGAAGGCGCGTACCCTAGTTGAGGTTGTGAAAGAGAAATGGCTTTCCAAACGCGGGGACGAGAGGTGCAGCACTTTTTAGGAGGCACAGTCTTGACTGGGGATTGAAGCTGGATTCTCCAATCGGGCGGGCGTGATGTGGAATGTCGTGCCTCCTTACATGTAGGGAGGACATTGCAAACGCCTAGAGGTGGCTGGAATACCACCCAGCTCTTTGCAGTGCTGATATGCTGCAGTTGAAAGCCCACTTCAGAAGCAGCTATGCATCTGAATAGTGGTGTCTTGACTTGTTGGTTGTCTACATGACCTCCATGTTCCAAAAAAAAAAAAAAAAAAAAAAAAAAAAGAAACACTAAAAAAACAAAGCTCACTTTATTTAGGTGATCGTGATGGATTCTCATGAAACGCCTCCGAAATGAATATTCTTAAGCTGAGCCATCCATTGTTAGCCATCCCCTTCTCTCAGCTTCCGCCCTGGGCATGACCTCCATGATCCCCCACCGCGTGTCGATGGATTCAAAGGGCTTGGCTGCCTGTCTAGGCCCGTACCCAAACATATTCAACAAGTCATCCTTGTGAGATTCATTGAATTCCCGGCTGTCATCGTCATGAGATCCTGCCATGAACTTTGCCCACACATCTTCCGGGTCCATCCTGACGAGATACCTTGTGTTGCCGACTTCGATAACAGTATCATCATCTAGCTTCGAGATTTTGATATCCTCTTCATCCCAAGACGGCAGTTCCCCGCAAGAATGCACAAGCGGCTCGACTTTCGGGGGCAAGTCCTTCTTGGTCGGGTAAGGCCGATGCCTCTTCACCCTCTTGTCGATGCGGTTCGGACCGGCCGCGATCAGGCTCGGAAGCGCCCTCTCGCCGACGGGGCCTGCCACATTGCGCGCCCTATCGCCAAACTCATAAACACGCTCCTTCTCCCAGTCGATGACAGGACGCGGCCCCTTCGCCAGCTGCGCGGCGTTGGTGTTGGCGTCGTGCATGACTTCGACGGCGCTCCAGTACTCGTCGCTCGCTGGCCGCACCCGCCGTTCAGCAACCTCAACTCGTTCCTTCAGCTGTTTGAGCTTCTTCTGTGCGCGCTTTTGTCGGTGCTCTGCCAGCTCCAGGACCTTGCGAGCGGCATCGACCTCGTTCTGGGCGCGGTATACTTCCTCGCGGACATCTTCCAGGTCGTCCAAGGCGCCGCCACGCAGGGTCAAAATGTCGTCACAGGCGACCCTAAATCTCATGGTCCGGTCGGTCCAACGTTCCGCTTCAGTGAGGGCGCATGCGTGATTAGAGCCCGGCGCGTGATCGGCGTGGATTCGGGGTGGTTGCAGGGCGCTGTTGACGGTGGCTCGCCCATCTTGACGACAATGGAAGGAGAAATTTTGAGTTGGATATTTTATGATGTCTTGTGTGAAGAAGAATGAATAGACCGAAATCTTCTGGAGGAAAATGATTCGAGTCGGAGGCAGCTTAAATTAGGGGCGATATGGCACCGCGTAAATGACCGCACCCCACTCTTATCAGCGCAACGCGTCAAACTCATTGAGGTCAAACTCACTGGGCTCGACAGAGCATGAACCAGGGGGTAGTTAGTGACGACATGACCCCCGTCGTAAACCCAATGGATGATATATGACGCAGCAATGGTGGTCTTTCACCTTCCAGCATTGTTTCTGTATGCGCACTGGTTATTGACTTATTTCTCTATGAAAAACCCCTGCATGCTCTGTGTTTTGACCTCGACACAGCTCCCAGATTCAAGAAGCATCCGGGTGACTACTACATACCCTCCAATGGCAACAGGTCCATAAGCCATGGCGCCCATAATGGCTTCCCAAAAGCTTAGAAAACCATATGGGCCAACATAGTACCCGGTGGGCTGTTGGTATACATTGGCTGACTGGTTGCCAAATCGTCTCAGGGCTTGGCCGAGGACAAATCCAACTCCCAAGCCAAGAACCAGCCACATCATGACCCACACCCGCTGGAATGGTTCACTCTGCCCGGGCTGAAACCCAGAGAGACCGCCAACTAAAGCCAAGGGAACGATGAAGACGACCAAAGGCGCCAATAACTGTTCCTTCCATCTCCGGCAGAAAGAGACTATCCCGGACTTTGGGTCCTCGCGCACTTCCCTGGCGAGCAGCACAAATTCGTCTCTATACCAACGTAGGGTCCGGCGAAAGTCTTCCGTCCAGAGTATGTCGATAATAGGCCCCAGAATCATGCCACTAAGTGACTTGCGACTCCAAGTTGTCAAAACCGCATTGAGAGCCGACCGCTTGCGTGCCATTAGTGTCGTCTGTTCGGCGCCCTCCTGCTCGTGACAAAGTGCATAATCTTTGCACAACTGCTCTTCCCAATGATCTTCCAAGCGGCCCACAGTGCCGTCTACCTGCCACTGATCTTGCTCGGATGTATCCAAATTTTGACACCCGTCTCTCCGGGTGTGTTCCAAATCGCGTAGTGCCCGAGAGCTGACAATGTAGATCTTATCGTACTGTGGGCACATCGCGTTGCCAACGAGATTGATGAGGGACATCCATGCGAAAGGTATCACAGTCAAGCCGAATGCGGCATAACCGTAACGCTGGAGTTGGTCACCCCGTGTGCGGTATAGTGTTGAGACAGCGAATATCAACTGTATGATGGATGCAAGTACTCTGACTATATTGTAGCTGCAGGATAACGCGGTGGTTGACTTGGCTGGTTGAGGCTGTGTCCAGGGGAAGATGGTATTGGCTAGACGCCGATAGTGGTACCATGGCCGGTGGTCTATGGGCAAGTCGTCTTCTCCCACAAAAGTAGCATTCTGAGGAATTTGCATGAGGTGGTACCCTTCGGGCAGGTCACATAATCCGTGAATGTTGGAGTTCAGTAGACCTGTCATCCCTTTTGTTGAATTAGCTCCGAAACCATGTATGCTACATGCACAAAACACTTACAATTTGCCGTGCCATTCGACTGTCTTGAATCTTCGTGTACCGATGAATCCTCTAAAAGCTGCTTCTCTATGTTTTGATCTTGCTGAGTGCTTCGGGCTGCCATCGTAGCCGGCATCGCAGCCATTTGGATGCCCTCTGCTCCATCTGATACAGACGTCAGATATGGGCGGTGGTGATTGTCCTTGACCACTGCGTACAAGGCGCCGGCACGGGCTGCTGTCTGCAGGTCTGTAGGAGCGAATCTGGCAAGGCTTAGTATAGCCTTCAAACCGTTCCAGATGCCGGTGCCGGGAAGCAGAACAGCACCTATCATCGTCACCACAGTGATCAGAGTGCTCTGCCCGGGCCGCGTAGTAATGGTAGCGGCATGGGCGATGTAGTTGCCGAGATAAAAGACAACTACATCCGTCCATTTTGTCTCCCGGCAGAGCAGTTCACAGCTGCCCTGGTAGAAGAAGCCCGGTACGTTTGGGCATTCGGCGGTGCCGTTGCTAGTGTTTTGGGCTTGTACCTCTCTGATGGCTAACACGACGACTGCAATGAGACGCCACATGTTGTCAGCGGGCGGTGTTGTCGTAGCCTGCAATTGGATGGATGAAGGGAAGAAATCTCCTGAGAAGCAATTGCGGCGCGTAAATCCTTCAGAATCCACCCCTGCACTGCGAGTGCGGTGATCTGTTGGTTGTTGGACTGATGCCTAGCGGCTGCATGGATTGCCTCCACATTTCGTAATGAGCCAATCCCACCAGACGCTTCCAAGACTGGATTGAATCATTGTCACAATCCAGATCTGACAGCCTTGCAATCATTTGTCATTGGTGAGTGACAGAAGACTGAAATAGGTGAAGGTCCCTAGACGGATGATCCTGTATTGAGACCTCATTGATCGCTTGAAGATAAGCCCTGCCCCGCCACACAACCTTGGGTCTTAAAAAACATTGATGCACAACAGGAATTCAAGGATAAGTAACTGATGACCCCAAAATGTACCAGGAAGAAATGTCCGACATAAGTACTATGCTCTTTGATTAGATTGGTTTTGATTCAGAACTGGATATGTCGAGGGAAAGCCTAACCCTCTCGGTGCTACCAAATTGGAATTTAGACGCCGAGCCATCTAGGATTTGCAATTTCGCTCAGAATCATAAGGTCTGAGATATATACCTAACTTGAATGAAGAAAACGTATGTGTCTGTTGCTCTTCGAAATTCGCAGACGCGACCTTTGAGACCGTGGCACTTTAGTCAAGCGGCATCTTCTAAAATGATAGTGATTCATCAATTATCTCTTCGCAATACGAAAGCCTTCGGGGTATCCGAAGCAGCTTCGCACTTTGTCTGTTCGCAATTCGCATTGCAAACCTACGCTGACTCGTAAAGTCCATCTCGCGATGCGGCTCTATCACTGTCGGATAGCCTAAATCCTCGGTGAGTTTAACCCCTCTCAAAAGCCAAGCAATCCATGACGACCCGAACAGGAAGGTGCTTCCAGCCAACGCGGGGAAACCATTGTTCCCCCAACGACAAATGGCCAGAGTCTACCAGAAAGATGGTTTGTTTCGTGCAGGGATGCGCCGTCCTCCGCCAGCAGAGTTTCCCTCAATCCGTACACATTTCTTGATACACTCGTGGAAACTCTATACGGCGACAAGTACGACGCACTTTAACCGTATCTCTCTTTTCGCGCAGTTCCCAATTTTCCCCCTTCTTGTACCCCACAATCAACTCCACCACAGAAACGAGATAACGAAAACGAGCCGTCGATCTACTCTCTGCTTCAATCGTGACCTCAGGTGAAGGGAGACAGAGAGAGAGAGAGAGAAAGAAATTTGTGTCGTCGCGCGCACCGCCGCCGTGGTTGCTTGCCGCCGCATCATGGACACGGCGGAAGTGTCCGCCGGGCTCAGCACGGGAGCCCAGGCTGGCATCGGCATCGGGGTCGGCGTCGTGGTCATCGCGCTCGCGACGACTGCGTATGTTCGCCGGCGGAGGGCGAAGAGCAGGCGGAACAACACCGTCGTTCGGAGGGACGAGGAGGAGGAGGGGGATGAGTACGCGGAGATGGGTACTTTGAAGGGCGAGAGGCCGGTTATTTGCGAGGGCGGGACGTGCAGCAAAGTGAGAATGGTTGCGGCGTGAGGCTGCGTGACGAGGAATGCGATTCTTCACGGCTTGACGATGGTGTATTCGACACCGTGAGTACTCTTCTTTGACATCCCTTCATCGCGATTCGCTGTCTGACAACTGGCAAAGGCGAAATCTATGAGGGCGGGATGGAGTTTCTGGTTCTACAGAGGCTTAATCGCCTTGGGGCGCTTTCTCACGAATCTTACTGGGTCTTTGGGCTTGTTGCCACTTTGTAGAGGCGTTCAGGAGCAGACGGAGCGTCCGGACAGTGGTTTAGGGAGGTTTTTCTTCGGCAGGTAATGAGCGTATGTCCTATTTGGTTTTGTGTCCGGTCCAAATGTGACGGTGATGAGGCTCATGCCAATTAGGGTCGTCTGACTCGTGACTATCAAACAACAATCGGTATCCCACACCATGCATAGGAGTTGAACTATTGCGTCGTTGGCATCGAACGTGGTTTCTCACTCATGTGCAGCGGGGAAAACTGGTTCGACTTCGTCCAGTTTCACACATCAATTGTTGTTCTCTTTATAGGCTCGTTCTGGGTGAGTAGGCTTCTGTGGGGGTTCATGGAGAGCTAGCTGTGCCGTAGCTTGCATCTCTTCGCAATCCAAATGCAGAGGGCACTTGTTGGTTAGGAGAATTGCACCATAAGAAGCAAGCTGTCTCCCCAGTGATCAGAGAGGTGAGCTTTCACGGGGGGCAGCCTGAGAACAATCGAGACGAAGCTACATCTGAGGTCGCAATTGAAATGACCGCTGAAGGATGGAGTCGATCTTGTCGCAAGAGACCATAGTCGCCAGGCTTCAGGAATATTAAGTGGTTGGTTTTATTCCAAGCTGATGCTTCCTTCCTGGTCAGGGTGACATCGTGGGATAGATGCGACAGGAAGGTTACGTGCTCGCAGGACCGAACAAAACCAACATGAACGAGGATTAAATCTGGATGGCTGAAATACCACATCGCCGATTGTGTGGACAGGGATAGGAATGTCACCCGGCGGATTGCGGAATAGCTTCTTGGCCTGGCCTGGTGCAACGCTCGTCGATGCAGGCTCCCAGGCAACCATTGTTGGTGGCAGGTTGTGCCGATGGTGATGACGTCGCCTGAAAAAAAAAAAGCTCGGGCAGAATTCTAACGGCTGGCAGCCACGGCGATTGGTACCCGTCGTTCTATCAAATATTCCCGACCCAGAAGCTTATTAGCGCCGTGCGGCCTCAGCCGTGCCGGGTTTTTGCTGGGCGAGGACGAGCAAAGGAGGGAAAGCTGCGGAGATCAAACTGGATTTCGACGGGGTCGGTTACGAAGATTTTCGGCGGGAGTCTGGGGGGGGAAGAGGAGCATGGGCCAGATGTTATGGGGCCTCTGTCTGCATGTTTATTTCCTTCCATTGATGCTTCCATGACGAGAGAACAATTGCCCAGAACTCGAAATCACGGGACAATGACTCAACAAACAGAAGGAAAAGCTGATGCGAGACATATCGCAGATGGAAGAAGAAAGGAGGCGGGCCAATGCCAATGGAGAGATGCGGACAACAATGCAGCTTAAGCAGGGTTTCGGGAGCGTCACCACGGTGAAGAGAGGCGCTGCTGCATCTCACCGCTGGGACTTTGGGGCAGCACGCGCCCACTTGGAAACGGGGCGGGACAGGGGGAGGAAACATGGGATGGGAGAGAGCCGAGATGAGGCAGATCGGATTCCTGCTCTGGGGGCCCGGTCTTTTTATCGAGTTGGTTGAGTTGATTGGGACTCTGAGACTCTGGAAAGAAAGAACCTTGGACTCCATCCTGCTGCAGGAGAGAATCCTAAAAGGCTGCGTTGTTGCAGCGAATGCCATGCCGTGTGCCACGCCGTGCCCTGTCCTGCCATGCGAGCCACTCGTCTCGTGGGCCGGCTGAATGACTTGCAGACGGGCTTTTGACGAGTCGGCGCAGCCATTGGACCATTGTGCAGAGGGAGACGAGGGGAGGAGGAGACGCCGATGGCCCAGTCAACGAGGTTGGGCCAATGTAAACAAACCGATGCGCGGGTCCGCTCTGCCTCGGGCTTTATTCCGGACTACTGCGGGTGACTGAGTTGGTTTGTTTGTCCAAGTGTTTGCATAGGGTTTGCGATCGTCTGCACTCGATCCAGTAGAGCAGAAAATCACCCAAGAGCCGCATCAACTGCATGAAGAAATGATGGATGTTGGAATGCAACACTCCTCATTGCTGAACCAAGATGCGGCCATGTGGGAGACCATCAACCTCATTTCGCGTGAACCAAAGACGAGTGGCTGGGTTCACTGAGTCCGGTCAGAATCGACGAGGTGCGAGGGAGGGAGCAGGAGGAGTCTTACCTAAGATCCCTGGCCCGCGCTGACAGACAAGCGATAGGGCGCTAGAACAGCTCACCAACAAGGAACCTGACCTAAGTCCACAAAGACTGGACGGCAATAGCACCGGGGTTTTAAGGGCGTACGGGCCAATTGGCGGCCAATGGCGGGGTAGCTCTTTCTGAAACCCACCACCAGCAGCGCCCACTTCTCACAGAAGCTGCCCAGCGTTTGGCTGTTGCCCCTGGCGACGGCCCACCGCGAGAGCTGCCACTGGCGCACCCGCTAAATCTGGCCCATCACGTTTCCCGACCACCTTCCCGTTCATTCACATCGCTCTCTTGATCTTTCATTTCACCTCCTCACCCTCACCTTCACTCTCTCCCCCTCCCAACGCCGCATCACGACAGGTAACTAATCGCAGGCTCTGGCAACCGACCCGACTCTCTCCAGGCCTCATTCAACACAGATACCACGGAGACTGCAGATTGCCATCCCTCCAGCGCCGCTCTTTTGGATTCTTTGTTTTACTTTCTATTTTTTCTTGTGGTCGGACAATGCACACCGAGTCGCAACTCACTCGGTGACCATTCGCTTGCCCTTGAGAGAAAGTAAACATTTCCAACTCCAACACCCACCAAAAAAATCCCCGACGATTCCCCGCCGCGGCGTGAATAGCATCATCAACAACCACCACCACCACCAGCCGTTTGCGCTGCACCCGCTCTTTTTACCCCCCGAACCTACCTAATCGATATTTTACTGCCCGCGACTTCAATCGGCATTTCTTGTCCCTTTTCCTTGGTTGCGCGTCTTCGTCCACTTATCCGCCATGGATACTAGTTACCTGTCCCAGCAGGTCAACACCATTATCGGCCAGCTGCACGGCCTGTTTGACGAAATTGGCGTTCCCAACCATGATCGCGAGGCGCGCGAAGCAGACGTACGCTCTTGCCTGGTCGTGTGGATTTCTATCCGTGTGCTAACCATCGCCACAGCTCTTCGAGGCCCTTTCCAAGGCCTTGACCGACCAGGTCCGCCTTGTTACTACCGAGAAGGAGGAGATGATCGAGGAGGCCGAGCACATGATCAACAACATCCGCCAGATGGAGGCATCAATCAGCGGCCGCCGCGACCGCGATGGCGACGACATCAAGATCACATACCCCCTGGTCCGGTGCTTAAAGTCTCTCAAGGAGAAGCACGTCCAGATTAGCAGGTTGCACAAGGAGCGCTTCGCGCAGGTCAAGAGTGAGTTGGCCCGGCAGCAGCTGCCGCGACGCGCCACGAAAAGGAGTCCCGCTGACCACACCGCCAGAACTTGTCGAAGCCCTGGAATCATACTCGTCACACCTCGAACCCACCTTCGTCCAGATCCCCCTGCCCCCGACGGGCCCTAACCAGTCGGTCCCGGCCAACTTCGACCTGTCGCCCGCGTACGTCGACAAGCTCGACAACGAGTTTACGAGAGTCTATGAAGAGTACAGTCGCCGCGTCGCAACGGTTAAGGCCCTCTGCGAGCACATCATCTCGCTCTGGGCCGAGCTCGGCACCCCGCAGGCCCAGACGGATGCCGCCATCGTCAAGTACTACCGCGATGCGCCGGAACAGCTAGGTCTGCACGAAGAGGACATCGCCCGCCTCAAGGCGAAGCGCGACAAGCTGTCGGACGAGAAGAAGAATCGCGAGAAGAAGCTCAAGGACCTGCGCACTGCGGTCGAGGCCCTATGGGAGAAGCTGGAGGTGGACCACGCCGAGAGGAAGGGCTTCCTCAACAGCAACCGCGGCTGCGGTGTTCGCCAGATCAACGAATTCGAGGACGAGCTGGCGCGGCTGAATGAACTGAAGCGTCAGAATCTGCACCTCTTTGTCGAAGACGCCCGCTGCAAGCTGCAGGAGCTGTGGGACGCTCTCTACCTTTCCGAGGATGAGATGCTCGAGTTCACACCTGCCTTTTCCGACGTATACAGCGACGCCCTGCTTGAGGCCCACGAGCGCGAGATCGCGAGACTGGAGGTTCTCAAGGAGCAGCGCGCCCCCACGCTCGCACTCATCGACAAGCACAAGAGCCTTACCAACGAGCGTGACGAGCTTGCGGCCTCCAGCCAGGATGCTTCTCGCCTCATGATGCGCGGGCAGAAGGGAGAGAGACGTGATCCTGGCAAGCTGCTCCGAGAGGAGAAGATGCGCAAGCGTATTGCCAAGGAGTTGCCCAAGGTTGCTGCTGAGCTTCGTCAAGTCTTGGAGCGCTTCGAGGACGAGTACGGCCGTCCATTCCTTGTTCACGGTGAGAGATACCTCGACGCTCTCGAGGCGGAGGATCGTCCTGCCCCTGGACCGCGATCCAAGACACCCGGCGCCGGACAGATGGCGTCGGCAACCAAGCCCAGAACCGGCCACAGCCGCGCGAACAGCGTCAGCGCAGCACAGAGACCACCAACCCGCCAGGGAGCAAAGACACCCGTCGCTGCTGCCCCGACAAACAAGCGCAGTGCCAACAACATGAATGGCGCATCCGCGGCAAGGCCCTTGTCCGCTCACATCAAGCCGCCTGGCAGCCCTCGACCGGAATCCTCCATGGGCTTCCGTAGCAACCACGGCACACTCACCAAGCCTCCAGGAAGCCCGTCAAGGATTGCCCGCCCTCCCCTTACGAATCTTAAGTACGGCAACAACTCGCCCGAGAGGATACAGAGACCCGAGTCGAGGATTGACGCCTACGCGACAATACGCGGAGGCCCTCCCCTCCGTGCGCCCCCGCCCAAGATGCGTGATCTCCACGCCATGGACCTCGAGACCCCGATGAACCACTACAAGTCTGCCGGGCTTGGTGGAAGCATCGTCCGTCAGGTGGAGCTGGAGGATGTCTACGATGACTGCCAACCGCGCCTCATGAGAGCGAACTCGACACTCTCCCATACCTCGCACGCATCCCACGCCTCCCACAACTCCCACGCCTCCGCCTCGTCACACCACTCCCAAGGCTCCTCCCAGTTCGACTTCCAATCCTCCGTGATCCGACACCACCCCCCGTCATACAGCCAAGCACCGCCGCCGCGCCAGATCTCCAACTCGTCGACGGGGTCAAGCAACGTGACGGGGTCGGAAAACTGGGAGACGTACGACGACGCGAGTGAGCCCGAGCAGGACGCGACAGACACGTACTACGCCAAAGTTCGGGCGGCGCGCCAGCAAGCTATTGATCCCAAGAGGCCACGGGCGTACCCGCCGCAGGCGCATGCTGGGAATGCGTTTGCGGACCATGAGGGCAATCGAATCATCTCGGGCAGCGAGTGGACCGACGAGGACGGGTACTGAGGAAACAAAACACATCATTGAGCATTAGCCAAAGAAATGTCTTGCTTCGTTGCTGTTTGGCGTTAGCAACCCTCTTGCTTCCGAAGATTTTCTTCAAACTTTGATGATAATGTCGGATGATTATGCCCCCCTCTCATGTCTGGAACGATCAACCAAGTCGAAATTCACGACGTATTGTCTTTTCAGCAACACAAAAGGACACCGAGCATCTCCCCCAACACCCACTCACCCTCTCTCTGAACAAAGACACCGTGTCTGCGGACCAAACCCGACACAAACACACACGTCTTTCTGCTTCTTCTTTTTCTTGTGTCATTATCACTTCTTCCAGACTTCCGTCTGCACATGTATAGCCCCGACCTCGAGACGGCTTTGGTTCTCTCTCCTTTTGGTTGGACATACCCATTCGGTAGGGGGACGGGTGGACGGGAGGAAACGGGTGTCTTTGTGATACCTCATTTTCGAAGGAAGGTGTAAAGGGAAAGGGAGGGTTCGGTCAAACAAACGGAGTTTGGTTTTGCGTTTTGTTTGCGTTTGATTTTGGCCTTTTTTCGATTACTCGACCATTGGCGGCGGGTCGCATCCGGAGTGTGCTCCTTTTTCTTTTTTCTGTCAGCCTTTTCTTGTAAGACTTTGTAGTTTTGTGTTGTTGCTATTAAAGCTCAACGTTTTTACCATGGACCCAGTAGGTATTTTCTTAAAGTAGTACAAAAAGGGGTGATGCGTGCATCGCTGATTTATCATGATTATTGTGTGTTTGGTCTGGTGATGATGATAAATGCCGAGGATGCCGGATGATGTGAACGTGAGAGGCGATGGGCGGGAGGCCCGGTAAGACGGGAGCTAAAACTTGACAGGATCAATCTCCGAATGAAGGAATGAACGGAAACCTAGGCTTTATTAGCCCGCCGGCAGCGTGACGGGGTGGTGGTGGTCTAGTCAGGACAGATTTCCAGAAGATCCGCTATGACGACGCCGGTGATGTCGAGATCTTCGGTGGTGGTTTGTGTTTCCCTGGCGGCTCCTCGGCTTCCCCCCAAATTCAGTTCCCCATAAATTATTCTTTGCGTCACTGTGTCAGGATGGGAACATGCCCCCTGCAGATGAACACAGGCAGCTGTCGGGTGTCAAGAGCGGCGCCGTGTCTCAGCCTTACAGGTGCTGCAGTTGGCAGTGGAATGCTGGAGCTTGCTGCAGAGGGAGAGACCTGGAAGGAATATCCATTCCACTGCCTGCGAAAGAAGGTCACCGGGCCACCCGTTCGTCTGAATGCGCCGCAGCTTCCCCCAATCATCCCATCCGACGACCTTCTCCGCACGGGCAGAAAGGCAGAAAGCTGGAGCTCACTCAGCAGCAGCAGCAGCAGCAGCAGCAGCAGCAGCAGACGTGGAGAGTGCGGTGGGCAGCTGCTATTTGCGTGGGTGAAGGTGGATAATCAATAATCAGCTACAGCCCGAGTACCTGCCTAGGTATTTCCACTTCTGCGGCGCAGCCGGATCCAATACGACCACACTCACACACCACGCACTCCGTCTCCGTCTCCCTCCCCCTGACACCTCCTCGTATCTTCTGCCTATTTACCTACCTACATCAAATAAACGACGCCTCATCCCTCCCTTCGACTCTGCCCTCGAGTAACTCGCACACGTACATCTACATCGCAGACGAGGGCATCGCGACCGTTTCTCCCTCGAAATACCGACAACTCCTACGTAATGCTCCAACCATCGTCGACCGCATAAACAAACCCCTCCCAATCCGATGCCGACACTCCTCCCACCCTCGACCACCATCCCACCCCGCGGCCGTCAACCGGCATGATGACGAACACACAGCAGAGCCTCCACCACCACACGGGCGGCGGCGCCTCCGACGCTGCCGCGGCGTTGAAGGGCGCAAACCTCGCCTTCAGCAAGACCAAGCCCAAGCCCGTCCCGCCCCCGAAACCGACCGCCAACATCGGCGTCCGCGGGGGCAGCCTCGCTCCGGCCCTCGCAGCAACCGCCGCCGCCGACCGCAGCCGAAGCACGAGCCCGATCCAGCGCCAGCACACCGGCACGAGCGTCGCGACGAGCACTACCTTCGGCCGCGACGGCACCGCCGACATGCGCGACCGCCTGTCCTCCTTCCTCGCGAGCAGCCCCGCCGCCGCCTCGACGGCATCCCACCTGACGCCGCACACGAAGCTCGACCCCAAGAGCCCGAGCTACATCGCCGCCGCCCTGGCCGCCTCACGCAGCGCCTCGCCTAGCCCGCAGCCGCACCCGAGCCCGTCTGCGCTGACGCCCGCGCAGGTGAACCAGCTGCACCAGATGCAGAGCGCGCGGAGCCTGCGCAGCCGGAGGGATAGCCTCGAGGAGGAGGAGGGCATGATGGGGCTGCCTGATACCACGTCCATACCGGCCACCGGACACCTCATTACCATGTTTGAGCGGAGCGAGGACGTCGACCCGGTGAAGAAGAGCGGCGGGGACAGCAGGAGGAGACCTGCGGTGAGGACGATGACGCCTGAGAGGGAGATGAGCCCTGCGAGGGCCAAGGCGGCGAGGATGGGGATTGAGGAGAGGCCGGTGGTGGTGAAGCCGAAGCCGAAGGTTAAGACGAGACCGATCACGCCCATGCCGGTGGAGAGGGAGGTGGAGGCTGTCACGCCGAAGAGCCAGAAGCCGGTTACGAAGCCCAAGCCGAGACCGATTACGCCTACGCCGGCTATTCAGAGGACGATGTCAGATGCGGGGGTGAAGAAGCCTGTTGCGAAGCCGGCGAAGCAGCCTGGATCGCCGGCCAAGAGGTCGCCGCACAGGAGGACTGAGTCGGAGCAGGTGGTGCAGAAGAGGAAGCCGCCTGTGGGGTTGCAGCCTGCTGCTGAGGTCGTGGAGAAGCGATCAATGCCGTCTTTGGCGAAGGCAGCCTCCATGCAACCTGCGAGACCAGATTTGAAAGGGCCTCCTGTTGCTCCTGAGCCACGGAGGTCACGCACGACAAAGGCAAAGCAGGCAGCCCCGAGCTCACCACCAACAGCCAGCAGGGTCCAGACAGAAATTGTCTCTCCTCAACCTAAGCGGCCAGCATCAAAAGCAAAGATCCGGCCGCCTACGCCACCTCAACCCCGCGGGACAGCTTCAAAAGCGAAGGAGCCGGAAGCGCCACTGTTGAGGAAGCCCAGGAGCATGGCATCGGTCTATGGTCACGGCCTTCCGCTGCAGGAGATTTCACGTCCGACTTCCGCGACCAGGCCATCGACTGCTGACACGAGCTCATCTAATGATACCTTCGTGTCCGCGTCCTCCGGCTTGACGGCTGTACCCGATGCAACCCCCGTGAGACCGCCAAACCGGCAGACGCCCTCGGCGCTAAGCACACCCAGCCGCTCGTCTGTCAACAGCTCGCCCACCCGCGCAACCCCTCGCCGCACGCCGGCATCATCTACAACGAGCCTGCCCCTGAACTCCCTCTCCAACGCCATCATGGCCGGATCCCTCGCCGCAGCTCGCCTCACGCCCTCTAACACAGGCAACTCGACCCTCTCCCCGCCTGCCCTCCCAAACCGGACAAAGTCACCGCGGCTTCGGCAGACCCTCCGCCAGCCGCCCTCAAAGTCCGACGACGAGGACGAGATCCGCAAGAAGAAGCATCAAAAGGCTAGCAACAAGCACTCCCACGCAGAGGGCGCCCGCCGCCGCTGGCGTGACGAGATCACCGAGCGCGAGCGCCGCCGGTACGAGGCCGTCTGGGCGAGCAACCGCGGCACGCTACTGCTCGCACCTTTCCTCCCGCAGGCGCTGCAGTCAGATGCCGTCCTGCCGCCGCCACAGGAGGCGGCCGACTGCGTGGCCAACATTGTGGCGCGCGAGATCTGGCGGCGGTCGCGGCTGCCGGCGGAGGAGCTCGCCGAGGTGTGGGACCTGGTCGACCGCAGCGGCCGCGGGATGCTGAGCAAGCAGGAGTTTGTGGTGGGCATGTGGCTGATTGACCAGCGGTTGCGGGGGCGCAAGATTCCGCGCAAGGTGAGCGCGAGCGTGTGGGATTCCGTGCAGGGCGTGAAGGTGCGCGAACCCAAGGGTAAAAAGTGAAGAGCTTGTCCTTCTTCGGTTCATGGAAAGGGGCGCAGGATCAGGGAGAGAGCGTTGAAACGAAACATTGGCATTGCATTGCGAAGCATGAGCATGGCGTGGCATCGTATTTGAGTGTAGCGTATTGTAGTGATACCCACGATCTAGAAAATATCGGAGCTTGCGTGAGCCTTTTCCCTAACGCTGTTTCTGTCTTGGACTATGTGATGGACAGTATGGTGTATATCTTTGTTGTGAATGGCATGTCACTCAAAGGCTGAATGACACTTGTCCAACGTCCATCATCATTTTTAATTTTTTGAACGCAGCAAATCATGACTGCGTAAATTTCCTTCCCGGTCTAAATGAGGAAAGTTGAGATAAGACCCTCAGAGAAAGCAATCGGGCACGTCATTCTCTTTTCTGGCCACCGCCCACTTACCGCCGAACTTGACTCGGATAGAAGAGAGGAAACTGGGGCCGACCTCGGCGGAAAGACACCGGCAGGCGTCCGGCAGGGCGGTAACGTGTCGAAAATGTCATTCGTGTCGTCCGTGTCGCGCCCTTAATTGACTCGCGGTGGGGGTTCTTGGGCGGTGGCGCCGGCGGGTAGATGTAGTGGGCGGTTTGGATTCGAACAGCCTTGGTAAGGGATCAGAAAGGCGAAAGGGCGGTGTTGGGGGGTTGTTTGCCGTCTGTCCTGTGTCAAAGCTGAGAGAGGCATGTGTGGAACTCGGTCTGGATGGGGGCGTCTGCGATGCAATGCGACTTTACCGTTCTTGTGGATTCTGGGGGTTTATTTAAGATCTTGGGTGTTTTCCAGATTCAAGATTTGTGAGTGTCTGAAGTCAAGTTCTTTAACTGCATCTTTCAGTCGTTGTCACCTTTTTCTGCATCCAAAGTGAGAGTTGTTTCAAAGCCGTCCAATCACGACACTAGACCGCGCCGCAACTCCAGCTCTGTCCGTTCTCACCCAAATACAAACCGCTCAACAGCAACATCAAAACCACACAACCACCACCACACACACAAAATGACAGTCTCCCACCCCCAGCCACCGCTCTCCTTCCGCCCCGCCACGCCCGCCGACATCCCCCTCCTCCTCCCGCTCATCCGCTCCGCCTACCGCGGCCTCTCCTCGCGCAAGGGCTGGACGACGGAGGCGGACCTCGTCGCGGACCAGCGCATCGACGAGGCGGGGCTGCTGGGAAAGATCGCCCACCCGGACGGGGTGGTGCTGCTGGTCACGGACGAGGACGCGGGCGCGCCGCTCTCGTGCTGCGAGGTGCTCCGCAAACCGGACGGGAGGACGGCGTATTTTGGGCTGTTTGCGGTTGACCCGGAGAGGCAGGCCGGCGGGGTCGGGCGGAGGGTGTTGGGGTATGCGGAGGAGTTTGCGAGGCGGGAGTGGGGGGTGGGGAGGATTGAGATGTGGGTTATTTGGGTTAGGGAGGAGCTGATTGCGTGGTATGAGAGGAGGGGGTATAGGAGGACCGGGGAGAGGAGGGAGTTTCCGTATAAGGAGCTGGTGGGGGGCGAGGCGTTGAGGGATGATTTGTATTTTGTGGTGTTGGAGAAGGAGTTGTGATGGCATTGATGAGATGCGGGTTTGTGATTTAATGGTCGGTGTTGAATATGTACACGGAATAGAAATAGAGACACCCCGAAGAGCTTAAGCAGGGAGAATTTGGACGACAAAACTGTCCCCCGAGAGCGCAACCTGCCACCCTCCTCTCGCCTGAGTGACGCCCGACCCGGTGACCTTCCAGCTCCCATCACCCTCAACCCAGACTACCGCATTCGCCGCCTTAGGCACGCCATCCAGCTGGGCCAGCGTGACGTCCACCGTCTTCGACGCCGCCACATACTTGACCTCCCTGATAATCCCCGCGTCCACACTAACCAACACCCCCAACGGGCCGATAAACACCTTGCGCCTGACAGCATCCTTCGTCACGACGCTGACACTGCTTCCGGACGACGTCAGCGTACCGCCGAACGCGACGAGGCCGAGCTCGGCGTCCTGGACGACGTAGGTGCCGGAGCCGAGGGCGAGGCCGAGGAAGCCCGGGCCGTAGTCGCCGCTGATGCCGTCCCACTTGAGGGTGTCGGGCCAGGAGTGGAAGGAGGCGGCGGCGAAGCCGTCGGCGTTGATGTTGGAGAGCGGGCCGGTGGTGCCTGCGTAGCCGGTGCGCAGGAGGTAGGTGTCGGTCGGGGCGGAGCGGAAGGCGGAGAGGAGGGGGAGGGCGTTGAGGGCGGAGCCGTAGTGGTGGATTTGGCGCTCGATGCGGCGGAGTTTGCCGCCGTAGCTGGGGGTGTTAGTTGTGAGGTTGGGATGGGCGTGGGGAGTGGTTGGGCGTCCACGGGTTTGAGTATGGGTTGGAGTTAGATATGGGTATCCTTGGGTATGGGTATGGGTATCGGTTGGGTAGTAGGTATCCGTGGGTATGGATTCTATGGAAATGGATACCCAGGGGTACGGGTTGGTTTGGATTTGGGTATCCATATGAACAACCATATGGGTCATGGGCAGTGGGAAATGATGGATATCCATGAGTATGGGTATGGGTATGATTTGATTAAGTAGGTATGTTGAGGGACTTCCCAGTCTAACCAGTAAGGGGTTTTACAGTAAGGGAAAAGCAGTTAAACCACTTGGTCTAAGGTAGTGCTCTATCCGGTAAGATTAACCGGGTGCAAGGCGGTTTTGGGTATAGGTATGATTATGGATATCCGCGAAGATGGGTATCCATGGGTAATGGGCAATGGGCAATGGGCAATGGGCAATGGGTAATGGGTAATGGGTAATGGGTAATGGATACCCATGGGTTCGGGTACGATCTGGGTAATGGGTGTGGATCTGGATATCCATGGATAATGGGTAGTCATTTTGGATATCCGTGGGTTTGTGAGTTGGATATAGATGGATACCCATGGATGTGGGTAATGGGTGTTGCGTATGTGCGATGAGTGCAAAGATAGGATTGAAGAATGACCCTCGGAGCATGCACGAAGGGGAGAGTTCGTAATATATGAAATAGCAAGACTCACATGTTGTCCCAGTATCGACGGGCATTTCCATTCCAGCCCCAGTGTGGAAGGGTCTGCATGAAACCCAACACACTGTTGACTGACTTCGTAGCGGTGTTCGTGAAGCCAAAGTATCTGCAAACCCCAAGTTAGCATATTCAAGTATCATCATCACGAACATCAAAACTCACTTGGCCCAGTAGTAAACCCCCTCCTGACCAGTCGAATCCCAAGCCATCTCGCTTCCAAACGGCACCTCCTCTGTATCCCACTGCGCCGCCCTCGACCGCATGCTCGTCGACAGAGTATTCGCTTTCGTGGTTTGCCCCTCGCGGATCAAATCCGTCAAAATCTCCCCGAATACCGTCTCCCCCATCAGCCCGACACGGTTGTACCCAACATCATTCCTCATACCCCTGATGATAGTGCTGTACGCCTGATTCAGATACCAGTCCCACGTGTGGCTCTTCACCAGCGCCGGGTACGCCCGCGCCACGCGGTACAGCGACCAGTACGCGCCGGCGACGTGTACATAGTTATACGCGCGATCAATAGCATACGCGGCCGCCTTGTTCCACGACGTCCACGACGTCCAGTCGATGCTTGTGCTGTACCTGTAATTCGGCACAGCCGCGGGCTCGTAGAAGAAAATGCTCTTGCGGACGCCAAAGTCGGTCGTCTGGATCGTCTTCCAGAGCACGTTGTCGACGAACTGCTCAAGCTTGGTCACCTCGTCTGCGGCCGGTTGGATGGCCTGCTTCATGAAGGCGGAGAGGTACGAGCCCGCGCCGGCTTCGTCGCTGAGGCCGGCGACCCAGGCGCGCGAGTCTTGGGTCACGATGGACTTTGTCTCGTAGTCGTATGTCATGACGGAGGAGGAGCGGCCGAAGGGGTCGGATGTGTCGTTGAACCATTGCGAGGTCGTGAGGAAGCGGCCGAGGCTTGCGACGGCTTCGGTGGAGGGCTTGGTGACGTAGTAGTGAACGGTTTGAATCTTGTTGTCGGCGTAGGTGATTGTAAGGCGGACGCGACCCCAGGCGGAGGCGGAGGGGGTGACGGTGTATTTGCCAGAGGAGACAAGGGTCACGGTGAGTGCGCCGGCGGGCTCTGAGACCAGGGACTTGACGGCGGATTGAGATTGTAGGAAGAGTTGAGCTGGTTCGCCGCGGGGAACGATGTAGCCAGGCACGCCCACGGCAGTGGGAGTGTTGGTGCCCCTGACCGCGGCGTCGAGTCCGCGCACTCCGGACTTTGCGACGGAGAAGCGGACGCCGAACTGCAGAGACTGGCCAGGCTGAAGAGTCTTAGACGAAGGTGTGTTCCAGGGTGTCTGCGCACGCCATTCGTTCTCGGCCCAGGCTTTGGTGAGGGTCTGCCACTCATAAAAGCCTTCAAACGTCTGGCTACCGTAGGCCGTGTCGGAGTAGTACGTCTCGGGGAGGTTGCGGTACGCCTCCAGGGGCGTGTCTCCAAGCGGAGTGATGACAAGGGCAGCGCCAGTACCGCGGATCGGAGCAACGCGGATTTGGCCGGCGTGCATGCCGATGTAGGGGTCTGAGAGGGAGCATAGACGCTGCATGTCTGTGGCGAGGCGGTTTGTGAAGATGGAGTTGAACTCAGCGGGGAAACCCACGCTGCCGATCTCCACGGCGGAGGAGCCCGAGTTCTGGATCGTGAAGCGCAGGCCGAGGTCGCCGGAGACGTCGAGCCATTCGCGGGTGATGTTCAGCGGCCCGGTCGGCAGAGTGGGGCCGAGACGGGAGGATGCGAGGACGCCGGACCCCGCAGTGAGGGCCGTGACCGTTTGCCGGGCCGATGCGGAGTTGCCATCGGCCCATGCTGTGGCGCCGGATTGGCGGTAGCGGAAAGTGATGTCGCCCCAGTGGTATTGGCCGTTGCGAGCACGCTTGGAGAGGTAGTCAAAGGGGAGGAAATCAAAGGTGTCGCCCGCGGGTTTCAGGGAAGCGAGAACTTGGGCGTTGCGGACGAGCTGGAGGTTGAAGTTTGCGGTTGTGAGGGTGATATAACCGTTGCTTAGGCCCAAGTTGTCCTGGCAGAAGACGGTCGCCACCAAACTGGCGAGCACAAGAGTGAACTTCATGGTGGAGATCATGGGGAGCTGAACTGCTCTGTCTTGTCTGAAGAGCTAGACTCTGGCTACAAACGCCAACGGATCATCATGATTATATAGACTTTCCGATTCGATTTCCGATCACACTATTGATGGCACCATACCATTCGACTCTGAGGGACATTTTAGAAACGCGATGGACTATGACCGATCTACGTTCCTGCAGTTGGGCGATGCTACATTGAACCCGGTGTCGTTCCCGATGAATCCCACGCCTCGGCGGAACAGATTCCATCGCTTCTTTGGTCAATTGAGGAAGCATCAAGCAAAGTGATGGTGGATTTTCGCTTCAAGACTCGCATCGCTTGTTTCTTGGTTCGGGCCAGGCAACCGAATGCAACCATCGATCGGGCGGATGATCCGAGTTTTGTGCATCGCGACCACAATCTTCCCGGTCAACGAGGGTCAACTACGCGATGCCCTCAAGCGGACCGTCAACTAACCATCCCACCAAGCCTGGAGTCCTGTTCTCATGCACGGAATGGGAAGCAAACGCGGGGTACCCCTGCCCACCCCCCGTGCGATGCAACCCTTCGGCGTCGGTCTCTGTGCAACGTGATTGGGTCGCAAGTAGAAAGAGTCGCAATGAGACGCCCCGGTCCTCCCACCGGGGAAATCAAAATCCACGGATGGTTCGTCCTAGTCTTGGAGGGGCAACCTCGTATTGCGCAAAACGCATTTATAGTACTTGAGAGTAGGGCGGAGTTGAAATACATTTGAAAGGGATGAGAACGGGCAGCAAAAGATCGCTGACTTATGGCTGAGTTGAGCCGGGTTGCTCCGTTTAGTTGCTTTGGGCAGGTCGTTTAACGCAACCGAGTCTCATGGCTACCCCAGTTTAAGTGGCTAGACGCCGTCACAATTAGTGATGATTTGCCCCCTGTTGGCTGATCTGGTGCAATTGTCAATTTATTCGTATCACGAACGAAATTCAGGGATGAGGAAAAGTGGATGCCCCTCCTAAGGTTAATCCAGTTAAGTCTCTTTAAAACCTGACACTCAGCCCTTTGGAAGAATTCCCCGACCTTAGTGCCAACTCGAGTTCCAAGTCAACTCAGTGAGCTTGTTCGTTCTTTCAACCGTCCTTCTTTTGTGTGTGTATACATTCAGTCATTCTTTTTTCTCCGATCATTTCTCAAAATGCTCTCCAACCTGTTGCGGGCTTGTCTCGCTACTTCGCTGCTGGCTCAGCCCCTGCATGCAGGCGTCATCCCTGTCCGCCGACAGGCAACCTCCAAGACTTTCACGTCCACCGGCAACCCCATCCTGGCCGATGGCTCCATCTACTCCGCCGACCCGGCGCCGCTCATCGTCAATGACACCCTCTACATCCTCTCCGGCCGGGACGCCGCGGGCCCGACCGAGAACGGCTTCGTCATGAATGAGTGGCAGATCTTCGAGGCCAAGAACCCCGACCCGGCCGGCGGAGACTGGACTCTGCACCAGGACGTCGCCCAGCCCGAGGCCATCTTCTCCTGGGCCAGCGCCGGCACCGCGTACGCCAGCCAGATCGTCCAGGGCGCCGACGGCAAGTTCTACATGTATGCCCCCGTGACCCAGGCGAGCAGCAGCGCCAAGGACCCCTTCGCCATCGGTGTGGCCGTCTCCGACAGCCCCCTCGGCCCCTTCAAGGACGCCCATCCCTCCGGCCCCATCATCTCCCAGACCGTCCCGTCCCCCGGCAACGACATCCAGAACATTGACCCCACCGTCATGGTCGACACCGACGGCAAGGTCTACATCTACTTCGGTACCTTCGGCTACCTCAAGGGCTACGAGCTCGACAAGGACATGATCACGATCAAGGGCGATGTTGTCGATGTGGACTCTCTCACCGGCTTCTTCGAGGCCCCCTGGCTCATGAAGCGCGACGACACCTACTACATGCTCTACGCCGCCAACAACGCCGGCGCCGACTCTCCCTGCACCCCGACCAGCTACCACGCTTGCCTGGCCTATGGTACCGCCTCTAGCCCCCTCGGTCCCTGGACCTTCCAGGGCGTCTTCCTCGACATCATCTCCTCCACTACTTCCCACCCGGGTGCCTACAAGTTGAGCAACGGCGACTGGGGCCTGGTCTACCACACCCGCGATGCCGAGGGCGGCACGCACTTCCGCCGCTCCATCGCCATCGACAAGCTCACCTGGGACGACTCCGCCAAGCCCCCCGCCATCAACAAGGTCGTCCAGACCAAGCGCGCCGCCGCCGCCAAGGAGCCCACCCGCAACGTCGCCCCCAAGGCCGTCGCCGCCTCCGAGGGCGAGACCCCCATCCAGTACTGGATCAAGGCCATCAACGACGAGCGCGTCGAGGAGGCGCCCCTCCCGCCCGACTACTGGTCCTCCTACAACGCCGAGCAGTCCCCCAAGGAGAGCACCCTGACCCTCACCTGGAACGCGACCCAGGAGCTCAACGGCGCCGCCATGGCCTTCTTCGCGGACCAGGCTGCCGGATCCACCGTCGGTGTCGCCCCGCCTGCCTCGTGGAAGCTCGAGTACAAGGACGGCACCGCGTGGAAGGCTGTCGACGCGACTTCGTACCCTACGGATGTCACTGATACGCCTGCCGAGGTCAAGTTCACCAAGGTTTCTACGACTGCGCTGAGAGCTGTCCTCACTGCGTCTGGTAGCAGCACGTATGCCGGTGTCGCTGTCAAGGAGTTCTTCGCCTACGCTCCCACGGCTGCTTAAATGCGTCTTTTAGGATACTGTCAAACTAGACTTGTACGATTACTGATTATCTCGCTCCGCTTCGAGATGGTTCTGCTGTTCATATTGGAAATCATGTACATAGATATGTTACAAGCAATCCAAGCGCCTGCATGCTTTTATTCTTCATATTGCGCAGTTTTGCAGCACTTGCTACAATGTATTATCATTCGATCATTACCTCATGACAATGAACACGTGCACGGCTTGACCGCCATAAGGGATGAAGACTTGGGAAAAGAGTTTTGCCAGCCAGACAGTGTCCATTGGCTACCCGGGCAGTGTTCACACATTTATATCCTCTTAAAGCGACTATGTTTCTGTAAGCTCGCTTTCGTCGTCGTCTATCATTATCGCTACCCCTCTTTTATTCTCTACTACCATCTTCCTCATAAAAGTATTTAGTGCCCTACGATACTGTCAAAATGACTGACTGACAATGGCCGGCTAGCAAAGCTCTGGGAAAAATAGCAAACTATCCACGGAAGGTCCTACAATTGTAATAACATTGTCAGCTTCAGACCTATGGTCAACGGGAATCACGCTAATGTATTTGCCGCAGTGCCCACCGCAAGGCAAGTAAATTTGTCAAGTGCAATCAATCAATCAATCAATTATGTATGGAGATATAGCTAGACAATCAAGCTAATTATAAGGCTCAAACTCGATTGATTGCCTTGGGGTGGGCGTTGAAGGCTGTCGTAGGAAAGTAAGGATCCGATGGCATCATTTCACGACTCAACGACGCGAACAGAGTGGTGAAGGGGTCTAGCCGTACTCATGGACTCTTCAACTGGGAGACACAGATTCCTGATTATTCGAATTCCCAGGGCATCAATTCTTTTTATACCGACACACCTTCTCTAACTGAAGTAACAAACGTCATTTTAAATTATCAAGAGATCAAGATCCATCACTAGAGAAGGCGAAATAAGCCGTGCGTGTGAGTTTGGGTTACATTGCAGATTGGCCATTCAAATTTCGCAACGGGGGTAATGCATCAATTCCACCTCGTTATTGGAGCAAAACTCACCCGGCGTTGTACAAACCAGCAGGCTAGCTATCATGTTGAGGAAGTTCAGCTCACGCACCTAGTAAGAAACTGTAGCTATATCCGACGCGGAAATGCAGCGGCTTATTCCGCCCCTGTATATAAGATAAGTATATAAGACCGGCTTACCTCGACCACTGCTCGAATCTCAGACGCAGCCTGATGTCCTTCACATCAGACTGAGCCTCAAAACGCTACCTACCCACTAACTCAAAGTTTACGGCGAAGAGATGGCACTCGCTATACGAAATGCGGCTCCGCTGAAGCCAGAGATTCGCTTGGCACAAGCTGTTTCAGAGTTCGAAGCTAGCCTCGGCGATGGAAACAAAGAAGTGTTCCGAACTACGCGAAAAGCCGCCCTCAGGACGGCGCCGATCCTAAGCGATGTTATGAGGCTGACTGCGGAGATTGATTCACGAGTACGAAAACAGCATGGTCTCTCCCGATGTTTTGGGCCCCGTCTTACCAACATACTCCAAGCTGTCCAGCAATTTGCGGCGCTGGGCGATACGGTGGTTGGCGGGTCACAGAATCTGGTGGCTTGTGGTGTGTGGTCAGCGGTTAGGACGACGCTATATGTTTGTGTCCCTGAATGAGGTATATACCAGTGTCGCTAATTTCCCATGTGTGGTGCAGGTGGCGGTCAATTATGCTTCTTACCTGGAGAAGATGTCATTGCTATTCATGACTGCCGGCCGACAGGCCCCTCGATATCAAGCCTTGGCAACCATTTACCCCCAGTCCGAGACTTTACAAAGCTGCCTATCCGAGTACTTCATCGTCGTCGTTCACGTATGCCAAAAGATACAGAAATATGGAAACAGATCAGCCTTTGGCCAGTTCAAGTCTTCGTTGAACGACGCGGACCTTAAGGGGTACCAGGCAGATCTTGAAGTCTGGGGGAATGCCATCAAGGACCAAGCAACCGTACTTCTTAACCAAGTGGTTCACCACGAATCACAAGAAAACAACAAGTCCCGCATGTTGATGAGTTGGTGGTCCGCATCTGCTCGGCGGCAACAGGCCCTCAAGCGTAAGATGCGATGGCTCGACGCATGTTCCACGTACGACTTTCAGACCACTTGGAAGCAGATTCGGAAAAGGGGTTCCACATCGTTGCTACCAACATGGCCCGACTATCAGCAATGGAAACAGGAGATTGAATCGACGTCAGCTATTCTTTTCAGCGGAAAGGTCGGCGCTGGAAAGTCAGTCACAATGGCCAATATTGTTGACGACGTGTACTTGGTAGAAGACGCTGTAGTCGTCTACTTTTTCTGCCGCCACGATATCCAGGAAAGTCTCAAGTCCCGCATAATCTTGGGAAGCCTGGCTCGCCAGTATTTATCATACTTTCCAGAAGACAACGGGGTCTTCAAGGAATGTGTGTCGTCTCTTGATTTGGACGAACTCACGACTCTCGTGAAGTTGAAGTGCGACAATCGGCCAAGGTACCTACTACTCGACGGTTTGGATGAATGCAGTGAAGAGGAACGTCGCTTCGTCCTTGTTCAATTGTCTTTTCTGCAGAGACACTCCAGTTGGAGACTCGGGTTCTCAGCTCGTCTTTCAACAGAAAGTTTCATCCAACGACACATTACCTTAAGGCGACACATTTCCCTCCCAATTCTCAACCCCGATATCGAGAGATACATCGACAACGAGCTAGATAATCGCCTGTCTAGTGGCCAGCTGACACTCGGAGACCCGAATTTGTTGTTAGAAATTCGCAATGCTCTCCTTAGCGGCGCGAACGGAATGTGAGTTGAATATTATTTCGCCTTGTGTTACGCCCGATGTAGTCAAATACGCTTGCTTTGACCTTGGCTAACAATTACCATCACTAGGTTCCTCTGGGTTGCTTTGCAGCTAGATCAAGTGTGCTCAGAGATATCCGACCACGCCATACGCCTTGCGATCAAGTCCCTTCCTCGAGACTTGTCCGAAACGTACGCTCGTATATTGGGCGAATCGTCAGCTAGAGATACTGGCCGACATCACGTCCGCCTGTTCAAGTTCCTCGCAGCAGCTTATATGCCATTAACGATTGATCAGATTCAAGAAGTTGCCAGCGTAACAATAGGTGATGCTACTTGGGATCCCAGCAAACGTATCAATAACATCCGGAGGGTCGTGGGATTCTGCGGGAGTCTCGTAATGATTCAAGAAGAGGAACAAACAGTCCAGTTTGTCCATCACAGTGCCAGAAGCTTCTGTCAAGGTGTTCTCGAGGGCTTTGGTCGTTGGAAGTTCTGCTTTTCTGACGACGAGGCACATCGCGAAATAGGAGAAACAGCGGTCACTTATCTTAGCTATGGCATCTTCGACACCCGGCTATCGATTCAACTTATGCCAAAAGTGAACGTGGATGGCTTCGCACAACGTATCGTACAGCAAACAATTGGGACATCAAATCCTATTGTAAATTTGGCTCTTGATTTCGTCATGCCCAAGACGGACAACAATCGCGACATCGCACATTTTCTGACACACACGCATGAAAGGACTAGCGCAACAGAATTCGAATCTACCAACCATCCATTTCTTCCTTATGCAAGGGAATTTTGGATCTTGCACACGAGAAACATCGAGAATTCAGAGGTACATCGACTGTGGGAACAGCTCTTCAATGAAGTCGATTTGAGTCATCTACAACTCACGCCTCATGTCGCTGGTCCCCTAGACCATTTTAAAGCACCCTGCAAGCACCCGATCGCATCGGCCTTTCTTTGGGCTGTCAACTATTCCCATGTTGCTATTTTCGACCGCGTCATGGACCTGGGTCGCAACCATCCCTTCGCCCCAGGCCTGCCGTGGGCACGTTTCCGTTTCTTCCGCAGTCTGCTTCAATATCTTCAACCGCACGGTCCATTTGATAAGGTTCCACGTCTAAACCGGCAAATGATACGACGACTTCTCCCAATAGCGGTCGTTTTGAGGGTCTATCATGCGGTTGAATGGATGTTGCCTCATGTAGACGCCGCTCAGATACTCTCGGTCTTCGAGGTAGCCATTTCTTGCGGCAATTACACATCTGCCGCAGTCCTCTCTTCCAATGCAGCCTTCAGTCCACCCAACAAGCCTATTATTCCAACTGAGCTTATGTTGCTCGCTGCCTCTACCCACGACCCGCGAATGATTGGTCTCTTGGCGAAAATGGGCGCTGCTAGGTCCGCACACACCAATACTTCGGCACTGTCGAGTTTGCTACACTCTGACATGCATCACGGTGCTCTACTGGAAGCGACAGCCATTCTTGCCAACGCGGGACTTCAGCCAAACACACTCAATTCGCGAGATAAGTTTGCTGTCTTTCAACTGTTGGCTCTGAGTCCCGAGACCAGCGCCAAAATGGCCCTACTGTCTGTCGAGAGTACATTGGCCGCGGACTCGGACTTCCCACGGCTTCATCAACAAATTCTCCAGCGCGCATGCTCCATTGGAAGTTTTGATCTCGCCAATGCTGTCTTGGCCAGCTACGACAATTTCACTACTGGAGAGCGGAAGGTTGGTATCAGCAAGGTACCCCACTTCCCTTTCGAGGGGAATGAACTGGTCCTTGTACTACAAATGGTGTCGGAGAGTAGGACCAAGCTTGCAAGTTTGCTTGTCAATCGGGGATGTCATGACAAGGACCGGCGCGGTTTTCGCAGAGCGCTTGTTCTCAGGCATTGGCAACTTGCAGACGCTTTGCTCAACGGGAGGGATCTCACGAGTGATACGCTCACATTATGTGACAACCACGAACTTCTTCACCTGTGTCTCTTTCAAGGGGACCTCATCGGCATCAACGTCCTGCTTAAGATTGGCATAAGTTTTGAAAACCCATCAACCGGACCACTTTTCAAGCACGCGACTCCGATGCAGACACTCTTAGCTCAGGACTCGGAATATTTTATTCGTCTCTCTATGGTAGAGCTTCACATTCGAGGGGCTCTATCCATGGATGTTCCTACCAAGTTCTCGGATTTGAGGACTGCCGTGAAACGACTTCTCTCACCTTCCAGTTCTTCCGCGTGGGACCCTCAGATTCAGCAGATAGTCAGAGAACAACTTTCACGGAACGTCTATTCCCATGCTTATGACCTGGGTTGGCTCATCTGTATTTCTGCTGTCTCTGTACGAAAGATCGTACAGACACATTTCCTGTCTTTTGGTAATGACCAAACTGGGCTAGTGCTTCTCGAAAATTGGTTAGGACTCTTGGAAGAGATATATCGTTCAAATGGGGTTCCAGTCGTTTGCGACGAGCTACAGCGCACCCTTGCTATTCGAGAACTCTTCGGCGCCACGGCTGTTGTAGACGCATTTTCGGCTCCTTGGTCTCGATGGCAGGCTCAAATGACATGGATGCTGTGGCAGTTCATTGATCTATTCGCTGACCGGGATTCAACAAAGCCTGCCACACCATCTAGGGACAGAGCACTCCGGGAGCTGTCACTCTTGCTATGCAGGGCACCACTTGAGTGCGTCTTCCCGGAACTCTGTTCAGATGTTCCAAGCATAAGGGAACGAGTTTTCAAAATACTGCGCGTGGCGGATGAAAGCCTGGGCCTACATTGGGTTCTTCAATACCTCTTCATGCGTAGCCGCAGGTTCTCTGTTTCTGACTTCTGTGATTTTTCGAAAGATTGGAAACGTACTACTCGGGGCGTCGATATTTTCAGTAAACCACATGAAGCATTCGTACTCATGGAATGGACGGAAAGAGATAGGCAAACGCTTGAGAGAGCCAACTTCATGAGGCCTGGACTGAGAAAAGCTCTCTCAAGTCCATGACGGAATCACAGCTACACGAATGACGCAATCGTTTCTACATAGTTAGGGAATCTCTAGGCTATTTAACAATGCGGGAGTTTGCAGAACGGAATTTTGAGTAAAACGTCATGTCATTTCTGTCTTGCGTGTTCAGCTGAAAATGTCTCCGCTGAACCAACACACTCAATAATACATTCGAATTCCACCAAATGGAGGAGCCCAACGCCTCTAAATAAACGATATGTCGGCATCATTTATCCAATCTCATCTATGCGCAAAACTTGCTTCATCCCGAAATCTTACCTTATCTGAATACGCTAGCCATGAAGTATTTGTGTGCCTTTGTAATACAGTATTCAGTTCGCGGACCGCATGATGGGCCTGCAGAGCAATTTTTTGCCAGTCCAACTCCCATTGTTGGCAAGACATCAAAGGTAACTCAATCATCCTCTTTGCGGGGAATGTTGAAAGGCGAGTCCCTTCCGGTATACACGAAACCATCATACACACACGCACCCACAACACCGCCAATGATCGCAGCGACCCAAGGAGCCCACAGCCAGTAGTAGTAGTCATGCGTAAAAACAGCAGACCCGTAGCCGACGATGGCCAGCGCAATACGCGGGCCTGTATCACGGGCGCCGTTCATGGCATACCCAGTGTTGATGCCCAAAGCGGAGCCGATCGCCAACAGCGCCAGAAACATGGCGAATGGCTGGGTACCCTTGGGCGGGGACAGATTGTTCTTATCAGCCAGCGCAAACACAATGGCGATCAGCACCGCCGAGGCGAGAAACTCGGTGTAGAACGCGCCCAGGTACGGCAGACCCGCGGCAGGGAACGTGAAGAAGAGTCCCGCGGTGGCGTGCTCGCCGACGAGGGTGCGGTTCGTGCTGCCCTCGTAAGCGGCGATGCTGGTGGAGTAATTGAGGTAGACGGCGAGACTGGCCAAGGTTGCGCCAAGGACCTGAGCGATGAGGAAGCCGGGTACTTTGCGCCAGGGGAAGCCGCGGAAGAGGGCGAGGGCGAGGGTCACGGTCGGGTTGCAGTGGCCGCCCGAGACGCCGCCGGACATCCACACGGCCATGGACACGCCGGCTGCCCAGGCGAGGCGACACTGCAGGAAGTCGCCGGCGTTGGAGCGGATGTCGGAGCCTTTGTAGTTGAGACGCGTCTCGCACTCGACTCCGGCGCCGAAGAGCAGGATCATGAAGGTGCCCCAAAATTCACTGTGGACAATGTGAGCTTTGATTTCATGTGAGATGACCTGATTGAGGCGATACTCACGCAAATTCCTCACGCCAGTAGTGTCGGATCTGGGCCCATGTATTGGGCGGCCTGTCACTCAAAGCCCATTGAGGCTTGTGAAGACGGGTTTCCTCGTGAGCCGCGACGGGCGCGGCTGGGAGAACGGGCTCGACATCTGCGTGATGCGGATGGACTTCCTGTAGGGAGGCGCGTCTCACCGCCAAGGGCGATACGCGACGCTCGCCATTGAATCTAGGCAAGAAGTTGAACGTGCTGGTGCGGCGGCGCTGGTTGGCGAGAAGTGGCTGCGTTGGGTCGCCCGGATCGTGGATTGAGGATGCGGGAGACATGGTGGCGATATTTCGCGTCTGGGTTAGCGGTGTGGCGGGCTGACCGAGAAATGAATGAGATTGATATGTCCGTGTGGCTACGACGAGAAGTCGAAAGGATGAGATGCGAGGGCTTTCTTAATACAAAAGAGGCTGATTCCCTTCTTTAAGCTCTTCCGCGTTACGCCCGCGAGGTGGAGGAAGAGTTTTCGAGAGGCGTTATCAATGTTTGTTTTGTTTCCAAAAACCTGTCTTTCCGCTCGGTCGGCCGATCCATCGCAGCACGGTTGAAAGTTGATACGATATCTCGCGAAATGACCCAGTTAATGCGCCATTTCTCCACTCAACTTATCTACACAACACGGGCTGTATTATAAAGAAAACTGGCAACCTTTGGCCCACCTGCGCCCGTAGTTTATGTTTGGGACCACATATCAGCCGGGATCGCCAAGGATCGTACATGCCGGTCGCACCGCCCGGCCGATCCCCGGTTTACCTGATCCGCGTTTGGCGATGGCTTCAAGCACGTGCAGCTGTCACTGGCAGGTAGTCTTTTGACGTTGATTCATGTCGATTCGTGCCCGTTTTAAACGTAAATTTTTTTTTCCAGCTCTATCCTTTGCATCGGTATCCCCAGACTCTATCGTGAATATCTCAAACCGAAAAAAATCTATTTCTTGTTGGAAACGTCTAAGACAGTAAGTCAGCATCTATCGAACAAAATCATGGAGTGAGCATCGAATTTTAACGTACTGAATTGGAAGTGAATGATATCTCCGTCTTGGACGACCTGGGAGAACGCGAGTCAGCGCTGCAGCATTAGAAAGAACTCAGAAGTCGGAGCACTCACATAAGACTTTCCTTCTTGGCGGTACTTGCCAGCAGCCTTGATCGGGCCCATGGACTTGCCGCCTTCACAGAGATCGTGGAAGTCTTGGTAGGCGACGACCTCAGCCTTGATGAATCCCCTCTCGAAATCGCTGTGGATGGCACCAGCAGCTTGGGGAGCAAGGCAACCCCTTGGGATAGTCCAGCATCTGATCTCCTTCTCACCAGCTACGCCAAAGTCAGCACGCAAATTCAGTTGGGGGTGACAAGGTGAGAACAAACCAGTGAAGTAGTATTGCAAGCCAAGCTTCGTGAATCCCTCGGTCACAATCTTGTCCAGCTTCGACTTGACCTTGCTCTCCTTGAGGAACTCGGCCTGCGCAGCTGGATCGTCCTTCATGCTGTGGAGCTTCTCCTCAAACTCGATGGAGAAGGGGATGATGTCGCGGGGAACGCCTCCGTGCTCGGTGACCCACTTGGCGATGGCCGGCAGGTACTTGCTCTTCTGTCTGAGGTAGTCCTTCATTGTCAGGTTGACGAGGTAGATGGCGGGCTTGGTGGTGATGAGCTGAATCTTCTCGTTGATGAGGGCAATTTCGGCCGGCGTCCAGCTACCGTCTCTGACTGGCTGGTCCCTCTCCAGCATCTATTTCACAATTATGAGCATATTTGAAACGGCCAGACTTGTGGAATTGGGAACTCACCTCCTTGATCTTTGTCGTTGTCTCTGTGAAGAGAGGCAGCATCTTATACTTGCCGCCTGCCTTCCTGACAATTTGCTCCTCAGCGACAATCGTCTTCGCCAGAATGTCTAAGATGATGAGGGTAAGCTCGCGTCAGGCGGATTCAGAGGGGAAAATACTAACCAAGATCCTTCTTGCAAAGCTCGCTCTGGATGGTGTCTATAAGATGAACCATTAGTTTTGTCAACCTGAGAAATACGGCTAAACTAACCCAAGTCACGGACGGGATCAACCGAGTCATCGACATGCAAGACTTCATCGTTGTCGAACGCTCTGTCGTAATGCCCAGGTCAGTGTGGAGATGCAGCAATTGAGCCATGGATATTGTACCTGACAATGTGGTACATGCCGTCCACAGCCTGGATGTGAGACAGGAAGGCATTTCCAAGTCCGGCACCTTGAGAAGCACCCTTGATCAGGCCAGCAATATCTGTGACCTGGAGGTACGCGGGGTACATGGAGGGCGGCTTCCAAAGGTCACAGAGAAAGTCCTACATGCATCACCTTTCTTAGCCATTTATTCGGAGTATTTCTCTAGGCAAACTCGACTTACGTATCGAGCGTCGGGGACAGCACATCTCGCCTCGTTGGGCTCAATCGTACAAAACGGGTAGTTCTCCGCAGCGGCGCTCTGCTCGGTCAAGAGGTTGAAGAGACTCGACTTTCCGACATTGGGCAGACCGACGCATCCCATCTTCAGGTTCTTGCTAACCCTGCCGAACGCGACGACATTGTCCTTGACAACTTCAATCTTCTTGGGAGGCATGTTAACTGTATTTTGGCCCAAGCACAAAAATGAATTTTTACTTGAAAGCTTGATCTTGAGGGGTTGCAAGAAGGAAGAATTCTCTGGCACACGTTTTTAGAAAATGGCCTGATAATTCACATCGAGACCCACTTATGGACATGGGTATGTTCTTAGGGGTCCTGGGGTCCAAGGGTCCTTTCTCGATGGAAATGGCCGCCCCACGCGCTGCTTTAAGCCTTCTGAATTGACAAGCCTGCAGCTTCACGGCTCAGAGCATCATGAATTTCCCCCCGACACATTCACTCACATGTTGAATACAAGAGTCACAACTACATGGAACTTGAGAAATGATTCTTCAAAAGTCTCAATTTGTTTCTCAAGATGAAGTCTTATTTGACTTTGGCTGAACCACTACCAATTGAAACTCAAATGCGGCCAGTTGTCCACCCTTGCCTCCCAACCACAATGTCGGAAAACCCTCAAGTTACTTACAGTATGATAGACTTCGACCAAGAAAATCTCGCTGAATCATTGGAAAGCTATGTCAGATCATTTGACCCTACTCGCTGTCTCTTCTGCAACCACCTACAGCACGACCTCCGCCAAAACATCATCCACATGCAGCGCCACCATAGCTTCATCATTCCCAGCAAAGACGATCTCGCAGTTAGGTTCGAGACACTGCACTCTGTGATCGTCAGAGAGGCTCAGTGCATATGCTGCGGTTCTGTGCAAGGCTCATTTCACGCCGCCAAGCAACATATGCTTCACAATGGATATTGGCGCATCGACATCTTCAAGGGATCCGCGTTCCGAGAGTCCTGCGACTTCGATTAAGAATCTGAATTTCCCGAAGATACTAACGATCGTAACGGAGCGAAGTACAACGTAATCACGAGCGACGACCACGCGAAGTTACTGGAAGGCAAGAAGTTTCTGCATCCCAACGCCAGGGGACATTGCCACATGCGTTATGCTCTCTTTGGAAAGGGCCAGCGATGATGACATACGGACAGCTTGAGGATTGAATTCATGCTAACGACGCAGCTCCCCTGCAAAAGGAATGCGAAAAGTCCACCCAGTTCGCGGGCACGTTCGGAAAATAGTACACGCGCACTTTAATCTATGCCACCTATCAGTCAAGAACAGTAGCACCTGCAGTAAGTAAATCCTCTGAATATCTCCGCATAAATATCGATGACTCTGCAATATTCTATCAAAACTATATCATGTTTCATAGAGACTGTGTGGTAAGCCAGCAGCGAGCTTGTAGACCAGATAATTCTGATTTAATTCCAGTCTGCGAGTTTCGACGGCACGTTGTGGTAGCCGTTGAAATGGCTGTGCGGATCGTAGGACGTCTTAAGGGCGCTGAGACGTTCGTGTCGCCACTCCGCGTACCCATAAACAGCCGACTTCGGTTCATCTCCGTGGGCATAGTTCTGGTAAATATGCGTCTCCTCATAACCCGAAATCTCCGGCTCGGCGACCTCATTACGCCATCGCAAACCCCAAGCGTTCGCAGCTTCCGCGACCCGGTCATCGAAGTATCTCATGGAGAAAACAACTGCGTTAGCGAATGACTTCCGATGAGGAAACGCCGAGTAGTTGTCATAGAGTGCGTCGACGCCTTGCTGACCGATTGTTTCGATAAATACAACGCTGTTGTTCGCCGCTGGGTTTTCCTTTACAAATGTCGTGTATGAATTATATATGTCGACGAATGTTTCTTGATGTAACGTCTTGGTTAGTATGCTGTATTGATTTGCCCGACTTCCAGTAGCACATCCTTCCTCGATGATGCCAGCTAGGGCAACCGACGTCAGGTTTGTCCATGGAACCATTTGCTCGTTGGTGCTGACACTGAAGTTTGAGTATAGATCAACTATGGCTTGGGCAGCATCTTTCGGACCAGCGTAAACGATGTTCACGAATATCACAGGCTATTCGGTCAAAGTCTGTCAGCTTGCTCCATCATGCGGGTTTACATAGTGAGAAGCAAGGCCAGACTTACGTCGAGTGATCGAGGGTCGGAACCATAGGCAATCATTATGGCGAAGGCAGGATCCAACTCCTCATTCAGCAAATTGTTCGTAACTTTCAACATATCCTCCAAGTGATCTCTGGCAATGATCATGTCGACGTTGTACTGCAAGCCGTCGTTGGCAGCCGGCCAAGTGGCAAATGTCGCATCCACAACAATGCCAAAGTTGTGACCAGCTCCTCTCAGACCCCAGAACAGATCAGGATTGGAATTCTCTGACGCCTCGACAACTGTGCCGTTCCAGAGAACTACGTGGGCGGATTGTAGGGCATCACTTGTCAAGCCGTAGAGACCTTGAAGTCGACCAAGTCCACCGCCCAGAGTAGCACCCATGACGCCAACGCAAGGGCAGGCCCCCACAGCTGTTTAATCGTAAGTAGCTACTCCTTTGGCTGTAACAGAGATCTAATGCGCCATTTGACAGGGCCAGGGCCACTTACTGAGTTCCCTTCCAGCAGTACCAACAGCGCTGACCAGATCCCGGAATTTCGTGCCAGAACCCACGGTGACTGTATTGTCTTGATTCATGATGACGTTGTCGAAATTCTCCATGTTAATCATGACAGCCTCCTGAATGACGCCGAGAGTTGGGGAGTATCCATGTCCACCGGACTTAGCGAGCCAGGTCTTTTCGGTTCTTGAGAGATATCCAAGCTGCGATGCCGGTTTCAGTACAGTCCAAGGTGGATCTTATCAACTCCATAACGAGACTATGTCTGGACTTACGCCTTGTGAGAGTTGTTCAATCGTCTCTGGGAGGAAGACTTCGTTGAAGGTTGGGGCCTCGAAGGTAGACCACCGGGTGGTCTTTTCGACAAACTGAGGCCAAGATTCGTTGAATGCGAGGTGCGAAATCTCCTCCGGCCATGGCTCAATTGTACGAGTGCTCTTCGGAGACCCCAACGCTGGTCCCGCGAGAACGCTGAAAGTCAGAAAGAGATCAATGAGTCCGTACATCTTGACTGATTATACAAGGAAGAGTAATGATCAGGGGGGAGAGACTTGTAGCAACTCTCAATCCTGGGTGGACGTGAAGATCTATTTACTAAAATGTTGTAGTCTTCTGTTTAGGAATTCAAGCTGCGTTAATGAGCTTACGCGGTAAGGCAAAGAATTGAGCCTGCTTAAGTAGCGTTCTACAGACCAGCTGTATTGCCTGACTTTAGGAAGCGTCTACTTGTGTACCCACCTACCTAAAGTTATTGTCTGCGAGACATTTACCCCTTTCAAGGCAATCTCTGGTAAACAATCAATTGATTGGAGGCTACCCAGCTCACCGGTTACGATTCCTATCATCCTAAGGCTTCTAGGGGTTAGTTCGTTGCCTAAAAGCCTTAGCAAACAATATTTGAGCCCGGCCTATGTTCTCACCGAGTCCGCCGGGTCATTCCTTCTTATCTGAAAGATGCAGAATAGCAGCCCATTCATAATCAGGTAGACAGCCTTGTCTGTAAGCTTGCAGGATTCTGCCTAGTTCAGCCGCACTCAAAGGGAGGATGTAGATGGCGAAGCAACGAGGATGTGATGGGCGCCTGATCCGCCGCTTTGAAGCAGCCCCCACGAGAATATTACCGACCTCAATGTCCCTTGGACTTTATGATGAGCTTCGATTGCATAAAACTCCCAGATATTGACAGGCACTCTCCTACAAGTTACTAGTGTTGAAAGGGAGCAAAACGCCGTGGTGGCTGTTTTTGTTCTTGACGAGCAAGGAAATCGTTCATTCGCAGGCATCAGGGTCGTCCTCACAAGAACGCATGAGTGATTTGGTAGATTTATGACCATGAATAGACTCCCATCAACAAAGGGGTGACCAAAGTCGCAATGAAGGTATTGGATTGTCACCAGTTGGTGTTCTTGCTGTTGGTATGTTTGGCCCCATGGCGGTAGAGGCCGGGATTATCAGCAGTACGTCAGACAGAACGCATTAGAAGTGTTGTGGACTAATTCAGCCTGAGCCAAAAACCACGCTGACTCCGAATTACCGCCGACCACATGCAACTCATGGTAAATCACCTGGAAAAGCGGTCTTCGGTGCGGTTCTTAAGCGGAATTGCCAATTTCTGATGCCACAGATCGGATATCTTACATACTCTACTGTTGATGTTACATCTATTGCTTTGAACAGCTGGGCCCATATGTGATGAAGTCGCCGCTCGCTGCCGGAAGACCGATATGACTCGTAAGCTTGCATTCTGACAAGCCGCGAAATGGCCTCATGGCTGCGTAATCCTTCTGTACTCCTGGGGCGCACACACTTGGCGAAGTACTTGGCGTAATCAACAGGGAACGGCCTTGCCCGAAGCTACCACACCAAAAGCGGTGCACTTTCCTATTCGGCAGGTGTATCGGTACCTTGCGTTAGCAATGGGGGTTTATCCAATCGACTGCATGAAAACGTAGCCACCGACAGCTTGGCCGCGCTTGCTATGCCCCGAGGGCGATCTTCGTTCAGTTGTATGTGAACAGGCTCTTCTCGACCATCATTGCACGATTTCTTTTATTTCCTTCGAAGCTTACGATTGTCCCTTTGAGAAAATATTAGTTACGCTGTTGAAACCGTGGGCCCGTGATTGAGCTGACACCTTCTACTATGCACGTAAACTCTGAAAAACAACGAAAAGTGCCAACCCCTTTCCTTCTATGAATAGGTAGCCAATTGTACGTTTGGTGCTCGTGTTAGGGTGAGAAAGGAATTGTGGGAATCATGGTGGTAGTGAAATTGGCAACTTCCTTTCAGTTTCAACCGGACAAGGCACGAATGGGTAAAAGATGTTTTCTTTCGGCACTTGACTGAAGGCTACAGTATATGGCTAAACTAATCATAAAGGGTCATGAACTATTGGTGTTCGTAACTCTTCCTACTTCCTTAGGAAGTTGATCGATTCTAACTGCTTAGAATCACCAAGACCAAGGCTCAGATTCTTGAATTCGTCCAAATCCTTCCGGATACTCTCAAGATCCGAATTCAGCAGACCCCATGCGTCTGGCCCGAGAGGAACACGAATTGGCACACGATTTCCGCTGCTGACCACAGCATAGATGGCTACTGCGAGGTCTTGTGGTTCGGTCCAAGTACTGCGTCCTTGTTCGCTCTGGATATACCCTAACAAGGCATTGGCTGGGGAACTCGGGTCCGAGTACGCGGGATGGCGACCTTTCATCATCTTCAAGGAGGATGTTGCATAGTTCGTCTTAACACCACCAGGCTCGATAATTGAGAGATGGACTATTAGAAAGACAGAGATTAGTTGTCCGATCATGAATCTGCACCACCGCAATCCTGAGAAAGGGGCCATGAACTCACTGTTCCATGCGGTCGGCAGCTCTTTGGCGACAGATTCCGTCCACCCTTCCATGGCAAACTTGCTGGCGTGGTAGAAAGCCTGACCTGGGAAGCCAGCCCAGCCCCCAATTGAGCTGATGTTCATAATTACTCCACCCTGCTGACCACTCTTTGGGTTTTCATCCCGCATGATGCCGAGTGCCTTCTTGGTCACATCCACCATACCCCAAAAATTAGTATCCATCACAGCCCTAGCCTCCTCATCTTCGGCGCCTTCAGCATCGCCTGCAAGTGTGTAGCCTGCATTATTGACAACAATGTCAATGCGACCCCATTTCTTGACGGTAGCAGCCAGAGCAGATTCGATAGATGACTTTGAGCACACGTCAAGCGGCAACTTGAGTACGTCCTCGCCATCAGGGATATCAGACAGATCCGCAGGGTTTCGAGCCGTGGCCGCGACCCGGTTGGACGTTTTCGCGATAAGTTGGGCTAGCGACTGCCCAATGCCGGACGAGCATCCTGAAACTAGATGTAAAAAAGAATGGTCAGTGCCGAATCCTGGAGATTTTGTGAAGTAGGCGCTAACCGAACCAGACCGCATCAGAAGTGATCTTGTATGGCTTAGTATTCGGAGCCTCCATGCCGATGGTTGAAAACTTGGTGTTAAAGAGAGGCTAAGGAAGCTGCTTAGATCTGAACATAAGCATCATGATTCAACTAGCGGTCTCATAGGATGACCAGGCCATCTATACTCGTTTCAGTTTCCTGTGAACAAATGCGGACTGAATGGAGATTGTAGGACTTAAGAAATGCTGCTTAATGTCTCCGTTAAATCCGGTGAGGTGCATAAAGGACATATACGACATTCGTCAGACTACTGGCACGCTTGAAATAATCGGCCCCTCACCAAAGTCCGCCGCACTGGACTGGATGATGATAATCTTCTTGGCGTACATAATGAGCTGCATTGCGGCTGAATTCAAAAGTCTGGCCGGAACAGGGTCTGGTGCGAAGCTGACGCATCTGCGACATATTGGTGATGTAAGGTACTTATGGGGAGATAAGCTGCCAGTCGTTGTGGAGCCTTAAGCTGGACTCAGAACCTATGTTAGTTATAACGCCGCACTGCGTCTGCAGTCCTCGTATCTGCAGTCCTCGTAAAGTAAGGCATACCGTAGCTCTGATTGGCCAGCTGTCTTAAAAGCCAAGAGTCTGGCGCGACAGCTGTTTGGCTCCAACAGCACAGAGATTTGCTGATCTTATCTCAATAGATCTGTAAGGGGTCAACATTGTCCACCCAGCTTTTCACAAAGACTTCGTCGCGACCGAAGGAACAGGAACAAGGATCCATTTGACTGGACCTGGCAGACTGCGGCTGTATGCGTCTCTCCAGCCTTAGCAGATGAGAGACCGGGCGATATTGTGAGACCAAACTTCAAACAGATTTTGTTTTCTTCTCCTCCGTCTTCAAGGCTACGAAATGCTGCAATACAGGGATCCACCACTATCGACGCTGGCAACATGAATGGTCTGGAATAACCCAATCAGGGTGAAACGGCAGGAACACAGACACTAGTTACCCATGCCAAATGAATCGACCGTCTTCTCATGTTGCATGATGCAAATTGCCAGCGCAGTCGTAAGGCCGCGGTTTCCAATCAAAGCTCCGGTCCTGCCATAACAACAGAAGTGTCCTGCCGGCCAGCCACCGTCTACCTCTTGCAAAGACATGAAGGTTTTCAAATCCTTCTGGTAGAGGCTGGAGGAAATGGACACCTTTTGGCATGCGAAGAGTCGCATTGCCAGCGCCAAAGGGTTGACCTGTGTATTGATCCTTTCCCTGAGCTTCTTCTTCACAGGCTCTAAGTTCTGCTTCAGCTGGGCATCCCTGCACTCGTCGTATAGACGAGCAACAAGGTAGAGGAAGGCTTCTGGTGTTGAATAGTGCCTGCTTCCATCTAGACAGGCGTCGTTGTTGAGGCTGTCTACGACCCAGGCTTTGGTAGCTTCGATGTTGAGATTAGCGTCCAGCATGTGACCGAAGCGGTTGAAGGCTCGCAAGATGTTGCAGCAGACTTCGGGGCTTTTCCGGGGCCGTTCTGTGCAGAAGTAGGTCTGCATGATACCATCATTGTCTGTGTTGGCTGCCATCATGTCCAAGACTAGTCTGGGAGGTGCAATGCGTGATAAATACTCCTCAGGAAGGGATACATATGCTGTTGAAGTCGTGTCAGCGTCGGGAGGAAAGTCCCGGGTTGTCAGAACTGGCTTGTCGCAGAAGTAGTTCCAGAGTCCCAACTCGACATTATTCTTGATGTCATCAGGGGAAGCCCCGTTAGCCATGTCGTTCATACTGAAGATCCGCTCGCCAGGCGCACAGTCTTTGTCTTTCAGCAGCTTGCCACCAGGCCAACGAAGATCAACCAAGGTCGAATCTCCTGTCAGCTCCCAAATCATGAGCTGAGAGAAATTGTCCTTTATAGTGACGTCCTGGAGCCCTTCAACTACACATATGTGGTTCGTTGCGTGTGACTTCATAAATGCCTGTGCTCGTGCTTCAGGGTCCCCCAAGAGGTTATGGAGTACGTTGCGGGCTTTATTAGGATGCTTGGAGTCAACCAGCAACCCATGGATTCCGAGAGAACGAGCGGCACATATGTTCTCAACCGTATCGTCAATCATGATTGCCTGCTCTGGCCTTACTCCAATCTGATTGAGGACGTGGCGCCAGAAGCCTAGCTCTGGCTTTCGCATTCCTTCGTTTCCCGAAGCGAAGATCTGTGTGAATTGTGACCAAGGCAAGTCAATTTCCTTTTGAACAAGTTGAAAGTGTTCCTAAAGGTTTGGCCAGTCAACGCTACTGAAATTGATTTCATGGAAAGGGTTGATGTGTGAAAAGGAATGGGAAAGCAAAGGTTACGCTTACCACAGATATGTTGGACATGATGTAAAATTTGAGATCCGCGTTAGATGCTTTCAAAGCCTCAATTGTGTCTACAAAGCCGCGCACAACTCTGAGAGACTTTTGGGCCTCCCGCAGAGAATTTTCGATGATAGCTGCTTCCATGCCAAGCATGACGCCAAAGTACTTGATTGTGATTCAGTGTTAGATCCTCTGCTGTGCGATTGACATGTGATTGACGGGTTATGAATCATTACTCACCTCGCAAGATTGCTTCACGGTAAGCTCGCCCCTGTCTAGCTGATACCAGGCTGGCGAGTTCATGATGGCTAGAAACTGGGTAGGAGCCAACGCGGTTGCTCCATGGCGGTCCCATTCTAACAATACGCCGCCGAGATCAAAGATGAGAGCTTTCAAAGCCATGATAATCCTCGAGAGGTCGAACAAGGGCCTCAGTTCGATGAGCAGATCGTTTGACCCATTGACAATGGCAACAGACGGGTTATCCGGATTAATAACCGTGTTCAAGTCCCTTGCATTAGTGACACACAGCTGATCTGATGTAGCTCCAATGACCAAAGGTTCCGATCCATAGAAACGGGTGCCCACTTTCCATGTTTAACATTTCATCAAGGGGTTGTCGTTTTATTGTGTTCAGCTGCAGTGAGCGCAATACTGGACAGCCTGTGGCCAACCGTACCATGCAGCCATACATACAATGCAACAACTCTAAGGTTCGGGTAAATCACCTCGATGTCGCAGTAACAAGTCCGAGAAGAGGGAAACGTCAGGCTTACGTGGCAGAATGCTCTCGGCCAAATGGCTCACTCGCTGTTTGTCATATCTCCACAGGTAATCAATACGTACAGGCCAAGCCGTAAAATACATGCAAGCGCTCACTGCATCAGGCAATTAGTTCATCGATTGAGGGTCTCGACAAATTCTTTATCCTTCACCTTGAACATGGGTCTCGCCAGCCCAAGTGAATGTTCTTACATATCGAGCTGCTCTTGGATCAGGCTCTCTGAGGATCACTGTAAACAGAGAAAAGTTGAGGTACGCACCAGTATCGCACGAAGTGATCAATCAGAGCACAATTCTCTAATTTTGATTGATTCTTGCTATTATATTGTGGTACATTTTTGAAGCCTGGAGCCGCAGGATATCATTCGATCTCAATATCCGCCACGTACCAATTGCGCCTTGACAGCAATATCGAGATGGACAAGGACGCCCCAGGATTTTCTACACGCCCCCGGTTTCGTGTGTTTACTTCTGGCCGCCGTGATCGCGCATCGGCTCAGTCTCATCGTATATCGACTTTATCTTTCTCCCCTAGCAAAGTTCCCCGGGCCCAAGATTGCGGCTGCGACATCATGGTATGAGGGTTTCTGGGACCTCTGGAATGCACAATTTCCTGAAGTCGTGAAGGATATGCATACAAAATACGGTAGGGTAGTTCACCCACGTTGACAGCGATGAGGTTGACGGCAGTAAGGTCCCATTGTGCGAATCAATCCTCGTGAGCTTGTTATCCAAGACGCGGATTTCTACAGCCAGCTTTACGTTCCGGGAGGAAAGCGAAGAACACATACGATCATGGGAATGCGTGCGGGGCTGGGAATGTCAGGTAAGCTCAAGATAGCTGTTTGCTCGCCGCTTATGTACGCATAAGAAAATGGACGGTTTCCGCTGACTGTGCGACTTTCGACAGACGCGATCGCAACCACGAGCCAGCACGAGCTGCATCACATGCGAAGAAAGGCCGTGGAGGGCTTTTTCTCCAAACAGAGTGTCACTCGGATGGAATCAAGGATTCACCACGAGGCGAGGAGGCTTGATGCAAAATTGCGACAGTTGAGCGGCACCGGACAGGTCATCCATCTTGACCATGCGTTTTCCTGTGTCACTGGTGATCTCGCGGCGCAGTTCGCTTGCGGAGAAAGCCCTGAATTGATCGAAGAATTCGGATTCAACCCCGAATGGTGAGTTGCCAAAGGTTTGACGTAGAGTCTGGTAATAACCGTACACTGGTAGGCATAACTCCCTCATGGGGATACTGACAATGGTCCCATATGTGCGCAACTTCCCCTGGATTAATAAGTGAGTAAAGCGGGAACCTCTTATTGAACGGCACTTACAGCGTTTACAGTGTCATGAGATTGGTTCCTGTGTGGGTTTTGAAAGCACTGAACCCTGAGCTCGCAGGCTTCAGAATCTTCCATCTGGTAAGTAATATTCCAAGTTCCCATCGCTATCGATCAACTGGTACCATAGCATACTCAACTACTGTTTTCACCCGACAGTTCAGCGAAGGACGAATTGAGACAATCAAGAGAGAGATGAACGACCAAAGCAAAGACGACGAGAATACAAAGAGTTCAATATTTCATCATATCCTCAGGAGCGACTTGCCAGAAACAGAAAAGGCAACAGATCGCCTCAACAGAGAAGCGTTTGCCCTGTTAGCCGCTGGCACCATCACCACAGCCGGTACTATGACGCTGATCACGTACTTTGTCCTCGAAAATCCCGATATTGAGAAGCGACTACGGCAAGATCTCCAAAAAGTCACGGCGTGTTACCCAGAGACTGTCCCCCGCTGGGCGGACTTGGAGAAGGTTCCCTACTTGACTGCGTGCATCAAAGAAGGCTTACGGTATGTCTTCAATGCTCCAGACGAGTATTACAAGTCTAAAGCTAAATGAAATGGAGACTTGCGCGTTTTATGAGGCGGAATACTCGTATCTCGCCAGATGTAGATCTCAAGTATGGGCAATGGACTATTCCAAAGAGTGTAAGTCGCATTTCTCTGGCAATTCCTTCACGAACTAGCTGACGGATGTGCTTCGCAGACACCGGTCGGGATGCATATATGCCATATGCACATGGATCCGGAGGTATATCATGAACCGAGCAAATTCATCCCAGAACGCTGGCTTGGGGATTACGATCCACGGATGAATCGGAACCTGGTTCCGTTTGTCAGAGGCTCCCGAAACTGTTTAGGCTTGAAGTAAGGACCCCATATCTTACACACGTGGCTACTGGCTTAACTCACTATGTTCTTTAGTCTTGCTTGGGCTGAAATGTACATATTCCTTGGCGTCATCTTTGGCTCAGGAGCCCACGAAATGAGCTTGGAGTGCGAAGAGTCGGACATTGTTCCCATCCGTGACAGCGATGTTGGATTTCCAGCCCATGGTGCACAAGGCCTACGCGTTCGATTTCATTAGACCTTTATAAGTGGTCATAGGCCACATCCCGTGCGTGCTGTATAGTACGTTGCACAAAACTCACTACATCACGGAAATTTCGGGGATTACGGTATCCACAAGTCAGACATCATAGGCGCAGGAATAGCCCTGGATATTTACGTTGTTGATAGTCCTAGCTTAGTCCCCAGAGTAGACTTAGCTGCATAATGTATGTGCAGAGAAAAGAAATAAGAAGCTATCGAGAATATGCAATCACTGTGCCTCTTCAGCGCCGTCGAAGATGGCGACACCGAAACTTCTCGTCCACGTGCTGCCCTCGCTGTCCTTGACACTGATATCAAGGTAGTCGATTCCCTTCTCAGCACCGGCCGTGTACGTCGCCTTCGTCCCCTGAACGCTCACTTCACCCTTGCCAGCACCCGTGACCTCAAACGTAGGCTCCTTGAAGCCCAACGCCAACGCCGCAAGATCGATCTCGACGGCCTTGGAGGGAGAAACATAAGCATGCGGCTCCGCCATGAAGTTGAGGTACCCCTCAATCGGCGTGTATCCATCCCCGCCGCTAGAACCATCCCACCAGTCCGCGATGCCGTCACCGTCAGCGTCCCAGCTCGCCGCGCGCTTGACCTCGGGGAAGTCCTCGAGGCCGCCGGCGTCCTTGGGATCGTCGATGAGGCCCTTCTTGCCGGAAACGGAGCCGACGTAGGTGGTTGTGCCGGTGAGCGTCTCGTTGATGATGCGGGCGTCGTGGGTGTCGCGAACGGGCTGGCTGACGCCAGAGTCGGAGAGCACGCGCTTGTAGGCCTCGGTGGATGACTGCGTGCCGACGTGCGGCTCGAAGAAGGGCTCCGCGAAGAACTTCTGGTAGGTGGGGGCCGGGTCGAAGGAGACCTTGGCCCAGCACGCGATCTTGTCGGTGATGGAGGTGCCGTCGCCGGAGGGGTACTGGACGGAGTCTTGGTCGAAGACGCCGTATAGGGAGTTTCCTGCGCAGTGGTACTGCTGCATGCCAGGCATGTTATCCTCGTACTATTCGGGGTTAGCATTGTGATGAGGAGAAACTGAGGGGATTGAGCTTACCGTGGCCTTGAGGGTATAGTTCAATGTGGAAGATGGACCGGGCTTGTAGTAGTTTCCGACAAAGTTCACCTTCTTGGCTCCGCCATCCGTGACGCGGGAGCCGTAGTTGTAGACGACATTGTTGCGGATGTCGAGCTCGCCGGCGAAGGCGGCATTGTCATCAACACCGCCACCCATACTCCAGCTGCGGCCCTCGGCGTGGGCGAGCAGGTTGTGGTGGAAGGAGCCGACGTCACCGCCGATGGTAGCGCTGTAGCCGTGGGCAGTGCCGTTGGGGTAGTTCTTGTGGCCGGCAACGTTGAGAGGCTCGGAGATCATGTTGCGCTGGAAGGTGATGTTCCAGGCCGAGCGAGAGCTGAAGGCCTCGTCAATGGTCCAGCCCTAATCATGCTCGTTAGCAGGCTAGTCTGATAGAATGATTGGGTAGGCTAAAGACATACCATGGAGCATCGGTCAAAGATGCAGTGGTTAGAGCCCTGCATTCCCATGCCGTCGACAGTTTCGCCAGAGACCTTGCCGGGGCGGACGCGGACGTGGCGGAAGACGATGTCGGAGGCGCCGGTGAGACCGACTGGGAACCCCTGGACCACAATGCCCTTACCGGGGGCCGTCTGGCCAGCGACGGTGACGTACTGGTCGTTGACGGAGATGCGGGACGTGGTAGTGATTACGCCAGAGACGTCGAAGACGACGATGCGAGGTCCCTTGGCGACGGTCAGGGCGTAGCGGAGGGTTCCTTCGTCGGTCGAGTCCGCCAGGCTGGTGACCTTGACAACCTTGCCACCGCGGCCGCCCCGAGCGAAGCGACTATTTTCTGTCAATAATCTATGCTTTGTCCTAAGAGTGAGAGAGGCGACTTACCCATAACCCTCAGCACCAGGGAAAGCCAGCTGGGCCACGCGGAACATGAAGACGCGGCCGGTGTAAGTTGCGTCCCCTGCGACGACGTCGACGCGCCAGTAGAAGGTGTCAAAAGTGTTCAAGCCTTTCAACCACTTAGTCCAATTCCACCATCTGTAAGAGCCAAGAAATACATACCAGGGAGAGAAGCGCTCGTCTCAGTAACACCCTCAGCAACGCTCGTCAGGTTAGTCGCAGAAGTGCCAAGGAAGACATTATACTTGACACCCTCCGCCGACGCAGGCGCGCGCCACGAAGCCTTTACGCTCGTCTCAGTACCAATCTCGATGCGCTCATCGCGGTGCTTCGGCGTCGGGAAGCTGATCTGGTTCGCCATCGCAGGCGCGTCAATCTCAAATCCGTTCAGAAAGGCGCGCCCATCACCGCCGCTGGGCGTATAGACCACCTTCACCTCCTGGCCCGCCGTCGCGACATCGAATGTGACATACGAGGCCGCAGCCTCCCAGATATTGTCGACGCGCGCGGATTGCTTGAAGCCCGACTCGACGCTCTTGCCGTCGACAGCGATGTCGAGCGTCGCAGTCGCGTTGAGGGCATCCCAGGCGTTGTGCCACGTCAGGAGGCTGTGCTTGCCCGCGGGCAGGCCCTTGATGGAGAGAGTGAGCGCCGTGCCGTCCTTGGTCGAGGTGCTGATGCCCTCGTTGACGACGCGCTCGCCGAGCGAGGAGAGGAAGCGCGTGTACTGGTACTTGTAGTAGTTGCCGGACAGCTCGGCGGTGCCGGCGGCGAGGGTGAGGGAGACGTCGGCGTCGGTTATGTTGGCGACGGTGATGTTGGCGGTGGACGCGCCGGGAATGGTCCAGGTGATGTAGTCCGAGTCGACGAGGTTGCGGACGTTGGCCGGGTTGAGCCGCAGGCGGATGGGGGCGACGGCGGGCAGGCCGGAGGCCGGAGCGGCGGAGGCTTCGGGGATGCGGGAGGTGACTAGCGTGGTCGGGGCCGGGGCGGATGCATTTTGGGCCGCGGAGGCGGTCGCGAGCGCGGTGGCCACCAGGGCCTTGAAGAAGCCCTTCATGGTGCTTGTTTAATACTCAATGATGATAGGAAAAGACAGACGGGATGAAACGAATGGAATGCGATGAACGGCAGAGATTCCGAGACTGCGACGCCGCGAACGCTCGGCGCGCGGGGGAACGCCAATATGTAGGCGACCATCTACGGTCTATTACCGGACATTTTCGCACCATGTTTGCGCCGAACCCACCTGTTCATTAGCTGCCTTTTCCCACCGCAAACAAGCTGCTCCTATTTCTGCATGCTTTTCGAAATGTGGTGCACCTCATTCCCAGATTGAAAGGCAAATAGATGGGGGAGGTGGGCGGCCGCTAAGAATGAGGCGATGGCGCTAGACGGTTCCTGGACGAGCCGGGGGATAAATCCAGCGCCCAGCGGTTGGCCATTTTCCACGAGTAGGGATCAGGGCGGCCCCCGCAATGGGATCTGGGTTGCATCCCGGACCGAACATGGCGCTTAAGTGACCAGAAAGTGGCCGTTGTGAAGGCAGAGGCTGCGGGAACCTTGCATGAGGGCTTGGCGGGGATGAGGAAGGTGTTTAGGCTTGATGAGGCAGCTCGACTCAGGTACGAAGTACGGATGCTGCAGCGACTGCGCACATCATTTCAAGTGGATGCCAAGAGGTGAAATTGCCCAGGGGCTCGTGAGCGTGGAGACTGGGCGGCCGATCTGCGGCCCCTTGAATGTGACAGGATTGACGAGCTGCGCTTTGGGGAATCTTGTGCCGAGTTTTCTGGAAGGCAGCGCTCGGGCTGCTCTGATGCGCCGTAGTTGTTAAGGTTAGATGAGTTTGGATATAATTACGGTGGTAAATAACATCAATTGAACTTGCTGCCCGTTCATCTGATTCAAGTACAAGCCTCAAGAGGACCCTCTTTTCAGTTGCATACAGCCACAGAATAAAGTAGTTTTCGCACTCAGAAGTTGGCCGGTAAAACTGACTTAATCTTTTAGGCTTTGCGACAGAGGGTGTCGAGTACTGACAGTTCATTTCAACTGATGAGGCCACAAGCATGAACACCTTCCCACGAAAAGTGTTATGACTTATTTTGACATGTTGTTTGAACACGTTCAAACTCATTCAATGATTTGCAGCGTCGTGGCTTTTCGTGTACCGTACCCGCTGGGTTGAGATGAACGACGACTGAGGTTCCCCGTCATCGTCCCCATACCATGGGAACACTGAAACAGGTCATGAGAGAGGTAGAGTAGGCATTCATCCACAACAAAAGGAACGTCAACCCATAGTATGGAGCATCATTATTACATTACAGCAACATTCTTGCTGCTTGAGAGGCGTCTAGATACACGATACTAAGTAGAAAAACTCGCACCAAGGGACCAACCCCTCCTCACTGGTTAAGGTACTGCTCAAACTTGCCACCATACCGCTGCCCCGCGACCGGCAAGCTCTCAATCAGCGCCCAGATCTCCTTCAAATCGTCGTCGCTCAGCTGCACGTCCTCGCAGTTCTGCACCACGCGCTCCGCCTTGGTCGAGCCCGGGATCGGGATGGCGCCCTGCCGGCGCACCCATGCGATGGCCACCTGCGCGACGTTCGCGCCCTTGCGCTGCGCAATCTTCTCGACGGCCTCGACGAGCTTGAAGTTCTGCGTGAAGACGTCCGCCTTGAAGCGCGGCAGCATGTGGCGCATGTCGTTGGCGGGGAGGTCCTCGGGCTTGCGGAACTCGCCGGTGAGCAGGCCGCGGCTGACGGGGCTGTAGGCGACGAGGGCGATGCTGACTGTGAATGGGTGAGTTAGTAATTGATAAAGCATGATGACGGGCTGGGCATTGTGAGAACTTACGCTCGTGGCATGCCTCCGCGACACCGTTGGTCACGGCATCGGGCGTGAAGATGCTGAGCTCGATCTCGACCGAGTCGATGGGGTGGACGGCGTGCGCACGGCGGATGGTCGCGGCACTGACTTCGCTGAGGCCGATGCCGCCGATCTTTCCTTCCTTGATGAGCTCCGCGAGAGCCTGGACGGAGGTCTCAATGGGGACGTTGGGGTCGACGCGCGCGCACTCGAAGATGTCAATCTTCTTGACGCCGCCGAGGACCCGGACGGCCTCCTCGACGGAGGCACGGATGCCCTCCGGGGTGCCGTCCGGGATGTGGGTCTTGGCGTCGTAGGCGCCCTTGATGCTCAGGACGACCTTGTTGGCGTCCTCTGGGTATTGCTCGAAGTAGTGCTTGAGCAGGTGCAGGGAGTTTCTATCGGGAGTACCGTAGTGGATGCCCTGTTGTTTGGTTAGTACATCCGAAAGATGGTATTGTGAATGGGAGAGAGGGAGATCGCAGGCTTACCCCATTCCAAAAGTTGGCGCCTTGGTCGAGGGCAGTCTTCATCAACTTGACCGATTCGGAGAAGTCAATCTGGTCCCAAGGGCGAGTCAATCCTGTGCAGCTTTATTAGCAAAAACATGATCTGCCTCGTATCATATGTGCTTACCCATTAGTCCGTAGCCCGTAGGTCCAATGGCCTTTCCGACGAGGGTCTTGGGTGCTGTGGTGGAGCTCATGTTGACGATGATTGAGATTGAGATGTAAGTGTGTGTAGTGGAGGTTGTAGTGTCTGTAGTGTTTGTAGTGCTGTGTAGTCTGCTGAGTGAATGCTGGATTGATGATGTTCTTCAAACTCAAAACCATTCTCAGGTTTTCAGCTGCGTATATATATTCTTCCTTTCAATGTTAGCCATTTCTGCCATCACTGCCATCACCAGTCATTGATAGTATGCCTACAGCTGTAAGTGTACCCAGAAATTAAGTCCGGCCAATTATCTCCTAATGCGCGGGCCGGGGTCGGGCGCCGCCGCAGCGACTTCTGTCGGTTTCGGGCGGGCCTCGGTGGGGTTAACGGAGCTCATAATAAGATCCGGTCCGTCTCACTCACTCACTCACAGGCTGCAGCTGGCGGTGCAGGACATAGACCCCATTCCTTACGGGGCGGTTCTATCGGATTTAGCATGGCCAAGGTTCTGAATGACGACGCCGTACTCATAAGCGTCTACCAAAGGTCCAAATTGAGTGGGTGCCGTCTACCAAAAGCCCAAATGCAAGTCCCACGGTTCAACGCGTCTGCCTAGTGAATTCAGTTTGTCCATTTGGACGGTCCAACGCCGGACATTGATTGAGGCATTGCACCGCTGCACTCGACATGGGTTCTTCCAACCAAAAAAAGACCGCATTTTGTGGCTGCGCCCGACTTGCCGTACGGGATCGCATTCCTGGTGGCTGCACTTCAAACGCATCTCGATGAATCCTGCCGTTTCAAGGACCAATCGCATGAAGAGTCGCGGCAGCCCTACAGCCCCATGTAGGCCGTGATTGGAGGTGAGGAATATGTTGCATACTCTGTTGATTCAGCACCTTATTTTGTCGTCTTCGCAGTTAAGACACCTCCGCTCCGCCCCTTCGGGTTCTAGATAGCCATTGTCAAGCGCCTCTGTGAAGCATCCCGGACAGGGAGCTATCCCATTTGCAAGAGTCACATACGCTTGAGACTCATGGTTGGGGGGTTCGAATCAAGTGTGAAGACGCCAGAAAACATGAAATAATAGTGGGTGAGAAAGAAAGTTTACAATGATGAATTACAAAATTACTCTATAAAGTCCTTGCGATGATACGTCTATGATGATGCAGTATAGCATGCAAAGCTGCCACCCAATCTTCTCACATCTCAACCCAATACCGCCCCCAAACCCCCATACCTCCAAACTGCACACCAATCTTCTCTTCTTCTACTACTCCTTCTTGACCTTGGTACTCTTCTTCGGCATCCGAAGCAGCCAGTAAAGCAGCGCCGCTGCCGCGATGTTGAAGATGCAGTAAGCCCACATCAGCCCAAAGTTCCTCCACCGGTTCGCGAAATCGACGTTGATGCCCTTGAGGAACGCGTTCGTGTTGTCCATCGCGCAGTAGCTGCACTCCGTGGCGTTGCCCGCGTCCGGGTTCTCGAGGTACCCGCCCGCCGACGCGATGTAGCCGGCCATGTACTCGCCGCAGGTCTGCGCGCTCGGGGCGCTGAACTTGACGAACTCGTTCGCGGCGCAGTGGACGGGCGCGTTGGCGAGGGAGGTGCCGAGGAAGCCCTCGACGACGTAGGTGAAGGGGTTGACGCGGTACATGAAGATCCAGAAGCCTGGGAGGTCGTTGGGGCCGGCGAGGATACTGGGTAGGTGTTAGTTGGGGGATTTTCATTGGAGGAAGGAGGTAATCAGGGGGAGAAGACGTACCCGCAGAAGGCAAACATCATGATGGCAAACAGGTTGACGATGCCACTGGCGACTTCCGCGTTGGGCAGACCCGCGATCATCATGTGCGCGAAGGAGCCCGTGAAGACGAAGAAGATCCAGACTAGGAGGAACATGGTGATACCGCGGGAGTCGGTGGCGTCGGTGTGGTAGGCGTTGCGGTACAGGCCGATGGGGAAGTACCAGCAGACGAAGCAGAAGACGGAGGCAAGCTGTCATTTCATTAGTCTCTGGTCACACAAAGTCGGATCTTGATGATCTTACCGAATTCCAGGCCATCTCGACGAGGATGTTGGCAATCAAGAACGCCTTCCACGAATACGCCTTGGATGGCCGCTCGCGGGCTTCGTACATGGTGCGCTGGGAGACGAAGACGGGCATGATCTGCTCGACGACCTGGCTGAAGACAGTGAGGAAGATGAAGACGCCAAACATCTGGTTTTGCAAGCCGCGCTGGGTGTTTTCTGCGTTCAAGAATGAGAGACCGATGAAGAGAGCCTGTAAATCAGTCAGAATGTAGTCTCCTGCAGGTTGAGGAGGGTTAACTCACAGCACCAAAGGACAAGATGCCCTTGGAGTAGATGTACGACGGACTACGCCAGTACTGTTGGAAGACACGCTTGGTGACCTCGAAGAACTGGGTTCCAAAACCGGCAGCAAATTCCTTGTAGCTAGATACGTCTTCGGTCTGCGGTGCCTGGACCTGGGCCTGAGCACCTGAGCTCAAACGAGTCAACTCATCCTGAACAGTCTGATACTCGGGAGTCTGGCGCCAGACAGCGGGCCAGTCGATATCGGTATGAGCGCCTGGCGCCGCACCGATGACTTCCAGCATATACTCCGCGGGATTCGCTCCAGGAGGACACTCAGGCCCGCCGTTCCGGACGAAATAATCAACCAAAGTCTGCGAATTCTTTCCAATCTCACCAAAGTACACGGTGCGTCCTCCGCGCGCAAGCAGCAACAGCCTATCAAACCGCTGGAACAGCATCGCCGAGGGCTGGTGGATTGTACAGAGGATCGCCTGGCCGCTCTTAGTCAGCTTCTCCATGAGGTTGCAGATGGACCACGAGGTCTGGCTGTCGAGGCCCGAGGTCGGCTCGTCGAGGAACAGCAGGAGCTGGGGGCGTGCTGCGAGCTCGACGCCGATAGTGAGGCGCTTCCTCTGCTCAACGTTAAGGCCCTCGCCGGGCTCGCCAATAACGGCGTCCGAGTACTCTTCCATACCGAGGAGGGCAATCACGGTGTCGACGTAGGCGAGCTTTTCGGCGCGGGAGTAGGTGGCGGGCTGGCGCAGGAGGGCGGAGAAGTTGAGGGCCTCGCGGACGGTGGAGGTGTGCAGGTGGAGGTCTTGCTGGGTCACGTAGCCGGTTTTGCGTTGGAAGGAGGAGTCGCGGGGTTGGCCGTTTACGAGCATTTCGCCGGTGATGACGCCCATTGTGACGCGGGTTGCGAGAACATCGAGGAGAGTTGTTTTGCCGGCGCCGGAGACACCCTGGATAGTTGGTTATCAAGGGCAAGTTATGTGTGTGATTGAAAAGACTTACCATCAAAGCCGTCAGAGTTCCTGGTCTGTAATGAATGTGTCAGTGGAGCTGCAACAACGGGTTGTGAGGAGCATGACTTACTTCACCCAGCCATCGACATGGTCCAGAATCCGGCGAGGCTCACCCTTGATCTTGATGTCGTAGCACACATCTTTCCAGTGGAAGACAGAAGTCTGCTTCTCCATTCCAGCAACGCCCTCAGAGTCCTCCTTGTCAGTCTGCTGAGCTCGGACAGTTGCACCGCTCTCAACATCGACAGCGCCAGACTTGCGGCGCTTGCTCATCGCCGCACGGCTGAATACCAGAACCTCGCCCTTGGAGCGCTCAGAAGCGACGTACTCCGTGGCGATGAGGTGGAGACCCATGAAGAGAATGGTGTAAGCGATCAAGACACCAAAGTTCCTCCACCTGTGCGAGTTCTTGAAGCCGTAGGACGTCAAGAGGTAGGTCGTGCCGCTAACGAAGTCCTGGCCGGGAACGGATCCAGCTGAAGAGCAGACCTTCTCGTTGGCCGCGACCGAGCCGTATCCAGGGCCCATCGGCACGAAGGTAGAACAGGGGAAGTTGCGCCCGACGAACTCGTTGAGCATGACGCTCTCGAGGCCATAGAAGACGGGGTTGATCCAGCGGACCCAGCCCAGCCAGTCCTGCATGTACTGCGGAGGGATGGCGAAGCCGGTATACAGGGCGATCAGGAGGAGGATGATGGACGCTGGGGCGAGAGCCTGGGCGACGGACTTGGTGACGGAACCAATGAGGCGGAACATCATCGACATCGAGAGCGTCATAGTGAACGAGATGAGGAGGAAGAAGAAGAAGGCGCCGGGTTCTCTGCGGAGATTGCCCATGAAGTACAGGATTGTATTCATCAGGATAGCGTTAAAGATCTTGTACGGGAGATCCACGATCATCGCAGACAGGGCCTCAGCCGAGGGATGGTACAGGGCGTAGCGGGAATGTTTTTCGACGATTTTCCGTTTGGCGTACAATGTCATGATCTCCAGGATGCTTCCGAAGGCGTTAATGATGACCGTGAAGAACAACAGGATGGCGCGGCGGAAGAAGCTGGATGTGTCGGTGGGTAGGTTGTAGAACAGACTGCTGATGATCAGGGCCTCGAAGATGTTCGTGATGAGCATGGTGAGCGTAATACTCGGGTCGCCTTTCAGCATCACCCAGCTTCGCCACAGGGTCAGGTTCATCTGCTCCGTGTACGAGAGCGTGAAGGGAGACTTGGCGCGCTGAGACTTGGACTGATCCATGCGGCGAGCCTCGAGGAACTTTTGGAAGTGCTCGCCTCCAAAGGGGTGGCGCTGGAGGTAGTCGTCGACTTCCGCGAGGAGGCGGGTGCGGTGCTGGCTGGCCTTCCAGGCCTGAGCGAACTCGTCGGGGCTGCGGGGTGTCTTGCCCTCCCAGCCGGGGCGGATGACGCGCTCTTGGTGGCTGGTCATGGACGTGAGGAAGTCGGCGGTGGTTTGCTGTTCTGGGCAGACAAAGCCGAGGCCTTCGAAGTAAGCCTTTGCTTCGGTGGTCTTGCCGAAGAAGATCTGACGGCCTTCGTACAAGACGACAACCTTGTCAAAGACCTGGAACATGTTAGTTCATGATGATTGGATGGTAAGAGAAGTTAGACTTACATCGTAAGCGTCCTGGGAAGCTTGGTAAATAGCAACGCAGGAAGTGCAGCCCATGACATCGGCTTGGAGTCTCAAAGTGCGACAAAACTCAAGGGCGTTAGCACTGTCGAGACCGCGAGTACTGTTGTCCCAGCACTGCAGAGGCGAGTAAGATAGCGCTGCCTCGGCAATCGTGACACGCTTGCGCTCACCGCCGGATACTCCACGAACGAAGTCATCACCAACACGAGTATTCTTCGTATGCGAAATGCCAAACATGGCCATCGTCACATCACGAAGATGCTCAGCATACTCCCGCCTCGAGACGCCTTCCGGGATGTTCTTCGGGCACCGGGCACGAGCGGCGAAGTACAGCGTGTCGCCAACGGTCAGGTGCGGGAAGTGGTGGTCAACTTCGGCCGTGTAAATCGCCTCGCCCCTGAACGCCGTGCGCATCTCCTTGGGATGAATTCCCTGGTAGTTGATGGTTGCGCCGTCGCTGATGTGGAACCCGTGAGTGTCTCCTGCAATGGTTCGCAGGAGAGTCGAACAGCCCGATCCAGGGGGGCCAAGGACGGCCAACATCTCACCACTGTGAACGACGCCCTCGAGATCGTGGAGAATATCGATGCGTTGCTCCTTGGCTCCAGCGAGCTTCTTGACCATCGTCGCAGCTTCGAGGAAGACATTGCCGACGCTCTTCTGATAGTCCGTGGAAGTACCGAAGCCGAAGACGTTGAGGTCCTTGAACGCAATGCCGGTCGTCTTGGGCGGGTTGCCCTCAGAGGTGTCGGTGCGGATGTCGTAGAACGCCTTTGCCCACTTTCTCGCGTTGAAATTGGGGCTGGCAGGATTCAAGGGGCCCTCGGCGGGAACGGGGAACAAAGCACCCGGGGCGCCATGGGACTGGGTGGTGAATCGGCGGGCGAGTTGCAAGACCTCGTTGTTCATCCGCTCTTCCTGCTCAGCGGCATCCTCGTGCTTGACCCATTCCTTCTCAGCCACGGTCGTGGCCGAGTTGGACACCGAATCCGACGTTGAAGGCTTGTGCTGCTTCTCGTTCGCGGTTGTCGGGGGAGGCAGAACGGCGCTGTCGGTCTCCGTGTCGCTGTCAGACCGCATTGTTGGCTCGAGAGGTCTCTCAGACCAGACGGCACGGATGTGAAAAGTCTGAGTATGATTGACAGAGTCTTGAGAATTAAAGTGACAGAGTAGTAAATAACAAGCCCGATGTAGTAGTGAGGTACGATCATCAGTTGAAACCGAGTTGACTGAAAGTGGAATGGAATAGAAAATGACATCCCATCTTCGGGACGAGATTCATAAATAATAAACATGGTAGCATGCACGATCTGAAGGATCTTATCTCCATCATCATCATCATTGTTTGCTTTCGTCAGCCCGTGTTGTTGGTTCTGGACAATCGGATATTCGGTTGTGGAGAGTCCGAAGGTCCGCCTTTAGGGGACTTTTTCAGCCCTATGAAACATCATTTCGGACTCAGCCAAGCCTCTCGAAAGACTCATTTTGATCTGGAACCCAGCGCTAGCCACGTCTATGACTTACCAGTGTGGCTTGGCCCAGGAACTTGCCGTCTCCCCCTTAATGTGCATTAACAAATTTCAAGCATGACCAGCCGGTCGCAGCTGTTCTGACCGCTTTTCCCCAGCTTTTGACAGCCCGGAAGATCAGTTTTCACGATTCCGGTGGGCTGCCGGATTTCTCGGGAACCCTGGTCGAGCTGCCCGCGGCCCCCGTTCCTCGAGCTCGCGCGGATCCGTGCTAAGCAGGCCCCCCTTGCCAAGCCAGCAAGCGGTAACCATTTTGACTTTGGCAGACAAAACCATGTCTGTCCCGGAGATTCCACGTCCATGATGCGTCAGATCGGCTCGGGTGGGCTAGTCGCGGGCCTGTACATGGTTATTTGTCTTCCGACTCCCCCTCTGTTTACCCTCTCTTGCACCCGCGCGCCCCTCACGGCCCATTTCTCCGCCCTCCGAACGTCTCGCGAGCCTAGCCAGCCATGGCGGATCAGTCAGCACATTTGAACCCGCTCTCGGTGCGTAGCGGAGATTCCCATGGCCCATTGTCCGCTCTCTGGTTCTTCTCAGGGGCAATGGGTATCTGCTTTGGTGGCTCTCATGGCTGACAGTTGTGTCTCATCTCGCTGTGTGTAGTGCAAAAGATGCAAACACAGAAAGGTCAGTTCTGCATTCCTCCCGGCGACAGCGCCGTTCACGAGCATCATCAACTGACGGGTTGTCTTCGACATCATCAGGTCCGGTGTAGTCGGGTGATGCCGACATGCGATAGATGTAAAACACACGACATCGACTGCGTCTATCCTCAACGGGTCAAGAGGAAAGTGACCAAGACCCTGACGGACCGCCTCTCGTAAGTCTCCGCCCCTCCACTTTCCTCCGTGCCGTCTCTCCGATGGCCAGATTTACGAGAGATCGTTGGCTCAAACTCGGTTTCTTGGCGACTCCCCAGCACGACAGATGACGCGCTCTCAACCATCCTGGAACGGTTACAGCGCGTCGAGGAGCACTGCACCACGCTGCCGAACGGGGGCCAAGCCGTTGGCTCTCTAGATGCCGCACCCCCTGCTCCCGCGTCTGATCCTCCCGCCCCGCTGCGGCACACGTCAACATCCAACAGCGCGCCGTCCAACGTCTCCTCTCCGGCTCCTTCGAGCGCGGCGGTGGTGGCGTCCCCATGGACGTCTTTTGCCACCCCGAGCGCCACTCCTGAGATTGACACGGCGGCCATCCTGAAAGACGCCGTTGATCAGGTTCAACGACTGAGGTTACAGACTATCGCTACCGCAACCATCACTGAGAATGTCACTATTCCACCAGAATTGTGTAAACAATGGATCGAGAGTATGTTGGAACTCATTCCCCGTCATTTCATTAACTGTTACTCACTCTGTTGCCAGACTACTTCACCCACATGCAAACAGAGATGTTTGTCAGTTTGATAAATCTCAAACTCATCAAGCTGATCCCCGACTTGCTTGATCTTCCTCATGTTCACCTAGATCCGGCTATTCTCGTGGTTTACTACGGTATTCTCTACCACGGTTGCGCTCTTGGTGCAACCTTTGAGGGCAATGCTGGCAGCGGTTTGCAGTATGTCCGCATGCTGTATCTGTGTTGTCTTCGTTCCCTGCCTCTCTGGCAACGGGAAGCAACAGGGACAACGACGGACTTCATAGCTGCGATCTTCATGGTGAGCCTTGCACCAAAGACTACTTTACTAACCGAAATGGTTTCGTTAACTAATCGTGATTTACAGTGTCGCACAGCTGCCGAATGCTTTGACGAAGAGCTAAGCTGGCGGATGTACACCTACGCCACCGACTACGCCCAGAAGTTGAACATTCACAACCTCGACGCCCACACAGAAGGCACCAGCGTTCTGCTAGACCAGGCCAAACTCGATGCCGACCGGAAGGGTTTCTGGGAAATGATTCAGATCGATTTCTTCTTCCGCCTACTGTTCAACAAGCCACCGTCAATTACCGCCAGCATCAACTCCTGGAAGGTCAACCTGCCCTGGCTATCAGCAGACGCACAACCAGACATCAACGCCGTGCCAACCATCGCTTTCCTCGTTGGGTCGCGCCAGACCTTCATCCTCTCGCGGTTCTTTCAGGAGCTCGAAAACAGCAACTGCACCGAGGAGGAGATGCGGCCCAAGACCGAGGACCTCTGCCGCGAGATCGGCCAGCTCTTCGCGGAGTGGGGCGTCGAGGAGTGGGTGACCAAGACCATGTCCAGCGAGAACAAGTCAGAGGCCTGGATGATGAGCGACATCGCCATGTCCGGGTACACGTACGTCATCTTCATGCTGCGCAAGCTCTCCGTGCTGCGCTCTAACTCGCCGCGGCCGGTTATGTCCGACGCCGACGTGCCCGACTCGCCGCTCGCTGTCGACGCGTCGCGCCGCCTGCTGAGCGTCGTCCACATGGTGCTGGTCAAGAACCCGTTCCCGGAGACGATGTGTGTTCTGTTTGGCATGTATCGCCTTTACGTCGCGTACGCGTGTCTGATGAACAGCGTTTTGCATTCGGCCGATGTTCGCGCGCATATGGACGATGTCGGGTTGCTTGAGCAGTTGTGTGATGTGATGACGGTTGCGTCAAGAGGGGAGAAGGACTTTGTGCCGTTGATAAGGGCGATCCAGAGCTTGGGGATGGAAGTAAAGAGGAGGCTTAATGAGCCGGGGACGAGTATTACCACACCGATGCTGGGCTTGGGAACATGAGACTGTTGCTGTTTGTTCTCGTGTTTTTTTCTGCTTGTCGTTCAGCCTGTCATTTCATGGGGGTTTGTACAACCATGGTCATCACGGAAAATGGACTGAAGCTCTTCTGGTCTGTCATGGGCGGTGAAATCGGGTATCATGATCTTGCTGGAACTTTTCGGGGGGCTGTACGTGATTTGAAAATAGAGATGGCTGTGATATTCGAATTCATTGAATAATCATTACTCTTATTATTACTGCCCACCGGATTAAGCTACTGTAGGAGGGGATCGTCCTTCAGTGACTGCTCATACGCTTTCTCTATCAGCTCCGTTCTCTCAGGGCTTCTCGGTTTCAGATCAAAATCAAAGTGCTTTGGCTGGACGTTAAAACCCTCCACAAAATTGTAAACGGGGGGTATCATCTCCTCTCCGGCAGAATTCTTGGCTCTGTTGACGTTGCAACCCCAAGCCAGCATCGCAATCTTAAGGTTGAGACTCCTCTCGGCAATGTTGATACCCTGGCAGATTCTTCGGCCGTGGCCGAACGCCGAGTAGTTCTGCAGGTTGGGGTACTGCGTCAGAGGCTCCTTGTACGTCGGGAACGACGGATCCAACCAGCGATCGGGGTTGAAGACTTCAGGGTCGGGATACTGCTCCGGGTCTCGCTGGATAGCCCACTGCACAGCATGCACCACAGTTCCCTTCTTGAGGAAATAGCCGTTATAAGTATCGTCTTCCGTCAAACGATGGGGGAATCCTCCGGCGGTGATGGGGTAGACACGAATCGTCTCCTTGACGCACGCTCTCACGAGAGGCAGCGCCGCAATATCGGTGAAGGTGGGTAATCTGTCGGGCCCGACGACTGAGTCAACCTCCTTTTGAAGCTTCTCAAACCATCCAGGGTTCCGCACCATGCACAACACAAATGACGCGAGCGCCGACCCAGAGGTTGTGGCTGCGGCCTGGAACACGGACCCAAGCATCCAGTTCGCTTCGCGCCGCGTGAGGCCCCACTGCTCTTTCGTCTCGAGCCAGTTTCGCGCCCACGACGGCGACTTGCTGCGGTCGATGAGCTCGTGGAAGAAATCCTCATCGCGCCGGCGTCGTGCGCGGAGGTACTTTTTCCAGGGCGCGAGCCACTCAGGCACGTACATGAGCGACGGGAACAGGTCGACCAAGTACGCTCCAGGCGACCCGACGCGCTCGAGCTCGTGGACGATGTCGAGAATCATCCTGGCGTCCCGGTCATGTCCGCTCTCCAGCCGCAGGCCGTAGATGATGCGTAGGCCCAGGCCGACGCTGAATCGCTCAAAGAGTGCCTCGTAGTCGCTGGGGTCGCGGAGCAAGTCGCGCAGCAGGCGGATGCCCTCAATCTTCTGCTCCGTCTCGTAGAGCGGGGCGACCGGGGACATTGTCACCTGGTGCAGGAACCGCCGGTACTTGCGCCACTGCTCGTCGTACGGGAGCAGCAGCAGCATGTGGTCGTCCGTGAGGAGGTGCGATGACGCCGGCGCATAGTGGCGGTCGCTGTAGATGTTCCCGCGCTGGCGGAGGAGGTCGTTGGCGGCGGTCTCGGTGCCGAGTAGGACGTGCTCCTGGCCCGGGATGGAGAGTCGGACGATGGGGCCGTGCTCCTTGATGAGTTCGTGGAAGGCAAGCCACGAGTGTACCGGGGGGATGGACAGGAGATTACCGATGAGGGGCTTCGGCTGCGGGCCCGGCGGGAGGGCCGTTCCCGGTGGGAGTTGTTGCTGTTTCCTTGGCTTCAGGGCGGTGAGGATGAGGGCGAAGAGGATCGCGGCCCCGGCTGCTAGGTACGGGTTCACGACGCCACCCAGGGAGGCAGACATCTTTGAGCGGGCTCTACACGATGATGACTGGCGATGGTTGGGATGCTGCGTGGGACATGTCTCATTCCCCGGGTCCTGCCTGGCTCATACGAGCGAAGATCTTCATGTGGGAATGTGGAAACAAAATTCTTCAGCAACGGGGTTTTTGACTGCCGGCAGGTCTTTGTGCTGTGACAGCGGAGGCCCCCGCATCATAGTAGCTCTTTGTTATCAGTCTAGACCCCCACTCATGTACAGGCGATACCAATTAGAGATAGCGGCTTGGAAATACGGCCTTAGCAACGGTAGTGCCAGATGGAGTGCGGGTAGCTCGAGTCATGTTCGGTAGTACGCAACAGGACATCAAGCACGTATTGTAAGTCTTGATATCCGTCATTGGATAGGTACCATATGTTGCTGTCAACAACAGAGCTTTGTTGCCGATGCGCCAATGTGGCACAGCATGCAGTGAACCACATGGTTTGTGGGGTAGGTGGCCCAAGCTTCAAGACCCAAGTTGAATGATCAAGAGATGATCTTCAGAAATTCAGACGCTCGTTATCTGAGACTCGTTGTGTGAGACACTGGTCTTTGGTCTATGTCTAGGACTGGGCCTGGAATCTCAAAATGCATGATAGTGCCGGCACAATCCGGGGTTTTTTTTTTTTTTTTTAAAAAAAAAAAGGAACTTAGAAGCTGCAGCATTTGAGCATACTAATGACTTGAAGAACTAACATCCATCAACTCCCCTTGGAGCCAGTCATCGCCTTCACAATTTCGATGCACTCCAAGTTCGCCTAGGGAATATTACCCTTGTATATGCCTTGACTGATGCTGCAAAACACCTCAAAGCGTGCATCGGAAGCTTTTTCCACCATCCAATCAAGTGTGCCAGTGCTTCTTGCGCTCTAGATGTGAATGCTGGCTTAGTCTCCATCGCCAAGTGCTGGTCATGCTCGCTGACGGCAGCTTCGAGCCTGCGCATGATTTCGTCGTGCTCTATCTTAAGCAGTCGAATGTGTTCCGGGTCATTTTTATATCGAGCATATTGTAACGGTAATTTGCCAAACCTGTTCTTCGTCCAAACACTGGGTTCATGTCTGACAAGACGATCAACTGCCTCTGTATTCGAGAGTCGCATTGCGTAAGAGAGGGGGGTTTCTCCGTCATGTGCGGCACTGGTGTTGGCGCCCCAGGTGAGAAGTAACTGTAGGATCTCACTCCGCCTTGCGTAAATGGCGTGGAAAATTGGTGGCCGCCTTTCAAAGTCCTTGGCTTCAATGTCTGCGCCTTTCTCCAAAAGCAAACTAACAACCTTATGATGGCCATGTGTGATAGCAAACACCAGCGGCGTCGTGCCTTTCTCATCATCAGGTATCTCGGTGTCAGCGCCTTGCTGAAGGAGGAGCTGGACAATCCGGTCATGTCCATTCCTGGCAGCCAATAATAGCGACGTTCGGTGACTTCCATCGGTCGCATTGATGTTAGCCTTTCGGCTTAACAAGTGGTTGACAACGTCGAAGTGGCCCATATAGGCAGCGATGGCTAACACAGGGCAATCGGCTCCGAAATCAACTCCGTTTGGGAAACACGACAAGCCTTTCTCATTGACATCGGCTCCATGATTGAGTAGGCACTCAACAATACCAGAAAAGCCCAGACGAGCAGCCACAGCCAGTGTAGGCTCATTCTGAGCCGTTAGAGGCGATTCAGACTGATTTTGAAACCCGCCTCTCACATCTGCTCCCCTTTTCAACAGCGTTCGGGCAATTGCACAGTGATTTGCCTTCACTGCCACATCTAGTAGAGTCTCGCCGTCTCTTGTTACTGCCACATTTAGTAGAGTCTGGCCGTCTCTTGTTCGAAAGCTGGCGTGAGTCTCTTTCTTCAACAACATCTTAAGGGCTGCAGGGTGCCCTAGCAGGGCCGCTGTGGCTAAGGGAGACTGTCCGCGGCTGTCCGAGCGTTTCGCAGCAAACCCCATGGATATGAGTGACTCCAGCACTGGAATGTTGTCTGTAGCAACTGCCATAGATAGAGCACCTCGCCCTTCGGAATCTTCGACAGTAACATCGGCCTCCAGGAAGTCCCAGAGATATTCCATGGCAGCAATATGTCCCACAGTAACGGCACGAATGAACGCCCTCCGTACAATGTTAGGAATATTATCTCTTGAAGGAATATCGCTCAGTTGAAGATCTCTACAAAGACTGGTCAACATCGAGTATTGCCATTGTCTTTGTCTGCTCTTTGAGCACGCTATCAACTCTTGGACCGAATTGAATTCCAGGGAAATTTCAAATTGAATTGCCTCTTTTTCGCTCAGGAGATCAAGGAGATGTTGATCTTGGGCTTTCTTTTTGCCCTTCAGGGGCCTCTTGAACTCTGCCAACTTCAAGCTGACCGGCCAACTTTTTGCCAAGAATTCCAAGAGCAATTTTGTGTGTGCAAGTATGTTCAGCTCCCGATCTGCGTCCACGCCGATGTGCATAGGTTGTGACGCTTTAGCCAGCGCTCCCAACGTGGTCATGTAGAGTTTGGAGCTAGGCGAATCTTGGAACAGCTTCAACTCCAACGTCAGAGAGTCGCTGCTTGCAATATTGCTGCCGAGAAAGCCATCTGAATCGGCTGCTGTTCGAGCAATCATGTCCAGAGCCGTATCCCTAGACGCAACCATCAGATGGCAACTTGCGCGCACTTCCATTTGCTGGACGCGGAGTTCGAGGGCAAAGATAAAATCTTTCAATTCCCCCGTCTTTTGGCGGACCTTCCACCATGACCGCCGAGCTGCATCGTATCGAATATCCATAACGGTACTAAGGACAGCTTTATCTTCGTTCCATTGTCCATCGAAATAGGTAGCGACGATGTCCAAGTCGGTTTCCAGGAGTTTAGCCCACTGAGCGACGTGAAAGCCGTATTTGCAGTGACTCAGTGCAGCTTTATTGCTTGGCAGCAATGCCCGAAGTCGAATGGGTCTGGGTGCCAAACTTACTTCCGATGGAGGTACACACAGAAGTGCTTTTGTCCCCGCCGGTCGTATGTATTCTCGAGGCACTGCGCCAGGCGTAATGCAAAAGAGGGGGATACCCACCGCTGCATCAGTGCGGTTCATCAATCGACAGTTCAGGATTCCAACAGCGTGTCCAGTCTTGGTGTTGCTGAGACAGAGCCGCAACGACAAGCAGCCTCTCGCGGTCTCTAGCCCCTCTATGGTCGAGCTCTTATTCTCCATTGCCACTATTTGGCTACTGTGCATGAAGTCGGTCGGGCTGGTGGCTAGAGCGTTCCCAAAGAGATTGATGTCGGGGTTTTGATTTTCGCCGCCGTCGTTCAGGCCAAAGCTCATGCCCCACGCTAGGACTGAATCGTCCGCCGTTTTCTTGATGATTTCTTCCTGGAGTCGAATGAATGCATGCTCCCCTTCCCCATATATCATGGGCATCATGACATCAAAGATCCCTAGGAGACAATACGCCAAGTCTTCCTTTCTCTTTGTGACTCTTTTGGCTGCCCAAGACATTCGCTGTGCGACGCTAGCATTGCTCAAATCATCGAAACCAATAAGAATCCCATGTGGGATACCTGTAATGCTTCCGATGGCACCAGCCAATTCAAACCTCTCTCCTAACGGGTACCATTTGTTGTCAAAGAATCTGAGGCTTCTAGGAGCTAAGAGCTCCTGCAAGGTCCACCCCCGTGTAAACCAACGACTCCTGTGAAACTGGTCCAGATCGATCTCTCCATTATGACCCGATACGTCCGCTAGGTAAACGTAGCAAATGGCTGATTCCTTGTACCATCGGAACATAGAGTTAATGGCTTCGCCCAGTTCGACAGAGTTGCTTTTGTCGATACAACAGGTGTCAATCCAGACGTGGCTGTAGCCATCAGATTTTGCCTGCCTGCAGAGTCCATCCAGCTTATTTCCGAATCGTCGCTGGATTGAACCCTCTTGCTGCTGCATGTCATGGAACGATATCTCCTCGTGGTCTTGTCCCCATGTATGAGACAAGATAGCGTAGCTCGGGATATCGCTGTGAAATTCCTCCAACCTGCCTGATTCGACGTTGATGAGTCGCATAGCAAGGACGACCGGGCTGCCACGGAGCCACGCAGGCACCCGTATCGACAGGAAGATATGGAGATGCAGATCAAATTCTAGAACCTGCAACACGTGCCGGGGCAACAGAATTTTGGGCGTCCTTAGATAAATGATACAGAGCAGCAAAGCTGAGACTGACGATGCCTCAATGGGTGATGCCTTCGCATGGGATGCGACATGTGCAGGAAGAAGAATCAGGCTGCAATGAATCTTGTCGAGCCAACCCACGTCATCACGTTCGGGACAATCACCAGCTGATAGGTCAGAAATCAGAAGTAAGCCCTACGCCAACACGGTGATACGCGTTGTCTGAGCTACATGTAAGCGAGATACAGCTGGTGCTAATAGGTCAAATGTTGTAGGCCAGTCCAGGCCGTGTGTGATACAGCATACGGTAAGGCCGCTGACCTACGAAAATCTTCAAAAACCACTCATTACCTAGTTTTGTGGTTTTAGCGCACATCAATTTGTTTGACAAGGTTTGACAAGATAACCTGGAATACTGTCAAAAGCTGGTCTTCAAAGGTGGAAAAACAAATATTATGACAGATGCATCTCGAGCGTGTGCCGCTGACTTTCGCAATGCATCAACGGGAGCCCATTATGTTCCTATGCAGGGATAATCATTGCCATCGCGATTATCCAAGGCCATGAGGAGCATTTTGAAGTAATCGTGGGCCCTTTTCTATCCCACTTGACGCCTGCAGACCATTAAACCTACATCAAGTCAATATTTATGCTTCTCCACGTTTCGCCGGTGAGGTACCATGTCCTCGGGTCCGCGGACGACCGACCTGCAACTCACCCAACCCGCGTACCCGCGGGGTCCCCGACCCTCGGCCGCCGGGTTCTTCGGACCCCGTCCGCGCCGCCCTTGCACCCCGCCGCCGAGGTCAATCGACGATGACGATGAAGACAGCTGGATTTCTATCAGTGAGTAAAGTTAGTGATCGGGTGTATCCCCGACGCAAGGACGGCGCAGACGACTAGGAGCATATTATCTAACAAACTGCCACACTCTGCAATGTTCATCTCACCCTCAAAGTCAGACGTTCGGCGATTAATTACCCAATCCGCTCCCTCGGGAAGTGGGTAGACGGCATGCCACCGGCGCTCTATCCGCGGACCGCTGAAAGGGCACCCGCCGGGGGAAAAGCCAACATGGCGGATAAGGGCAAGAGTTCCAGACCGTATCCTGTTGGTCGCATCCCACAGAGCAGTTCATATCGTCACTGTGTTTTCGATGTATAAGAAGCGCATGTTCTCCCACCCCGCGCCCGGGAAACCCGGGGTCCGACGGGCGCCCGACGCACCACCTGACGGATCGTGAGCCCACGCGAGCGGCGTTCTTTTACCTGGTCCAACCCGACTAATCAGCAATTTCAATCAACTCAAAAGCTGATCTTCCTCCTAAGGCTGACGACGTCCCATCGCCTTCGGGCTAACCTTTTATTCCATCTCCGCTCCGCGTTGTCCGCCGGGCGGTTGGTCGGATCAATTGTCAAGCAAACACCCACTGGACATGGACCAAGTCAAGGTGGAGCGGGCGGAGGTCGAGCCCCGGCCGGCGGCGTTTCGATCGGTGAGTTGAACCAATAAGAAACTACGATGATGAATCATCGATCGATCGAGTTGTTAAGTTGACGTTGAGGCTAATTTCACTGCATTGGTAGTGCGACTGGTGCCGTTCTCGAAAGGTTAGTTGTTGTCCAAGCCGGTGTTAGTCGCTAGGCTGCACAGCCATTCTGGCAGGCCGAAATGCGACGATATTTCGGCCTCTCCGTCTCATGTTACAAAGTACACATCATGCTGACCAACCTTGTTAGATTCGGTGCGATAAGGGTTCGCCCTGTACTAGCTGCAAGGTGTCCAAGGTGTCGTGCGAACGAAAGCTCCAACTGAAGCACAGGACCCAAGCACAGAGAGTGCTCATATCGCCAGAATAGTGCGTTGCCATCTCCAGCAGGCCCCCAAGTTGCTCTGCTTTTCTGACCACCAGAGACCAATAGCAGGGCCAAGATTGATCGTATTGACGAGCGTCTCGATAAGATCACGCAAATATTGATGGACTTGAAGCAGCAGACCAAGATCCCAATAAAGCAAGAGATGCTGAGTCCTGGGCCGAGGCCGCACCCTCTCTTGGCACCCAAGGTCAGAGCCGAATGAACAGGAGAGCACAGTTCACGATTCAAACATAACGAAAACGCAACATGGTCATCATTGTCAAGACACAAATAGGAGTTCCGGACTGCTCAACTATTTTTTCTATCTCATAATACAGTACATATAGTTCATGCTTGGGCTAGTTGACGATTCGATCGCGACTTGATTCTTGATGTAGATAAAAGCTTCGTTCCTGTGATTTCCGTTCTGTTTGTTTGTCTCGGCTATTCCAAGGGCTACAACGACACTTGGCAGTTCTCTAGTGTAGACCGCCGACGTCGCGTCGTCTCACATGCGAGATCACCCAATCCGCTTGATATAAGGTTATGCAGACTGCTAAGATAGAAATGAAATCGGTAGTGGGCTATCGAGTGCTCATCAAGAAGCTCCGAGCACCCAGTCAGATCAGAAGCGCGCTCATCGGCCGAACAATGCACTGTTCAGAAAATGCGTACGGCATGACTTGATTCTCGTTCAAGGTCAGACTTCCCGAACCGTTCAGTAATTGACTTTGTGGACATTTTTATGAATGATTTCAGCTAAACTGTAACGCAAAATACAATGTTTCTTGGAATTAACATGCTTATACCGTCACGATGTTCCGATAAATCAAGAGGCTAGAACATACTGAACACCTGCATCACCTGTTTGCCACCTTCCATCAGTGAGTGCCAAACACTCGTCGAAATGTCCTCAAGGTTTATGAACATGAAATACAGTTGGTCAAAGTTCTTCGGCCAATTATCCATCACGGGCACTACGATAAATGTGAGAATAGCACCGAGTTTTGACGAGGTATAACTTACGCAGAGCACAATCTATCCCCAGATATGAATGTGAGTGATTTGAAGTATTTCATCAGGGGCCAGATGCTTACACCGCTACCCAGGCATTTGACAAGAATGGACTCTTCGTCATTGTACGGACTGTGGCACACTCTGCGCGTCGGGAAGGTTTCGGTTTTGTTACCGGGTTCTTCACACTGTACATCTGATATTAATAACACTCTTCGAGATAGCGAAGGTGCTCCCTTACACAGTAGGTATTGGGCTAGAGCTTTTCAGCTGGCTGTACAACTTTTATTGTGATATGGTGGGTAAACTTACTTGGTTAAGAGAGCACGAGGCTCCTTCGGGCTTGTCCCATCCAGCGTTACAGTGAGCGGCCTCGGTAACGGCGACCAGAGCGAGAAGAAAAGCCGGGTATTTCATATTGAGAAGTTGATAGCACGTCAGGCCAAAGGTGACAGTAGTAATCAATGACTGTTAGCGGGAGGATGGGAAGCTGAACAGATAGGATGTCGGTACGAGAGGGGGAATATATACTAATTGTATGTCAAAAATATTGATAGAGAAGTCAGAAGATGAACTGATTTTACTGTCAATTGCCTTACTAAGCGCACAAGATTGCATGCAACGCTTTGAGACGTCAACAACTGCGTGTTCGATCTCCTGGCAAATCATCTACATCACACACTCAGCCAGGGCTGACCGCCACGGTTTGGGATTATAATGTCGCCAGGTATCAGATGTCGGTAAATTTAGTCTGAAGTGATCTTCAAAATTCTCCATCTCGTTCTTTTGTATCCATTTCGATGTATAATTTAGAGCCAAGGTTTCAGTTTCCTTAGAAGGCGTTCCTAGCTTCAGTGTATCTCATAAGTTACGACTCGTGGCGGCCGCCACGGGCCGCTTACTGGAGGCAATCCGGGAATGATGTACCGAAACAGGCATGATTCACCCGAACTTCCACCTCTGCCGAAATGTCTCAACACTGACAATGCTGGCTCTTTGCTGATTGTCAGCAGGGGCGGATGTGCCTTGAAACTCAGAACGGCCATCATCCCAGGGCACGTCAAGGTCAAAAATAGCATAGTATCGCGTGCCGGTGAAATTGGTTGGTCCCGACTGGCCGGAGCTGATCGAACTTCTGCAACAAGAATTCTTAAAGCAGACGTCATTCTACACAAGCCGTTTGTTATTGTGATCATTCCTTCACTTCTTTTAATAAGATGACAATTACTGTAAGACAAAATATGGAATAACTTGCCAAGTTTGGTTAATATTTCACCGAGGTAACCCTACAATGATGACTTTTGGATCATTCGAGACTCAAATTTATTCTTATGTCTATTCAAATACAAAGAAGTAAAATTGGCATTACTTGAAAGAATTAAGTACTTTGCCGGAGGGACATAATTCTATCACCAACCTAATGGTAAGAACAGTTTCGTGATATCCGAATTACAGCTGAATATAGAGCTTTCAAGCCCTTTCATTTCCATTCAAGCGCTCAGCTGTACCAGCCGTTGTATTGGAGCTTCACCTATAGAGACAGTGAGCAACCTGCAAATCAAGTGGAATGAAGAAGATGACTTACAAACGATGAGTCGATCTGCTTCAGATCCGCAACCCCAAGATTCGCAGCATCAATCGCAATCTCATGCTTCAGAAGCTGCGCAGCCCTCGCCACACCCTCAGCACCGTACGTATTCGCAAACATGAATGGGCGACCCAAGCCGACGGCTTTGACACCAAGCGCAAGCAGCTTCAGTACGTCGGCACCGTACCGCACACCGCCGTCGGCAAATACCTCAGTCTGCGTGAAAATTTCCGGGGCCTCTTCATGGATTTCCAGCGCCACTTCCAAGCCTGACGGTGAGCTGTCGAGTTGGCGGGAGCCGTGGTTTGAAAGGATAATACCGGGTGCTCCATGTTCCACAGCTAGCTTAGCATCTTCGACGGTGCCGACGCCTTTGATGATAATAGGAAGGTCGGTCATGGACTGCAAATGCTTGTAGTATTCCCAGGTGTTGAAGGTAAGAGCGGTATCAGCGGAGCCAACGCCGTAGCGGGCTGCTCTGTGGCGGTTGCCGTCCGCGGCCGAGTCCACCGTGAATACGAGGGCTTTGTGGCCCAGAGCCTTGGCGCGATCAAAAATCTCCTGGGTTGCGGTGTCGTTGTGTTCGAGGTAGACTTGCTGGAAGGTCACCTGTCCATCGACCCTGGCGTTGGCAATGTCTTCGCCGGAGCGTGTAGTCCGGAGGGCAGGGATGTAGAGAATGCCTTCCTTTCCGGCACCACCGACGAGACCGAGTTCGCCGTCAGCATGTCCCAGTCCAGCACGGCCACAGGGGCTGATATAGAAAGGGGCAGAGAAGTTGTGACCGAGGATGGTTGTCGGCATCGTCGACTCAACCTTAGTGATGTCGACCATAACGCGGGGACGGAAGCGGAGGCGATGGAAGCCTTCAAGGTTGTTGCGGTAGGAGAACTCGCCTGCTGCGCCATTGCGATAGAATGTGTAACTTGACGCGTTGAGGTAGTGGCGGGCTGCCCAGTCGAAGTCCGGCAAGCCGACGAGTCGGTCTAAGGGGGGCAACTCGCCAGCTGGGAGATCACCAAAGATTTCCCCGATTCCAGTGTCGGGTTCATTGAGGAATGGGCGAGCTGCGAGAGCGGCGCTGACAAACAACAAAATAGTGAAGGATCGCATATTGAAACGAGTTCAGCGTTAAATGAGTGTGGTAGTTGCTGGCAGCTGAATGATCGGAAACACCATTTCACCAGAACGTTTGACGATGTTGTATAGCTTTATAGCTTGAGTCTCAGACTCGCCAGGCTTTAGACCGTACCTACATATGCTGTAGTCATTGAGGCCGAGACGGAGCTATCCCGACGTCTCTTGCTTCTTTCCCGGTTAGCTGTCTAGCTTGACGATGGCCAAGGATCTCATCCAAATTGTAAAGTATCACGATGTTCCTTGGCAATCCTTCGCAGACCAATCTGATAGCTTGTTGGACGCTCACGTTTCCCAGTGGGGAAGGTTGATGCTGCATGGCCGGGGATGAATTTACCAACATGAACCTAGCTAGATTTGGGAGTTCGGAGGAAACAACCTGAATGAAGTACGACTGATCCACGTGCACACCTAGGAGAGCTTGTTATTGGACGTTAACATCAAGATCGGTACCTGATAAGTCCCGGCAATGATTTCAGGTGGGTCGTTTATTGCCATTCAACCTACCGTCTCAGATCGTAAGGAAGACGACGATCAGCAAGGCCATGATGATATCTGATATTGGGTCAGCAATCAGGCACTAAGACTGGACTTGGCCGTGGCGTAGGAAACGTGATCTGGCGGCCTGCAAGACCTCGACGTATTCAGATATGACTGAAGTTATCTTGACAGTACTAGTTAGTAAACCAACTGTCATTCCTGATGTGCAACTGTTACTTGAGATCGGTTGTCCCGGTCGCCGAATCATCCATACCGGAGCGAGCGCCTGCTGCTTTCGGAAATAAGTCAGAGCTCGCTACCGCAGAATCAGTTGGCGACATGATCAGGGTGTCAGCCATGCTTAACAGGGATACCCTCCCGATGCCCCACGACGGAGTAGTCCGGACGTGGGGGTTTGTTGGCTCACTGGACACTTTATTCAAGAAGCTTAGAAGTCTATGAGGGATAAATACGGAATGAACACCTTGATTCGAGTTTCTTTCAATCTGGAGTATTGTCCACAGAAAATGGGTACGCCAATTCTTGGCAGAGAGAAAAGGGGAACTTCATCATCGGCATCATGCCGTCATATCGGCATCAAGCCGGTCCCACTTCAACTCGACAACCACTACAGGCTCAAGTAACCCATCATAAACACCATAGGTTGGAAATTAACCGTTGCACGGTATTTGACATCAAGAAGTCACGATTTACCCGACGAGTTCGGAGTGAGAATGCCTTAAGGTAACCTGCCACTAATACCTTTGCCTTAACTTCAGCCACATAAACACAAGAGCTCCAAAAAGCGCCAGAAATACTCCAAACGTAGCATCCAGAGACGTGTCCTCCGTTGAACTTTGAACCATGCTAGGTTTATAGATGATCCTCTCCGCCAACCGGTGAGCTGCCTGTGGGTCGTGGGCAGGGAGGAGTACAACCTTTTCGCTACTTGCAAATTCTTTGACTTTCCTCAGAGAATCGATTGCCAGCGCTGGATTGTTGTTGACGCCATCCGTGAGCTCCTTGTCAAGTAGATCTTGATCATATGTAGCATCTCCAAGCAGGAGATACGTAACGTCATCGGCGTATACAATCACCGATACATGTCCTGGCACATGACCGGATGTGTCAACCGCCACCACTTTCCCATCATTGGTTATAGGATAGCTCCGTTTCCATGGTCCAATGGGGCCACCGGTTGGCTGAAGAAGTAGAGGCTTGAAAGTTTGTGGCCATTGGTTTGGAACAGCCCCTTCGATTGTGGCGTGAAATGGCTTCTTGTATGTCTGCCAATGTTCTTCAGTGATCCAGACTGGTGCTCCAACAAGGTCTGGTAGCCCATCGCCGTGATCATGGTGAAGATGAGATAACACGACTGCCTTGAGGTCGGCGGCAGCAAGATCCTCCTGCTTGAGAAGAGAGCCGATGCCCTCGTCCTTTCCGACATTGATATCGACAACGAAGTGGAAAAAGGGCATCCAGAACGGAAAGTATCCCGGTTCCATACTGTTCGGAGACTCACCAGAGTCGAACAGGATATGCCCCTCAGGATGGTCGATTAGGTACGTGTTGATGGGCAGTGGCGGCGTCCAGGATCTGTCAAGAAAGACTGATAGACGACGTAGAAGTACAGTTTTCCTTGCAGGCTGATGGCGGTGGGACGGGCGGATTCGTATGGTCCCTGTCTGCAGAATCTTGATGCCGATGGCCATCTTGAAGTTTTTATCCAAAGGTATTGTCGAGTTCTGGCAAGAGAATGGCACTTGGTTTATTCCCAAAGATTAACTAGTAGTGGTGAGATGAGATGGTTATTTATCTACGCCCAAAGCTATTGGCTTTGGGTAGTTGGAGGCAGCGGTGATAATGTACTAGGTAGCTACTGAGCCCCGGCCTACAACTTGTGAAGTGGCTCAGATCAGAATGTTCGTGCCGGTGGGATATTTGCTCTGGGCCTAGATCTTTCAGTGATTGTGGAGAATGATGTCTCCTACTCCGGGGTTCCAAATGCCTGATCTTTAGAGAGCACCGGTAGCGCGGCGACAGACGTACGCCGTTTTCCGTGGTCGGGGGCGTCAGCTACCGACCCCTGACTTCATACCTTTAGACAGCAGTTCCTGTTGAACGCCTCCTACTGCCACCCATCACGCCGATGAACCCACGTCTGAACCTCATCAGGTGTACAAGAATGTAAAAATGAAGCTATGCGCCTTTTGGGTGAGCGATTGTCGGAACTGCCATTCTCCGCGACCATCCATGTGGTGTTAAACTGGACTTCATCGCCGAGAGCCCAATTCGTCAGCGACAGCGAACGCAGCGCGACGCCCCTGCTCAATAGCCCCATCTATATAACCAACCCAGCCATCAGCCCAGTCCGACCCAGCAAGAGTAAGCCTTCTAGACACATTCTTGTTGTCCATGAGTGTACCGAGGGTTTCCGAAAGGACCTTGGCAGGGTAGACAGGCCAAGCTCCTTTGGAGAACTGGTCGTTCCGCCAATCATGCCAGAGATACTCGTTAATACTGCCCAAGTCCACTGACCCAGGCTTCAAATCGTCGAGGGCGTCATCCAGAATCGTCAATGGTGGCCGATCGGGTGCTTCGAGACGGGCGCTTTTGAAAGCAACTATATTGACACCCCCAGTTTTGGAAGCAGACTCGGTAAAGCCAAAGCAGGCAGTTCTGGAAGGAGTAGTAACGCCAAAGAATTTAGCCGCTCCATTTGGCGAATGCACATGAAGCTTTCCGCCAAGATTATGGTGTTTGATGGAGGTTACCGAAGGAGGCAGGACAGGTGTGAATTCGATATCGGCGAGACAATGTACTGGGACGGTGCAGATAACGTGACTGGCAGAGAACTCTTGGCCACCCTTGACCTGAACTGCTGCACTGGTCGAATGCGAGGTGATAGAAGCGATATGGCGATTAAATAACGACGCACCCTTGAATTCGGCGAAAATTACTTCGGCTAGCGCTGTGGTTCCTCCGGGGATCTTAAAGGTTCCGTTAATCTCAAGATATTGCTGGAAGTTGTACCCAGAGAGTGCATAAAGCCGTAGCAGACTTAAGAACCCAATTTGAGATACGTCAGTCAGGCCTGAGATCGACATCCATATTCTGAGTAGCCCTTTCTCTTGCTCCGTGACATCCATCTGGTTTATACGCTCTTCGGCGCTGATATCCCACACGGCGATTGCTTCGTGGTTGAGGAGAGGTCGAGTCGGCTGAGGCATAACAATTCGCCCGCCATGGCCATCGACGTCGAAGAAAGCAGCTGCGAGAGGGGCAAATGACGCGCCGGCCTCCTGCATGCTTTGGAGGTTGCCATCGATTTTCAATGGGCTGTCCTGCTCCATCCCGGAACTCTTCTCGGTCGCCGTGAGACCATACCGACTCATCTCACTCCACACATGAGGTTGCAGGTGGTGGACCCAGCCACCGCCCATTTCGTAATCATCGTTCTGCCCTTTTGCAGTCCATGTACGGCCGCCGATGCGATCCCGAGCTTCGAGAACGAGTACGCTCAAGCCTTGTAGGGATAAATCTCTGGCGGCTGTTAAGCCTGCGAAGCCAGCACCGATGACGATGACATCGTGGAATTGGGAACCGTCATTAGTGTCGAGCTTGACGGCTGGAGTTGGGAGGCCCGTGTTGACAACGTTACGCTGAAAGTCCCAAGAGCAGCCTTCTCTAGTTCGAGACCACATATTGAATGTTGACTTGAATTGTAACTTTGATGTGCGTTTTATTGCTTTATGTTCGGTGACTGACATTTAGGTAGGTAAACGTGAGGATTGATTAACCTAACTATATAGCGAAAGCGGACCATTTGTGTTACAACTATGCATGGTCTTTGCTGTAAATTTGATCACACGTCATGGCTCAAGGCTAGAATCTAAGAAAGTCCGAAGGTCCGAATGGCCGCGTCTAGGCCTCAGATCCACGTCAGTTGTGATGAAGGTTAGCTTTGCATGTTCAAAGGTGGGATGCCGAATTTTAGGTCCAAACGCCAGGGCTTTCCGGATTGCACGGGCGGCCGAAGCATTTGAGCAGTTGATCAAAGACCGGACAATAAGACAAACTCAAAGAACATCTGATGCCTAAGCACGAAACAGATCATTGTTCAATTGGAACTCATTACCCGCAACATCCGATGGCCAAGACTTCGAGAGACGACTTTTCATCGAAGAGGTATGCTTGGCGCAGTACTCCCAGTAGGGTTTACAAACATTACCAAAATGAAAGCACAGTTTCTGAACTCGGATTCTTCAGTTGTCACCTGTCAAGTCCAAGGAATCTGACTATGGCGACATAAACATCCCTTGTTTAGTTATAGGTAGCGAAAACGTCAATCTCATTGTGGTAGTAGCTACGAGACATGCTTTCCAGACAAGCTCTTGATCAGCTTTGATGAGAACCAGGCCCGACAAGTTTCTCTGTAAGCTTGATGAACTGGTAAACTTCCCCCAGAGAACTAGTGTATCCTGCGCAAGGTACGGCATGGGGAATTGAACCTATCTCAAAGAGCGGCTTAAAGTCCATTGGTCCGAAAACCTTTCACGCCTCGATCAGAAATTGAAAAGATTCATGCTTACTCCGACCGACAAGAGAATCTTGTCGGGTCTATCGCATCTTCACGGCCCTGGTAGCCAAGTCGTTGTACGGAACGGGAGCCCCAGTCCCGAACTCCTTTAGAAGACTAGGAGTAACGCCGGCGTAGTCCACCAGTGGCTTTCTGCTAGCAAAATCGGAAGCGGGAACCTTGGAAGTAGGAATTAGCTGCGGCATCGAAGAGTTTTCGTACAAAGTGAATCGTGTCCCTCATAAGGTAGGCAAAAAATATAGGGGTTTCCGTTTCAACTCACCCAATTACCATGTACACCCTCTCGGATTCTGAACGGAAGCTGGATTATGCTCACAGGGCCCGCCGGGATATCTCGCGTGTCCAGGATCACCAGGTTTCCGAGGGTCGTGGTGTGGTCGCGGCAGGAGACGACCAGGAATCCGTCCGCTTCCGGAGCATCCGCCGAGCGGGGGACAAAGCATGGCTCTCCGACCGTCACATCCGGGCCTGCGTTCCACATCTTCGTGGTTCCGGCGGCGATGTCAATGTGTAGGACGGCACCGAAACCCCGGGGTGTGGGGCCGCCGGAACCGAAGGCGTGGTTATAGGGCTTCGTGGTGTAGCGGTCGTCGCAACGAGCCATCTCGCCGGCCACATCGCTGATGATTTTCGGTGGCTCCATCTCTGTGGTCTCGGCGGTTGGGTCGATCTTGAACCTGACGAACTTGCCCACGGGAGGACGGTGGCCGGGGTTTTGCGCAGACTCGAGTTCGGGATGCTGGGTGGGGAAGACGCCGAGTGCATCAGTGTCGTGGAGGAAGGTGTCGATATAAATGCAGCCGTCGTTGCCCTCGTAATGGTTACTCACGTGGCCCCAGTAGTGGTTCTTTAGCGAGGTGAACCATCTTACGTCCTCTGGTTTCGGGCCTCGACGAGGAAGAACACCAAAGTGATTGGCCTTCGGGATTGAGGGAATTAGCCTACGGAATCTTTTGGCCGATATGGACGGGTCTAGAAGCTGCTTACAAGGAAAGGGTTCCGTCGAAAATGAGTTCCGTTGGCCTCCTTCATGTGCTTCAAGTCGAACTCGTGCGGCGTCATCCCGAAGATAACATAACTGGATTTTCATGTGAGCATACATCCTTCGTTCAAAGCATTCCAAATCCAAAATCTCAGGGGAAATGGGAGCACACTTGTCAGTTGCGGCCATGTCATGGGTCCAGGTGACGACCGGAGTTTTGATCCAACACTCATCCAGCAATTTCCCCTCCTTGCTGAACCTGTAGTAGGCAAGGTCATTCGAGCTGAGTGGGCAAGGTCAATATCTGCCTAAGAGAGTCCACGTTACAGTCACGCACCCAAGCCCAGCAGCTTCCATACCGAAACCGAGCATCTCACCAGTGGAAACATCCGTCTTGGGGTGGGCGCAAAACGTCTTGGCCGTCATTTGGCCCTCGAAGTCGTAAACCCCTGTCGGTTTTCTTCTTTCAGCTTCTCTTCCTTTTTCTCAATTTCAGAGAAACAGGGCCGCGGGTAGATTACCAATCGTATCCAATGTATCAGGGTCCACGAGCAACGGCGGGCTATCTTCCTTGAGGACAAGCAACTTCTTCTGCCACCACTGAACATGCGTGTTGCCCGTGGACTGAATCTGGTCAAAGACGCGCGGATCTCCAGCGTATGGATTCCGATACGTCCCCCAAAGAGGCTTCCGAGCCGCTCGCTCTATGATGAACCGCGGGGTCCGAACGAACTTCTGCTTGAAATCGACCACGCCGTTCGAAATTCTCCAAGCGTTCACGGCACCATCGCCGTTGATCCAGATGTCATGTCCATTACGGTTGGCAAACACAAAGTCGCAGATGATGCGGTAAAACGTCCCGTCGATGCATTGGGGGATGTTTCCGTGGACGACGCACGAGGCGATCTCAGCGTCAAAACGGCCGGGCTGGTTAACAGGCTGAGCGCACAAGTGGTCGGCCACCGCAAATTGTAACTCGCTACTAATGGGCAGAGTATGCCTTTTCTTGTCAATGGTCGCAGAGAGATCCGATGCAACGATTTGAGTGTTGTGGCATAGTCGCTGGAAAGTGTCCCACTGCGGAGGGGTTGGTGTTTCTTCGTCAGACATTGCTGATAATTGCAGATGAAATCTCACATAATCAACGAGCAACTATCATCAATATGCCCAGCCAAAGATCATCTCAATGGTACTCAATGTTGCATTTAAGTACATCATGAAACAAATTACTCAGCGGGCAGTCGTTGAAATCGCCGACCGTCTGGGGAAACAATAAACTTCACCCGTGAACTGGAAGAAAACACATCGTTGTCGCGGGCCATGATCAGTGTCGCAGATCGCGCCCCCAGCTGACGTGGTGTTGAAGCTCTCGCCAATCATGATGCCATACAAACTTGCGGCGACACCCATTCTGCTGACTCCCTATCTCCCCGCCGAGCCTGCGGTCTTCGCACAGGCCCGGAGGCCGGGAGCGTCTGTGCGCTCGGAAGAAATCTACTCCAAGAGGACTCTGAGTTGAACATGATCGCCGCAGGGAGGTCTTAATCAAGGCTGGCGTCCCCGAAACAGGGCCAAGCAATGTTACGTGGATTTGCATTCTGGCGCAGTCAATTGGATCACATACACATGTTTTTGTCACTTATTCTCAACTTATCCATGAACAGCTGGACGAAGTCAGCCCGCAAGTTCAATCAAGTGGATTACGGAGTAAATGCTACGCCACACCATTCCAGTAGACCTATGTCGCGGGTAGTTATGGACAACTACAGATGAAGCGTTCATATGGTAAGCTAATCATACATTGGCATAAAGAACGCGTCATCGTTCATCCGGAACAAATCGGTAAACGCTGAACACTCACGAACTTTGTCAATTATGTATCCCCTACAGCAAGTCGTTCTTAACATGGCAACTTATGATTAATCAATAGTAGAACACTAACAAGCCTGGGTAGAAAGCCATCATGTTGCTTGATTTTCGAGGTGTTATCCCAGTTATATCGCGCTGAGGGTTTCCACCGTGTTACGGCACGGAAGGGGAAGGGGGAGGGGCCGGAGTGGCGCGGGCGGGGCCGCTTGTAAGGAACCGGGAGATAGCCGCGCGCAGAAAGTTCAGCAGGGCAGGTTTGAATGCATCGAGCCCTACACCCAAAGGGGCATTCCCTACTCTAGAACTCTGTGCGACACTTGGACTGACACACTAGGTACGTAGGATCTAAACACAATCAATATCACAGATTGTAGTAAGATCAACGTGCTCCTGTAGCTGAAAGGCCTTTTGACAGGACAGCACTGCTGTTGAGCACCGAGTTCGTCAACTTCATTGTCGCTAATAAAACGTCACTTTTGTTAGGTGATTAATAGTGTGGTTCTCATTTTGCTTCAAGTACCACTGTATAGGAGCACTCGACTTTGAAGCAGTTGAATTGTTCATCAACTGCCTCTCCGTCTTCGCGTTCGGTTTGAATGTTGATTGATCACTTCGCAAGTCCGCCCACAGAATTTAAGATGACCAGCCATACTAGCGCCCGTGTTGATTGAGATTCTCTCCATAAGCCTCACTCTACAATCTCAGCCCCTATGTATCTTGTTTCGTATTCAAGCAGTGAGATGATGGTCGTTCTCTCCTACTTGTTGCGTTTATTTCCCTGTCTAGAACCTGAAAGTAACTGTTGAATCAAATGTGTCAGGTACGCGAAACCACATTAGTCCTGAGGCAGAATCCATACAGGTCTTCTGTTCACTACCGAAACCGATCTTTACATCTTCGCCAGTAAGCCTCGAAATAATGGACCTTTGACATCCCCTGGAAGTACCATCGCCCTCAAGCAATCGCCAACCATAGCCCGCCATTCTAAACAGATTCGCGACTCATGCAACAAACAGTGCCGTTTTGCCGACAAAGGCGCTACCAATAGACTGTCAATCGCAATCTGCAGGACGTCGCACTTGACAGCAGCCGCAGCAGAATATCGAATGTGATATTGTGATATCGAACGCATAGCCATTCTGATCAAAAAAGGGAAACTCTGAATTGCATTGGCCTTGCGCAGCTGGTGCCCGCCCCCGTTTTTTGAGTCAATATCCCAGCCCCTAAAAAAGCCCCAGAAAACACGACGAACCGCCGAGCCCCAAAATTAGCATGGTTCGCCAATCAGGGGCCCCAACAGTGGATCGTCCTCAAAACTGAAACGAGACAGTCGACTTCGGTCTCGTGAAAATCGTCGATTGGTCCTTCTGGAATGGCCGCCTTTCACCCCCCCAAACCACTCAAACCACCCAGACCACCCAAAACTCGCGGCTTAGCCCGAGGCGTTCTACATCTGTAATTATGAAACTAGCGAGATGTAGTATTGAGCAGCTCGGTATCGAGAAAGCAATGATTCTTGTTAGGCGTTTTTTGCAGCTCCCTGTCTGGCCTTTGGGTGAATTTCAAAGTTCTTTATCTCTTGGTATCCCCATCAGAGTAAATCCTAGGATGAAGTCTACATCGCTCTCTGTTTTCCTCTGTATTCGACTGGCTATTTATCTACATCCTCTTGGCTAAATACTCTCCTTTTTGTGGAATTTATCAAAAATCTGTGTTGAGTTTTCGTTTTCATCGTTTCGATCCTAAGCCCCGACGACGACCCCTCCCGACGACCCTCCCCGAAGGAACCAAACCGCCATCATGGGCGCGAACTTGGGAGCCAAAATCGCCGGCATCGGTGCCGGGTTGAAGAAAGATGCCAACTTCTCCCGCGTCGGCTCGGGGGCCAAGATTGGAGTAAGGACTCTCCGTGCTGGCACGGGACGCTACTTCCTCAACAAGGTTCCCGTCTTCATCTGGATCTCGTCATACGTGCCCGCCTGGCTCCTTGGGGATCTGGTCGCCGGTGTGTCGGTTGGGCTCGTCATGTTCCCCCAGGCTCTCATGTACTCGGCCTTGGCTGGTGTTCCTATCCAGGTTGCACTCACCTCGTGTTGGCTGCCGAACATTCTCTACGCCGTGATGGGAACTTCGAAAGGTAAGGACATAAACTTTTGCTTCATAAAATTTGTGGTGATTGCATCTTTACTAATCCTAATCTCAAACCAGATGTCTCTTTTGGGCCCATGTTCTTCCCCTCCATCATCATCGGCGGCATCAACGCCGCCATGCCCAAGCCCGGCCCGCCCCCGGCCCTCGTCGCCGCCGTCCTCTCCCTCTGCGCCGGCATCTGGTCCGCCCTCTTCGGCTTCCTCAACCTCGGCTTCCTCTTCGACGCCCTCTCCGTCCCCATTGTGCTCGGCTTCGGCTGCGGCATGGGCATCATGGCCTACATGGCCCAGGTCCCGCACCTCTTCGGCATGGTCGGCGTCAGCCCCATGCTCTCCCACCTCACCGGCGAGTTCATCGCCAACCTGCCCAAGACGAACCCCTTCGCCGTCGCCCTCGGCTTCGGCACCATCGTCTTTCTCGTCGCGCTGCAGAAGGTCCAGAAGAAGCTCGGCGCCAAGAACGAGATCGTCCGCCTCGTCACGAGCAACCGCAACCTCTTCATCCTGCTGCTCACCCCCTGGATCACGTACATGGTCAACAAGGACCGCGGCGACAAGCCGCTGTGGCTGTCCGTGTCGCCCGTCGAGACGGAGGTCTCCTTCGTCCAGGGCATGAGCTTCGACCTTATCAAGTCGCTCTTCTTCCCGAGCTTCATGGTCTGGTTCGGCATCGCCCTCGAGCACATCCTCGTCGCCAAGGGCCTGGGCCGTATGCGCGGCTACAAGATCGACCCCAGCCAGGAACTCGTCCACCTCGGCATCTCCAACATTGCAAACTCCTTCATGGGCGGACTTCCCGTCGGCGGCGGCGACATCACCCGCGCCAGCGTGGCGGCAACCTCGGGCGTCAGGAGTCCCATCTCCGCGCTCTTCGTCGCGGGAATCGTTGCAGCCGGCATGTACCCCCTGAGCAGCTTCATCGAGTACATCCCCCTCCCCGCCGTCGCGGCCATCATCATCGTCGCCGTCATCGACACCATGCCCTCGCCGGGCGAGATGGGCAAGTACTGGGCGTGGTCCTTCGCCGACTTCATCACCTTCCTACTCACCTTCAACGGAGCGTTGATGGCGACGCCCCAGATCGGCTTCGAGCTCGGCGCCGGGGTGCTAGTCATCTACACCCTCTGCCGCTTCATGAGCTCCCGCCCGAAAGCCATGCTGGGCGTCGACCTCGAGGGCCAGCCGGGTGTGTTCTCGCTGCCGTGCTGGGAGGCCGGGGAGAACGTGCCGCCTGGCGTCTGTGTGCTGCGCCTCGAGAGCGATCTGATGTACGCCAACGCCGAGGGGGTGCGAAACCGCATCGTCGACACCGCCATGATATGGCACGCCTCGGTTCCCTCGACTGCGAACAAGAACGACCGCGCCTGGAGCAACTGCCGCGACAAGAGGGTGGAGTACCTCCGAAAGCGCGCCAACCTGACTCAGCCCGAGTACCTGCTTCCGGCCCTCCGACTCGTCATCATCGACATGACCAAGGCGCCCTTTATCGATGCGTCCGGTCTCCACGCGATTGAGGATGCAAAGGCTGAGCTGCGGGCTTTTGCGGGCAGCGGCGTCGAGTTCCGGTTTGTGGGGGTGAGCGATGCGGTGAAGCGCAGGTTCGAGCGCGCGGGGTGGAAGATTGCTTCACCTTACGACGATGATCAGGAGCAGCAACAGGAGCAGCAGACGCAGGCTGAGGGTACAGAGGCTGCTCTCCCAGACTACATCTTTGACCATTTGCCTACTGCCATTAGAACGCCTTTGAGAGCCAGAAATGCCCCAGACCAGGTACCCCTGACCCAGATGCAGTCATGGGAGGGGGATGATTACAGCTTTCAGAAGGGGCACACCATGTAAAGCGGTTGGAGGTGAAGAAGACACAAGGTAGATAGTTGAAGAGATGTAAGATAGCACCGGAAGACATGGGTATGCGACTAGTACTTGGCGTATATCAGTCTGTAAGGTTCATATTTACTTATACATCTGACTCCATGGGTTTCCTTTGTTCATTCTTTTCAAATGTTCTCGGGATTTTATAGACTACATAGATCACCACAGGATGCATTCAGCCCTGTAGATATATACAGTTGGTAAATAATACACACATACACAACGCCGCAAGAGGCGCCAGGCTCATGTGCCGTCAGCTTTCATCGTTCCTCGTCTATTACACGTTCACACACTACTACCTCTCGTAGCTAATCGACAATATTCCTTTGCGCAGCGCAACAACAAGTCGCCCCCTAGCCACCACGAATGAAATGCGACAGAATAATTCATACCATGGAACCTTAAGTGTTCACCAAACTTGGTGAAATTCTGTTCTCTAACAAGGAAACCAATCTTGTACTTACAAGTCTCTTTATGTACATGGCAGAGTTAAATAAGAGGGCAAGATTATACCTAGTTATCTTTCGGGTGTAAAGAAACAGGTATAAAATAGTGGTAAAATCAACGAAATTTTAGCTAACAATATGCAATACTCCTCGGAATGGTAATGTTATTCTGAGAACGAGAATCCTACTGAATGACTAATATTACATCTATCAACAAGACGATCTGTGAAGGAAGACGTGCTTAAAACCGCCAATGGGCAGACTGAGTAGTGGCCCACCTCAGACCTCCTCGTCCGCACGGTCTGTCCAGAGCGTATACACTTCTAATAAGTACAATATGTGTTGCGAGCTATTCACTGGTGGACACTTGACGGGCTGGATGCGAAGATCCGTAGCTGCCGAGGATTGCATTCTGTTCCATCAAGACAACATGTCGAAGAGGGGTTTGATTTCCGCATCACGAAGAGACACGGCTTTAGTGCTGCAGTTCCCAGGTTCAATTTGCTTGCAGTTTGTTTATATAGCACTTCCGTATCGGCAATGGCGAACGAACTATGTCTACTCCTTCTGGACAATGATACCGAATTTTTCAGAACCAGTTCAGCATCCCACACGACTTCAACACTTCATTCTTCTCGTCTCTGCTGTGCTTTAAATATCACTCACCCGCCGAAGCGTTCGAGATTCCTACGAAAAGAAAGCCCAAATGATCGTATGTTGCTGCAATGCGGCAGCACCTATCTACATTGGAAAATAGCAAACACGCTGACAAGCTGAAAGTCCCCAAACAAGATCAAGTTTGGTGTCAACCCTTGACTCATGGTGTTTGCACTTGAGTTCCAGCTCGCTCTTTCGAACCCGAATACTCGCAAAGAAAAGACCAAAGACAGAACCACGGTACCCAACCAACCACACAAACGTTCCTCAACCTTCAACTTCGCCTCCCACCCCTTGCCCTACCTCACGATCTCGCAGGAAGATGTATTGAGATGCAAAGTTCGCCGGATGTTCTAGAGCGACATTTCTTGTCCTGCGAAAGAGCCAACAACTCAAACACAACCGCCCTTTTATCCACCAATTCAAGCCCCGTAGAACCTCATACCACCACAAAACTTCAGAAACGGCTAGGTATTAAAAGCACATACACTCGTTGTGATTCAGCACCCATCAGCCAAGTCCTTGACCTCAGCTCGAAGTTCTTTCACGTCTCATAGAACCGACGATGTGGATTCTCCACAGATGCCGCACGCCACATCCGTGACAGATTTCCCAAACCAGCCAGCCAGCCCCCGGTTCGTTCGGATTCGGTTCCGCACTCGCCACATCCCTGCTGTTCATCATCCTTGGACTTCAGCTCGCGATTATCCGTCTCACCTCTTTTTTCTTCAGCCTCCGCCGATCCTCATGCTTCAGAATTCTCACCTGAATGGTCGCATGGCTATCGCGTCTTCACGCCACAAACAAGTCGACCTAGCTATTTGGGCCTTCTTGCCAAGAAAGAAAAGGGGTTTCCCGCCTCCGTCGGAGATTTTAAGCCCCAGGCAATATCCTAGTCACGATCACTTTCGAGTTCCATCGGCCGCAGGAATTTTGATGTAAATCTGGTATCAAGTCTTCATATTGACATAGGGACTAACCACCCCCCTCATTAATAACCCGAGAAAAACAAGCCCTCCTTGCTGGATGCCCATATACTCATAAATCGTGCTGTCCACCTCATGCAGCCCATGGTCTCTCCTCCTCCGTCACCCTCCTCTGCTGCACGACCAACTCCTCATACGTATCGGGTAGTCTCGGCCACTGCGGCTGCGACCACTCGTCACCCGCCGGTACGGCGGGATACCCGCTCTTCATCGTTAAAACAGCATCGACCGTCTCCTGGATCTCGTCGTCGTCGACTTCGGAGTCCGCCTCATCGAGAGGGGTGCACGCTTGGAATGGCTGCTCTCGTCTGACGGCGTCGACAGCGTCCTTGATGACCTCTTCCCACCAGTCGACCTCGTCCCAAGCGGCATCCGCTTCTTCCTCGTCCAAGACGAGCTCTTTTACTTCCACTTGGCCGGTGGTATCGACCTTTTCCAAAGCGTTCTGGTCCTCATCCACTTCGTCGTCGACTTCGAGAATCTCGGGCTGCGTCGGTTCGGGTATCCTTCGGCCTGGCTGCATCGCATGGACAGCCTCGACGGGCAAGCCGGTGATGATGGACACCGCCGTCTCAACACCCCTCTTCACCGCCAAGGCGCTGAGAAGCATCTTCAACGCATGCTCCCATCGCCCTTGCAACATGAACATTTTGCCCCGACACCACTCGTACTTGATGAAATTGCGGTGTTGACTTGGTCGGGCCCAATACTCTCTTTGAAGCTGTGCATACGCAATCAGCGCATTCATCTTGTCGCCCGCCAGCTCGTATAGATACGCCAGGTACTTGAGAATATTCCTGATCTGCGCCTCGTCCCTGTAGTCGTCGGATGCTGCACGCTCGATCTCGAGACACTTGCGGTATTCATATGCTGCTTCCTCGTGATGTCCTGCGGAACGGAGTGTGTGTGCGAGGTTGATCCGAGTTTCCAGGGTCTGTTCAACTACGCGCGCGACGTCGCTCGCTTCGCGCCTGCACATGTCACGTAGAATAACGATGGCTTCGTCCCATCTGCGAAGCGCCTTGAGCGCCGTGACATGGTCCTCCATATTCCTCAAGGTCACCGGGCTGCAGATGCCGAACCTCGCCCTGTGTTCGTCCAGTACTCGTTGGAATCTCCTGCACAGACCAATCACCTCATCATACTTTTTGAGTCGTAAGCTCGTCAATCGTGCCAGCTTGAGCGTCCATTCACCGTTGGCGTAGTGCAGCAGGTCGGCTGCCAGATCCATATTCGCAATCTCGTCCCTCGCTTCCTTATCTTTGCCGCGCTCCGAAAGACACATGGCGATATTGTAGTCGATGGCGGCCTTCTCTTCATGTCCGAAAACCGGGACGTCTTCGTTCCAATCCCTGGCTATTCGGTAGGCCATTTCGGCCTCCTCGTATTTGTCCTGGTTGACCAGCATGCTTGCCAAATCACGCTGCGCTTCAATGGTTGTGACGTGGCGCTTGCCCCTCCTTTTCACGAGCGTGGGAACCAATTCGCGCAGCAGCTTCTCGCCTTCTGCCCAACGGCTGGTGTAGTAGTAGATCTCGCCCAACTCGACCATTGAATGCAAGCAAAAGTCGCGCCATGATCCTGTGAATAACGTCCAGCGAAAGGTCTTGCCAGGTCGTTCTCTGCTCTTGCGCAGTAACCTCTCCGCCAAGTGGGCCAGCTCCTCCGCCTCGGCAATGTCACCCATGTCCTCGCGGCGCACAAGGGTGTCACCGAGCAGCAGCACGGCGCGCATCAGATAAAATGTCTGGTCTTCGCTTTCCGGCAGCCCCTCGAGAAGTAGCTTCGCCATACGCAAGTGGTGCTGTGCCGAGATCCAATCCTCCGGGGTTTGGTTGCGGTAGGCATGGCCGACGCTCAACAGCGCCAGGCCCTCGGTGAGGGTGCCCAGGCCACGGGATTGATTCAAGGCAAAGTTTCCCAGACGCAGTGCCAGCGACCATTTCCCGCGAATCTTGAGGAGCTCAGAGATGCCCAGCAGAGTGAGGACGGAGGCCTTGTCCGAGTTGCGGCTCGCCGCCCTCCACCGCGGGGCCTTGGTGAGGCGCATGGCGGATGGGGTTGTTGGGCTGGCTCACCGCGTCGGGGGTTTGAGTGGGGGAGATCGCCCCGGGGATGGTGCCTGTCTGCCGTCGGAAATCGTGGGAGTCTGTTGGGGTTCGTCGGGGCTGTCGTCGATGCTCGGCGGTGTCGATTGTGGTGGTTTATCGTGGAAGTTTTTGAAAACGAAAAAAAAAAAAGTCGGTTGAGTGAAACCAGAGATCGCCGAGAAGCCAAAGGACGAGATGGAAGGGAATGCGACCGTTCGAATCGGGTCGGTTGGTGAGATGAAAGTGAGTCAAAATTTGATGAGTGACAGGTCGACAACGAGGGGAGCAGAACGCAGCTGTGGCCGACGCTCCCTGATCAGCCAAATCCAGCCAGTCCGGAGCTCTCGCAGGCAACCGGGCCGGGAAGTTCGAGGAATGGAAGAGAATGAAGAAGTGAGGATGAGGAGAATGAGTGTTCTCTGCTGGAGTTTGGCCACCACATCAGCGAAACCGTTGCGGTGGGTGGACAGCAAAGGCAGACGGCTGCCAGGTAGCTAGGCCACCTCAGGAAAGGCGAGGTGAAAGTGTGTGTGTGGTCGAGCAGAATTCTCGTCTGGTGTCTCTCTGGCTTCTGGCTGGCGCCTCGACGGGCTTGACGGGCGGCGTGATCAAACGAGGCGAGACAAGGCGAGGGTGAGCGGCGGCAGGACGGCAGGGCGGCAGGACAGGACGGAGCTTCCTCCTGCAGGTTGCAGTTGCAGGCCACAGGGCGACCGATCTCCCTTGGCCGTTTGCCTTTTTTCGTCCTTTGCCTGAGCGACATGAAGGAATATACCTAGCAACTTAGCATAGTGCGATACTCCATTGGGGTACTAATGGCGGTGCTAAGGCGGCAAGGAGGGGGAATCGATGGAGACGGGGGCTGGACTGGACCGTCAAACCACGCTCGAGCTCTGTCCCAAATGTGTACCGTGTCTTGCGTGTCTTGCGTGTGTGTGTGTGTGTGTGTTCGTTCGGAGTACCAGATGGCAAAGACAACACGGCGCATGCAGACCAAAACACCCCCGGCAGGTCCAGTCAGGTCGAAGCACTTGGCCTGCAGATCACGGCGTGCCAGTGGTCGTGCTTCAGCGCCGATGCCATCCGACGCCCAATCAATCAACGACGACGGGCAACGGTCCAAGCGGTGGCCGGTACTTGGAGCTGATGGATGGGTTGGGTAGGATGGGATAGGGTGGGAGGGGGACTGGCGACCCCGAAATCCAGTCCAGTCAGGTTATGTGTTGTGTGTGTGTGTGTGTTGCGTTCCAAGTGATTGAGAGATCGACATTGATGGGACTCCTGGAATAGAGAGCTGTGAGATGGAGAAACCTGCAAAATGCATCTGATGGGCGTGGGAAGGAGTCGGATTGGCCAATTCTGATGGCTCCTTCCGTTGGTGAGGTGGCTGGCTGGCGGGCAACAAAAGACGGAAGGGACCAACGACTGGTCGTGGTCCGGTGTCTCCTTCTCTCCCTGAGCGGCAAAAGCATCGTTCTTGCTTGGATGGAGTGGAGGGAAGGAGCACCCGCCCACAACTGCCCCGGGTGTTGCTTGCGTGCTGTAAGGTAATATTACTTAAGCATCCCCAGGCCCAAATGAACAACGCCATTGGCAAACTAAAGCGCCCCGTGCTTCCCAACAATGCTCCCCCAGTCTCTATTCTCTCTCTGTGTAGGGTACGAAGTATCTACAGCATCAAAAAGCATGGAGAGATACATTGCCTCTACTCACAAAGACACGCAGACAGCCGGGCCACAGCTGGAACACAATGTTGCAGTGCAGCAAAGAAAAAAGCACCACGCAAGGAAACAACGTTGCTTATTGTCAGGGGACCAGCTTAGTGCCTTCTCTCATCTGCACCACGCATTCCAGAAGGAACCTGACCTGAAACACCCCATCAACGGGCTTCTCGCCATGGTGAGACTGAGCGCACCTGTTCGTACCTTAGTCCCCTAAATTGCCTGCTCCCTACCTGGGTCTTCTCGTTCCTGCCGAGTGTTTGTTTGCCAGCCACTGCCGGAACAATTCCTTCTTGTCTCTTCCACGTCCCCACTGGATGCAAACAAATACCTAGACCTGCAGCACGCGAGACAAACAGACAGACACCTCCCGCCACACAAACACCGCTCCAGTTCCCCGTCAAGGTGCCATCGAATTCCGATGCTCAGACACGCGCATTCCAAGCCCGTGGTTTGGCGAAAATGACAAATGACGTCGACCTCGTCCACGCCATCCTCCGCCACGCCCGACGCCCGACGCCCATATGCGCTAAAGCACCCGAGATAATATGCTGTCGTCAATACATATGTACGCCGCGGTGTCCCTTCGCTTTCCTCAAATTTGCCAGGGCTGGATACCTTTCTCCTTCCGGACCTTCTCGGTCCTTTTACGTCATGTCCCGACATTCGATCCGACGCACATTCGATGGTCCAGAACAATGCCATCGTCCGCCATGGTACAGGCACCTTTACCCCAGATATGTCGCGATAAATGTCTAACAGATTGTGCGGCTTTCAAAATTCGGTCCATTGGAAGCCATACATTTCCTCCTTCCACTAAAACATAATTAACGTCTACTATTTCATAGGGGATAGCTTCTCACTGATTCACTCCATGGCAGATACGTCGCGCAGGCGAACCCATCCGGGTCCGACGTGTGCCCCACCCCGAACCCCGAAACGCTACGGCCTCGGGCTCGGCCCCAACATGTCCTTCCCCCGGCGCATGCTTCGGCCGCTCTATCGCACGTCCCATCCCACTTAACGTGTTCGCGTTCTGACAGGTACCATGATGCCCCGATGTTGACCTCTTGCCATGATATGGATACGCTTGAAACATCTTCCCAGCGGGGCCAATGGAAAACATACCCAGACACGGGGTCTGCTAGCCTTCACAAGTAAGAAGAGACCGATACCCTTGGGTAGTCGTGCAGTCTTACTTCAACTGTAATGGCCACCTGGCAGCTTCCCAACTCATGCAGAAGTTTCCCGAGGCTCAAAGACCTCGAATCTCCAGTCGTTGTGATGTGATTATCACGTTAAATCGTCGCCACGCACAAACGTATTTAAGCAAGTATCGTTGGTCCTGGTTTGTCTTGGATCTTCGCGCAAATAATCGGTTTCTTGGTTTCGTCGCACTTCTGACAGTCGATGTCGGCATAGCTTGCAGCGATTTGGCCCAAGTCGTGCCTCGGCAAAGTGTCTCTCAAGCAAAGTCTGTTGCGGTTTTGACTTCATGAAGAAAAGTCCAATAATGGAAGAATATACAACAGCCAGTCAGGGAAGATGACGGAGTATTGAAGATGTACTCACATTGCCCATGGCTTGAAAGCATATTTACCTTGGCAGACACTGCTTGAACTAGGTTCGGCTTCATTACAGGAACAGAGTGAAGAACAAATTGCGGACAACGTTGGCTGTGCGGGGGAAGAACAACATGTCGCACACCCGTATTGATATAGAGAAATGCAGCATCATCAGGAAGCTCTCACCAGAATCATTCCATGTGGCCTTCGCAGTGTCAGCAATGGCCGCCGTAGACCTTGAATGCTCGTGCTTGAGGTCACCAGATCACCCTAGAAGTCTATAGCTATCAAACTGATGGCCTACATAAGAAGATTTTCATTCCTCTTTTTCATCGAACGGGCTGAAAGCCCCAGCCAATGATTTTATCTGCAACATCTAGTATATATGATTTAAGATCTATCTGAGATAAACATCACTCCTATGGTTAGGCCCGAGCTGAAGTTCCTCGGTGCAGGCCATGCATAATAATCTATTGTGTATTCACGATGAATCACGTTGCGGTTAAATCAATAAATGAAGGATTACGGCGATATTGTGGCCGTCGTCTGCAGTCTCCAAACAACAGATTAACTTCCACCACATGGATCGCCCAGCTCATAGACGAGATGGTCATCAAGATATTTCATCCAGGCGATCGATCCATTCTTCTGTTGTTTCGGTTCATTGTGTTTCTGGTTGTGGTAGTTGTGGCGCATTCCCATTTTATTGATGACAGTTCGCCTAACAAGACTCTGTATCGCGTTGCCAGCGGTGATCAGAATCCCCGCGTGACTTTTCTCAATATAAAGAGTATGATCTTTGCACAAACTGTCATCTGGTCTCCCCAGGGAATGCGTGGCCTGTTCCTCGCCTAGCCTCAACGGAGTCATCGCTGCACAAGATAGTGGTCGACTCTGCGGAGTTCTGACAGATGTGAGATTTCTTACGTGTGAGTCTCGAAGTTCCTCATGCTTGATGCTTCCCACATCATCCCTTTCCGTGGACTATCGCCATTGAATACGAAGACACTTCCAAATTCAAGAACCGTGGGCCGAGATCTGCGGTTCACCGACCCACCGGATCTGGTCTCAAGTATTTGCAATCGAAGCGCACTGTATCAGCGTTCTGGGTTGTACCCCGCCATTGGCGCTGTTGAGAGAAACCAGACCATCAAACACATGAGCGTGTTTATAAAGGATCTCAATCTGCAATAGCACACTGGGAGCTGTTCTCGTATAGAGCTAGGGTGTGGAGGTGAGTGTATGATTGTGCGTACACCACCAGAGCTCTTGTAGTGCGCTACTTAAACTATGGAATGGCTTGCATTTCCGGTCTTCTAACACACACAACAATGACATTCAACTTCATTACACCGATGTTTAGAAAAGATCCCGTGGTTTCGGCTGAGTCTAGTGAGTTTGTCCCGTTTGCGCTTGCATATCAGTGCGATAGCTCTTCGTCCGCGAGATACTTAGGTTTTCAGGTGTCTCTGATGTATCATGGATGCATAAATACCTTACGTTGACGTCAGAAACCAAAAGTGACGAACGGAGATTGCCGTGTATGGAAGTGACGCTTAGAAGTCTCGGAGGCAAAATCGACAATTTCTCAGCCGTGCAAACTGAACAACAGGAACAGCCAAAGTAGATCCGGCATACATGGAAGGCTTGTTCCCGTACATTCTGTGTACGAAGACGAAGAGGAAGATGCCTTGTCTTTTTTTTAGGGTAAATTGTTGAATAAAAAGTGTTATCGGCTAGGATTGTTCTAGCATGGCAGTAACGCCATGTTGTACATATCAATGTCGACAGTCTCGTTGGCAAACTATGCTGTCTTCCGACGCATCGAGTCAGACTGATTCTTAAGTAATACCCAACAACCAAGGATGCCTACCGGACAACAGATTACAGGAGAGCTATCAACACATGCAACGGTCGCATTCGACTGGATTGTGAGTTCGGGGAATGTCGTTTAGACGGCCTAGTTTCAATCCCGCGCATGTGAGATTCAGATGAATTAAAGAATCAGATCGGCTAGCCGTATGAGGAGTTATAAATAGCTCACTTTTAGAATCGCGAAAGAAAAGTGGCTAGCTATCAGCTGAATCGGCCCAGCACGCCTCCAAAAGTGAGCAATTCCGCACAATTTGGCACTTAATCCAAGGGAAGACACTGAAATACACGATGCGTCAGATCCCAAGGTCCCCCAACGTACAGGCTTTAGTATTTAAGAAGCGGATCAATTCTTCCGCTCTCAAACTCTCACGGCCAATCTGTGACCCGCCAGCCATCAAGGCATTCAGATTTACCAGTGGCAGCGACCTCCGGTGTATCTGACCCCAAGCCGATTCTCACGCTTGATGATTACTGATGAGAACGCTCCCAATGTGTATTTGGCATGGATCCACCGGTTTCAAGCGCATGGATGACGGAAGTCAATCAAGTTGCTGCTAGAGACTTGTGGAAGTCTTGAGCCACAACACCCGATCATCCACGTGGTGCCGAACGGAAAGGTTGCCCACGGCACGATACTGAAGTCTTTACAGAACGACTGGAAGAGGCACAGGATCATTGTTTGAAGAGAGCCCATGATGGCCGGAGGACGTTGAAATTATAGGCATAAATTCCCTGTAAGAGTCTCCCCCGTGGTGCCGCCCGAGTATAAGTCCTTTGAACTCCATCATAATGCATGAATGCGGTCTTTCGTACAAGTAAATTCCAATCTCTCCAGAAAATGGACACCAATGGTCGGATATGTTTAGGCTGGATTGATTATACCGAAACAGAATTGTGGACGGTTCTCCAGACTACCGGCAGACGCTAGGTCTCTGGTCTCGCATGGGAATCAATGAGCACGCATTAGGCTCAATTCCTCCTGCGATATTCCTTTCTGCAGATTATTTTGGCTGAATACGAAAGGCTTTACAGGATGATGAGTCTTATATAGACATCCTCAACGTCTCGAATCTACCAGTTCTCTTATGAAAGACAAACTAAGGCTGGCAGCACGTGCGATAAGAGAAGCGTAATTTCCCTGGCATATTCTTTTTGCCTGCGCGTAGGTTAGGCACTTCAAAAAGATACTATCGCACGAGACATACAAACATTTTAAATAGGGGCCCTGTAAAACAAGATACCTCAATCTCAAACATGATGATGATCTCGAGCATTGACAGAGGCTAGGCCCCAAAGGGTGACCGTAGGTGTAATTTTGTGCACGCGCGGGTGTGTACGGTAGTGGTGCTATGTTGGCAACAGGCAGAGCGGTGTTTGGTCATCATTCAAATCGTTGGATCGTGTGCGAGTCTGGACCGAACCTTCACCGAATGCAGCGATGAGTTGAGCTGATTGTTTCAACTACACGTTCTCGTGCAAGTCCAAGGACTTGGTTTAGTCTGTGGATAGGAATCCACCTGCGCCAGCTTTGCGACGGCAAGTAAGATACAATGGCCCCTGGGGTATAATGGCGGATAAGCTCATGCGGGACGACAAAGGTGACTAGCAGAGAGTAATCATGTATGTAACGAGTCGATAAAGGTTCGGAGTTAAGGGTAGACAATATCCCAGCGACATGAACGCAATGATGGAATTACCCGACTTAAATCAGCCAAGACAGCCTTCAATTTCAAAGAACTTGCAGGGCCCTAGATCTGTTCTGAGATGACTAGACGGCTAATCTCTTGACTATTTATACCTGCGGGGCTGCTTCATGCCCAGAGAACTGCGAGATCCGTTGCGTGGACATGCAGCACTGCGGCAAATGTCTGGTCCCAGGCGCATATAAAAGGGTGTGTTTGGCGAGAATGCGACAGTAGTCTACACAGCCAATACACTCGCATGGTTCCCGGCATCTTCACAGCTGAAGACTCGCCTCAAACGTGACTAGTTCTCTCACCTTGGTAGCAACACTTTGGGGCGAGAACTTGAAATATACCCTAGCGCTGAAGTTCTCAAACAGTCCGTCAGCTGCTTGCGCAGTTTATTTCGATTATACGAAAGCCTCGGTAACAGAGACAGAGCCTAAATATTCTGAACTAATCACTCAAAATTTATGACTACGCCGGTGTTGCGACTCGCGTGCGTAACGAGAGGGGAATTGACATATAGAATGCAAAGGAAAACACTTCCGGCGAACCCAGCAGCGACTTTTGACGCATTTGTAACGGGCTTTTTAGTTGGCGACTCGGTGCTTAAAACCCATTCAAAATGTATCGAAAGCTTTGTTCTATTACGAGACGCAAATTCTCCCTTAGGCCGTGGGGTTTGGGTGTTTCTGCATAGCTTCACATTCAGCTACCTGAAGGGCTGGTGAAATTGGTCAATGAGAAGTAATTCCGATGTGGGTACACGCGTTAGATTTGACTGTTAAAACTGTTGCTTAGCTTTGGATGGAGTATGATCACTATTTGGGAGGGATATGGGCGTAGAGCATTTTCGTCTTTGGGGAGTAATGCCAATCAAAGGCCGTAGACTCGTAGCGCATTGATGTATGAATCTTTCTCATCCCCGGCTTATCAGAATCAAATGCCTAGTGCATATTTCCCCCCTCTTCATATTCTGCTGTCTTTCATTGCTGTTGCATCAATCAGCAGTAAAGCTTGCCCTTCAGCACCATGTAGCGAGGTCACGTTTTGCCCTGTTCTTCGATAATGTCAAAACGGGTAATGGGATTCGGCTGTCTGGGTTGTGATCGGAACCTCGTCCGTACATACAAATGAAAATTGAGATACTTCTAGTCTTATTCCTTGTTTTTGTCGCAGGAGTACCGCCCACCAGAACCGTCGCCTGCCGTGGCCCGAAGGATGGGATCGCCGCTCGGCAGTCCCACCCGGGGCTCCACACCGGACTTAGCGCCCGTATCACCGGCCGCGGAGCTCCGTGGAAGGATTTCATCGCCGCTTGCAATCTGCTTGATTACGTACTCTCATGGCGTCGCTTAGGTTGGGTTGAGAATCCTTTGGACGTCATTCAGAGTATTTCAAGGCGGCGGGTTGCACTTCATTCGAACCAGTTTTTTAAACATCGTGGCTACGTCGGATTCAATACTGATTCGGAGTTTCCAGCTGTAAAACGGATATTGAACGAATTGCGTCTGGCAACATTTCTAAGAGTAAACATTAGCGCCGCCAACATGTCTGTTCTTATTCTCGGAGCCGGCGAGCTGGGCTCCGCGATGCTCAAAGCACTCACCTCACACCCTTCTCGGCCAAACGACGCCAACATCTCGGTTCTCCTGCGGCCATCAACCATCTCTTCCACCGACCCATCGAAATCCAAGAGTGTCTCGGACATCAAAGCACTCGGTGTCTCCGTCGAGGCGGGCGATGTCGTGAACGAATCCATCGCAGACCTCGCCGCACTCTTCAGCAAATACGACACCGTCATCAGCTGCACCGGCTTTGTTGGTCCCACAGGAACCCAACGTCGTATTTGTCAGGCTGCATTGCAGTCCAGCGTCCGCCGCTACATTCCCTGGCAGTTCGGCGTTGACTACGATGTCATCGGACGCGGGAGTCCGCAGGTCTTGTTTGACGAGCAACTCGACGTGAGAGATATGCTACGCGCGCAGACCAATACGGAGTGGATCATCATTAGTACGGGGCTGTTTATGAGTTTCTTGTTTGTGAAAGAGTTTGGAGTCGTGGACTTTGAGGAGAGGAAGTTGAGGGCGCTGGGGGGCTGGGATGTGGAGATAACAGTGACGGGACCGGAGGACATCGCGAGGATGACAGCGGAGGTTGTATTTGAGCCGAGGGGCATTCCAGGTAATGGGAGCAATGTGGTATTTGTAGCAGGGGATACAATCTCTTATGGGAGGATTGCTGACTTAGTGGAGAAGAGGTTTAACGAGATTGAGTTCACGAGAGAGGAATGGGGTATGCGATTGATAGAAGCAAGTTTGAAGCAGGACCCGGGAAATGTGTGGAACAAGTATCGGGGGATCTTTGGAGCTGGCAGTGGCATTGCCTGGCCTATGGAGAGGACGTTGAACTACCAGCGTGGCATAAAGCTAGAAAACTTAGAAACATGCTTGAGAAGCATGAAGAGCCCGGCAATGTCGGAAGCGTAAGGAAACGTAGTTCGAGGTTGGGAAGCTCCCGGTAAGTCATCCCAAAGATCCGGGCGGTCTATTCGTTAGCGAAGCAAGAACAAGTCTTTATATAGGCAAGTTGAGTAGAACCAAGTCCTTCATCCAAACCTGTGGAGCCAAACAAGCGGCCTCAAAAATCGTTCTTACCACATGATGCTATGTGCAAAGTAGACTTGACCTTATCCTGATCCATGCCAGCTAAAATCAGGCTGAGTCCAGCTGAACCGAACGTGCATGCATAACTGTGCTCTACCCACTTAAGTATGACCACATGCAGCAGTGCTATGTACTAATCGGCCAATCCCATTGGTTACTTCATCTCACGGTGTCAGATTTCAACAAAATCTCGCAGCCTGATTTCAACCCCGCTCGTCTCACTCCTCTTAACACTCATACCTGAGGGCCGAACTCCTCAAATATTGACCACGGCCCTATTTCAAACCCTCAAAGTCAAGAGAAGCAAACTACAGCCGGCAAATTCCTCATCTACTTTCGTCTCCTCTTCATGCTATCATGGCTGGAAGATATAGGGATCCGCGACTGTCAGACGATTTCGAGTATCTGGCAGTGCCTCAGTCGAATCGAGGTTATCATTCGGACGATGAAGCTCGGCAGAAGAAGCGGACAGTCTTTGTCGATCGCAGAGAGCCTCAGGTATCAACAGAGGCGAGAAGACCATCCCCTCCGCCGAGACTGAAGCGTGTTCATGTCGAACAGTACTCAAGTCGTGTCCCATCTCCACCTCCCTTGAGGAACGACCATCGCCGGTTCTCTTCGCAGGATGTGCGACCACCCCGCGCCCTCAGCCCTCCGCGACCAGCACCATACGCTCCAACCGGCGACTCTTCGTACCCTCTGGCTCCTAGGAGGAATGGATCTCGCGATGCTCGGATTCCTCAAGTGAGTGTTGAAGTAAATCCACGCCATGAGACGGTGGCCTCCACACCTTCGAGACCGGATGCCAATGTGTTGTTTCCGAAAGTCATGCAACAGAAAGAGCAACGCTCATGGCATAAGAGGTCAAGCTCGGCTGGCCGGTCAGTCGCAACATCGCCGTCCCTCGCAACATCCGGGCAGTCATTCCCTTCATCCGCGACTGGCACACTCGGCGACAGACTCTATCGATACAACGCATTAGGAGAGTCTGAAATCAGATTGATCAGACTACTTCCGGCGCGAATGTTCAAGATCAAATGCGAAGTATTCCATGCTCCAATTACAAAATTACCGGAGTATATCGCTATATCGTATGCGTGGGGCGACGCAGGGGACACGCGACGTTTGGAACTTGAAGGCACTGAGATTTCGGTATCTGCTAGTTTGCATGGCGCCTTGCAAGCTCTCCGACGAAAGAATGAGATAGTCACCGTATGGGTGGACGCGCTCTGTATCGATCAGCACAACAGGGATGAAAGAACACAACAAGTTCAAATGATGACAAAGATCTACTCGAGGGCAGAGTCCGTAGCTGTCTGGCTTGGCCCAGAAGCAGACCGAAGTTCTGACGCGGCCGACTTTCTCCTGAGAATGACTCAACACTCGGGATCACCAGACAAGATTACGAAACTTCTTTCCTCCAAAAGTAACGAGAGAGACATCGCAGCAGCCGTCTCTCTTTTCGAAAGAGACTACTGGAAGAGACTGTGGGTGGTACAAGAAGTCTTCAATGCACGCTCCGTCACTGTCTATTGCGGCTCCAACAAGCTTCCGTGGGATGTCTACAGAGAAGCGTCCAACGTTTTCCAAAGACACAAGGGTGACTTGGACTACTACTTTCCTGGAAATTCCCAGGGCCGGACATACGCCAGAGCAGCACAGAACCACTTCACCTACTCCCAGATTTTGACTTATCAAGGTCCTGGAAGTCTTCCAGACATCCGGGCTTTGAGACACTATGGGGAGGATTCTCTTCTGGAGGTTATGCGCGTCTGTCGACGGAAATTCTCCGCTGATCCGAAAGACAAAGTCTTCGGAATCTTGGGTTTGCTCACGGAAGACGTGCGCAAGGACTTCCCAGTCGACTACAGTCTATCCGTCAAAGAAATCTACACGGACGTGGTAGACTTTCTTATATCAACAACTGGACGTTTCGACGTGATTTGCGAGGCCATTCACTACCCGCCTCACATGAACACTGCAAATCTACCCTCGTGGGTCCCAGACTGGTCTCACATTCCCGACACCGTTGCTTTGGGCGCTATGGGCTTTGAGCCGCCCTTCTCCGCATCGCAACGCAAAGAGATCAAGTTTTCCTTCAAAGACGATCGTCGAAACAAGATTGAAATCACCGCTCTTGAGATTGACACCATCCGCACTCATGGCATTGCCGTCGGCACACTGTGCACACTGGCAGACTATGTCATGGCTTTCATCCACTGGAGAGCGCTTCTGCTGGCGACGTACAAGGCCGACGACCTCGAAGCTCAACACCTTTTCTGCAGGGCACTTTGTCTCAACCAAGTGCCTCGAAAATGGGCCAATTCATTCGACTGGGTGACGGCCTGCTTCCATGTCTTTGCGTCGTTGATCCGAGAGAGGTTGCCGCATCTGCCTCTTGATCAGGAACTTGAGAAGTACATTGATGCGAAAACTGATATCAAGCCTGACGCTCGTCGGAGATTCCTTCAGGAACACTTCGGCTCTCGGATGATGGGTCGATGCTTTTACGTAACTGAGGGCGATCGCATTGGCATCGGATCTGGATTCATGGCTGTTGGAGATACGGTCGTCGTCCCGCTTGGCTGCTCCACGCCAGTGGTCCTTCGCCCTGAGGGGTGTCGCTCAGAGTGTCGCTATGTTGGCGACGCATACTTGCATGGGTACATGTATGGCAGAGCCATAGACCAATGGCGTAATGGAGACAGGAAGGCGTCCAAGTTTGTCCTTCACTAGTGTCGCTTCATAGGAAGGTTTAGTTTTCAAGTCATCTGATAGCCAATAGAGGCGTTGAGCGGCCAGTAATGAGAGCACTATTCACGATGGAGCGCAAAACGCGCAAGCTTTGGGTGACAACTGCCCACAGGGCTCATTGAGTCTAAATACATACACGCTATATGGGCATGTACAGAAGGAAGAATATCTACAAGTAAACAAGCCTATACATGAGTGCCTTTTCACGGAATGTGGCACTGTTGAGTCTCTCGTTCGGGTCAAAAAGTGCCCGAGCAGATCTCGCGATTTTGTTGAGGAGCTTAAGAGCTGGTGACGTCGGAGGTAGAGTACTTGCAGGCGGTCGACGGGCCGCTGGAGACCTCGGTGGGCTCATCACCGGAGTCGTTGCCCTTGAACTCGGTGCAGACCTCGCTGACGCTCTTGGCAACAACGTTGGTGAAGGTAGCAGTGTCACCGTAGTTGGAGTTGATACCTGGAGGGACAGATGTTAGATGGGGTTGCAAAGGAGACGTGATGAAGGAGCAAGTGACTTACCAGCAAGGAGCTTTCCAGAGGAGGCGTTGATGTCGTCGAAGATAACGTGGCGCTCGTACATGGTCTTGCAGTTGCCGCAGCTGCGGTAGAGCTTGCCGAAGTCGGAAACAGTGAAGCCAGAGACGGAGAGAGTACCGGCACCGTTGTGCTGGAGGACCTTGTCCTCGGCACCGGTGGCACCACCGCCGGTGATCTTGGTGGTCTCGCCGGCGTCCTGCTTCTTGATGGTGAAGGCATCCTCGCAGACAGCAGACCACCACACGTTGGTGAGCGTGCAGCCACCGTTGCAGTGAATACCCTCGATCTGGTTGGGTCCGATGATGACGTTGGAGATGGAGGCACCCTTCTCGAGGATGAAGACAGAGTCGGAGTCACCGCCCTCAGCCTGGCCAGTGCAGGAGACGCCACGGTCGAACATCTTCATGCCACCGTCGAAAGACTCGCCGGCGGCGATGGTTTGGGCGGCCTTGAGGACGGAGGTGCCGGAGGCGGCGGGGATGTTACCGCCGGAAGTGCCGTTGTTGGCAGCGGCGATGGCGAAGGAAGCGGTGCCGTTGCCGGGAGCGGAGGTGATGATGGAGCCGGGAGAACGGGTCTTGGTGGCGTGGGTCTTCTTGGGCTTCTTCGCGGACTTGGTCTTGGAGGGGTTGGCCTTCTCAGCGCGAGCGAGCTTGTGGATGAGGTCGAAGTAGCCGTGCTCGGCGCGGGCGAGGTTGTGCTCCTTGGGAGCGGCCTGGGCGGCGGGAGCGGCGGCGATGCCGAGCACCATGGTGGTGAGAGTGAGGGCGACGGAATACTTCATTTTGATGGTTGGTTGTTGGATTGGTTGGTAGGTAAGGAAGGCGAGATAAGTGAGAGAAAAAAGGCTTGTCTACTTGAGAGAACGAAGAAATAGAATCAAGCCTGCTTGAAAGAGTGTAATGAACAATGAAGACAGAAGAGTTGTGAGTTGAAAGTGATGAGAGAGAGAGAGAAAAGGCTGCTCTTGGCTGGATATCACGCCGTTACTTATATCAGGTGAGCTGCCAGGATGGATGGTATCTTCCCACGTCCATGTCTACCGTACAGTTACACTACAGTTACCAACGCCAATATTAGATGTGGTCCAGACTAGAACGGGAACTGGTCCAACTCCAGCCAAGGCCAAGAGGCTCCATCTCCTCCGCAGACTACACAGGTATCAATCAACAAGCGACGCGGAGGAAATGAAAGCGTCGATGCAGGTACTGAAGATCGCACTGGAGCCACTAACCCACCGTGTTCCCACAATGTGGGCTCATCCCAAGAGATCCTGTCAGACTCAGCGCCAACTGCCATGCAGCACCGGTAGTAGTGGACTGGCATGAGTTAGGCGTTGGCCGGTGGTGGTGGCATCCCTCCGGCTGTAAGCTCCATCGGAAGACGGACACAATTCCCGGTTCGGGACATGGACTCATCCCAACTTGATTGTTTGCTTGCAGGTCGTTGCCCGAAAGAGAGGTGTGATGGCCGCTCCCGCATCGGAATCTCGACGGGGGACCCCCGTGTCCTGACTAGCCAGTCCCGCCCTTTAATTCGATCTCCTTGGCCCCAAAGCTTGAACACAGACGAATCCCAGGTCTTGAATAAAGTGATGGCCCAATCCGGTTCACGGGCGGGAATCGCCCCTGGGCCCTGCTCAGCCACGCGCCCACACCAGCATCGCAACAGCCCCGACTTTCAGTCTGTCAAAACCGTCACTCACTCTCGGTCTGCAGACAACTCTCGCTGTATCCCTGGCTCTTCAATCACTCCCACACACACCACAGGCGGCGCCATCTTGCTGCCCACTCCCCCATGGCGTCTGCCAGGGGCACATCTCAATGTCGCACCACCCCTTGCAGGTCGTTTCGAAACAGACGAGCAGGATGGCCAGGGTCGCCGTCCAGTCAGCCAAGCCAACCACCGCCAACGTCTCTATCGTAAGACTCCACTCTCCCCAGTTTTCCAAAGCAATGCCAAGACTGTCTCAGACGAAAAATCATGATGTCCATATTGCCATCCCGCGTCACTAGTCGCGGCCGCGCGGATTGGGATTCCAAGATGCGTGAGGGAAAGTGCTCAGGGTCTTGGCGGGCCAGATGATGACGGCCGCTGCGGTGACGAGAACGAGGCACCCGAGATTTGCTGCCCGTTGTTTCCTCTCGCGCATACGAGCCTGCAGACCGGCCCCCTTCGTGGCCTCCGGGCGCCCTCGTCACGTCAGTTTAGGCCGGGCGCATCGCTTGTCGGCTTGTTCGGTCCATTTCAGACGTTTTAAGGTCGCTTCAATGGAGAACACCCTATCCGATTCCTGCTCTGATCGCCGTCCATAGTGGCATGGAGAATCTGTCTCAGCAGTCTCCGTATCGAACCGTATAATCGGTAAATCATAAGACTTTGCCAGCACGAAAGTTCGAGAATTAGTGCTCTGAGAGCTATAGATCATCGCATATACGCCAAGGATAGCCTGGTTGGGAACAGCCGCAAGTTGATACCGGTGATGCAGCCGCATATATTTGGCCCCTATTATGGGGTGGTATGAGGGAGGATCTGCCGCGGTGAGGATTTGCACTGGCCATCGGAGGCGGCCTCGAAATCCATGTTGAAAATTTTGAACGCCACGATTACCATGGAAAATGTTGTTTTCCCGTCTGCGCGCTGCTGTCATCCGTAAGTTTGTCTCGTCGTTTGCCTGCCGGTGAGGCCGGGGCTCGTCGCCCACTCTTCCGGAGGCCGGGCCTCTTCGTGAGCAGAGGGTCATTTACAGGAGACCGGACACGTCCCGGCCTCTTTTCTCACAAGGTGGGGTCGGTCCAATCCTGTACTAGACGTTGATGATGTCTTAAGATACGATTACAGTCGTATCTACGTCTTTCTGTTGAAACTGAGCTTGGCTTCCCGTACCGCATGTCGGAGGTAGAGAATTAAGGTAGAGCTGCTTGTGCTCTCCCCCCAATGCAACGTCAGCGTCCATGGTCGTGTTCGGCTTGTGTGCAAATTGACTTCGTCTGATGTTTTGATTCGTGGAACATCGGATCGTACATGCGATGCTGACCACCTGGTGGCCTGGCCGTTGTCGATTTGTCTTGGACATATGAGTGTCAATGCCGCTTTTCAGATTTTCAAGACGATGTCGCCACGGCTCAGCTCACATCGCCCCCAATATGTTTCCTACTAAGAGCCGCGGCAGACTTTGAGACGGAATCGATATGCTTGAAGCTTCTCCGCGGTCTACTTCCGTTAACCTCATCACTAGCGCTGGAGTTGGCTTCATTGTTGGCCCGGAATCAGGAGGCCTGCATCGACAGTGGGCAGCGTCTCATCCCTTAGCTCCAGATGTATTGCGATCATCCCTTTCTCCCGTGCCCCTGGGTTCCAATCGTAAATGTCGCATCACCCGCCCGAACGCTGCTTAAATGCCGGAAATAGATCGCTATGGGAACCGATGTAGGTCTCTGATTGGCGAATGATCTTGGCGCATCTGCTCAGCGGCTCTTTTGAGGATGCACGTCGCCATTGTCCATCGGTCTCAACCTTCCCGATCTGTCCGCTGTCTGCCCGAACTTTGCTTTTGTCAGCTATCGCCTGGCAGCATGCGACGAACACCCAAAAAGCTTAGGCAGCATAACGAATTCTTGTCACACCGGAGTCTCAAACAAAGCCAAGTTTGCAGGTGTGCGCGTTCGCGCCTCCAGCCTACTTGCTGATATTGACGTGTCTTGGCGCCGAGCCTTGGAAGCAAACGCTCAAGAAAGGGGGCAGAGGATTATGGTGTTGGCCGTGTTAGCGACCGCTGCGTAGCCCCGGAAGCACAGGACCGTTTGTTTTCAGTGTGATTGACTCAAGCTCTTCCTTCTTCCCGAAACTCTGCTAGTAATGTCATAGCTGCCAATAATTGCACTCTGGCCAAGGTCGGGTTCGTGCGACTCAGCATCGAAACGATGCAAAAACTCAATTCAAGTCGTTTGGTGCGAAAGACACGTGGTGGGTGAGGTATAGTTCAATCATAAATTCAATGCCGTCCGTGGTCTACGACGCCCCTGTTTGCTCAATTGATCGTAGTACTACAGCAATTGGACCAACCCACGATGGCCCAATCATGTATTTGCGTAGATCTGCGTAGCACAGCGAATTGATGCAGAATATTTCCCCTTCGTTAGTCTTTTACAGAGCATGTTTTGACTTTACGGAAAATTGGAGATCATCGGGCGGTGGGATATCTCCCGGCTATGCGACACAACCAGCCCCATCGAGTCCTATTTTCTCACGCTCAAGGACCCGTTCATTAGATACCTTGGCAAGGGTTTTGTCTGATAAATCATGAGGATGCAGTTGCGGATAGACGCAGAATTCTAGACCTCTGTACGGATGCTCCTGGCATCCATGGTACGGTATCCGATGAACTGGGGGAAATGAGCAGGACCGGTCCCGGCGCAAATTTGACTTACGCGGTCTCCCTATCCGCGTCATCAACGTCACCCCGTAACCGGCCGTCTCATTGCTGTAATCCCGGAACTTCCGATCAGAGATATTGAGTGCAGTTTGCGGCTTGCTTCTTCGAGTGAAATGATGCAGCTGCGATATTCCTGCGATCGGGTCAAACTCCCGCCAGCATCCAATGCGCAACAACATCGGAGACGTGGATCGCCCCTTGCAAACAATTCTTTCTTTCTTTTCTCAGGGACTGGTTTACACGACGTTTAGATTTTTTTGCATTGATTTTCTGACCCAATTCTTCCGGTGCTTTGGTGCCTAGGTGACGGAAACCTAAGGTCGACCGCAAGTAGACTCGCATCGACCTGATGAAAGCGCCATGTTCCCAATCTTCCTCAATTGAATCAAAACTCACAAAAGAAGAATATATATTGAATGTGGATTTTACATGCGTAACAGCTCCTCGTAGACAGTATACTCCGTAGACTTCTCAAATTCCATTCAGTATCAAGTTTTGCTTCGGCGAGTAAGCGGCGTCTTCGCAAACCAATGGCTGCTGTTCTCGCCTCTTCATGGTGAAAGCTTTCCAAATTTATGAACATTCGACTCTCATCCTGTCCGTTCGTTCCCTTTTGGAGTTGAAGGTGTCTTGACTTGAAGTCACCAGCCTTGGCGAATGCTGCGTCAGCAGACGTCTTAGCGATGCCGTGCCGGCTAGGACGGCACAATTGGGCCACTTGGTGGGCTTCAACTCAAAGATAAGCTTAACATAAGATTTTCTGCCCAGCTTTGGTGTGCATCTTGACAGACGCACGATCTTGTACCGGTTACCCAGGGTCGGTCGGCTCGTCGGCATCTTGGCTGCCACTTCTCCACAGGACGCATAACAGGCCCATCGCCAATGCTGAGGCCGTCGTGATGATCTTTTGCCAAGCCCTGAGAATTCTGAGCCCAAGGATCGTTTCTCCGGCGCGAAGAAGGATAGAAAGCTTTCGCGGATATTCTGGTCTGGCCGTGCTCGTATGCGACCGTGGGATTATTATGATCGTTCGAGTAGGACATTGATGTCAAGAACAAGAGTAATCCAGAGCAAATATTACATCAGACGTGAGATATTCTGTTGTTTGCTCTGAATTTTGACTATTATCTGGCTACGTCTCCGTTGCTGTCGTTCTGCGGCCGCGAAAGGTGTCTCCCCTGTCCACATACTGCCATGCCCGCATTCATGCCACTCCTACATCCTCATCGCCTGCCTTCCTTGATGATGTTCTCTACCATATCCAATTTGGTCATCTTCTTGAGCATCCCTTCAAAGAGTCCCGGCGGCAGCATTGATGCCACCCGAGACAAGAGTGCACTCTCACCTCTCCAGATGACTCTCGGTGGGTTCTTTGCCAATAACGCTGAAGAAACCTCCGATGCCCACTGATCCGGCGAGATTCCTCTAACTCGGAGTTCATCTTGGCTCATAGCCCTCTCCACAATTTCCCGGGCTGGCTCATAAATCGAACCTTCCGGCAGCCGTTCGCCAGTGGTGTTGAACTTGTTGTTCGAGATCAGGTTTGTTTTCACACCAGCTGTCTTGAGCTCCACGACGTGAATCCCGAAAGGTGCCAGCTCGAGACGCATGGTGTCGGAGAGTGAAGCAAAGGCAGCCTTTGAAGAGTTGTAGATGCCTTGGAACGGTATCGCAGTGACTGATCCCACCGATGTATGGTTCACAATCATCACCTGAGCTGGATGGCCATCCTCAGACGGGACTGCCGTTCCCTTGAGCAGGAGAGGCAGAAACGCTTGGGTGACAGCCACTTGGGACCATACATTGACGTTGAACATCTCTTTTGCTGCATCTAAAGACGCGTCTGCAATGGGCATCGTGTAGCTTCCGGCAGCGTTATTGACAAGCATGTCCAAGCCTTTTCCGTCGGGCAAGGAGGAGGCAACAGAAGAGACAGCTGAGGCGATGGACGACGTTGATGTAATATCGAGAGCAACAGTTTCGATTCCCAGCTTCTCGAGCGGCATCATCTTGGACGGATCACGCGCTGTGGCGTAGACGTGATGCCCCGCGTTGTGGAAGGCAATTGCTAGGGCCGCACCCGTTCCGCCCGGTGTGCAGCCCGTGATCAAGATTCTGAGTTGCCGTGAAGCAGACATGTTGAAATTGTAACCGAAAAGTAGTCAGATGATATTGTTTGTCGACGGCGGTAATTGGCAAACCAGATGAGGCGTGTCTTTTATGAAGTTGGCCCACAAGGAAGCGTCGAAATGCTTGTTCAAGAACTAAGAGGATGACGGCAAAGATTACAAGCGCAGCCAAGAATCGGAATTTTGGTTATTTTTCGGGCTATTTATACCTTCGAAGGCTTGTAGGCTTCCAGTGTCCTGCGTTCGTGTCGCTATCGTGCGCATGCGGATTTGCGGAGCGGACCGGCGGACCGGCGGGCTTAAGTGGATCCTCACCGGCGCCGCTCACCAAAAATCAGGCCGCTTCCGACCAAGTCCCATTCAGGGACGGATTCTCCGCCACGGGTCCGCTCGGAGTCCGCTGCTAGAAAATTAGGCAGCCCCCGTGTTGTACGAGCCTCATTCGGCAAGGTCACATGCAATAGCAGCAATCTCAAGTTGGTCTTGATTGAAAACGCGAAATCAGTTTTCGGTCGTCTTAGAGGTCCTGGGCACATTACCTTTCAAAGCCGCTACGGCACCAAAGCCTCTAGAGAAATGTGCGAGTACTCGAATAGCAGTCTCAACGCCATCTGCAAGTCTCTTTTGTGTCTCCTGCGACACTCCATCATGTGTGCCTTCTGCATGTGCCGATGAACCAAAGTGGGAAATCATCATGAGGGTGTATCCTGCAAGCAAACCAGAGCAGAAGCAAGGAGTGACTAATCGAAGTTGAGCGAGAAGTCTAGGGATTTGATATGCGTGACTTACGAGCAGACCCTGAATTAAGCAGCTGATTCAAACCATTCACAATATTTGATGCAGACTGTTGGCATATAGCTTTAGACTGAGCCGCAGAGAAAGGGAATATCCTGGCTGCTTTTTCAGCATCCAACGATGTCGCACACTCCAAAGCGCCATCAGAAGTAGATAATCGAGAGCGATGGTTGGTGTCGAAACGACTTAGGATACGTAGGTTATCCATCATGGCCCGATATCTTTGCAGCTTGATGCGGGCGCTGTGGTAGGTCAGCGTTTTGTCGTAATCTAGAAGCAGTAGTCGAACCTGTTTAATCGAATGCGGGCTGTGGTGCGGAAACAATCAGCCAGTCTTGACTCGGAACCTTCTACTCTGGGTGTTCGATGGTGTCCATCTTGTCTGCTGTCATGCAGCAGATGCACAATGACATCGTCCATGATACGGATGTTATGATGTAAGGATTGTGCTACTGTCTCAGAGTTGAATCCTTTTACCAAGGCAACGAGCAAGAGTGTTGCAGCAACCAGCGTTTCTTCGGCGCGTATTGTCTGCTCCCAGATCTATCTCAATCAGCTATAACGTCAAAGACTATCGTACGTAATGAACATTGAAAGCTCACCTTTGAGCTCCCGGCAACGGTTGGATATGGTATGGTGACTTTACTAATATCGATTGTGTCGTCGGGAGACTGATTCAAATCAGCATATGGTGAGACGCCAGCTCTTTCTCTAAGTTCCTTGATCTCACCTTGCAACTAACAATGGATGCATTGCATATGCACATATACTGTGTGGTTTACCGTCAGATGTGCGGCCTTCAGCGAGGACTTTGGCGACTCACTGTCATCCACCAAGCTCTTCGAAGGCTTTCCTCAAAGCGCACTTCTAGTCTCGAAGCTGTTGTATTTGAAGACAGTTCTCTCAAAAGGCCAAAAGCCTTCCGAACATAAGACGTCATTTCCTCAATGTCTCCTCTGCACAGATAGTGGTAGAGACTCAGCACGCAACATGCCAGTGGTCTCTCAAGTTCTCCGGGTACGTTTGGATGAAACCTTGACGCGGAGAACGCATGAGTTTCCGAGGCTTTTATGACCTCCCAGCTTGTGATTGCGTGCAGTGCATGTTGAGAAACAGATGTGCTCCTTTCAAGACTGTCTTCGTCTCTTACTTCAGGGTAACTGTGGTGACCGCGCAGTTGCGGTACGTGAATTAGTATTGATAGAATAGCCAAGATTACCGGAGAAGTAGGCGAGTATGTGTTGGTCGTTGGCATTGAGTGTGAGACGTTTTCCATCATGCCGTCAACCGGTGGTGGCAGTATTGGAAAGGCTGGATGAAGAAATCTGTAGTATGATCGCAGACTGAGATAATATCATTCAAACAGTCAGTTTCCAGCTCAATTACGTGAGCCACGGGGCAAAAAAATCGTCAAGTGAGGCAAACATACACATCATCATCGGAGGTATAGGCCCCTACAAGGCGTTGGAGGGCCGAGACGACGGTCGCCGGTGGACTTTCATAGCCAGCGCGCGGATAAGTAGGAATACTAAAGATATCTGCAAAGAACTCGTTTAGATCTTCCTCTGTGCCGCCGTGGAAAATGTTGTTAAACTGCAATGCATCGAAATCATCCTTGAAGAGAGGAGGGAGTCCAATGACTGTGTCTAGGTTGAGATCTCCCTCGACAGCCACCGCGCTCTCTGTAAGATTATTATGTGCTACGGTTTGGTGAGCCGTAACACAGCTTCTCGTGTTCAAGGCGGATGACTCCTGGCGAAGATCTTCATGGCGACTCTTTGCCGGCCGCAAGCCTCGAAGGCTAGGAAGGAAAATGCACGAGTCGCCCTTCTGGAGACACTGAGTCGTTCTTAACTCAGAGTAATATTCATGTACATGCGGGAGGAATCTACTCACCCGGGTGCATGGGCGATCGCCACTACATCGTACACGAGATGCTCTGCTTGAAGGGTTTTAGAAGAGGCCCTTAAAGTCTATGAAGTGGGAAAGGGCGGGCGAACCATGAGGTACAGGCAGACTTCGCGGGTGGAGTCGCAAACTTCCGAGTCCCTGGCTTTCTTCCGGTCATCCCCGTGTCAGTCCTTTGACAGTTCACCGTGAAGAGACCTGAAGTTAGTGCCTGCTTGATGAGGGCAGAGATGATTGTCTCCAATTTCGGGATTTGGCAAGGAGAAATTTCAGGTAGAGGCCGAGATCTAAATCCCGAAAATTGGAGACGTCATAGCGTCACAGTAGTACTTCAGGTAATCCTGGTGTCATGACTCGTCGTTATCGCAGCAAAAGGCTGCCCTTTTGGAGACACCGAAGTCTCCAACACCTCACCAACAACGCACACATCCACATGGAGATGCAAATAGACAGGCCGCATATCTGTACATTTTGCAGCAGGGGGTTTCGAAAGCCCGAACATCTCCAACGACATATACGGACTCGTGAGTAGCACCTGCACAAGGAACCGCAATCGTTACATCTGTAATGCTGCTTCTGATAAAGAGACCATGCTGATTACGTGTCTGTTTAGATACGAAGGAGAAGCCATATGTTTGTGAATGTGGTTCATCTTTCGCTCGGAGAGACTTGCTACAGCGTCACAAGCGACTTCATCATAAGTCAAATAGCGATCCTTCCTACCAGGAAGATCACCTTCCACCGCCGAGTCGTGTCTACGACTCAGTATCCGAGGGAACAGTGCGAAGATCTGTTTCCAGAAATGTTGAGACACTACCGTTGCCCCCAGAATATTGCAGCCAGCGTAGGTTTCAAGTCTTAGATACACTGCTGGTCAGTAACTGAGTCCGGTATCAGGGCCAGCTTTCTTACACTCGGCAAGAAGCGAACATGTTCTTCATGATTTCGAGGACTTCTTTCGTAGCAGTGGTCTATTTCGGATTGCTGCTGACCTCGTCTCAAACAATAATAGTCAAGCTGGGAAAGAAGACCTGGCTCGCGTCCCAATCCAAAGGGTTGCCCCGCCCGATCTCCTAAACTTGGCTGGGCAAATCACAGACCTCAACACGGAATCAAGAGACGAAGATCGTAAGTCTTTCTCCGCAATTGCTTTACCTTTCTTTTGGTATAGATACTCGGGCTGACAATGCATATATTGCCAGCCCATGAGACTCCCGAAGCATTATGGGAAGAATACCTAAAACACAAGCCCAGCTTTGCTATCCCATCTATCCAGACACGCACTCGATATTACAAGTCTTTCATGAAAAATGGGAGAATTGCCTTAGTACACAGTAGTGTCGACCCTGAAAAACTGCACATCGGTTTTCAGGCGGCGATGCTTGCACTAGGAGCGCTTTACCTGTTCGAAAGCAACAGTGGGAAGATGCTCTATGATGCCAGCAGATTTTTCACTCGTGATTCTATTGCAATCAGGTATAGAGCGACAGATCACTTCGGCCTATCGTGAGTAATATTTGAGAATCCTCTGCGTCTGCACCCTTTCCACGAGCGCATCCATGGTCTAACACTTCGGAAGAATTGAGCTCCAGCTTACAAGCACGTTTCTGTTACTATCTGAGTACGTCAAACTAGCACAGCCGAGTGACCTCGTAGAAGAGCTACATTTTCTCCATTGCAAACTGAGCCATTGGTTCCACCTCAGCATTGCCTCGACTGTGGCACCTTGGGAAACCGAGTTGCAACGGCATATCACGACCGAGATGGCCCAGCGCAGCTTTGCGTTTGCGTTTTGCGCCCTAGCAATCCATAGCTATCTCTCGGAGTCTCCCATGCCGTCTTTTTCGGCTACTCATCAACTCAAACTGCCATGTCTGCGAAGCCTTTGGGATGGCCTGAAACATGGTCCTGCTACTCACACAGCGGAAACTACAGCTGTGTCGGTATACGAAGACCTGTTCCAACATGAGGATGAACTCGATGAGACAAGGTCGAGTCGTAACCATGTTCCCCGATTTGCCACGGAAGGGGTGTGGGTTTTGCTGGGACTTCACCTGCAGCGTTTGCAGTTCATACGAGAAGCTGCCCACCTTCAACCTTTTGAAACCCTGGCCAGGTTAGAGACTGAGCAACTTGAGTAAGCCTACTTCAGAAGTATACGATGGACAACGAATGTAACTACTGACTAAACGCAGTAAAGTGACATTGCTTCTTATTAAACAGTGCGATGCCGCAACAGACTTGTCTTCGAGGGATGTTGCAGACCAGAGATTGCAAAACGACTGCAGGAGTCTCTTGCGTCTCATTTACTCTCGAAGGTTGTTAGAAAGCTCAGTTTATACATCCTTGGCGCTGAATCTCTTTGATCCCAAAGGGATTGCGTCCAAGTTGATGAACCTGCGTTCCGAAACACAACTATCCTCCTCACTTATACTTCCAGCCATCGAGGAGTATGTTGGTCTCATGGAGGAGCCCGCAAACAGTGGTGTTTCATTCTTTGTGCGTATGTCTGCCAGTACTTGGGGTTTTGAGATGGCTCTATCAGCCTTTTATTCCGCCATTCTTGTCACGAAATGGCTGTCACATTTAATTTGCCGCCAAATAAGGAGCGAAGGTCAGTCCCCACGTTGAATTTACTCCCAAATTATGACTGACAGAGTCAAGCTGAGCGGGAACTTCTTGAGAGGGTTGAGACACTTGTCACGATGATATTATCGTCCCTCGGCGATCTCCGCGACTCATATACTCGAGAAGAAATGGATTCTCTTCCTTACTCGATCTTGAAGTTCTGGTCTCACGTGCTACAGACACTCGGAAATAAGCCTTTTTCACAGGCGCTGGGGAGATCTCTCGAGCTTCTGACCCGAGATGTAGGTAGTACACAGGGCTAAGGGTTTGATGAGGAAATCTACGGCCGGAATTAAAGATTGCGCTGTAACAACTTCCAAACTTGCCAGGAAAATATAGATGACAATGAAGGCGGCCAAGTTGAGAACCACAACGCGATTTTCATTATCAAGCCCAGAGGTGAGACGCATGATCGACCCCCTGTACAGGCGGTAAACCTTTCACGAGAGCTGTCGTATGTCTGCCCAATATTAGGGTATTAATTCACCATTTGGTTCTACTAAGGAAAGTTAGATTCAGGCGAATTTTCAACTGCCAAATGCTACTCATGGGCGCTCGAACAACTAGTGAACTGGTGGTGGGCTACTCTGTCGCGCGGGGACCTCCCCGTGGCGTCTCCAAAGTCTCCAACTTCAATCGGGGTCCAAAAGAGTAGATCCCGAAATAGTGGGGTTACGGTGGCATCGCCGCGAGCATCACGTCACTGGGCACTGCTGTCCGGCTTTCCGTCTTCTTGAGTCTTTTTGTGTGTCTGATTATCTTTCTTGTATTTATGTGGAGGAGACGCGAAGTACAAGCCACAAATTTCAACAAATATTTCAGCATCCCATACCATCGACCGATTGGCTCTACGTGCCACCATACCGTAGCCAGAGCTTGCTTCATCAAGAGAGGCATCGCTTTGCAGGTGAGTTCAGTAACTCTTGTCTTCAAATCTAGTCAAAGCTTCCGGATTTCCCATTGGATTTTGACAGCGTGGCGAGTTGTTAGACAGGCGCTCTAGTCCCGGGTTAGGCACGAACAAAGCAGTTATGGCATCCCTCAAGTTCAACAACCCGCCCGGTGCCGCACAAAAGCACAGTGATCTTGGGCAATACTCCCAGTCCGTCGATCTTGGCAACGGCATCATCAAGTGTTCGGGGCAAGGAGGCTGGGATCCTGAGTCTGGGGCCCTCGACGCGAACGACAGCAAGAAGCAAGTTGCGCTGGCCATAGAGAATGTCGACATCGTCCTCAAAGCAGCAGGTCTTCGCGGGTGGGAGGATGTTTACTCGCTTCGTTCGTATCACTGCGACATTCGCACGTCATGGGAGCAGACGGCTGAGGCCCTTAAGAAGCGCATTCCCAACCACCGACCGATTTGGACAGCGGTTGCTGTTCCGCATCTCGCTTTCCCGGCAATGCTGATCGAACTGGAGGTCGAGGCTAGGCGCCAGGAGTAGGAACGGTAGACATGTGCTGAAGGGGCTCTAAGTCGCCATCATAGGCCTTGTTAGACCGTCTTTCACACCTCAACCTTCGATAGGCTCTTCAATCTAATGGATTGTTCATCGATTCGATTCGGTTCGTTAGGGTTCATATCGGTGTTCAAAATGCCTCGCGGATGCACCAATGGGCTACTGGCATGCTATCAAAGATTGTCACTTCATGGAAGATAAGGATTATGATGATGTATGGTTTCCTTCTTTAGGCGTGGAGGACTCGGCCTTCGGCGACGGCTGGGGATTCTTGACGTGTTTTGGGAAGTCTAACTGCGCATACCAGAATCATCAGCATCATCTTCAACCATACTCGAATCGAAGGGATTTACTTACCAAATGGACTGTAGTGGTGTTTGAATTGATCGTTCAGATGTGGAAGGTACTTCTCATGGAATTTGCTGTCTGGTCTGCGGTAGGTCGTGCCTGTAGGCAAAGACACAGCCCAAAGGCATCTCTACCCCTACACCTGGACTTACCTCGCGACGGAAGTCCTGCGAAGTGTTGAAGCCAACCATTTGACACTTGAGAGTCAGTTTCCTAACGCAAATCTCCGTGTACGATGATTAAAGGCGTTATCGGAAACATGATTCTCAAAGATGACATTGATGGGTAGCTATAGAGGACGCGTAGTGAGGAGAGGCAGGACTGGAAAAACGCCAAGAGATTTCTAGACTTTATATGAATTGTTAGTGTAGGATGTACGTACCTATCATTGACAGATTTTCGGGGACGTGTAGTATGGCAGTCACGGTGCGCATCCTTGAGTGGGCTGTCACTGGCGACCCTCTCCCCCTGAAACCAATCCTAGGGCACCAGGCATCTACTTTGATGTTTTCCAGCCCTCATCACCCAGACGCAAATCCATTTTCATACGCATAGCTTGCTCCTCATCCAGCTAAAACATCGATCTACATTGTTCGTCTCATCTTGTGGTCTTTCCATTTAGTGCATAACATGATGATGTATGGCATAAATTGAAGCTTCTTTTGCAAGCTCGCGCAGAGGCAGAGCACAGAGCCTGGGATACACTGGATCAGTACGAACGACGTACCTTCGTGCCTGGCCTGCAGCCATGGGCCAACAGCATCCATGTCAGAAAGGCTTTCAAGGAGTCATCCCGAGGGCATCGGAACTTCGGTTGCCCAAGCTTCGGTTTGAATGACACATTAGGTAGCTCTACATCATAGAACATTTGAACCTCGTCACCTCAGTACCAATGCCCCTTCAATAACGTGGATGTTGAGGCGGGCCACGGATTCATGGGCGGCATCCCGGTAGATCCAAGAACGTCCCCGAGACGAACACGATCACCTTATGGCTCTCTGTGGGGTTTCATATCTAAAAAGGTTGACTCTCTCAATGGTCGCACGGGTCACGGGCGGTTCGGCCTTCTGGACATTCGGAACATCTTGTCACGTTTTCGGGATTGTCGCCCATCAAGTAGATCTGGGAACATGACCCGAACCAAGAGTTGAATGATCGGGGTGCCATCGACACGAGTTGACCAGATCGTCTGATCCTTCTTACTCGCATCTTTCTTCCAGCCTCTTCTAGGTTCGCCCGGGACGCTGATAGGACAAGCTGGGACGGGGTTGGGCCGTAAAAGTATGGAAATCTTCCCCTACTAGCGTCTGCAGCCTGGTCCAGCTCGGCTTTCTTTCATCAATTGATATCATCGTGGCAGAAGACATCTTAGGTATTTTAGTTTACATGAAGGGCTCCGTGGCATATTGATATTCATTGGTCTTCGCAAGATTGAGAAAATACAATGACCTCGTGTGTTTTGGTGAGTTTTCATGACCATGAGATCTCAAACAATTTCTCTGTCATACCGACAGGTACATGGTTTCGATGCAATGGATCCTAATGAGTGCAGGCTAGCATGGCTGGGCCAATTCCGTAGGCGCGACGCCTAACTCGTCACCCACAAAAGTCCCCGAAGCTCAATGGTAATTTCGTCGTCTTCTGCAACGAAGAGTACTGCACTATAGCCACGCAAATATTCTCCATATCCATGGCTTTTCCATCAAGGAGGGGTCACTGGTGGTGGGTGTATCAGAACTCTCGTCAACTGGAGACGACCCCGAGATACGAATACGCTTCCTGACCAGGCCAAGAGACAGTACTGGTACCACGCGCACCGAGAGAGGCCGTCAAAAGCTAAGAATTAGCGCTATTACAAGTTCGTCATCCACACCAAAATGGCCTGGGTTATCCTGTTGAGCATCATCACACAGTGAAGACTTCTGCTTTCAAATCCATCAATGGCGGCGGCAGGTTGACTAGGCCTTTCGTGTGTAGTCTTACTGCTCTAATTCCTTCAATCATGTTTAGTGGGTGTTCTGGACGCCTTTTACCAGAAGATGGTGAAGTCACGAACAGACTCAAGCGTCTGTGCTCGCGACAGTAGCCTCTTCAGATGGTAAACACCCCAAATGGGACGTTGTCCGAACTTCAGACGCGCTTGTAGAGAAGGCCCACCTGTCACGCGAACCACGTTGTTTTGGTTCATCAGTTCCACCCCGTCCATAGTAAATTTTCAGTAGCCCTGCTCGGTAAGAGTTGCCGCCTCAGCAATGGGCCAGTCTCTAGTACACCTGGGTCGTAGCACCCATAGCATGCCTTTCACTTCTAAGATCGTCGTACATCTGCTTCCAATTTACCCGTGAACCAAAAGATGAGAACTCGAACGAGCAATGCTCTCTCTCCAAGCACGTACAGTTTCCACGGTCGCATATTCTGCCATTGTCGCCTTTAGTCCCGCCGCACATTGAAGCTCCAGCTTGGACAGCACGCAGGAGCCTGAACTTTGGAGCTCCAGGGATCAGAAATCTTAGACGGCACCTACTTTGGCGTAGTCACACACGGCTCGTCCCGAACTTTACGACCGGTTCGTAGTTCGGTGCTGTCCCCGAATACGCCACGTTTATTAGTCTGTAACCGGGCTATCGGTCCACTGTCCAGCCGCTACTTCAAGAATACAGGGCTCTCGCATATCACCCTACAGAATTAAGGAGTCCATATTTGTGTCAAAAGAGTCTAGTCGCCAAGAAAAGAGATGTTTGATCTGTCCGAGATTCATTTGTCCGGGAACTCTTGTCGATGCGTTGTCATTTGATGACGTACAAGGGCAGCAACGCCTGATTCCGGGTCTAGATACCTCATGTTGGCACGCAAATCGTCATCCGTTTGTCTTGCTTGAGTGAGGTGAGAATCACTTTGTTAATTTTCCGTTTAGCAAACACAGCTTATGGTATAGTTCAGTGGTACTCGCCGGAGTCACTGACTGGAAGCCTCACTCTATTTACCGCCAGAAGTTGGAGGGTCAAGACGCCATTACCAGGTCAATTACTGGTGGAAAGATGCAGCGTTTGTCGATACCATTCACGGCCCACTAAATGCGAATGGATCTGGGTGGATGATTCAAGTGTTGGTCATGGTGAACGCCGAGCCCAAACAGGGATTACCGGCAAGCAGCCGCTTGGCAGGCGAAAACATCCCGCTGAGACTAGAGCGGGCGCTTGAAGGGCCTTTTACCATAGGCAAGCTACCAATGTTATGCTCGCGGCTTCTTTCGATGGTCCGCGTGGAAGGAGCTCTATCAACGATGCCGAATGGGGTACCATGAGAAATTAAAACTGATTGAGGTTGTCAAGGACTTACCAGCAGATGACGGAGGTCATCCTGATTTGCTGACGTGAATACGTTTAGCGAGACTGAGGCAGTCCACATTGGCATGGCCCAACCACCCCTCCGATTCTTGTAGAACAAAACCTTTAAAGGTTGTCCACGTAGACAACCAAAGAGTCGGGACTCAACTACCAGGATCAGACGATCTTTGAGAAATGATCCTGATCCTGTTCTATGCGCCGGCGGGAAGCCTAGAACACGAAGTGACTTAGGGGCGAAGAGTTTCAGGGGGAGTCCCCGTGCTACCCCACAGACAGCGGCCTCGAAAATGCTGGTGGCCTGGTCAGCGTTTAGATAGACAAAGCTCGTCGCTGACCTACACACCAATGGGATTGGGGCAAGCTGTAATCTGGGCTGATTGTATTGGACCAGGACTTGGGCCCTGCACCCAATCTATCTCGCGCACATCAGGGTCATCGAGCGAGGGCGATTAATGAAAATGGCAGTTCGTGGGTTCCCTTTAGACAATATTGCGAGATCTAGATGGGTCAAGGGGGCTCAAACTGTCAAATTAACTCTTAGAGTTAAAGCTGTTGGCCTTCATGGACGATGTATTTAAACAGCACCACATCCGTCCGTCTAGAAGCTCATGATCAAGTCAGCTCGACATCAGCTTCCAGACACTCTTTGTTTACCATTCTATTCTTTGATTCTACCATTCACTCATTCGACTTGAAGTCGCTTCATTCTTTACACTTCACCTCCAACCAACCATCAAAATGAAGACCACTGTCGTTCTTTCCGCCCTTCTCGGCCTCTCCTCCGCTCACTACACCTTCGACAAGCTCCTTGTCAACGGTGCTCAGCAGGGTGGTGACAACACCTACATCCGCAAGCACCAGAACACCTATATGCCCACCAAGTTCAAGAGCATCCCCTCCGGATCCATCGCCCCCACCGATGCCGACTTCACCTGCAACAAGGGATCCACCGGCGCCGCCTCCGTCATGAAGGTCAAGGCCGGCGACAAGGTCGGCCTCAAGCAGGCCTTCGGCGGCACCGGCATGCTCCACCCCGGCCCTACCCAGGTCTACATGAGCCCCGTCACCGACGCCAAGACCGACAAGGGCAGCCAGTGGTACAAGGTCAGCCAGTCCCTGCTCTGCAAGGCCGGCGACGCCGCCTCCCTCCGCACCACCGCCTGGTGCAGCTACGGCGAGGACAACGTCAACTTTGTCGTTCCCTCCACCATTCCCAACGGACAGTACTTGGTCCGCGGTGAGCACATCGGCCTCCACGGCGCCCACGACGGTCAGGCTGAGTTCTACTACGCCTGCGCCCAGCTCGAGGTCACCGGCAACTCCGCCACCAGCATGCCCGGCACTGGCGTTTCCATCCCCGGTGTCTATAAGCAGGCCGATGCCGCCGTCAACTTCAGTCTCTGGGGCTCTTCTACCTCCTACAATGTCATTCCCGGCCCTGATGTCATCCCTGGTGGTACCACCCGCGGCAGCGCCAACGGATCCAGCGGCGACAAGATTGCTACCGTTGCTGGCGGCAGCAACGCTGCTTCTGCCGGCAGCGCCACCACTGCCAAGGCCGCTGCCGCCGCTGCCACTCCTGATTGCTAGATGTTCATCGCAGTCAGTCGTGCTTGATATCAGCGAGTGTCGCTGACGGGGAAGTTGGTGTTGGAAGTTGTTTCGGTGGATGAGCAAGACGGTTTTCTTCAAATGTACATAGTTCGCTGCTGGAATTAGCGGATGCAAATACTATTCGAATTGACTTCGTCTCTCAAAATTCATGCCTTTGGCTTGTGTGAATGACTAAAAAAATACAATTCAATACCACATCTGCGACTGCCTAATGGCGAGATGAAAAAACGAATACGACACCATCATGCGTTTTGATTTCTTCTGAGGAGGTCTAGCATCTGGCTCGATATGAGGTGAAAATTCTCATATTCGACTTAGAAAAGGAGAATGCCAAGCTTCCCAGTCTCTGCCTGGATTTCAACCTTAACTTTCCATTTCTTTGCCTACCACATACCTCACCCCCCCATAGTCCTCATCCGGTGGGGGCTGAAGCAGACGAGTGACAGTTGGCGGGGTCTGTATCCTAAAGGTGAAGCCTTGGCCTGCAGGCACTACGGGTAATGAGGTCTTCACAGGCGACGAGATAGATTTTGGTTTCGGGTCCGGTGAAGGCATTCGGAAATCGAACTCTTCCACTTCCACCATTGCCAACTTCGCACGTTTCGGCGTATCGGAATCTTCGATGCTGGGGAGAAAAATGTCTGATTGCGCGACGACGGTCTCCTGAGCTGGCTCAGCTGCATTCGGCGGCTCAGGTGATGAGCTTTTGCGCTTTGTGGGTGTCGTAGATGCCTCTGGCGTGTTGGCTGCCTCCTCAGTTGGTTCAGCTGCGTTCGGCAGGCCGGGTGTTGGACTCCTGCTCTTTGTGGGTGTCGTGGGCATCTCAAAATAGTGCGGTACTTCGGCTTCGGGCGTGGTCGCCACCCTCTCGTTGTCCACCTCTCGCCAATCGATCTCGCCAATGTCTGCTGCGACTAAGGCCGTAGGCACACTTGACTCCGACATGTTGATGACAGCAGCGACGAGCTGGATCTTCCGGTCCACCGCGAATCCACTCAAAGTGAGTCTTCCAGTTGAGGGATCACTCATCATCCAGGCGAAAACCTGTTTTGGGAGATTCATGTGATAGCAGACATCCTGTCGAGCCGGATCACGCGGAACGTACAACGTGTCATTGTCTGCCCAGAAGATGCCATCACTTTTCTCGATCTCGGAGTAGTGGGTCTGTCCGTCTTGAAGAATGGACAGTTGCCGACATATACCATCTGTCTCGTAGGTTTCCAAGTTCGTCAGGTCTTGGTACATCTTTCGCTTATCCGCAGCCCAGCGTGGGCTACGACAGTGCGCAGCAATTCTTGAAAGACATTAGAGGTTTGCACATCATCATGTCAGCATTCATGGGGGTACTCACCGGCACAACGCATACGCCCGACGCTTCATATCTCGGTATGGTTGCACGGGGCTTGATGAATAGACATCCAGGAGAAGGCCTTGATCTCGTACGAAGAATGACAAATAGCGATCACCCATGCGAAGCCATACAAATACGGCTTCGAGGGCCTGGGTTTCTTCGACTGTAAAATCAAGAAGCTTTACCTTCGACGCGAACTTCAAACCAAAGTTCTTTCTGTCCACGATGAAGAACTCAGTTGTGATAGGCTCAAGAGTCACCTGGCCGTTCGGGTGTCGGACCGGGAAAATCTTCTCCTTCAAAAGAGGCGCAGGATCCAAAGTGCTGTGACGTCCTCGGAAGTCTCCATACGTGTTGAGCGCCAACATAGCTGCTTTGACGTTTGAGAGAGTAGCGGAAGTCAGTTTACTCGACGATAGGAGAAATTTGTAAACCATGTCGAAGTCAGGCTGGTGAACCCCCAGGAATTTGACGAATAAGTCGTTGAAATCTGGATACATCGAGTTGATTGATATGTGGTTCAGGGGACTAATCGTGCCGAAGGACCAAAAGCAGTAGCCAGACGTGAGCCAGATGCTACGACCGGTGCGCTTGTCTCGCACATAGATGAGCTGTTCGTCTGTGAAAGTCTTTCTGCGAGAATTGTCACCCACGTCTGTAAAATCCACTGCCAAACCAAGAAAAGATGGTGCCAACCTCAGCCGCTCTACTTCTACCTTCCGAGTTGTTCCTTTTCCCAGGATATCATCCATTCGCTTGTAACAGTATAGTGCGCTGCTCTCCCGAATATCTTCTTCGATAGATTCTGCCCGCCGAAGCTCAGACAACTCCACGATCATGTCGTCAATGGCAAAGCTCCAATCCGCGATGCCGAGGGTAGTTTGGAAAAACTGTTCCAAAGTTGCCAATCTTTCATCCGCGCCTTCGAGCTGGGTTCTGTAGCGTTCCTCGAGGTTGTGCTTGGAAAGGATATGATGAGGGGCCTTCCACACGCATTCCTTGAGGGTAGCCCAGCGCGGCATGTCTTCATCAGCTACGCTTTCCCCGGGCACCCAGACTAAACGATTGTTCTGGAACTCTTGCCTGTAAAGTTCTTTAGTTTCTTCATCTCCAGTGGTCTTAACACGGATACTAGCACCCACCATAATTTTGGACCGTTCTGTTTTGGCCCGTTCTGTTTTGGCCCGCTCTGAGCTGCTGCCGCTAAGCGACAAGAAGAGAGCTTGTATTTTCTCATACAGCCGTATGATTGTTTCGCCAACCGCATCCGGCTTCGCAAAGCCACTCTTGGGAAGCGACGAAAGCTTTTTGAGGACATCAAGATAGAACTCCATGCTTTCGAAGACACCGGTCTTAACGCGTAGCTCCAGGACCAAAAATCCCCATTTGAAAGAGTAGGAAGATGCCGTAACCTCCTCGTCAAGATCAAGGACGGCAAACGGCGTAGCGACATATTCCAAAACTTTCTCCCTCACCTCGGGAAGTGGAAGGAACGTCTCTGATAGACGGTACTTTTTCCCGTCGTTGCAGATGACCTCGCGGTTTCGCAGATTCTCGATAAACGCCGCGTGATTGGGCGACCACTCGTCACAGAGATGCCAGTGTCGCTGCAGCGCGCCGATGAACCTTTCTGGATGGTGCGTGTACACGTGTTCGAACTCTGGTGAAAGCTTTGCGGTGTTTTGCGGGTCGACTAGTGGAAGGTGTGTGCTGATGCTCAGGTAGCGGTGCAGCCACGCAGTCCAGGACCCGCCGCCGTCTTTGGCAGTTGGCTCGTCCTTTGTATACATCTCGTGGAGGAAAGAGGCATCGAAATCGGTGCCTTCGCCACTCGAGGGACCTTTGAGAAGCTCCCAGGGGCCGTACGGATCGGTTGTTTTCAAATATGTGCGATGGTGGGCTGAGCCGGCTGGACTTCGTATGCGATTCTTGGTGTCCAGCACAACGAGGTTCTCGGCTACCAGTGATGGGTCTTCACTCTCGACACTCCATTCATCAGAAAGAAACAGGTATCTCAATCGTTCGACGGCCCGATTCTTCTTCGACGACCCCGACTTCAATACTTCATGCATTGGGGAGCTGAGAATACGGTCCCGTACGAAAGTCGTATTTGCCATTTGCACCCCAAGTCTGTTGAACAACTTGTGCCGGTCCTGGTCGTCAGGACCGAAATCGGAGACGCCGCTCAGATCCTTGAGGACGAGATTGAGCGAAATGGACGTGGGTATCTCAAGACCTTTGTTGTCAAATGGGAAATAAATCGGCTTGACTTTGGCCGCCGTAACCATCTGCGTCGTGGATAGCGGAATCAGCGGCATCTTCCGCAGCCGCTTGACGGCCTCTTGAGGAATGTTATGATGAATGTGAAGTATTGCTTTCACAGCAAGGCAGCGCCACTTCTCGTTGGTTAGGAGATTGTTGGGCGACCAACGAGGGGTATGCTGGCCTGCCCCTCGCATGTCGAATTTGATACGAGCCAGCAGATGGTCCCACGTCATATACTTAAGACCGTAAGACGAGAGAAGATCAAGATCCGAGTTTTCGTATTCTTTCGCGGGATAGACGGGGTCATCTGTATCCGGGAACAGCGGGTCGCCGTTGTCATCGAGCCAAAAGTCAGGTATCCGTCGAACTGCAGAGAGCATTTGGAATTCATCCGGCGTCCTCGTTCGGAAGACTTCCGCGTCATTTAGAACATCCTTGATCTTACTGTGCAAGCGGGCTGGTGTGATCATGGTGCCTGAGCCGGCGTCCTCCTTTTGAGGTAACCAGCGAGCCCAGTGATAGCCCAGTGATGTCTTGGAGAAGCTTTCGACTATGTGGACGAAGTGGGTGGCGATGGCATCGAGAATTGCCTGGTTCCGCTTACTTGGGGCCGGGATGCCGTCGCGGACATCGAAATCGGCTTGGAGCAGGAACTAGATCAAAGTCAGCGCGCTCAACATCTTCTGACTATTACTCCGTCCTTTGAAGCACTATTCGTCATGTTTGACGCACCTTGAGACCCAAAGACTTCAACTGCGCGTGGTGGCATCCCCAAACGGGCTGAGGTCCGCTTCGTGGGTCATGTGTCAGTTCAAACGCAATGACAACGTCAGTTTGCTCCAGAGCAGTACTCTCATCATCGATCTTCGATGGAGCGTCAAAAAATGTGATGTCGTGGATGAAGACCCGCTCGATTATTGCCTCCTCCGAAGACCTGCTTCTGGTTATGGTGAAAAGGTCTTGTCCCTCAACCTTGTGCCGCTTAAGCGTGATTATAGTCGACTCCAAGGTGTTCCCTTCAGAATCGTGTGAAGACACAGTAAAGTTCTCCACTTTCGTAGTAAGCAGAAGCTCGCAGGTGCTGTTCTGGAGAATCTCGAATTCCCTAAGAATATGACATGTCTGCTCCAAGTCGGCCTGCGGGTCATCATGCTTGTGTAGAAAGAGCGTAATACAAGTACCTCCACTGGTCTCTTGTTCCAAAGATTCGTCTCTGGGTTCGTCCTCTTCCCAGATTGGTGAGAACATGCCAGTACCGAGATCGCCGTCACGATGGACGAAACTGAAAGAATACCCGTTTGATGCCCAATGCATTTTCCAGGCAAGTTTGAAGAGAAACTTGTGCTGCAGCTGACTGGGTATTGCTGCTGTGTCGGCGGTGTCAACGATAGAGCTGGTATCGCACAAGTCATCAACGCTCTTGGGTGTGAGACCATTGTCGTTGAATCTTATAAGGATTCTGCCTGGATGGACTTCGAATTTGATCTCCGCAGCTTCACCTTTTGCTTTCGCCTGACCGTAATCTTGGTTGTCTGCATACTCGACCAACTCCCAAAGGCGATTGACTGTGTCGGCCCTGAATTCTTCCAAAAAGCTACCAGGTCAGGGATTAGCTACCTTGGTCGTTGAAGCTCACTGCATTGTGAAAATATACCTGATGATGGGAGACTTCGTCCTCCGAAGAATAGTAGCCTCCAACTTACGCCGGAGGGCAGGGTCCAGGTCCCCAAAGTCCTCGAGTTCAGAGTCTGAGAACACGCTGTTTGTCTTTGCCACCTGCTCGATATGCTCCCTGGGCGTGGGCGCCAGGGGCACGAGCTCCGTCCCCATCTTGCCTAATCAGGACGCGTCGCGCTACAGTCGTGGAGCTGTTCACAGAATCGGCTGGCGTGCTGTGATAGTGCGATATATAGCGTTGGTCATATTGAACAATCAAATGTTTCAGATGAGTTTGAATATTGGATTGAAGAGCGAATGAAGGTCCAAGTGTTCGTTCACAAACGCATCATGGCGCGGCGCGATGAACTCTCTTCACGCGTCTGTCTTGGGGCGGATGTGGTCTCCAGTTTCGACCAATTAAATGCTCGTTTGCTAATTGAAAGTGGGGAAATATGCTCCCTGTCAGACCAAAAGTGGGACCCACAATTGCGGAGCTATTGTGGCGCCTTATATCTGACACACCCCCTCAGGTTGAGGGCTGTTTTTCCCTGTTAAGCACTCAAGCTGGATGGCATCGAAGTAGGTAAGCGCTTCTACAACT